>NC_133958.1:6235696-6835696 GCF_031877795.1 Strix aluco | reverse complement strand
CAGAATCTTGTCTGTGTTCGGCAGCGCTTGGAGGGATTGTAACCGTCTGCTCCCCCTGCTCGGCACTGCTTCTGCTATTTGCCAGAATGCAAACTCATTTTCTTTCCACGCTATCCTCAGTGGCTTCTCCCATCACAACTTAAATATTAATTCTATTTTGACTGCTGTGGGAGACAAACATTTGATGCATTGTGTGAGCCTGGAACAAACAGTGTCAGTTGAAGTACAACATTTCAGCGGCCTTTGATGTTTTGATAATGGCTATAATAAAATATTTATTGATAAATATTAATGTGTATTTAGAGAAATAAGAATAGAGCTATATTTTTGGACAACTGATATTTATAGGAAACAAAAGCATTGATTCTTCTCGCCAAGCGCTCATCCTGCAATTTTGAAGTCTTATTTTCTTCTCAGAAATGAGGAGGAGAAAAAGGAAACCTCACTATCAGCCCCATTTCTGCAGTCTGTGTTGAGCGCGGGGTCTCACCGTCCTCGTGCTTTGGCCGAGCGGAGGGTGTGCTGCGGGGTGTTGGGCGATGCGCACCGAGACCAGCCCGGGCTCTCCGAGCAGCTTCCTGCAGCTTTCCAGCCTTGCCAGCGGAGCCAGTCCAGGACCCCTGCTCCGAGGGCTGCCTGGAGACCCCTCTGCTCTGACCCCTTAGGGGAGCACGTGGACATACCCTGAAAGAGGAAGAAATGAAGAGTTTTCCTCCTGCAGAGCTGCCTTCTCTGGCTGCGGCTGCACCCCAGCCGATCCTGGAGTGGATCGTGAAAAGGCACAAACCGGTGGGTATGGCAACGGACCCTGAATTCTGGGTTCTTCCCCCGACAGCTTGCGCCTGTTCAGCAACACGGAGCAGAAGCTGCTCCGTTGGAGGCACCGGTGCGGCTCCGTCTGGCAGCTCTCGCCTTCCCACCGCCTGCGCCAGGCAGAGAGAGAATTGCGTTTGTGCTCCATCAGGTCACATTTCACCAGTTTTTCTTCATGTCTGGCATTACCCGTCGCTGAGCTCTCTTTGTGCCTCCTCTGAGGCAGGTGGGCTCCGCAGGGGCAGAGGTCTCGCAGCAGAGACTGGCAGATCTCATTCACGGAGAATTTAATTAATAACGGACTCTGCTTATTGCTGGTGCTGAGCCAAAGCCCCACAGCAAAATGCTCTCTCTCTGAAGGCTGGTGCAGTGTTGGAAAGTCTGGGCTTCGTTACGTGGACTCCGTGTGCCCTTTCCCTTTCCCTTTCGTTATGTACATCTTTGAATGAACAACACGAGCAGAAGGCTCGGCGTACAGACAGACCCTCCTTCATCTCGTCAGCGTTTGTAACCTGTGCGTCAGCGCCGTTTTGCATGACAGCAAATGACTTACCAAGGCACCTTGGGCTCTCTTTGATGCCTGCCAGTAAAACTTGAATTTTATGTAGTGGTGGAGACAGATTCTGGGCCAGCCTTGTGTGCCTGGAGCTGATTAGATGGGATCCTGTAAACAGCAGGAACGTGGGTCTTCTCTCCGGGGCACCTGGTTCCTGGTGAACAAGAAAATCACCAGGCCCTGGAGCAGAAACTGGTGCCTCTCAAGGGGATTACACTGTGAATCCCTAAAATGAAATACAGCAGCCGCTGCAGTAAGGCAGGACTGGGAGGGCTGCACAGGGATGGTGTCACCTGAAGCCTTTGTATTTCCAGGTAAATTGTCAGAGTTGCAGATGCTGTCTTGCAAAGTCAGGCAAAGAGCTGAGTTTCATTTTCCTTCTTAGCTCATAATTTCTTTGTATGCCTTATAAATACTTTTAGTTCTGTGCTGTCACTTTTGGTTAGTAAAAAGTGATTTAACAAGTACTCCCCTGGAATGTGTTTTTAATGCATTTTATGCAGAATGACATTAATGACTTGTTAATATTTTATTTAATGGGTATAGGAGCACATTCAATTTTACATGAACGCATGTCATGATGCAGGGGAGGGAGTGCTGATGTGTCGTGAGGATGCAGGAGTAGACGTGAATGCAGACGGAACACGGCATTTCCTAGCACAGACTGCTCTGCCTGAGACCACCTTCCTCTTGCAGACTGCCTGCTGCGCTAATACTCGACGCCAACACGCTTTGGTTGGGTGCATTTCATGAAACCACAGTTTCAGCCAAGTTGGCAGCTTTGGTGAGCTCCAGTGAGATCAAATACTGTTAATTTTGGTACTCCGGAGGTGGTTGTTGCCTGTGGTTTCATCCTGCAGTTCATCTGAGGCTAGTTTCCTTTCTCCCTGTCTGGTTTTGGTGGAGCTCATGTCACTTTTCAAGCACAAGCCTGTCTCGGGATGCTGGATCCAGCTGAGAGCCGCCGCAGCCCTCGTCCTGCCGCAGGAACGAGGCCCCGAGCGCGGCTGCTCCGGGGCAGCGCGGTGGTGGGGAGCCTGGGGCGGCTTCTGGCACCTTCCCCGCCGGCCGGTCCAGCCCCTTGTTTTTTCACACCGGCGGAGACGGGCTTGGCAAAATTTCCATCCGCCCACCACGTACATGTGCGATTTGGCGAGTTCACAGAACCGGCCTCTTCCACGGCCGCATTTTCCAGCTGGTGGGAAGAGCCGCTGCTGCGGTGCTGGGCTCGGGGAGGAGGGACAGGATTCCCCCTTGTTCATCAGCAGCAGCAGCCTTGACGTGCTGGTGGGAAAAAATCAGCGTCCCCAGTTAGGAACTGTAATCGCTGATGGCGTTTCCACCTACACAAGTAATTAAGATTCAGTAAGGCTGCTGTTAATGTGTGCTGTTAAATTAGCGGCTGAGCATTAGAACCTTATTACCTTAATTTAAAGTATTACCAGTTTCTTACTCCTCTGCCGCGCAGCGATCGCGGCATGGTCCGAGGGCTCAGGCCGCAGCAAGGTGCCGATGCACTGCCCGTGTCAGCCTGCGCTGCCTTTTCCATCCTTTCTCCTGCCTTGTGGCACCAGGTTTCTGATGTCGCTTGGCTTAATAAAGGAAACAGGAGCTGCCACCTATGGACAGAGGCTTTGACTGTAAAACCATGCTGTGCTGCATCAAGAGTAAACTCAGTAAGGAGAGCATCCGCAAGCGCATTTGCAATTTGATTTTTGTTCCATGCCACGTCATGACACACAAAAATATAGGTGACTTCTTAAATACTTCTGCATTATCACTTGCTTGCTATTTTCAAGTACTCATATGATTATTTTAAAAATATTTTTTAAAGAAGGTGTTCAACTTTATGTTGGGCCAAATTCCAAGGTGGAAGATGCATGAGGTGTTTGAGAAAAGTGGGACTGCTCGCACAGCTAGTGTCTGAAGTTCAAAAAAAGACAAGTGGTGTTTTGGGAGTCCGTAGGTACAGGTGGGGAATGGGGAGTGTGTATATAGCCTATGCAGTTAATTATGGTAAGCATAAACTGATCAAATTTGAGAATGCCATACATTACTTGTTCTAAATGAATTGTTTTAACAATTTCTGCAAAGAAATAATACGATAGAAAGTCAAAAGAGACTATTACATGGTACATTAGAACTGTTCTGGAAGAGCACAGCAGCCCGTGCTGAGAATCCCACAGCTCGGGTATTCTTAAGCAGAGCCCTTCAATTAAGCTTGAAATGGTCTGTTCAGATCTTCATGGAAGTGAATCAGTGCAAAGCAGAAACACGACCACAGAGACTCTAAAATTTGCAATTCCCTTTTTTCTAGGACAGGACAGGACAGAAATGACTTCAGCATCAATGGTTTACTGTAACACCGATGTACGTGTAGTGTCAGTGATGCTAATGCAGTCTGTGATGCCAAGGGAATTATTAGGATGTTAAAATACAAAAGAGAGGAGGAGAGAAGAAACTACTCTCTGACACTCAGCATAGTAAGGGAGACACAGAATCAGGGTCTGGAAACACGTAGGTCTGCATTTATATGCTTAATTCATGTCAGGTTTTGCCCTGCATACCAGGTTGCTCTCCCTCTCAGGCATGCCAGAAGGGAAACAGGCGCTTAACGTACGTTCAGCTGCTCTCTGTTCCCTTCTGCAGTATCTGGTTTTGTTATTGCCGTAGTTCCGAAAAGAGGCTTCTCAGTTCTCCCAAAAAAATAGATTTTGAACCCAGCTAGTGATTGGTCTCTTGGCCCAGGTCACTTCCTTGTGGAAGGAGAAAGACTTTAAAAAAAAAAAGAAGAGAAAGAAATGAATTAAATCTGCTTTTGCAGGTGTGGAGAAACTTCCCCATCAGCGTTGTGGCGTCCTGTGATTGCAAAAGTCATTGAGGAATGTTTTGGGTGAAAACCTGACTAGAAAGGCAAAACAGAGTATTAGTGTGTAAGTAATTACCTGATCTGTCAGGTGCTAGGCAGGCTGAGATCCTCTCCAGAGGGAGGGAGGAGTGCACCAGGGCACTGAGAATAAATGCCTCAGAAATGGACCAAACTGTGCATTTTCCCAGGAAGTCTAAACTGACACAAATCAAAAATAATATCAGCCATTTTCAGCAGCCACTGGGCAGCACACTGTCTTGGGAAAAGGCCTTTTCTCCTTTACCTCTTACTCTGATCGCTGCCTGTCTGCTGGGTTCCTATTTTTAGATTTTCAGCTTTTCAGAGGTGGCAAAGTCTTGGTTTCCTTGTCCTGCTGAGAACTGAAAACACTCTCAGCCTTAAGTCATTAAATTGTAATTCTGAGATGCAAGCCGTTAAATGAGGAAGAAATAATTTTCCTATTTAGTACAATAAATGGTGTTGAGAATAGCATTTTTTGTATCTCTCTGGGCATCTCAGACGGCTCTTTTTTCTCAGGCTGCTCTGTACAGAGGTTGCATCCGTAACTCTGGACTTCTTCCTTAGCCCTGACCTTCTTCCTCCTTCCCTGAGACCCACCCAGGACAATTCACTTTATTAGAAGGTCTGAAATAACACGGAGTGGAAAGGAGGGTATCGGAAGAAAAGCTGTAATAACTGTCCCACTCTGAGTGTCAGTCTTCAGCAAAAAACTGACCTTTGGTAGCAATGTAAGAGCTATTACAGTTTTTAAATGAGCAATTTTTATTGTATCCCTAAATCTTCTCCCGTCTCTTGCTTTCTTTACCTTACATGACGATTAGTTGAACATGGTTTGGAGACCTTTCTGAGTTGTGTACAGGCAAAGGTGGCTCTTCTGCCATTATAATCCTGCGAAGTCCGCTGTTCATGTGCTGTGCATGCACACCTTTTAGGTGAATAAATGTTGTCTGCAGTGGATGTCTCAGAGACATGAAGTTTGATCTTTGCTGAATAAGTGAAGCACGGGCTGATTTTGTTGGGTTTAGTTCTTCAGCTCGGATGTTTTCCAGTGAATGTGCCGAGAGATTGTTTCTGTGACTTTGCTTATAAATCACTTTGCAGCTCCTGTCTGAGATGTGCATGAAGCTGCTTAATTGCATGGGTTTTTTCTTCCCTGCAATCTGTGCCCGGAGGCAGAGCAGTGCATTAGGAGAGAGATGCTGTTTGCACCAAGCGCCTTCCCTGCGCGGGGGCCGTGGGTGCTGCTCCTCCGGGTCCGTGGGTCTTTTCCCGGGTCCAGCGGCCCCTTCTGAGGGTGCAGCTTTTGCTCCTCCGTGGCCCAGGGAGCGGGACGGGCCATAGTCCCCGTCGCTGTTGCTCTGGGGGGGTTTGTGTGGTTTGGTTTGGTGCTGTTGACACTGTTTGTCTCCTTCTCACCAGCCGGAGATGGCCCTGGCCTGGCCGTGACCCGTGCGCTCCTCTGCAGCCCAGCAGTCACCTCCCTGCCTGCTCCTGCCTTCACTGGCTCCGCCAGCTGCGCTTAGATCATGTTCTCTGCAGCTTACACTGCAATAAAATAAAGTGCAGTGCGTTCACTTAGAGAATCACTTGTAACTGTGGCAGTCGAATAAACGATGAAATGGAAAGTGGCAGAGGCAGCTAAGAGGTTTGTTAGAAGGTTAAAAAACCCCAAGAGATTTGTTAGAAGGTTAAAAAAACCCAAACAAAACAAAACTCCCCAACCCCCCCCCAAAACAAAAACAACAACAAAAGTTCATAAGGTTTCTGCCCTGAACCCACTGAGATGTTATTTCCAGCTCAGTGGTACTCAGCTGGCCGGCAGCAAGAGCAACAGCTTTATAAATAGTTGTTTGTTATTGTATCTGTGACGGGCTAAAATTAGCAGAGCAAGGGCTGCTTTGCGGTCAGGACTGCAGACAGGTATTGCAGCCAAGACTAAATCCGTCAGGCAAAGGAGCTCCTGGCTGCCAGCTTTGGGATGGCCACCGGGTACCAGCGCCAGGCTTCCAGCCTTGACCTTCAGGGGGAGGCGGCCGAGCCGCCGGCAGTCGGAGATCGGCAGCTGTGCTCGGCAAACACGGCGGCTAAATCACAGTGGATCCCTCTGGGGGGGAAAAAAGGTTCCTAAGTGATCTGGCTTCTAAATACACTAATGAGGAATTGCCCCGAATTGTGATCGCTCCCAAAAACCCAGAGAAATAAATGGGGCCTCGTGCGCTCATTAGCCCGAGCGCAGCGATGCTCTGTGAGGAGGGCGCGGGGGGGGGATAACGGCGCTGACGAACTGCGGGGACCGGGGTCTCTGGGGGGGGATCCGCCTTTGAACGCTGCTTCATTCTGCCCGGTCTGTGCCTCTTAAAAATATTGCTTTAGGCTTCACTAATGCTTGGATACCCTGCCCTGGAAAAGTCAATAGATGGGTTACTGTAAAGAGAAATGTCTGGGAAACTGGAAATTAAATCTGAGCTCTGAGTACCATCTAATTAATTAAAAGTCTTTTGGGGCAAGGGTTAATGCTGGCTTTGCGCCCCCCCTGCCCAGTTCTTCAGCCATTTTCACTCATTTGTACTTTCCAGTTGCCATTTTGATTCTGAATAGTCTGTAGCCCGGGCACGAAGGCGTTTTCCCCCCGCTGCAGCCCCCACCGGAGCGCGCAGCCGCGGCCGAGGGCAGTGCAGTTCATGACTCTGGGTTTTCTTCACAGGCCTGAAGCGCAGCTACACGTGCAACATCTGCAACGTCACCCTGAACTCGATAGAGCAGTACCACGCACACCTGAAGGGCTCCAAACATCAGACCAAGTGGGTACCTTCGCGCTCTCCCGGCGGCCCCCTGTCTGTCCGTGCCTGCCTCGATGAACATACGTGCACTAACGCTTCACGCTGCCGTAACCCGCCCACCGCGGAGCTCTGGGTGTCTGCGGACATGGACCCCACCGGCACCTCCAGCTTGGGCAGCGCAGGGCTGACCCGAGGGGCTCCCTGGAGCCCCCGCAGCGGGCAGTGCTGTTCGCTGTTGCTCCGCCGCCCGTCGCCGCGTGCCCCGGGGACACCCGCTGCGGCTCCTTGCGCTTCCCAGGCACCTGCTGCATTTCGCTGCTGGAGGTTTGTCCCGGCTCCTGTGGGCCTGGCTGGGGCCAGGAGCCTGCGGCCGTCCCGGGGACGGGGGGGTCCTGCCTGGGGAGGGGGAGTGTGTTCAGGGGGTGTCCAGCTTTCCTGAGCACCTTCCTCCTCTCCTGCAGACCCTCCTGTAGCCCCTTCTCAGCACCCCCCCACGGCTGTCGATCCGCACGTCCTCAGGGACACCCCTCGTCCTCAGCTTGTCCCTCGTAGGGTTTGGGGCAGGAGCGCTCCTTCCTCCTGCTCCCGACAGCACCGCGTGTGTCTGCAGCACCTCGTCTCTTCCCCGTGTCCTCAGCCCGGTGACAGGTTTGCTGTCCCTCCCCACTGAAACACATCAGAGGATGCTGGGGAACCCAAATACCTGCCCGTCCTCTGCTCAAACTGAGCAGTGCCTGCTGGTTTGGGGCAGATGAAGAAAAAATGGGCAGCAGAGATGTTAATGATGTCTGGTCCTGATGCCACAAGTGTTTGTGCTTAAAGATACCGAGTTTGCAGCTTCTTTCATGTGTTAAACCCCAGAAGAGACCCTGGGAGTGTAATGGGATTAGGTGTTTCCAAGTGAAAATGTTTATGCTGTGATTCAGAGCAATTATGTATGACCCAACTCTGAGAATTGGAGGGAGTCTGCTCTGTCAATTAGTACAAATTATTAAAATGAAGTGATAAAGATACATGGTACCAGAGAGTAGATTAATAAACTAATCTCTCTTAATACACTTACATGTGAGCTTTGGGAACCGTTTCAGGCTGAAGCACTCAGGACCGCCCAGATTAGCAGAGGGATATAAAAGGTGCCATTAGTTACTGCCGTGTGTCAGGTGGCTCTAAGGGCAGCCTGAAAGATGAGGCGGGGTGATCAGAACCAGCAGTAACTACTGATGCTTTGCTTAAGCTACCAAAGGATAATCGCAGACCTTCCCCACCTGATGTTAGACCTTCAAAGATTCCCGATATTATTGACGTTATCTCTCTCCTGTTTGTTCACGGAGCGTTTGAATATCTTCCAAACACTGCCCTTCCTGGGCCCGAGCGCGCAGTCACGTTCAGGAGCTCAGTTAGTGGGAGGAACTGGTGGCATCACTCTCTGATGAGGAGGTGTTCTCCCTCCCTGTCTTTGCAACGGGTGGGTGAAGTGGGAGGAGAGGCAGGTGCTGAGTGGCCGTGGTGGCCCAGCACACCCACCCGTCAGGAGCTTTGTGGAGAAGAGGGCTGGGCTCAGGCGAGTCAGGCGTGGTTCCAGGCTGTGCCACGAGCAATCGGGACCTTCCGTAAGTCCTTTACTGCCTCCATCTCCCTTTCTCTTTTAGCCCATCACAGTGACGGTGTGTCCTGGCTCCACCAGGTTACATGGAGTGACGGGGTCGGTGTCTGTACCCAAATTCCTGCTGCTGGAAAACAGCTGACAGCTCTTCCCGTCGGAAACCTGGAATGAGAGCAGCTGTGGTGTGCTGCCCGGGCACTGAGCTGTAATTTATCCTTCCCCTGCCAGTCCTTCTGATACAGTTCATATTGTTGTTGTTGCTGCTGCTGGTATTATTGCAAAGGATAAAGGAGTTCATTTCCAATCAGAGCAGCCTCGTGGATGGGAAATAGAGATGTGCAGAAACCATGCACTACTTCTTTTCCGTGTCGGGAGGGTGCCTCATCCTCACACCCGCACCTTCTGCTTTTGTTCAATCAGCTGCGATTAGCAGTGTCATCTCCACACGGAGGCAGTTCTGCAGTAAGATAATTCCTTCTGCATCCATTGCTTTCCCAAATGTTTTCTTCCAGCTTACGCTGACAGAGATTGCAAAGACTGGGGATCTCTCTGCTTCATCCCTTGTTCTGTAGCTGGCGTAGGGGCCTAACGGGGAGTGTGTTCACTGCAGAGCTCGGGATTAAAGGGAATATCTGGGCGAAGAATCAGCAGGAGCCGAGGCGATAATTCACGTTTGTTTATTGCTGCCCATCGGGGAGAGGACCCTCAACTCCCCAGCTGAGCGGGCAGGGCAGGAGGCCAGGCCGTAGGACGGGGACGCTGGGGACGCCGTTCCGTGGCTGCTGCTCGGCAGAACCTCCCGAGCGCGACTCCTGCGGCGCAGAAGCGCCGGGGAACGGGGGTGGTGGTGGAGCTGCAGGGTCCGGGGGTGCAGCCGGACGCTGTCCCGAGCACACGGGGCGGGGGGGCCGGGCTGGGCTGGCGGCGGGTCCCGGCCCGTCTCACCGGGGAGCAGCCGGGCAAACGGCGCTGCCCTAGTTCAGTGTCAAGGCTCGGTGGGAGTCGCAGCTGTTCCCAGGGCTTTCCAGAGCTCTGAAAGCACATGAATTATTGAGAGGAAGGCCCATTTCTCTTTCATCTCGGTGAGGATCGAGCCAGCCTCTGTAGGGAACACCAGCGTGGCGCAGGGGCCTGCAGGACTCCCACTATTTTTTAAGGACCTTCCTCTTCTGCAAATGAATATTCTTGTCAGCCTTTCTAAATTTAGTTTCTTATCATTTATTCATAATGACTTAAATCTGGTCCCAAGAGATTTTCATGGGCATTCAGTGCAAGAGGAAACAAAGTAATAAATTCAAAAGAAAGTATGTTACAAATGTTGTAATGGAATGCCAATTAGAAACGTTCTTCTGACGAATTTCTATGGGAAATTGCTCTGATTATTCTATTTCCTCCATCCATTGTTCATTCTTACACAATTTTCTTTGAGGCTAAGTATCCAAGCACAGCACAGATCTCTCCAGGCCTATAGGAAAGTGCAGGAGCATGGGAGACAATGGATTGGCAGCTTGGGTTTGTGCACAACAAAAGCTCTTCCCACCCTGTAATTAGTATGTAACCAGCTTTTACTGTCCTTGTTTAAAGCTGCTTTTGCAGCTTCGTTGTCCTCTACATGGGACTGAGGGAATGAGTTACCCGTGTCTTTTGTCCTGAATCAGATCTTCCCCCATAGCCTGGGGGGTCTCTAACAGCCACGTGCACCCATAACGTGGCTGGACCCAGAGGTGCAGCCCCAGACTGAGTCGGGGGGTCTCGTGGCCGCAGTTCTTCTCTTTGCCACGTACACAGAGGTGACCTTGTGCACGGTGTTTGCACAGGTTGGGCACTTGTGGTAATAGCAGGTAGCAAAAGACTTCAGGAAGGTAAAGTAGTTCATACAGCCCGTGTTCCTGACTACAGAAATAGTGCAGACAGAGACAAAGAAATCTTCATTCCTAGTGCTGTAAGCAAACACGTTGTGAAAAGTTGTTCTATGCTGTGTCGTGACGAGTGGCTGAAGGTACGTGTGGCCTCAGCTCAGCCCTGTTTCCAGCGCAGGGGGATGTGCAGGGCAGCAGAAACAGCACCTTTTGACAGGGCTGCGTTGACGGTTTTGTAGCTTTCTACAAGTGATTCCCTCTTCTATACAAAGGAAGTTAATTTTGAAATCCAGACCTGGTACTTGTGCCGAGTTTCACTGCCGCTTTGTCCCAGAGCAAGGCTGGCTCAGGCAGCACCTCGGCTCCCAAGTGCCGGGTGAAGCAAATGTAAATGTGCTCTGCGCTGGGCTGCCAGGTGAGGGAATTGTCCCCCCGCAGCCCTCCCGCCTGCCTTGGAGACTGTTTTGCCCACTGGTTTTTGCTGTATTCATTATTGTTCGTTAGTGTCAAGACCGTCCTCTTCCTTAGAATTCAGTCTGAAGCCAGTGGATTGCAGTTGCCAAGGCAACAAAACATTTGATGTAGCTGTCATACTTCATATAATTAAAAAAAAAAAAAAAAAAAGAAGAAGGGGGAGCAGTTTGTAAAGGAAAGGGATGTTGCTCTGGAACAGGTTAGCAGGGAAGGTGACTGACTGCAGGCTGGGAGCTGGGGGCACCCAAAACATACCGGACAGATGAGTCTCCTGAAAAGCTGCTTTAGGAGCAAGGAACTTTTATGAGGAATGAGTCAAGTTGTGGCTATTTATTACAGTTCTTGAGAGCTCTCCAGAGAGCAACACGCAGCCGAGACACTGCTAGAGTTGCTTTAAATAACCCAGCGTAGAGCAGCCCTTGAACTCCTGCCGAGCAGGCCATGTTACCGGGACCCCGTCACGTGTCGGCGTGGGCACCGCCGGTGCTGGGGCTCCCTCGGCGAGGCAGGGGCTCGTGGGTGCGTGCCCTGCAGCTGCCCTGTTCTTCTTTTGGGGGTCTCTGGTGGGGAGAGCTTAGCTGTTTGTCTACAGGAATTTCAGGGGCTCGCCTGAATGCTTCTGACTGAATTTGTTTGACCAAAAGATGGGGAAAATGGGGGGTTGGGGGGAAAGCGGAAAGTGTCTTGGCTGGTATTTTGGTGTTGAAAGAAAGATGCAGGAGGAGGTAGCTAATATTGAGCTAGTCCTTATCCCTCTGGCCAATGAATATGCAAAGCAAGATAATGTCTACTAACTCCCATTTTTTCTCCAGGGTGCAGGTATTTTAAGCTGTATATTTGAAAATACAGGAAAAATGCATCCTTATTTATCTTACCATAAAGTCAGGAGTTGGGGCGAGAGTTGGATACAGGAGAATATTTCATGTAAGGCATCACAGATCTGGCATCCGGCCGGTTTAGGTCCGGGGTCAGGCAGCGTTCGTCGGAGCTGCGCCGGGACCGTGCGCTCGCCCGGAGCTGGGCGGGGGCTGCTCGTGCGGGGGGGGCCGAGCTCAGCGCCGGGCTCTGCTCCGCGGCACAGAGGCAGGTTTTGAAATGCGGCTGGACCCTGGAACATCTGCAGCGGGGAGGAGCGCTAAACCTTTAATTAGGGATTTATGAACTGTGTAGAGATGATTGAGTCATTGTTTGACTTGCTTTCCAGAAATAGATGTGGGTTTTTTTAATCTCCCCTTCTCCCTCCCTCCTCCCCGCGACGAGCAGAGGAGCAGCAGAATGAGGAGCAAGGTGCGAGGCAGTGCCCGCTGCGGCTGGGCCGCGGTCGGCACCAGCAGCTCCGTTTCGGAAGGGACGAAACACGGGCTGGTGAGGAGCTGTGGGAAGGAGGGCAGGTTCTCGCGGAAACACTGGGGGAGGCTCCCATGCCAGCCTTCCCCTTAGGCTTGCCATAGGCTGCAAGAAACAAAACTTCCTTCTTTTCTGGTTTATGTAAACCAGAAAGATGAAAAATTGTTGCTCAAAGTGTTTTGCAACAAACAACAGAGAATTAAAGTCTTGGGTAGCTGTGAAAGAAGCCGGAGGATATCTAAACTCTGGGGTCAAAGAAATGCTCGTGTGGAATATTAACTCAGGGCTTTGCAGAAGCGCTTCCCCCCGGGCAGTGGGGCTCAGGGCGCTGTGTCTGTCGCTGCGCTGGGGAGATGCTCCCAAGGGCCCGTGCCAGGGCTGAAGTAGCTCCTCAGGGGCTCAGGGATGAAAGGACCAACGATGCTGTTGGCAGGGTACCAGAGCCCAGACCCCCCTGTGATGCCAGTGCCACCTCTGGGCTGGTTGCAGATAGATCAAACGCTGTAATAAGATGCGGGATGGCGAGGGCTGCGAGCTGTCCTCCGCCCTCCTGGCTGTCAGCGATCGGAGGCTGGGATCCAGCCCTAGTAATTAAGAGTCTGACTATGTGGGGATAATGATTCCCACTTCCATGAAGAAGAACTTTATCTTCTTGCCTTTATTTTGTCTCTTTGATCAGCCAGACCTCTCTGCCACATCTAGAGCTCACAAATGTATTCTGGGGTTTTATAACCACTCATTTACACATTCATAGATGCTAATACACATCTAGGTTTCCCTTTCAAGCTCATGCTTTCTGATTAATTTCAGGATTTCTGCAGAGAGGGGACCCAGTCCTGCAGCTGTTGTTGGGGTAAAATCAATTCAGCCTACCAAAGGAGTGCAGCATTCCCAGGGGCGGAGAATGGTCGTTTCTAGTTTGGAGGGGGTGCTCTGGAGACCCTTCTGCACAGCCCTTCACCTCGTCCTTGGGTTGCACCCTGTGAAAGCCCGGACGATTAATGGCCTGCTGAGGAACAACTGACAGCAGGCTCGGTGCTGCTGTGGGTTTTTCTGATTGAGAACACAGATGTCTAATTGGAATAGGGTATTGGTTAGCATAAGCTGCTTGGCTATTCAGAAATCAGAGCTAATCAAAATATTGTAAGTATCATGCCTGGAGACATGTCACCCTTCGCCATGATTGCGTTGCCGTATTTTTTTCAATCTATTTAAGAAAGTGTAAACAAACACTTGCACCCTGCTGTCTGCAGCGAGTCTGAGGGGGCGAAGGGGGGGGGGGGGGCAGGTCCCAGGGCTCTTCCGGGGGGGCTCTGCCCATGCCCCTCGGGGCCCTTTGCGGCTGTCCCCGCTCAGGGGGGGTTGGAGGTTTAATGCCGTGCACAGGAGCAGGAGACAGGACTAGAAGAGGGCTTTGGTGTTCCTGGCCTGACTTTGTGTCAGATTTTATACGGAATGGTCGTGCTGTTTCCCCTGGACTTTTCCTGGTGCTGGAGGTCGAGCTCCCTCCTGCACATCCTCACCCAGAGTGAATTCACTCTTTGGTATAAGATTTCCAATAAATTTTAGGAAATTATAATAAATATTTGAGTTGTACTGTGTATTTTACAACCAAGCCAAATGATTTTTTTCTTACCTTGATGACTGCAGCTTTTATTGGTAGCAGCAGCACTTTCCATGTGCTTTCTGTAAGGTATAGTGGCTGATGCCTAAAATATAAAGAAGCCTTTAGAGTGATAATAACTCCAGAAGATGAATAGTTATAAAAGGTAGATGGAATTGAAAGGCATTTTAATTTGTCATTATTTCAGTTCCAGAGAGCAGCTGAATAATTACACTGCCTGTGAAGAGAGAGGGTGTAATACTTTCTCTCATTATAGGATTAAATTGTCTCCCTTCCCTTTTAATGTAAGTGAAAATAAAGCTATCTCTGATACCTTCTGTTTTGATCATAATTTGAAAGCCCCAGAACGGCTCGTGCAACTTTGTTTTGTGGTGTCGGGTGTGTGAATTAATTATTTTAATATAAAGCGTAAACATTGGACCGATTTCTCAAAGTGTAAACCTGAGACCGCCAGCGCTTGCTGAGTGAGAAATTCCTCATTGGCCAAAAGTGTGTTGGGTCACGAACCGGGCGAGTTTTGCAGGGTTTGGGAGGCTCTTAAATTTAAATTGAGGACCTAAAGAAAGTACACTTTTCTCAAATTGTTACAGCAGTTTTCTTTCATAAAACACAAAACTGTCCTTAAAATCGCAAATGTTTTAGGTAGAAAGAGTTTATTTATATGTTTTTTTAGAATTGAAGTCTCCTCATTGCTCACATGAAAAATTTCTTTGGTCACGATGAGAAATTTGCAGGTTTGCCCCAGTACCGCTTCGCCTGGGATCTGCCGTCGGTGCTGGGTCCCGCCGGAGCTTCGGCCGCTGCGAGGGGTGGGGGGGAAGGGGGCGAGGGGGGAGGTGCTGCGGGGCTGCCTGGGCCAGGGTGCGGGCAGAGGCGTGGGCAGAGCTCGGGACGGGCACAGGAACCGGTTCTGAACCCGGGGTGCCGGGGCGGAGAGTGACCTCGGCCTCGTCTCTGTCTTGCAGCCTGAAGAACCAGTAGCAGATCGTCGGCCGTGACAGGGAAAACCACGGAGGCTTCTCCTGCGGAGGGCAGCTGGCAGCGAGGAGAGGATGCTTCTGGGACAGTGATCCTGTGTGGATTCAATAATTAACATGTAACTAACCTTCGCTTTGGACAAATACATGGATTTTTTTTTTTTTAATTTTGTGGTGAGTTAAAATATTTCAATGGATTTTTTTACCCTTTCAAGATAATATTTATTCAGCACAGAGTCTAGAGTATGATAACTATCCTGTAAATACAGCACTTAATCATCACTCATCTTCAGAGACAGTGGAAACAAAATATTTTACTTTTTCATATTTATTCTTAGATTTCTCCCAAGAGTATAAAATTATTCTATTACTTTATCCATGATAGTGATGTAATCCGTCTTCAATCAGAAATAAACATACTTTCTTCACCTTCTCCAGCATGGTTTGTGTCAACACATAAAGAGCAGCAAAAAATGAATCACGGGGATTGTGTAACGGATGAATTTTTTCCTTTCCTCTTTGTCTTCAGAGAAACAAATGGTTCACTGAGCAAAGAAAACTAAAATGAAAGCGTAAAATCATTTTCCTGCCGGTAGGATTCCTACAGGCTGGATGGAAACCGGTCGCTTTATCAACTTTGATGCAAACCCAAGGCCGGACGCTGCTCTGCCCTGGAGCGGGCAGCCCCCGGCAGAGCCGCAGGAGGGACGGTGGCACCGGCCGAGCTGCCCCACGCGGGTGCCACCGGCTGCCAGCGCGGCCCCAGCGCGGCCCCAGCGCGGCCCCAGCGCACCTGTATGGAGACGGCGGAGAGTCGGCGGGGACCGGCGGTGGGGACGGTGGAGAGGCAGCGCGTGGAGGCTGGTTTCAGGACACCGAGCCCTCGCCAGCCTCCGGGTGTTACCGGCGCGGCCGCAGCGGTGAGGTCGCCCCTCCGGCCGGGCTCCCACCGCTCCCGGGGAAGGGACTGCGGCTTGGGGGGTCCTTGCTCACAGGGAGGACAAAACTCAAAAGGATTTGAAGAGATCAAAAACTGACCAAAAACCAGCCTTAACCGTCCAAGAGGAGCGCTGTTCAGCCCCCAGCCGGTCCCAGTCCCCACCAGTTTGGTGCTCGTCTACAGGGAAGGGGCTTCTTCCTCACTGGCTGTAGGGGAGCAGAACCAAAAGTAACTCCATCCCCTGGCAAGAGGGAGCTCACAAGGATTTTAGTTTTTCTACTGCAGTCAGCACAAAGAGACCAGGTTTCTTACCGAACCCCCTGCAATGCAAAGAGCTACAATAAACAATCCGGTTTCCCGTTGGTACCACGAGCAATGCAAAACAAACCTGGCTGTGCCCTGTCACACAAACTGGGTGAGGGCACTTTGCATGCAGAGAGCCTGTCTTGTGAATGCTGCCAGAGATTAAGCACCACCTTTTTAAAGAGCAGTCTGGTTGTTTTATATATGTCTAGTAGCACAATTCTTCAGAGACTGTGGCCATTTCCCTGCTTCTGCACCGCTGAAATAACAGGCTTTGACATTTCCTTTTTGTGCACACTCGGCTAGAGGCTCGCTGGTGTCTTTGAAACGGAGCGGTGATGTGTACGGATCCCTCAGTTCATTTACCAGGAATCCCAGCGAGGTGCAAATCCACTTCTCCAGCGTCTCGAGGAAGAGCGGTGACCTGCTGCTGCTGGCTCTGCATCGGGGAAACTTTTTAATCCACCCACAGCTCACGACCGTGGCCTGCAGGTTTGTGAATTTTCTGCCAAGTGAACAGATCGTACATAGATGATTAATCTGTGTCCTCCATCCGCTTTTCTGCACCTTAATAAACCAAAGCAAAGCAAAGTGTCTTGCTCTGCATTTTGGTGTTGAGTAGCGCTGTGTGTTCCAGATGAGAGGTGTTTGGGCACATCACTTGGAAAACTGCAGTTGTGATGCCAATGTAATTTTGTATGTTCATAGAGTTGTTGCTGTTACTGTGTATTTGTAAGGGGGTAGCCCTGCGCCGTCCGGCTGTGCAGCAGAGGATGCTGTAGGCGCTGTTCCATAGCCTTGGTCTGTCTCGCTCTGAGGTTTGTTCAGCAGAGCAGTCCTGAGTGGCAGATGTGCACGTGAAATCAAGGCGGCTTCACGGCAAGCCTGCGCTGAACCGTATTTTGGGGAAAGGCAATATTTAAAGTCATTAAGCCACAAGGCAGCACATGCTCAGAAGTAATTGTCCTGAAGCCAGTGCTGGTACCTGTAGGACTCGGTCAGTACAAGCAATTCTACTTGTAAATGAGCCGTGGGATGAAGCAGGAGCAGGCTTCTCGTGGAGGGGACCTTGTGCTGCCAGAGGAAGAAAAATAGTCTTCATCTGCTGCTGACAGGGTTCTGTTTTTCATCCCCCTCCCTGCCCCGGGAAGAAGTTCATCTTCGCGGCCGGTTGGAGCGGAGCGCGGGCTGCAGGCAGCTCCGGGTGTTCCCGCCGCAGCTCCGTGACACGCCGCAGGGAGCAGCCGTGGAAGCTGCTTTGGCTTTCCTTCGCAGCGATAATATTGTGTAACTGGCTTCCGAATTACTGTCTCATCTGGGACTCTGAAATCCCTCACTACCTCGCTGCTGCGGTCACCCTTTTAATGAAACAAACCCGGTTTTGTGGTGGAAATGATTCTTTTACCTTGCAGAGGCAATTAAAAGCCCAAACTGAACAGATTTATTTTTAAAAGACTCTTTCCAAATCTTCACGAGAGAAGAGTAATAATCCTCCTAAATACGGAGGAAGATCAATATTAGATGTTGCTCCATGGAAGCCCGTGTTATGTTGACTGCCAGCAGTGAGGACTAGACCCCTGTACTCTGAGAAGAAGTGAGACTCCTGTGATTTGGGTTTGGGGTTTTTTTGCCATAACATATGAAATCTGTTTGCAAATATACTGAATAGGCAACGTTCAGTGCTTTATCTTCATTTGGCATTTAATCAAAGCAACACGCTACATCTTTATAATAGCTGGACTAATTGACTTGACAGAACAGAGCAATCCTGTTGGTCATCTTCATATTTGGTGAGATGAATACAGATACCATCGTGTGTGGTGACAGAGGTTACAGACAATGTGGGACAAAGTCCCTAACTCATGTTTGAGATGTGACAGGTAGGAAACATAGACACAAAGCTCACATTGAATTTTAAAGTTTGCTGAACTGTCCTTATCTGCCTTGAAAATCTTTTCTGCTGCATTTGCATAGAATCGTATCATAGAATGAATCACAGACTGCTTTGGGTTGGAAGGGACCTTAGAGATATCTAGTTCCCACCCCCTGCCCCGGGCAGGGACACCTTCCACTAGCCCAGGTTGCCCAAAGCCCCGTCCAGCCTGGCCTTGAACCCTTCCAGGGAGGGGGCAGCCACAGCTTCTCTGGGCAACCTGTGCCAGGGCCTCACCACCCTCACAGGGAACAATTTCTCCCTTAGATCTTAATCCAAATCTCCCCTCTTTCAGTTTGAAACCATTACCCCTCATCCTATCCCTCCCCCCTGATCAAGAGTCCCTCCCCCCTTTCCTGTAGCCCCTTTCAGTCCTGGGAGGCCGCTCTAAGGTCTCCCCGGAGCCTTCTCTTCTTCAGCTGAACCCCCCCAACTCTCTCAGCCTGTCCTCACAGGGGGGTGCTCCAGCCCCCCGAGCATCTTCATGGCCTCCTCTGGCCCCGCTCGAGCAGGTCCGTGTCCTTCTGCTGTTGGTGCCCCCAGAGCTGGACCCAGCACTGCAGGGGGGTCTCCCAGAGCGGAGCAGAGGGGGAGAATCCCCCCCTCGCCCTGCTGCCCACACTGCTCTGGGTGCAGCCCAGCACAAGGGTGGCTTTCTGGGCTGCCAGTGGACGTTGCTGGCTCACAGGCAGTTTTCCCCCCAAGTCCTTCTCCTTGGGGCTGCTCTCCAGCCACTCCTCGCCCAGCCTGGATTTGGGTTTGGGATTGCCCTGACCCCTGTGCTTAGTTTAGCTTAAGTGGCATAGGGAAAGAGAGAGAGAGGAGCACCAGTCCTTTTCCAAGTTAGTGTTTAATGCTCTCGGGTGTGGTGAGTGGTGGCAGTTTGTGGCCCAGGGGACGTTACAGACACAAAACCTTATCTCTTCAGTGCTCTCACCTCTTCTTCACTAACTCTTGCTGATTTCATGTTACGTGTTTAAAAAATATTTTCTGTACACGTGGGGTAACTTGTGTGCCCCTCTCTGCACATGCCTACAACTTGCATTGTTCTCACGGATCTGCCATCGCAGAGGCTCCTGCGCCTGCAGCTTTCTGCTGTTTGAAAGCTCATGGCAGAGGGGAGGTGCCTGCAAAGTGGAGTTATCCCCTGCCCTGTGCTCCAGGTCTGTACCTTGCGGTGCACCAGCAGCGTCTCAGTTCCTCTGCCTTGCCAAGGGGATCTGAGTCAGAAGAGAGACCTTTGCTCTTCTGCATCCCAGAGACTGCCTGGAGCTCGGCTCCTCGGAGCCTCAGCCCCGGCGGGGCTGCGGGGTGTGTCTGTGCCTTGTCTTGTGAAGGGAAGGGTCAGATGCGCTGCAGAACCCAATTGTTTACTCTCTGGGGACAGTAAAGGAGACTGAAGAAGCTCTCTCTGATTAATTTGTGCTCTTGCATCAATGCCTTTCATGTGTGGAGGAGAATGGGTTGTTCACAGATGAGTAAGCATCTCCCTAGGTTTCATAGCTGTGGGGCTGTTTCATTTATTGTGTTTTGGGTAATAACATAAGACACCAGTGTTTCTGAAGCTAAACTGCCTCTTTACAGAGAGAATGATTTACAGGAATAGGGCACATCATTCATGTGTGTGCAGCCTGGCTTTTCTGAGCCTCTTTCCCTCCAAATCCTTCCTTCCTGCAGCCTATGCACCTTCCTCCAAGCTGCACCCAGGGTGCTGCAGAGGCGGTTTTGTCAGGGGAGAAAAAAAAATCTTCCATCTTGTGTGCTCAAGTGATCACTACAAGATAATTGCAGCAAATTAATTACAGCACAAACACAATTTCTTTCCCTAGGCAGGTGTGTAGACAGCTCTGATGCTGCTGCAGTGAGCTGGGCTGAGCTCAGGCTCCGAAACCCCGCCTGGAGCAGGCTGTGCCCCCCTCCACGGGCTGCCCGGCTTGGCCCGGCGTTGGTGGCTTGCTTGGTCTAACAGAACGGCCGAAGACAGAGGACCTGTCTCTCATTTAGAAAAATCTAGATTTTTATGGCACTCTGGCAGCTTTCAGGTAGACAGTTTGTCCCGTGACGCTGCAGGGGTGGTGCAGAGATGTACGTGTGCAAGAGCAGGAAGGCCACGTCCCAGCCCTGGTGAGCAAGAGGCGTGTGAGGGGACAATGAGGTGCCCCGTCACCTCCCCCTGCTCTGTCCTGTTTCAAACTGGAGTAACTAGAGCGGCGCAATATTTGCATGTGTTGCCAATATTGTCCTGGTCCAGTCAATCAGGCTTTGGTCCCTAAATCCTTCTAAGCTCTTGCTTTTCCCAAGTTCAATAGGCCTTCAAAGCAAGACAAAAAGGACAAATCTCCTCGTGGTAAGTCAGTGATCCCTGCAGAAATGCCTTCAGATTGCACGCTCTCCTCTGATGTCCAGACTCGTACCCCACCCCAGGCTTCAACACTGCAGATGTGTTAGAGATCCGGGGAGATGGATGCAGTGCAAGGACTGCATCCCCCAAGGTTACTTTAAATTGAAGGGTGAAAACATTTGCATATATTTTCTTCATTAAAAAACCCTAAAACCTACTGTGTTTTTCATGCAGAACACCTGTAAGTTACAGAACTTAATTTTGTCTGTTCTGGCCAAACATTTTCCCAGCTTAAAATTCTGTGCAAGATATTCTGTAAAGAAAACAAATTGCAATAATTGTCAGTCTGGTTGTGTCTTGCCACACACATATTTCTAAGGAGCAGTGCTAACTGGAATACCGCTGGCACTGGGAGACAGCTGGAAATGTGATTATTAACACCAAACCTGTAATCTTTTAGACATGTTTCATTAGAGTTTTGTAGCACACGCTAACACAGTCCTTCAGGCTCTGGTACGATGCATTAGGTTATGTTTCAGGAGGCGAGATGTTAACTTGCCGTAGTGTTTTATGCTCAGACATAATACAGCACAAATAATACATGTTTTTTAACTGGCTGCTTGTGCTAAGGCGATAGAACTCTATGGCAACAGTGCGTAAAGTGACTCTACCCTGAGACACCCTACTTAATACAAAGAAATTAATCACGGGAGAAGAATGCTCCTAGTACGTAAGTGGTACTTTCTTTGTTAAGTTCCTACTGCATCAACTTAATTAGCAAGCCCTGACCTTTAAAACCACCTTCCATAATCTTCAAATTATGTGTGTGGAAGTCTGCGTTCCTCCTCCTGGCTGTGCTGGCAGCTTTCTGCGCTTGTCTGGATCCCCTGAACCCCTCCAGTGTGTGAGCAGCTGCAAGTCCTCTGCAGCCAGCGAGAGGCTCTTGGGAATCTCCAGATCTGCTGCAGATGCGCGAGGCAGGGAGGACCCCGTCCGCTGGTTAAACGTTCCGGATCTCAGCTGAGAGAAAGCAAATGCCCATTAACATTGCAAAGTGTCCCCCACTTAAATCACTGTGCTGAGCTCAAGCGCAAGACTTTAGGAGAAATTTTCTAGTCTAATTTCTATTTCCAGAGCCAGGATGGGGATGCTGGAGCCGGTCCTGCTGGCCCAGTGCTGTTTATCTTCGCTAAGTGTGTTCTTCTGGCTTTAAGGGGCTGGGTGGGGAGACGGCTGCAGATCTCTTCAGGTCAGAGCAATGTATGGCACTTCCATGGTGCTGTCTTACCTATTGTACCCTAAGTCACAGGAGGTCTAAAACAAACTCTGTGAAATTCCTTCTCTGTATCAGATTCTCATTTTCCAGCCCCTTTGTGCACCTCATAATCCTGCCGGTACCACTGAAAATCATCTCTGAGCGCAGCTGCCTCGTCCTCTTGCCAGGACCTCACTTAGTTCCTTCAGCAGAGGGGCTGCAGCCTGGGGTTTCGCTGAGGGCACGGGGCAGGACCTGAGCAGCCAAGGCTGAACCGTTATCCTGGAGGTCTCTCCATCATGGTCTTGTCCACTTTCACCCGCCTTTGACGTGCCGGCCACAGACACCCAGCCTCAGGAGTAAACCTCATTAATGCGGTACCACCTCTGATGGGCTGTTCTCACACACTGTCTGGTGAAGGAACGTGCTTAATGTCATCGATACAACTCGCTTGTGAGAGCCCCAGATGCACCGGGGTCCTGGAGCTGCGTTTAAGCTCCATCTGTCCCCCCAGCCCTTCCTCGGGCCGACTGCCGGGAGCCAGGGAGGGCAGGAGGGAGCTGCGGGGCCCCCGCTGCCCCCGGGGTGGCATCATCCGCAGCGGGGCTGGTGGCTGCAGTAGGTCCTTAAGTCGAGAGCTGGGTGAATTTTCATCAGTCTCGAAGAAGCCGGGGCAGGAGGACTCTTTGCAGGTACCTTCCTGGGGACTTTGCTGCCGGTAGCCGCTCGCTTGCCCCGTGCCAGGGCTGGGTTTGCGGGGCAGGCCTGGAAGGGAGCGGTTCAAGCAGCATCCGCTCCCCGGGCCGCTGCTCGCTAATCGAGCCTTGTGGCTGCTCGTGGGTCCTTGACAATAGCCTTTGTCTAATATGTTTTTAATCAGTGTGTGCATTTCAATTTGCATATTAATAGCAAGGAGATGTTACTACACAGTGCTGTTGATGAGATGGTTGTCAAACTGATCTTCCCAGTCTGAGGAGAGAAAGAAACTGCATCTATTGTATAAAAGATGAAATTGCAGAAAACACATGTTTAGGATCTACCATTCTCTGCCTCTATTTTTCTTTATCTCTGCCTTTATTTCTTCTCTTAATAGCTCATATGGATGCATTCATTAATCCTTTTTTTTTTCCCTTAGAACAAGGATCATTTAACAGGAGAATAAGACAGGATTTTGCGCCTGTTGTGACAGCTCCAAGCTAGCCTAAATATCACATTTTTGCTGGGTGTTTTTGACTTGTAAAATGGCAAAAGCTTGACCCAGCACAGGAGTCCGTTGATCACAGCTGACCCCAGCAGAATAATTAAAATGTCAGTAAATAACAGTGGCACTGCTCACGCTCCAGGTTTCGGCATTTCACGGCTGCCGTAGGCGTTGGCTTCACCAGCCCGGTGCCAGTGATGGGATGCGGCAGCGACAGTGCCCGGGGGGTGGATGGGGCACGGCGCTGGGTGGCGCTGGGTGGCGCTGGGTGGCACTGGGTGGCGTGGCAGAGGTGTGCAGGGAGGAGCGTGAGGAGCGAGGGCCCGTGGAATGGCTCAGAACGAGCCCCGAGTACCAACACCTCACACTGAGCGTTTCCCACCTTTGCTGTGCAGGGCTGCGGGAGCCTGGTGCTCTCGTCCCAGGTCCTCGGGCTGGGGAAAGGGGCAAGTTTAGGTGTGGGAGTAGGTGATTTAGGAGCTGAGCTCCATGGGCTCCAGCTGGCATCCTCCGCTGTCCGTGCTTGATCCCAAGTCACCCCCATGGCTTTTCTGCAGATCACGGCACAAGGAGATTGTTTATCTTGTTTTCCTTCTGCATTTGCTATCCCCCTCCTTGACTCTCCCCTGCTGTTCCAGATGCGTCGACCTTCAGCGCAGCCACTTCCCGGGGCTCTCCCCGCTTCCAGCTTGGGAGGTGATTTTTTGTGCTCTGGTTTTGCGCTCCACCTTCCCTCCTCCGTGTCTCAGCAGGAAAATGGCCTGGAGGCAAAAAGCCAAGACTGAAAGGAGAGAGATGAAAAGGCAAAATAAAGAAATGGGAAACAAAAAATTCCAGAGGAAAAAGCCCATCCCCACCTGCCTGGCTCCACGAATTGCTGCGGTAGCAGGAGGCTGGGGAGCAGCAAACGCCGCTGTGGTGGGGAGCGTGCTGAGTCCTGGGGGGGTGGGAGCCGCTTTAAGTCAAGTTCAGGTTTAGCATCACTACATTTTAAGCACGCTGTCCTAATCTGGGATCAAAGGGCACAGACAGTAAAGGGTGTTTGGAAGGGAGAACAGGGAGATATATATATTTTTTCCTTCGTTCTCCTGTGCCAGCGAAGCTGCCCTTGCTGAGCCTGATGAGGAGCAAGGGGGGAGCACCAAGCTCCCGCAGCGGGAAACAAGGTCCCTCCTGTTGCTCTGGCAAGAGCAGAGCAGAGGATGGGGAAAGCCACCGCCAGTCCTCTGCGGAGCATCCCCCTTCGCTGCGCAGAGACAGCAGCAGGCGCGTGACTGGAGACCAGAATAGGCACCGCTCGTGTAAACGCTACATAAATATTGAGTGACAATATTTTGAATGAGGAACCTCTCAGGGATCTGCGAGCAGGGAGGCAGCGCAGAATTAGGGGTTTTCAATCACTCCAGCTCCAGAAGAAAAGAAGTGCGGCTGCTGATCTGAAATGAGCCTGCAGCTTCTGCAGCCACCCACTGCGGGCTGTGCGGGACAAAAGGAACAGGATGAGGTAGAAAAAAAAGCCTGTGAGCGTTTGCTGTAGAGAAAGTGGCTGGAGGAAGGAGAGGCAGGAGTGTGGGATGGGTGTTTCACTCCAGAGCTTCAACCCATTTAAATAATCATAGTTGTTATCATAGTAAATGTAAATAACTGAATGAGTTCAAATTCAGTATTTGACAACACTGGCTCTTTGTGAGTACACACTGAATTCTTGTGGAAAGCCTTTATTTCATCAGAAAATCTAATAATGTTTTAAACAATCCTTTGGCATTTAGTTAGGCCCATGTTTTGTGATTTTTCTCACTCCTGCAAATGAGGGCTATAGTCTCCAAAGCAGAATGCCTCCTACAAGTTAATGTGTTAAGAAATTGCTTGAATCAAAAAATGTGTCAGTTTGGCAGCTTGCCTCTTACTGCATCGCTATAACCTGTAACAATGGCAATGATGTTATGGTGAAAATACAGAAAAGCTGTTTTGCACCTTGTCAGCCCAAGGCAACAGATATCCAGGATAACCTCGATTTATTTTCTATAGGATGTGGCAGCCCTCGGCCCTCAGTGGCATCTGAGACACGTGTCAGAGCCACGACCCCCCTCGCCTGGCCGGGGAAACGACCCTTGTAATTGGCACCAGTGGCGGGGGCTGAGCCGCGCAGGGGAGCGACCAGGCGCCTGCGGCACGGCGAGTCTGCTCGGGCCCAAGGCGGACGGGGACTTCAGCCTCCCCCGGATTCCCCCCCTGCACCTCCGTGGGCGCTGGCAGCGGGGCCCTGGTCCCATCCCCGGTGCCCCGCGCTGTCCGTCTGTCCTGGCTGTGCCCGCTGGGCTCGGGGCTGCTGGAGAGAAATCCCCGTCCTGCCACGGTCTCCAGGCTCTGGGGGAAAACTGCTGCTCTGTGAGGTGAGGCGAGGTGCAACCTTGGGGTTGGGAGGGGATTTTTCAAAGGCCGGGAGATAGCTGGTATTCAGAAATAGATCAGAACAAGCCTTTTTATCCAGAAAGGAAGAAATAGTGAAAAGCTGGTTCAGAATAGCATCTTCTGTAAAGTCCCGCTCGAACACACTTTTTAATGAGACTAGTGCTGGTCTTAACAGACGAGTGACCTCAATTCACTCACAGCTCTGTGCTATTGATTCAATAGCTTCTCTTAATGAGGAAATTATTATCTGTGTTAGAGAATGTGGAATCTAGCAGGTGCACGGTATTAAATAATGAAAAAGCAACTTTGCTAGTGCCAGGAATCTGATGGTGCAGCGCCAGGGCTGAGCAGGGCCCTCGGAGGGACTCTGCGAGGTCGTTTCCTTTGTGTTTGGCCTTGCAGAGCACGAAGACTGAGCCGCTTGTGCCGCTGGGCGTTTGGGTTCAGGCTGCCGGGAGCGGGGCTCTTGTTTTAATAGGAACCACTGCGGATGCTTCCTCGAGCCTGCCCTTGGAAGTGCTGGGAGGCACAGGCTGCTCGTCTGTGCCTTCCTCCGCTTCTGCAGGTTTAAGCAGCATGAACCTTTAGAGAGTCTGGCCTAGTGCAGCTTAGATCATGCATCTTTAAATCACCAGGAGTGCTGTCTCGATTGCTTCCTCCCTCCATGAGTCACTTCCTAATGCAGATTTTTCGTTCATTAGTGTGGTCATGCATTAAAACGAATCTCAGTAAAAAGGCAATGCTAATTTAAAAAAAAAACTATTTCACCCCAGCTGCAGATTCTCAGGTTCGTTTTTGCCTTGACTGGGGCAGAGGAAGGGCCAGTGTTCTGCAAAATTCCGTCCGGATCCCGGGTGGAGCTTGGCGCAGCCCAGGGGGTTCTGCACCCCGAGCCCAGGGCTCCCGCAGTCCCCTGCAGAGATTCACTGCGTCGAGCTGGCGCTCGCCGGCCGTCCCGCACCAAGCCCTGCGCACTGTGCGTCTGTTGGTGCTGCCCTGGCTTCAGGGTCCGGCGTCTGGAACAAGACCGAAAGGGGACTGGATGACCATCAGGCTTCGCGTTCGCACTGGTGGAATTAGAGGGTGACCTGTGGGACGTTACTGCGCCGAGTCACACCGGAAGGGGCAGAGTAAAAGGGAGGACAATGTGCTTTCTGGGCTGGCGAGAGCTAAAGTGACTTGTAGAGGAAACCAAAATCACCAATGAGCTAAAACCTTACAGAATAGAGCTAAAAGGAGAGATGACATGCTCTTTTCTAGTGATTTTACTCAGTGGGCAGTGAAGCCCAGCTGATGAGCAAGGCAGTATAAATCAGCGAAGTCTCTGATACAGCCCAGCATGCGCTGAAGTGACCTGGCAAGCTCCTTAAGCCAAGCTATTAAGTCATTTGCATGAAAAAAAGCAGACAAGCCTCGCTTTACCAGCGTGAACCAGCACTCTGGTAAAACTCATCTTTATTTTGAATGTTGTCCTGAACATTACATCTATGGCCACTCCCCAGTAAGTGCCTACAAGCTCGCACAGACTTCCTGCTCCCGGGGCCAAAGGCTGGTTTATTGCCTTGCCCAAGCGCCCTGGCTTCAGCCCTTCCCCAGCACTTCCCGGGTAGGACCCGCTGGGTTTTTTGGGACCGAGCTCTGCGGGGGGCCGGGCAGCCCGTGCCCCCTCCGTGCTGGCTGAGATGCTGCCCCAGCCCCAGAGCCGACACAAAGCCCCCGCAGGGACAGGGCACTGGCCCCAGCCCTTCCCCAGCACATCCGAACACCCCACAGCGAATATTCTCCTGCACTCGTGGAACACTTTTCTTTTGAAGGATGCTGGTGAATGAAGGCGTCCCAGCCTAGTCTTGGAGAACAACGGCCACTCCCACCACAAAACCCCCACTCAGCAATAACACAGGTTGCCCCAGGAGCTGCTGGAGTCTCTGTCCTTGGCGATACTCAGGAGCCCTGAGGGCAGCCGGGTCGGGGTGGCCTGGCTTGAGCAGGGCTCGGGCAAGATGACTCCGGTGGTCCCTTCCAACCTCAGCCAGAGTGTGGCCCGGCAGAGCTGGGACTGGGCTGATGAGGCCCTCCTGGTGTGCGTTGGGGTGGGGCTTCTTCTGGATGTTTAGGACAGTACGCTAATAAAATACTGCTTGATCCAAAGATGTTGCCCACAGGATCTCTGTTATTTCCCAGTTGACTTTGGCTGCGGGAACTGCCCAGGTCATTTTTGGTACCGCTCTTGGAGAAGGGCAGTGACACAATCCAGTGCAAGGCGGCGAGCACGGCAGAAGTGAAACAATAACGGAACCTGATGCCGAGCGCTTCTTGTGGGACTCCCGGGTGAAGCTTCAGAGCTGGGCTCAGGGGTTGGTCATGGGCAGGACGGAGCCGGGTCCCTGCCTGCAGCCCCCCACCTGCCTGGCACTGCCAGTGCTGCCGCCACACTGGGCTCAGCTGGGTGGGATGGTGACAGCAGGGTGGTGACAGCGGGGTGGTGACAGTGGGGTGGTGACAGCGGGGTGGTGACAGCAGGGTGGTGACAGCCCGCGGGCAGAGGAGGCACCAGCTGGTCATGACTCGTGCCTGTGGCACTGCGCTGGCGTGGGAATGGGCTGCCCTGCAGACAGGCTGCTCCTGTGCCCTCTGCGCCAGCGATGCTCCCAGGGACCCAGAGATCCAGAGACCAGCGCGGGGTCTCACACCAGCTCAGCGGCAGCCGCTGGAGACGACCCCGGGACGGGCGTGAACGGCCTCGCCGCGGAGCGCAGAAATCAACCTCCCGCGGCCGCGGCACGGCGAGGCGGGCGGGCACACGGGTTTCTGCCTGGCTGTCATCACGGCAATAGCGACGTCTGTTAAAGAGTTCCTGTTGACTTTCACCCTCATAATCGTTTCTATGTAATTTAGTAACAGTGTCGCAGTAGTGACGATCTAAGGATATAGGCTAATTAAAGTTTATAGTGAAATGTACTGCTTTTTTATTAGAGTATCCAATATAGTTAGAAAACGGACAAGCTTTAGGGCACGCAGATTCTTCTTTGGGTCTGAAATACGAACAATAAGCTTCAAGCTAGATACAGACTGAAAAAAAACGTTCAGCTTCACTTTAACATAATTATGGCAACAAATTAGACAGTTTGGAGGAAAAAGGTAGTAAGCACCTGTAAAATTAAGTATTGTAAACCTCATGTATTATTTCAAATTTGGGAGCTTTAAATACTGTTACAATCGAATTTCACAGGATTTGAAACAAATTTATTGTTTTGCATTGGACAGAAAACTGGAACTGTCACTTGACAGGTGTGACTTGCACATGTTGTGATCTGTGTTTAGGGGGTTTTGTACAATCCTCTGTTGCCGTTCAGTGTCGTGCGTTTTGTGTGTGAGAATGCCCAACCTGGTAATTTCTGTTCTGAGAACAGGATATTTGTGTACGTACCATTTCTAAAGTGAGCACAATCATAGACATGTATTTCAAAAGGAATGTTAAAAATAAATGATTTGAAATCTGTGCTATACAGTTGGATTTTTTTTTTTTTTTGAGGATTTATTTCAGTTGCATCTTTTTTCCACCTGCCAAACACTGTTCACCTCAGTGATGCTCTGGGGCGGTGGGATGCCCGTTTGGTTTCACAGACACCTTGTAGCTGTTCCCTCTGTGCTTGCAGTGGGAGCGCCAGCGCTATCACCTGCATCTGTCGCAGCTCTGCAGGGAAGATGTGACGGCTGAAGGGAGAAAGCTCTGCCCGTGGGTTTTACACCCGGGGAGGAACGGTCCATCCCCCCACGCCCGGGGAGACCCATCGCGTTCCCTGCGCAGGGCCGGGTCTGGGAGCAGGGAGCAGTGCCGGGACACGGGGTGCAGTGGCAGGGGTGACTGGGGCTAACTGGGGCTGGCATCTCCCTGACTGGTTTCATCCACCAGCTCCGTGTCCGTTCACCAGCTGAGCGCCCTTCCCCGGGCACCCTCCGCGCTCGGTTCGGGTTTGCATTCACACCCTCCCTGCGATGCTCCTCCCCGCGATGCTCCTCCCCTCCTGCCAGAAGAGCACAACAGAGCGGTGCGTTCCCTCTGGACAGTGCCAGGCTAGCGCAGGCCAAAAGAGAAGGAATTGGGAAAAGCACATTAATCTGTCAGCCCTGGTTCACCACTAATAAGGGACGCCCAGCCCAGGCTGCAGTACAGCCCGTTCCTGCCAACAGCGTCTTCATTTGGACCCGCTCACCCTGCTGGGATTTAACATTCAGGCCTCAGCACAGGGTCCCTTTCACCATTTTAATGAATCCAGCCGTCGCTGGGAGGGCTGGAAGATGAAAACCATGACTAGATAACCCTGGTGCTTCCCGCGCGGGCTGCCTTACCGCGGGGGCACCGTCAGGGCCGGGACCACGACCCCAGCACCGCGCTGCTCCGGCCGACTCGCTGACGGCCGCATCATCCGAGCGAGTACCTGCTGCTCCCCAACATGCATTTTAGGGGATTATCTTAATCTCCAGAGAGAACAGCAGCTCTGTGGGACATTGGACGAGGCAGCAGCTGAGGTCTGCGGTGTCAGGGAGCCGCTTTCAGCCTCGGCTCCTCGGAGGGCCCGGCAGTGCCGTGGCACCGGGAAGCCCCCGCCGAGGTGCTGGCAGCTCGGTGAGTCCCCGTCCGGCAGGGGCTGAGCTCTCCACTGGGAGGAGAGACGGGAGAGTAGTGCTGGGAATAACAAGTGGAGCTCAGGAAATAATCCATCACCCTCCCAGCGCTGAGGGCACGGCGGCGAGTGCACTGAGACAGCAACCCGTCTGCCCGGCCCTGCCTCCCCTCTATTTGCCAGTAGCCTCTGTATGGTGAGCAATAAAGTCATATTTAAATTCAAAACGGATGGCTCTGACCCATTTCTCTTTGCATAGCAACACCAGGCTGTCGGTCCCAGGAGGGTCATTTGGAAAGGCCTCAGAGAAATTTAGCAGAGTTTTTCTCTTAGAAGTTGATCTACAGAACAGCTCTGGAGCCATTCCCCTGTTGGCGGGCTTCAATATATGTCTTTTAAATAGTCAGCTGCTGTGTGATTTTAATATAAAGCACAAATAGTCTATTTAATTAAACACTCAGTTAAGAATATATACAGCTTGCAGAGGGAAGCTCTGTGGCCCCTCTGCACCTCAACAGGTCACCGGCGTGTTGCTCGCTCCTCCTCGTGCAGCAATAGGCAGGCAGGGACCTTGGTGCTGCCGGGTCCGTGTGAGCTCGCGGGCAGATCCGGCAGCACCAGCAGCGCCTGCGGGGACGGTGCCAGTCCCCGGCGGTGAGCCCCTTGCCCTGGTGGCCGTGGGGAGCCCGGGCACAGGCGCTGCTGGCCCCCGGGCACCATGCGTGGCCCTGCCCAGTGGCCGATGGCCCGATGGCTTCAGGTGACCTGGGCACTGGGACGTGGTGCAGCTCCCCATGCTGGCACCGGCAGGAATCCGGGAGATGGTGATTTACAAGAGAAATAAAGGGGACCTGTCTCCAAAACCTTGTCACCTGCTGTGCACCACTTCAGTAACTCTGCTTTATTGCCCAGTCAGTATCCAAGTTCCCATTACACGCACTGACGTAAATACGAATGGTCTGTGGAGGTCTGCAGTGAGGCACGGCCTCCTCATGCCCTCGCATGCCGGGGGGGGCTGTACCGGGGGAGAAACCCCAGCCAGGTCCCTGCCTGACCGCCCCGCGGCTGGCGTCCTGCCTGTGGCGTTTCCAGCCAGCCTGGCAGTCCTGACACCGCTGTGACCGTTGTTTGCAAGAAACAGGAGGGTGGATGGAAGGAAGACGTGAATCTCGTTTTCTGCAAAGTCACCTTAAACTGTGAGGGGGCTGGGGGGCTGCGGGGGGCTGTCAGGCAGCGCTGCCTGCGGGTGGGGGTGCGGGTCTCCCTGAGCCTGTGTACTGCACACCCCACCGTGCCCCTTGCCACCTGCATCACCACGTGCCATCCCAGATGCACCAGCTCCCATTGCCTTTATTTTCGGTGTTGTTTGAGCACTTGCGGCGTCCTCAGCTGGGGACTGTGCAATGGAAATGCAATTTTCCAAGGTGTATTGTCACATCTTCGCAGCGTTTGTGCTGGTGCAAGGCAAGGCGTGATGGATCTCAGCTCCCGCGTACACCACTTGTTTTCAAAACCAGCTTTGACACTGAGAAAAAAATGCTGGCACAGAGAAGGGCCCAAGACTTATTAAGTCATTTGGCCTTTTTGGAAAGATTTATTCCTGTGACAGAGTGCAGATGACGTACCTCTGTCTGTGTCACTGATGAGCCCTGTACCCCGGCATGGCATTGCTGTGGGCTGGATGTGCTATTATATCTGATGCTGTATCAGTCAGTCTGGGCCATTAAATACCTCCTGACTCTTCTCCCCTCAAACTTTGCCTCATTTTTCTTGGCCAGGTAATTCCTCCTGCAGTTTCAGTTGGACGTTGCGTGGTTTTTCACTTGCTGTCTTTCCTTTCTCCTTTCCTCACAGAGCAGCAATGGCCACACATCAGCACCCGCTGCAGCCGCCGGCAGGCAGAGTAGGTGGCTCTGCAATAAAAGGCACTGGAAATTCCGCATATTGTGGCTACTGCTGTCACACACACAACATGGATGCTGGAGGTCACGGTCCCTGAAACTTCGGTGATGAATGGGACTGGCTAACGGGGATGGCTTTTTGCCTGATCTGCTGCAGCACTCTTTAACTCATTGCTATCCTGCAGTCTTGCAGATTTGCTGCTCTTGCTTTTCCTCTGCAATGTCTACCCAGTATGTTCTTGGCTACTGCAAAACCATTTGTTAATCACTAAAGCAGAAATAGTGCTTTTTTACTTCCTACATATTAGCTTGAGTGACTTCTGTAAAGAAAATATTGGCCATAGAATGAATCCAGAGTGCAAAATGAGCTGGTTTTCACTTGTTGTCTGTGCTAGTGTTTATCCACGCCTCAACCAAAAATAGCAGAGTTTGTAGATATTTATTATTTTCTTCTTCATCAGCTCGTAACGTTAATGTTCCTGGTTGTCTAGCAGAGGCTGGCTGATCTGCAGAACAGTTTCTACTACCCTTGGCAGCTGTGTTTAATTTTCCTTTTGCAGGGCGAAGACTGTGTGTTGCTCACAGGCAAAGCCACTTTCTGCTTGTTAGCAGGTCCCGAGGAGGGATGGCCACACCTTTGTGCTCAGCAGGCCCCTGATGAGCCAGGCTGGTTGCCACCAGCCCTGAGCATGCCCATAAAGCCTCTGAATGGGCACCCAGCCCTTGGGGCTGGCTGGCAGTGGCTCTGGCTGTTGGTGTGGCTGTGTGTGGGGTAGGACCCTGGCAGAGCTGTGGTGGGTGACACGGAGCGTGTGGGGACGGTCTTGGCCCCACCTGCTCCAGAGCACCAGGGGCTTTGACCTGGGCTCTGTGCTGGGAGGATACATCCAGCTCTGGGGCTGCAGGGAGCAACTGGTGCCTCCCCAGGAGGAAGGGGTGGGCTGTGCGTGGCTGGGGAGGGTGAGCCAGAGCCCACGGTGTGAGGAGGGGTGAAAGATGGTGCTTAGAGCAGCTGAGCACGGGGAGTCCTAAATCCTTGGAGGCTCCTTCCCACCTGCAGCTCCAGGGTGTAGTGCCCTGGGAAGGGTGGGTGAGCAACCAGCTCTGCCTCTGGAGCTGGCTGAGCCTGAGCAGGGTGTTCCCTGGGAGGAAGCAGTGGCTGGAGACCCCGTTCTATGGGCATGAGGACCCCCACTTGCCAGCACACCTCTGTCCCAGCTTGCTGGGAGCTCAGCTCAGGGAGGTGGCAGAGGGACCCTCTCACCCAGCCCTGGCTGCTCACACCCCCACGGGCACCAGCAATGCTGCTGGGGGGTCTGGCTCACCCCAGCTGAGACCCCAGGGCTCTGGCTGAGGGTGACAGGCATAGAGGGCCTGGGTGGCCTTTGATCTGCCGGGACTGGGGAGGCCTCGGAGGAGGAGCGGACCAACGGAGACTATTTTCTTAAAAGCACGTTTGCCATCCCCGCAGTCAGCGCGGGCAGATGGTGCCGCAGGACGCCGTGGGCAGCGGCCCAGGTCCAGTTCACTGTGCTGCATCTTCTGGGATGGATGCGCCGTCTCTGTCAGCGCGGGCTGCCAGCGGTGCCTTGGCGCTGAGCTAAAGGAGCTGGCGTTGTCCTTTCAGGGGTTTATTAATAAGCCAGCGGCACGTAACTTTGTTGTGAGACCTGCAATCACTCTGTGCTGCAAGCTGAGCTGTAAATAGCTCTTTGAGTGGTGACTCCCAAGTCTCTGTATTGAATTCCAGGTGCTGCAGCCAAATGCTTTCAGGGCTGGAAGCACCAATCGACCTGGACCTCAGGACCCAGGGCTGCGTGGTGCTGTGGCTCAGCGCGTTCCTGACCGGAATGTGCTGATGGAGCTGGGGGTGGGATCCTCGGCGAGGCACCAGAGACCTGGGGAGAGCGCGGGGGACAGAAGCCTGGAGGTCCTGGGCAGATACAGATGAGGCCTGGTGAGTAATTGAAACTCCTTTTTATTTTTTTTTCTGTTGCTGTTTTTATTACTATTCTAATGTCCACAAACAACTTGTGCTTGAGCTGGCTTGCTTACAATTCAGGATTTCTCAGCAAAGTTCACTATTCAGTTTATTCAGGGACTTGCTGCACAATCGCAATCGTTGGTGTCAGGGTTGTTAGCAGAGGGGCATAATGTTTTGTACCCTTCAGAACAGGGTAATTGCTGGGCGGGCAGGTGCTGGGCAGGGCCTAAGGCAGCTCGGCCGTGTCGGACCAGGGTACTGCGCAGGGATGGGGTGAGAGCAGCGGCAAGTCCCGGCCAGCCCGGGGCTGCGGTGAGCGTTGGCCACATAAACCAGCCCCGTGGCATCCTTCGTGTCTGGCAGCCTCAGCATTCTGGTGCTGAAGCAAAATCCCACGTGAATGAGAGGAGGAAAGCTGGTCCTGGCTGCGGACAGGACACGGTGAGCGGCGGCCTTGGCTCTGTAGTGTGGATGGGACACTGGGACATGCGAAGTAAAAAAACCCAAAACGCCTGAAGCACACGGTCTGTGCTTTGGGTGCTGTCTGTGGGGGTGCTGATGATGGTGCCCGGGGGCCTGGGCAGCCTTTGGTGTGTGGCTAGTGCTCGGGATAGATGCAAAGGCAGAAGAGGGGTCCCCTCCATTCCTCGAGGTGCCAGTTGGGAGAGCGCTGCCGTTTCTACGAGCGCTGCAGAGTGCCCAAGATTCGGGCAGTGTCATTGCAGAGAATAAACCACGCGGGCATGTGCTCTCCAGCTGTGAGCCACCTCGGAAGCTTTTGCTCTAAAACTGTGAAAATTATTTTGCATGTTTAACATTACTATAATAGGTGCAATGATGTTTACAATCCCAATCAGCCAAAATCTCTGCCAGAAATGTTGTAAGTGGCAGTTTTATAAAGTCAGTTTCTGCTTTCGTTACAGGAGAGAGAAACGCAGAGTTCACAAGGGATTGCTGCCACGGTCAGAGCTGGGAGAAGAAATGCTCATTAACTTGCTTATCTCCCCTGAGTGTGCAGAACAGATTGTCTGCCAGGCACTTGGAGGCACGGCTTGGCACCGGCAGTTCTACTGGGTTTGTGCTGAAAAGGCACAGAATAAGCCCTTTGGAAACTCCCGTATGGAGCGTTTATTAATTTGTCTGTCTTCACCATCAGTGAATGTGCTGCAGCGCCTCAGACAGGCACTGCGGCTCAGCCGGGAGAGCGCAGATGATAGCACCATGAGTTAATTAAGGAAGAATTACAGAACGGCGAGGGAAATCCTATGGCAAGAAGAGGCAGAATGCCTGATCACTCCCATCTCTCCCAGCTCCTGCAGGTTAGTCTGTTCGGTGGGTGGCTCCTGCTGTAACCTGTGGAGTGAGCTGGGCTCCAGCTCTTCCTGCGGAGCAACACTTGCCTGTCACTGCACCCCAGTAACACACTCCAGCCTCCCGAGGCTTGCGAGGGCCTCTCAGGAGGGGAGGGAGCATCTGAGGGGGGACGGAGCTCGGTCTGAAGGTTGGAGAAACTGGACTCTTCTCTGCATCTGACCAGCCTCGTGTGTAGGTGATGTGAGAACTAGAAGGGAGCTTCATGTGCAGTCGGTGTGAGGGGAGGTGGTGCAGATGGCTGAGCTGAAACTGCAAAGTCCTGGGAGCGGAAACAGCATCTTGGCTTGGGACAGGCAGCAGGACAAGCAGAGCTCCCATCTCAGCAAGCACAGGTAGCAAAACACCTGGGAGCGGGAGGAGTCACACCAGAGAGGCTTAGCCTTGTTATCCTGCCCCGGGGTGCAGCTTATCCCCCTCTAACCACTGGGAATGATGTCCATGGGGCAGAGGTGGGGTTTTAGAAATACTCCAGGATTCAGCCCCACAGTCTGAAGCAGCAACTTTGCAACAGCTTCAGCCTTGGCCAAATAAAATCAAATACCTCTTTGGATTTGTAAGACACAGGACTGGTCAGCTGGAGCCATCCAGACCAGCTGGCCTTCCTGCCAGGTGCCCTGGTGTTGATTACCTCTTGCAATAAATTAAACCAGTGGTACTTGTGTAACAGGTCAGGTGAGAGCAATGCAGCAGATCTACAAAGGTTGCAGCGGCAGCCTGGCAGGAGGCTGTGTCTGGAGGCGCGTGCAGCCAGGCTGGCAGCGGGGGCTGCGCTGCGGCAGCGAGGTCGCAGTGCGGAGCTGCGGGGCAGCCCTGTGCTGCCTGCTCCAAAGGCTGGGGCTGGCAGGGCTGCAGGCTCACCAAATCTGCGTCCCTTAATGCATCTTGTCCAAAATGCCCTGAAACTTGCAATGACAGGAGCTACACAACCTCTCCTGGGAGTCTGTTACAGGGCTGCTTTGTTCTTTCCCTTAAAATGCTGCTTTCCCCGTGTCTAACCTGTGCTGTCTGTGCTGCAGATTGAATCTCTGCTCTCCCCGAGATGCATGGGGAGGGTGGATGTACTCTTTGCTTCATCCTTTGATGTTGAGGGTTTAGTACGTCTCCTCTGTCTTCCCTTCCCCAGGTTGAAGCTCCTGCTCAGCACAGGGCGGTTGGTGCCCTCGGATGGGTGCAGATCCAGGGGGTGCAACTCTGCCCGCCTGAGCGTATCGCTCCTCTCCCCGGGGCGCAGGGTGAGCTGAAAGGTCCCGTGCTGCATCCCTCTGTAACGAGTCTGCACACGCATTTTGCAGGAAAACCAGGTATCTTAAGTGGCAAACCTAGACATTTCAGATCTCCTCCTTGCAGCCAGTTTTCTGTGCTGTCTCCTCCTGGCCTCTCCTCTGCAATTAGAAGTGCTTTGCTGAGATGTCTTTAACGTTTGCTAAATTATCGCGTTTGTTTTCCTTCTGAAAGGGATCTGTTTGCCAACACACGCTGCTTGTTGCTCCACAGAAGCAGGGGCTCTTGCTTTTGGCATGTTTTTTTCAATTATGTTTTCTTTTTCACACAAGTGGATTTCTAGCAATATTTCCTGCCTATGGGTGGTGCCTCCAGTCTGGATGAACTCAGAATCCGTATTTGATTAGATGCATGAGCTGAAGTTGCTGGTTGCTTTTTCATTTGAGCTGAGCTGGGTGTGTGAGAGCTGCATTAACACTTACTGTTTTTAGGCATCAGAGTTTGCAAATCTACTGTCTAAAACTCGTCCACAGGGCAAAATGAGTTTCTGCAGCTTGGTTTGGTCTGTGCCCCTGCAATCCATTAAAACTAATGCTCCCTGTCCCTCCTTAACTTCCAAATGTGTTTATCCTGCTGTGCAGGAAGCTGCTGCCTTTTTTTTTTTTTTTACTCTTACCAGGGCTGGTGCCTCCTTTGCAGACAAGTGGTCTGAAACTCAGCCCATATGGGTGCTGGCAGGGCAGCTGCCCCTGCTGGGCAGGGAGGCGGGTGGGAAGGAAAAGTCTGTGTTTAACAAATGCTCCATGTCACAAGCAGAAACTGAGCCAGTTTGTCTTAAGGAGCTCCCCGTGGCTTACGCAGATATCAATGGCAGCCAAAAACCCAACCAACCCTGAGATCTGTTACTGGGGCGTGGATCCTGGTGACGCTTCTCGGGGTGCCCGTGCTGCGGTGCCCGCTGTGCCCCCACGTTCCCAGCACCCAGGGAGCTCCGGTGCTGCGGAGCCCCCGGGTCTGGGCCACCACGAGAGCCCCGGACCCGCAGCTCCAGGGCCGGGCCAGCGCCGTGCACCATCCCCGGTGGGGAAGGAGCTGCCAAATGCAGACAGCCGTGTTGGAGCAAAGGGCAAACGCTGGGTTTGAGGAAAAGGGAGGGAGGTTATTGCGTTGGGGAGACAGAATGAAATGGGGGAGTGGTGAGAAGGGGAGAGGCAGTGCAGAAGGCCAATGGCAATAAACCACTTCTGGTGAAATGCAGCAACAACACTTTGCGGTGTCTCACCTCAGGCTCTCAGAGCTCCTTAGACACATTAGCTAAGTAAACCTCCTGGGTTAATTTGCCACACTTTGCTAGATGAGAACCCAGTTTGGAGAGCAGCTGCCTGGTCTCCAGACACTGCTGCTGTCCTCACCATTGTGTCGTCTTGTGCTGTGGGCGGCGTGGACGGGGGATGCGGCCGTGTCCCAGGGCGGTGGTGCCTCCTGCTCCCACCTGGGCGGCACCGGGGTGGGTGGCTGGGGCCTGACTGCCTGCTCAGCCTTTTCCCGTCTGGATGGAGCAGATTCCAAACTGCACGTCTGTGTTTTCTGGGTTCCTCCCATTTTGCCCCTTAGCAGCTTCGTTAATGCAAGAAAAATGTGAAAAATAGGTGAAGGACATGTTCAGCATGAGCTTGTCGGCAGCAGTGTCAACCAGAAGTGGAGCAGATCCCTGAAGGCTGGGAAGGAGCTGGGATAATGTCAGGCCCCGGGCTGTGGCGATGAGCTGCGGAGCTGCTGGTGCAGCCGTGGGTGGGCGGGGAGGGGGAACCTCAAGGGCAAATCAAGGGCAATGCAAGGAAGCAACTGTTTGTTTGCATCCAGCGGGCTCCCTGCCCTTATGCTCCCCGCAGTGCTTATTCTGGGAGGTTTGGGACCCCTGAGGCTTCCCTTTGCTGTCGAGACCTTCTCCTGGGGGTTCCCATGTGGCTCAGCCCAGCCAGAGCGTGGGAAGAGCCCCGCAGCGGGATGGGGACGTCCCTCCAGGTGATCGCTTTATCACTGCGAGAAGTCCCAAGTTAATGCTCTGAATAATGAGGGCAAAACTGGATACGGAGCAAGGGACTGGAGAGGGTGATTAGAAGGTCATTTGTATGAGATTATTCTGAGTCTGTGCGTGGTGACTTATTTCTCTCTGTGAGGTCTAGCTTCGGGATGACATATATTATTCATATAGCAAGAATGGGTGTCTTCCCTCCTGGTTTTCTTATGAAAATATCTCCTATTCACAGCTCTGCAGAAAGCGTAATATAATTTATCTGAAGGTGCAATCAGAATTTTTTAAATATTCCAGAGCTGTAGCAAGTGAGGACTGTGGTGGTTAATATTCAGGGCCACAAGCCTCCAAGATTTTGGGTCACAATCATTTTTTCAAGCATGAGGTAAGAGCTGTAGTCCCGAGTCAAGGGTGCCCAATGCAGGCACAGCTCATGGCTGTCACCTGAGGCACGTAACCAGGCTAGAAAGTGTCCTCCTGCCCTGGGCTTCCCACCGGGGAGGTGATGGGATTTCACCACATGCCTGTTCATATTCTGCTGGGAACTGCTGGCTCGCAAAGGCGTCCAGGAGGGGGGCAAAGCAAATGACGGTGACATGTTTATGGGCTTGGTTGGCTGGTTCTCCTCTCCACTTTGCTCTGGAAGTCAGTGGCCGAGGCAGCGGGTGCAAGAACAGGGTGAGTGAGATCACAGGGTGCTGTTGTCAATCTGTGAGCCCCCGTGGAGCCTCTCTCGGAGGACATCAGGGGCGGGGAACCACCCCCGTGTTGGCTGGGGAGCCAGGGGAGAGCGGGCTGGTGGGGATGGAAGAAGGGAGGTTTACATGGGAGGTGCACAGAGCCGCAGTAATGCACGGGGAAGGCAAAGGCTAATCAGAAATCAACCTCTAGCCAAGCAAGGTGGTAGAAAGTAACTAGAGACAGCCTGGAGTAAGGAGTATTTGGTGTTTTACACTGAGCTCTCAGTAGTTTTATTTTTCTACTGTAGAAATTTGAGGCAAGGATGAGAGTCGAAGATCCCTTGGGAAATAGCAGTAGGTTATTTATTCACAGGTGTATTTATTCATTACCTGTCACGAAGGTGTTCATTTCTCTTCACCACCAACGGACTCCAGCAGGTCCCTGTCGCTGCCTGCGCCGCCGGGACACGCGGTGCTGCGGCACCCGAAGGCCGCGAGAAGCTGCAAAACCTCTTGGCAGACACAAGTTTGCTCAGCGCTGCTGCTCCTTCTCAGTGCCCTCGGCGGAGCCTTCCTCTCACCTCCTCTCTCCGGGGGCCAGGGTGAATGTCTCCTCGCCTGCCGGGACCCCCGTGGCATGGAGCCCCACAGCGCCGGCTCAGAGCCCGGCTCTCCCCGCGGGCCAGCGCCGAGCCACAGCCAGGCAGGGCAGATCCTGATGGCTCCCCTTGTTCAGTGTCAGTCAAGACATGGGGCAGAATTCCAGGGAAAGTACCCTAAAATCATTAATTTGAATTCTTGCCAGCTCAGGGTTTTCACCATGAAGTTCAGGTAAAACAATGTGATGCATGAGCTCTGCAATAATCTCCAGTTTTCATTTTGCCTCCAGTGGTGGCGTGACCTCATTTTGAAAGGTCTGAATAACTCACATTTGGCCCCTGGATATGACACAAAATGATACTTATTCCCTCTTTATTATATCTTTGGCAATAATTATTCTTCCTCTCCAAACATAGCATTTTCCTCTTTATGAGAATTTGTTCTAATTCTCATTTCCATTCTGAAAGTGCTGGTTTCTGGTTTATTTTTAATTGAAAGGCTGGAGGGCAAATGAAATTAAACCATGGTGCGTGAACTGTAACTTGTAATATGTTTAAAAAAAAATTAAAAAATCACCTTGCCATTCACAAATGACTTGCTTTCTAATCTGGACTCCATCATGCTTCCAAGTTTCAGTTCTTGTGATCAGACCAAATGAGACCAAACCACAGAGGACGGGGCGGGGGGTGTTGTCGAAGGGAAGCCAAGTGCTGCTGTGCAGGGGCACGGCTCGGAGCTGCAGCTTGTGCCCGTGGAACGATGCTTCCGCGGCAGCCGCCTGCAGAAGTGTCTGTGCGATGGGCATGGCCCTGCCACGGGGCCACGGGCTGGCACCCGGGATGGGTCCTGGGCTGGGCTCTGCAGGACAGAGAAGCGCTCGGCGGAGCTGTGTGGGGCAGAGGGAGGGGGGTTGGACTCCAGTTAGCAGGGAGCTGACATCGGGTAACAAGGCAACATTCATCTTCGCTCCTGGTTTCATGGGATGTTTTGACCGGGGAGCCCGGCCGTGTGTGAGCACGGAGCTGCTCCCTCTTGCATCTGGCACCAAGGGTTGTGAAGATAAATGTGCTATTGCCACCTCTGCTAAGGGCTCGGTGTCTCTGCTCTCAGCTAAATGCATTGACTAAGAAGTTACTCTTTAGCGTAACTTGCATTGTTTTCAAAATAGTAAAAGGATTTCAGTTAAAGCTGAGAGACCTTGGAGATTCCCCTCCGCTGGGCCAGCTCTGGCAGCTTCCATATTAGTTGTCAAATCATTATAATTATAGATTTGCAGGTTATTTAACTGCTCTGTTACTGCTAAGCCCCAGCTGCAGACACCAAGACCCTTCCACTGGCACCGTCCCCTGTCCTGGTGACCCCGGGGAGAAATGTTTTGGGGCAATGCTCTGTGCGCGACAAGGGATGGCAACGTCTGCTTCGAGTGGGCCGGGCTAGTCACTGTGTGTGGCCTTGCAATAGCCCGTTGCTTCTCGGAGGGAGCCACATGCCACCTTTGCTGTTTGTTGGCCGCAGGCAAGTGCCTCTGAAACCTCTCCAAGCCCACCAGCCCTCTCCCGTGTGGACCACGCGCGCTTGTGCAGCGGGAGGGGGAGGCAGCTGGGCAGGATGGAGCGACCTGACGTTCTTGCTAATAGATGGGATCAATAACATGAAACGCATCATCCTTCTTCATTCTCTCATCATGTTGGAATCAATAGCCTGCCTTGTGCAGAGGCCGCTGCTGAAGGCCGAGCCCATTCGTTATTGCACACCTCCTCCTGGATTTACACCAAACGTTACATTTCTCCCGTGTAAAAAATGGGCCACATGTCAGTGTTGCTGACAGCATCTTGGGCTCCGTAACCTTGGAGCAACTGCACCAAAATTATTTGAGAAGAGCGTCTGCACACATTAGTGATTTATCCAACAAATCGTGCACTCTCCTGTGATGACTCAGTCTGGTTGTTTGTCACTGTGGAAAGTGAGAAAAGTATGGCTGCTTCACTGAAATTGGGCATTTCCATGAAAAAAGGGGAGGGGGGGGGGACACATTTAGGTAATAGTTATTGAAGAAGCACTGGAGAAAGCGTCCCCATTTAAGTTATTGCACCAAGCTCTTGCTCAGCAGAATGTACGAGATCTGGTGGGGAAGTTCCTGTGGGAGTCAGGACTACATGAGCCTGAGCCTGTCAGGGACTGAAAGGAGAGACCCAGCTTGGTTAGCATCTTATTTGGGACGCGGAGGCTCAGCGGTGGGGTGTAGGCCCTAAAAACTGGCAACGTCTGGGCACATATAGAATGGAAACTATAAATCAGCTGTGCCCTTTCCACGGTGCCCTCTAGCCTTGCGCGGATGGCGGATGCTCTCCCGGTGTCCTTGCTGCTGCCTGAGCCCCCATCACCTTCTGTTTAACTGAATTTATCCTCTTTATAGGTTATTAATGGGAAAAGCGTATTTGTTAAAGTCAGTATACTTCAAAGCAGGAAAACAAATTTGTCCATGTTCCTCTTCATTTAAGCGGATGAAAACTGCTTGTCACTTGACTGGATCATTACGGGATTTTGACACTGGAAGCTTCAGCTCTTTTACTAGCAGCAACTTTTTCAGTGCTTTAATTACTGTTCAGATGCAGTGCTTCTGCAGGAACAGGCTCCCGCATTCCTCTCTGTCTCCCCATCACTCTCATCTGCTTGCAAATGAGTTTATTCCCTGGAGAGACGTCTCTGGGCTACGGACAGGCACAAAACAGGGAGACAAAGAAATGTCTTGTCCATCACTTGTCTTTCCATCTCGGCTTTGTGAGAGGAGGCCAGGAGGTGCATTTCCAATGAGCACATCCCAGGCCCCATCTCAGGAGGGTTTGCTCCTGATGGTTTCCAGAGCCTCCCGCGTGGAGAGGTGCAGTGCTGGCTGGTCAAATTCTGACACATTTAGACAAAGTTAATTACCAATTATATAAAATTGTCCACATCAAAGGTTTAAGAATTGTATTTATTTGATAAGGAGTCACTTGTAATAGCTTGTTACTTTCCCAGTTCTAATTATGCTTATCAGTCCATGCTGATAATTAGCGTTGCGTGCAAGGCGAGTACTAGTGTGGTGCCCAGGGAGCAGATGGAAATCTCTCACTATTAAGGATGGAGAGACACGCCAGAGACAGCACGGTGACAGGCAGGTGACAGTCACACACCGGGGATGCTTTCCAGGCTTCCTGGGGTGGGTCACGCTTCCCCCGAGCCCTGAGGCAGCGCAGAAGCAGCCTCACCCCAGGCTGCGTCTGCTCGGCGTCCAAGATCGCGGGCAGGCAGACGTGGGGCGAGCTGCTCGTCGCCTGGGCTGCCCCAATAATTGCGCAGAAAGAGCAGCTGTCCAAGGGCTCGTTACCGCTCAAAACTAAATGTCAGTCCCTTGCGTTAACACAGCCTTTTTCTAATTCCATTAAGTTATGAAAAGGTTTAAGGGCAACTTTCAAGAGCTTTTATAGCCATAAGATCTTGAGACCGTTCAAGCCATCATCCAGGGTAACGGCTTCCGAGGGTGTCCAGGGAGGCCCCCCCTGTGCCCCCGTCCTCCGGGGGAAAGGCTCAAGCTCTCTGTGCCTACAGGTGTAGGAGATCTGTGCTACAGCAGACGTGCTGCTCTGCTGCGGTCTGCAGAAGGGTGGGGCAGGTGAAAGGCAAAATTGCAGGAAGCTAATAAAATGCACCATTTACCAACGTATTAAACACACTTTTAAAGCACGACTTGGCTACCCAACCAGGAGAAAGCAAGGTGCAAGGAAACCCCGCCTGAAAGAACTGCTATTGCTGTTCTAGGTGCGTGTTAAAAATTGAGGTGCTATTAATCACCGGTGTATGGTTTTATCTTCCTGGAACATGCTTCTTTTTCTAATTTTTCAAGTTTTTCTACTGTTTATTAGATGTCCTTTTTTGCTTAAAGTCCACAGCATTTAAAAAACATGTTTGAGTAGGTTAAAAATAACACCAAATACCACCTGTCTCCAGGTGTGGAAAAGGCTTCAGTTGACCGGGATATTTCCCTGTCCATCCTGCTGGTGCCAGACTCTCCTCCTGCTGTAGTTCATGCCATTTCATTTTTTTAATTAATGGCTGATTGAAATTAAAATATTGTGTTTGCATGTCTTGTCACTATCAGTTAAGTGGCTCCCCTTTCCGAATTCTTCTGGTTCTCCATGGGGTAAACACAGAAGTAAAGTCCAAGTAATAGGGGTGTGAAAACGATAACCTTGCAACCATATACTGAAATCCCTCCAAGAAAACTGCTTTAGAGACAGAAACTTTAAAAAATCATCTAGGAAAACCAGAGTAGCTTCCCAGGACATTTTTGTGTAGTAAACGAAATTATCATCTCAAAAGAGATGCGTTCAAAGTTGGAAGCACACTTTCTTCTGTGGTAGTTTATTTAAGATCTGAAAGAAAAACTTAAAGGTCTACACGGGGACCTACACTCAGGCTGCAAAGTGCTGATATAAAAGATACATATTCATTGAACAGGCAGCCTAGTTTCTCCTGTCATTCCTAATAAACGACGTCTCGTTGTGGGCTACCAGTCTGTTGTTCACCATCAGGAAAATATGTATATATTCATAGCAGTTATTGTGCTGTCCTCCTAAACACACAAAAGGGGTTGTTAAAAATAAACGCTTCCAGCATTGTGCTCTGCAGCATCGTTACATTACCTACAAAGCATGTGGTTTTACCAGCAGGGTTTGTATCTGTTTTAAGTAGGAAAATACTACAAAAAAATCTTAAACAAAAAAGCCAGTCAGAGGCAAAGAAGTCTTTGGAGTGTTTTCCTATAATGGCTAATACCAGAAAGATCAAAATTTCCCAGCTAGGAGGAGTCCAATGATCTGGTTTAACTTGTGTCTTCCCTTGCAAGTGTGATTTCGGTTGTGCGGGACGAGGAGTGGGATCCCCTCCCCGCGGGCTCGGGCGGGGGCTGGCAGAGCCTGGGCCCTGGCCACGTTTGACAGCAAAGAGCCACTTGTGTGGGTGAACCCCGACTGCTGAAGTGCCGCGGGGGCATCCCCCTGCTGCTCTGCTGGGGCACGGGGCGGCTCCTCCTGGGTGGACGCTCCTCCTGGGTGGACGCTCCCCTGCGCCAGGTGTGTCGATGATGTTCCCCCGCACCAGCAGTAGCTACTGAGCTGCTTCCGTGTGAAACCCTCGATCCGTCCAGCATCCTCCTCCTCCTCCCCAGCCCTGCCCTGGAGCGTCCCGTTGTGCCCACGCTGGCTTGGCAGAGCCGGGGCCTTGTGGTGTCAGCACCAGCTCTAGCAGGAAACAAATAGAAAGCGTTGAGTTGGGATGGTCTGTGTGTGGCAGATACGTCCCAGCATGGGAAATGGGGATTAGTCATTTCTAATTGTGAGTTGGTAACCCTACCACTTCATTATTCATATCCAATTGATGGGTTTTAATGCTACAAAATTACTCCAAGTGTGCCAGCACCTGTGCTTTGTTCACTGTGAAATACTGCTTTACATTTCTGGATAGCACCTACTTATTCAAGTTTGTATTCAATAAATGCCTGACATATATGTGAAGGGACACAAAACATTAATAACACTCTGTTTTGTCCTTACAGAAATGAATTATGTGACTACTTATTGTTAACAAACTACAGGAAAATGATAGGTATGTGAGCCAGGGAAGCAAATTATACAGGCAGAAGTGTTCACTTGCATTCATTAAATGTCTCCAGCATCATTGTCACAGGGCTGGACCAGAATGTAAATTGATGAATGAGCCACTGCTCTAAATTCAGTTTTAAACCATACCTTTGGGATTGGTTTTGGGTTGGTGGGTGCTTTCCCAGCCGGGGCAGGAGCCTCAGCCTCTCTCATACACAGTGTCTGTAGCTGCCTCGGCGCAGCCCCGATGGCTGCACAGCCCAGACGCTCCTGCCCTTGCATACGTGCTCGACTGTGCATAGCACAAACCCAAAAATACACAAAAATAGCACAAACCCGCGGCCGAAAGGATGAAGAACTCCTGGGTCGGCAGAGTCTGGCTGGAGAAATCCCCTGCCCATCCTGGGTCGCTCCGCGGCCGCCGCACGGAGCAGCCTCCTGGCGCTCAGGGTGAGCTCTCTGAGCACCCCGAGTGCCGCAGGTTTTATGCTAATCCCAACAAAGAGGGGTAGTCCCTGAGAGGGACCATCCGTCCCACTGCCGGTGGCTCCTGAGAATATGCTAATTTGTCACTTAATATCTGTGAATGCTAATGCACCCTAATCAGCCAGGCTCCTGCTTCTGCCATAGCACTCGAGTTCAACACAGAGGCAAATATAAAGCCTTGGTCTATGAGCTGTGTCTCAGGTGAACTGTTGTAGTAAATTCAGTTATATTTTCTTGTCCAGATTAAATGCAAATAACCTTCCTGGTGCTGCAGATCTTGATTATAAACTTCTCTTGCAACTCCTTTTGGCTGAAAAGTATTTCACTGCCCTAAAATCTGGAATTTACCACTTGCTTTTTCAACCTCTAGCTGCTGTGTTTACATGAGTGCTGTCACCCTGACAGGGCTAAGGACGAGATGCCAAAGATAACACATTTTGATTATCACTACCAAAGATTTTAACAGCTTCAGCTTATTATACATGCAGCTCTGCAGCTAGAGATAAACTAGGAAGAATCACAGAATCCCAGGCTGGAACGGACCTCAAGGATCAGCTGGTCCAACCTTTCTTGGCAAAAGCCCAGTCTAGACAAGCTGGCCCAGCCCCCTGTCCAGCTGAACCTTAAGTGTCCAGTGGTGGGGCGTCCCCCACTGCCCCGGGGAGATTATTCCAGCAGCTGATTGTTCTCAGCGTGAAAAATCTTCCCCTTGTGTCCAATCAGAATCTCCCCAGGAGTAACTTGTACCCGCTACCTCTTGTCTTTTCCACGTGACTCCTTGCAAAAAGAGAGTCTCCATCTTCGTGGTGACCACCCTGTAAACCCTGGAACAGGGAGATAAGGTCTCCCCTCAGCCTTCTCTTCTCAAGGCTGAACTAACCTGGTTCTCTCAGCCTTTCCTCATGGCAGGCTGCCCAGACCTCTGAAGAAGAACCTGTTGGGACCCAAACGATTTACTGGGTTAAGTCCCTCTCTGCTTCTGCCAGGACGTGACATTTTGCTGCAGACGTGAATTACAAGAGACTGCAAACATCAGGTCTTTGGCTTCCTGGGTAACGGCGTGCTACACACCCTTGTGGTGCGGTCACCGTGCGCCTGGTCCCGCAGAGCACAGAGGGAGAGGGTTAAACAAAGGGATGGGGACAAGTGGGATGGCAAAAGGAGACCCTTTCGCAGGCTCAGCCTCTCAGCAGAGTCTTGCTGGACAAGGCTGCTTGCTCTCTGGTCGAGTGCTGCTGTCCCGCCCTGGTTTTGGTCTGGGTTTGCTCAGGCTGCGGACGCGTGTTGTGCCACTGGTGTGGGCGCGGGGTGGCTCGGCTGGGTGCCCCACGCACGCTGCCCCACGCCGAGCCCCTGCCCGCGGCCCCGCTCCTGTCCTGCCGCCGCGGGCAGCGCGCTGACAGCCGTCGTCTTTGTCACCGCCAAACCTTCATCCCAGCCACCCCTGCCGTGGTGACCGTTCGGAAACTGCTCGTCGGTGAGTGCACAGCAAAGGCTAGCTGCCACAAGAAAGCTTTGCATCCCAGATTACTGCACGTTTTTGGAGTGTGTGGCTTTCTAAAGGTGTTGAAGCCTTTTACTCTGCTGCTGGCATTAGAACTTTATACCCCTTACAATTAACTTGCTAGAATTGTATTTCAAAAAACAAGGTCCCAAAACCCTCAGCCAAAAAAAAATTCTCATTGAAAAAACTGGCAACTAAGTACACAAGGAGAAGCAGAGACAATAAAATTCAGACTGTAAAGACTGGGGGGTGCCTTATCATGAGGTTGCAGACTGGAGTAGGAAAAGGGCTGAAATAAATGTGTGGAAGATAGAAGAGTCACAAAATGTGAGTAAGAGAGGAGCTGTGCTCAACCTGGGCTCCTGCCAGAGCACAGAAAACAAGTAACTACGAGTTGCCTGAGCTCAGTACCCACAAATGTGCCAAGATCTCAAATTCACTCCGTTCCTACTCACAGCTGGTTGCTCAGAAGAGGGAGATCAGCCAGGCTGGGGGCTCCCACAACCGCAGGCTCTCGCAGAAAGCCACACTCAGGGCAGTGTTATGTATTATAAACAAACAGCAAAGCCCCTGTAGGGCCTGTGGGCTGGGGTCGGGGTTTTCCCGCTGGCGATGCAGCCGTGCGGGAGCGGGCTCTGCCGTGGGGGCTCCCCAGGATCGGGAGCTGCCTGAGCTCGGCTGCAGCCACCGGGGACGAAGGATGTGCTGGAAAGCAACTCACGCTGTCAGGTTTGGAGTCAAACAGAATAAAACTGATAGCTTTTAAAAATTCACCTTTGTGATAATGCACTCAGTCAAGTGTAATTAAATGCAGAGAGACTCAACAGTTTCACATAAATACTTTGTAGGAGCCTGTCAATCTTCCAGGGGAATTAACACCCCCCCTCAAACAAATGAATAAACCTTTAAAATCTTCAGCATTGCCTCTTTCAAGAGCAGAGATGAAGGCTGTGGAGAAGCACCTGAGGGTCTCTTCTGCGCCTGGAACAGAAATACTTCCAGAGGAGACGCGTTAGCTGATAGTACAGATGGCTGAGGGACACCTCTCCACCTCTTCTGTTGTACATACCTTAGTGCTGCAGCACTGGCGGGCAGATGTGGGGCTGTAAAAAGCAGAATTAGGGACCAGAGTGTGTCCTGGGCTTTAGATGCCAGCAGACAGCAGGTGCTGTGCCTGGCGTTCAGCTTCACCCACCAAGAATTTCTCCTTGTCCTTCAGAAGCTGCAGAGGCGCAGGACCAGGGGAGCTGCTGGCCTGCGCTTTGCTGTGCCCAGACCTCTCTGCTCCGGGGTCCTCTGCCTATCCACACAGGGGCTGCCCAACTGAAAATAGCTGTCCTAGTTTTAAAATCTGAAAAAAAACCCCAGAAAGGATGGGAAAATGCTGCATGCACAACTGAGCAATGGATGGCTGTGTCTTGATAATGAGCATTTCCTCCATAGGAGAGGTTTCCTCCTACAAACCACACTCACTTACCAGCAAGTAGTGGAAACCAGATGTGTGCAGAGAATACTGAAATCCAGAGACACCCCCTGAGCCCCACCGGCTGCCCGGGCCGGGCCGAGGTGGGTTTCTGGCAGCTCATGGGGGCAGGACACTGCCCCGTCCCCCCCGTGCTGGCTGCCCCCATGTCTCTGCACCGCGCGAGCCCAGGGCTGCCGTGCACCCTCCTGGTCCTGCAGATGGACTCGGTGTCTCGAGGGGTCTCAACAGGTGAGTTTCTGTGGAAAAATCAGTCCAGGACCAGCAGGATGCCACCCCGTGGCTCTGTCTGCAGTGAGGCACTTCTGGAGGTATTTCTCCTAAATTTCTTCCTAGGAACTCGTTCGTGGTCAGCAGCAGAATTGGGAAAATCATCTAAAGCAGAGCAAGAAAGGAAGGATCAGACACTACTGGTATTTGATAGAGCTCAATTTTTCCCCATTTATGGTCTTTCCTTCTCTTTTCTTTGCTCAGTTGAATTCTAACCTTCTCACAGCAGTTGTGGAATGTTACTGTAAACTTAATTTATTCCTTTGTGAAGTTAAAGTAAATATGACTGAGAAAAATACATGCTGTACTTGATGTAAGACTAATGACATGTCCCCCAATTATCTTCAGTAGTGATATAGCTATAATCAAATTTAGAGAGAAGCTGTGTGGCTCAGTGCCGTTGACAAGGATGCAGTCAATTAGAATTTATGCCTGCCTTTTACGTTAATTTAGCAACAGTCTGCTGGCCCTGGCAGCAATGTGTGTACCCAGCCTCGGCACGGGACTCGTTAACGCCCCGGAAGCAGCGTCGGGCATTGCCAGAGCCCGCTCTGCCCCTCGCCTTGGAAGTGCCCAACTGCGAATCCTTCGTCCCTAGTGCTGCTCCTCCCAGCTCGGTCCTGTAAATCCCTAGAAGTGGGACAGAGCCGCCAGGCACCTTCTCCTGCCCAGCTGTGGTGCCCCGCCGAGCCATCGCGTTGCTCCTGGGCGAGATGCTCGTTCCTGACAGCTCCTGGGAAGCAGAGAAGTTCTTATGTCGAGCTTCAAAGCCAGGAAAGCCCCTGAGGTTTTTCTATTTTTTAACTTTAGCATAAATGCGGGTCTACACAGGTGACTCATTTCAGGTGTCAGTTTTCTGAAAAAAAAGAATATCTCAGCACCTTCCTGTTGTCCTGACTTCAGCGGGACCCACCGCAGCGGGGAGGTTATTCGGGAGCCGTGAAGGAACGTGGCATTTCAGTGTCACTAATACCTTATGGGATGCTATTGGGATTTCACAGTCAATCTAATAGCAGTGCTCGAAATAATTGTTATAGAGGAAAAATGTGCTTTATCACAGAGAGCAACGCTTTGACACTGAAAGCATTTCAGAGCGTATTTTTAGGGCAGAAAAAAGACCAATCTAAATCTTACGCTTTTTTCATCATATGCCTTGAGCAGTGAAAAGGGGGGAAAAGAATCAGCATTTTTGCAGTGCTCCTCCATCACCAGCCAGCCTTTAGCAGGGGAACGAGCTCAGCAGACAGGCAGATTCAATGGATCCCACTAACACATGCGCTTGCAGGAGAGGGACAGTAAAACCTTTCATCCAGACAGTGAAACAAAGAACAAACGCCCTTTTGGATGATTAAGAGAACAGAACAAAAACCCAGCAAACTCCTTTTGTTATCAACTGGTTTACATTTTGCAGTTATTGCAGTGCCAGGTAACCTGGAAGCATTAATAAAATGAAGCAGTTCCTGCATCAGAAAATAGCTGCAGGCATCTGCAGCCCGTTCCTGCTGGCCGCGGGGCGAGGGGGGGGTTTGCAGAGCAGTGACTGTACCTGGGGAAAACGGGAGACACGAATGTGCAGGAAGGGCCCTGTGTTTCAGGCACAATTACATTCATTCCTAGCAGAAAGGTGGTGGCTCTGTCTCATGACCTGCCTACCTCTTCTGCCTCTCCTTAGCTCAAAGGAGGGATTATTGATGCTTTAAAGAGTTGAGAGTGCCCTGGTGCTGTGCTCGGAGGTCCGTGCGCTCCCCGAGGGCTGCAGGGACGGCAGGAGGGCAGGCGCCGCGATGCACCACAGCAGAGTTTTGCCTCTCCTTGGTGCCCGTTTGGGAAAGTCAAACGTTTACGTATAACCTAAAATAAAAGCCATTCTGCTACTGTGAGCTATTTGGTAATAAAACGGGGAAAGGCACTGCAGCCAATAAAAGTAAATTAATAACTAGAGACAACAAAACCCCGCTTCACCGACTGGCATAAAGCAATCCTTTGCTGAAAGAAGGAAAATGCGACAGTTTATGAGGAGAAAGGTCAAGTCCGAGAGGAACAGGCCACAGCATTTGTGGGATATTTGTGACCAAGATCTTTTTTTCCTAAACCTGTGTGGTTTATTGCCTCTGTGCCGCAGGCAGAGCTGTAGAGCAGATCCTGCTGAGACAGGGCACGCCAGGACTAGGAAAAGGGGTTTGGGGGCTGTTGATCCAGGCTTTGGGAGACGGTCCCTCGGCTCTGCAGCCCGGGGTGCCCCTGCTCCTCCCCCCGAGCGCCAACGTCTTGCGAAGTCCCAGAAACCTCCCCGAGATGCTGAGCGGGGACTGCTCGGGCACTCTGACGGTACACGCGGTCCTGCTGCCCGCAGCTGGGCGCTGGGGTCCGTGCCAGGAGCTGCCCTTCTCTGCAGCTCATCCCGGGGCACGTGGAGCCGCGGCACGTGGAGCCGAAGGGTTGCTGCCCCGAACAGAGCCGGACCCCGCCGCCGAGCGGGAGCATCCTGGGGGGGTCCGGTGCCCCCCGGCACGGGCTGGCTCACGCCTGCCCTTTTGGTTGCGTTGCTCATGCAGCACAAATTAGGAGGCTTAATTATTTCAATAGAGGTTAATTACATTAGTCACTACTGCAAATCTCCAGTTCATGCCATGCTTTCCACTTCATTTAATTCATTACCCCCTGTGAAATTCAGTAGATTTCTGCACCAAATTGCTCATTTATATCACATATGTCCCTTCCAACAGCAGTCCTCCACATCTACCCCTTCTCTTTCTTTTGTTTTTGTTCCTCCAAGTGTTCATGGCTGGCAGGGACGGGAGCAGGTTGGAGCAGCCTGGGGCATCCTCAGCTCCAAATTAAGGCCGCGGGTAAGACAGAGCTGTACCCCGGTTGCCAACACTCTCACCCTGGGAGGGGCCGGCTTGGCCCCCAGACACTGTAGTGACCCCGTGCTGCAGCTGAGCAGACAGCGATGCTGGATTTTGTAAATCCTCCCCCTCCTTTGTTGCATCCTTGCTCAAAACCTGGACTTACAGATACGCATCCTCTCCCCCCGCCTGCAAAGTGGGGGCCCGTGCCATGCGGGTCCAGGAGCCCCCTCTCCCCGACTCCCCCGTGTACAAGGCAACAGTCAGCATGGGAAGAATTAGCCAGTTGTGCACCCCTTGCAACGATTCTTAAAGAGCAGTTCCTCACGGTTTAATGTATTTCTGTAATAGTAATAAATGGCAGTGCTGAAGCTCTTGGATGTTATTTAATTAGTTCTGCTGTGCCTTCCATCCTCGGCAGAGATATATCTTAATAGCTGAAGGATTAATACAAAGCCATGCTTTAAACAGAAACTCATACTCAAAATAATACAGAACAACAAAGACCTGAAAATAAACATGGATTTAAAAAATTGCGCAGAGGAGCTGCCGTGCAGCGGGCACACAGTTAAAAGCAGGCCAGGGAATTGCTCTCGTTGGCCAGAAGCCCCAACTCCGACCCGGCTAATGCCGGATTGCACGTTTAATCCTCTGGAGACACACTGACATTGGGAAGGGCATTCTCCAAGCTGCACCAAAGGCTCAAAATGACTGTGCAATGCTTATCCCTGAATTATTGTTAAATTGGTGCACGCTGTCATTTGTTCAAGCGCATTTATCATACCCTGTGCAGAGCACAGAGTTTAATATTTGACCACTCTCAAAGTGCTCGTAGCAAACCTAGTCTGGATGTATGAGAAGGGGAAAGTGAAAAGGGCACGGGGAAAGGCGTGTTTGCCTTTCGAAGGGCTGCCAAAGCCCGGGGAACAGAAGCTCTCTGTGTTACAGCCTGGCTTCATCTCTCCTCTTTCTTTTTGTTTTTAACCTTAGTTCATTCCTTTACCACTGCACTCAGGGGGGTTCATCGTTCCTGTGGCTCCCGATTCTCCAGCACCCCTGCGTACTGCACGTCGATGGCATGAAGCGGCCTCGCACAGGTTCCCTTGCAAGAGCGGCCGCGTGGCATTCGTCAGGCAGAGCTGCCAGCCGCGCTGCGACCGGGCAACCTCATGGCTCAGTACGGCCATCGGTCCTGCCAAGGGGTGCGCCGCGATTTGGCTGGAGCAGCCACTTTCTGCTGGGTCACCTGTGCGTGTCCACGCGGGCAGCACTGCAGCGGGACCCGTAAGAGCTCATGAACAAATGTGCTTTCTGACTCCATTTTGTAGAGGAGAGGGAAATAAACCCAGAGCTGGGATGAGGCTGCCATCAGCATCCTCCTCCAAGCCCAGAAAATGAATGTGGTGACTCCCACCGCCCCCAAGGGAGGTTGAGAATCTGGGAAACACCTCCCTGCCCAGGAACACCCAGCGTGGGAAGAGCCCAGCACTCCCCGTGGGACATGAACTGAAGCTGCATTTTACCTCCCTGCTCTCAGGACCGTTAACAGACCGTAACACTGAAATCCAGCCCAGTTCATTAGTGCTACATTCCGTCCTTCAGCACTGATTACCTTATTTGTTTGTCTCTTCAACTGTTAGCAGGGACCATTGTTTGCATAATTATGCAAAATGATCTCTGTTCTTTCAAGAAGCCATAAGAGTAAAATGCAATTAATTGCCTGCACTACCAGCATCATCAGACCCACTTAACCCCCTCGGCTTCCCTGCAGCTGGAAGCCCTCCCCTGGACACCCGAGCGGTGGGTGGGTGAGATTCCTCAGAAATCCCCACTCTGAAGGGCTGGGCCGAGACACAGGGTCTGCCCAGTGGTGAACGTGGGCTGGCCTGAGCCGGGGCAGCGCACCGAGGGGCAGGAGAGCTCCGGGGGGGGCTCTCAGGTACACGTGTGAGTTGTGATCGGGTGTGGGAACGGAGCACCAGGCTCCCGAGGGGGTGTCGGAGACAGGAATTGTCCCCTCTGAGCCCCAGCGGCCTCCCTCTGTTTTAGTCTGATGCCGCTGAATGGTTGGAAATGTTGGTAAATTAACGTTGTCCTTGCTAATTACTGATGGGGAGGAGGTTTATGCAGTCATGTAGCCCAAGTGTCCAAATCATGTCTGACGACATGTGCAAGGGGGAAGTGAGACATTTTCCACCTGTTCAGCTATTTTGCAGCTTGGTGGGATATTACCTATTTTTAACTGCAGCTGCAGTTAAAGGAATAAACTTGTAACGTCAAACATAAGGTAACAACCAAAGGAAGTAATTTTTTAGATGCAGATCTGTCTGACTTTGATTTAGTACATGGTGAAGATTTTCTTTAGCATAATGATACTTCTTAGGGTGTGTGATAAAAACCTGCAGTAATGGGCAGACACGGCTCTCAGTTATCAGTCTCATCATTAGCATTTTGCTATCGTTAACCTTCACAGGATAAATTGCCTACTTATAAAAAAGATATTTCTCTGTTGGGCATTAGCAGGTCTAGTTCTGGGTAGGGATGTGAAAATCAGTCTACAGAGTTTTGCCAACATGGACTCTGTGTGGTTCTGAGACTGGACATCAGGCCAGTGTAAATCAGGGAAATTATCCCAGATTTTGATCTGAATTGAGGCTTAGGGATTTACAGATGTTCATGGGTGCTCACTTTGGCTGGGAAACAATCAGCCTTGTTATCTGCGGGTGGAGGGACTGAGCTGCTCCGTGACCCTGCCCCACAGCTGCTGCGATTGGAGGCTCCCCCGGCTCTTGCTGGGCAGGTGAGGGTCTGACCTCCCTCCCCTCCTTTCTTACATTACAGCACTTTTCCTCTGGCCAGGGTTTTGGAGACCCTGCTGTGTGGTTTTTGTCCGTGCACACATCCCCCGCTGCTGCTGGTGTCCTGCCCGAGGTGCTGCGGGAGCGCGCCCGGGGTGCTGGCGGGGATGCCAGCCCTGGCTGGGAGCGCTGGAGGGGCTCACGAAACACCTCAGCTGCCAGAAAATGAGATAAGCATTTATTTGGGAATCTGCAGTACACAGAGCACTTCAATAACCATATTCATCTAAAGGCTACATCAGTAGAAGCAGTACTGCCTGTTCCCTGTTGAATGCCAGTTACTGGGGAATGCTGTTATTAACATTTCGCAGGAGCTCCAGGTCACCTTGATATAATCGAGCTAACACACACTTTAATGGCTGTTTAATTAGATTTACCATAGGGAAGATGCCACCAAGAAGGCTGCATTTCTGCTTTCAGTGCTTGAGACGGTGGCTGGATTAAATAAAAATGCAGATAAAGGACTGCAAGTAAGAGAGAAAGGTGAGCTTTTTTCCCCCTGTTCAGTACAATTTTGCAGTCTGGTTGGAGTGGATGTGTCCGCTGATGCCCTGCGCAAGCGCGGCTCCTCCTCGCAGGGCCGGGTGGCTGCTCACACCCCCACGGGGCGATGCTGTTTTCTGACTGTTACAAAATCTAGGGTACTCCTCAACGGGCAATTTGCTTTTAGGTGACCTGATCTTTTAGCACCTTGCTGTGAGGCTCTTATTAAATCCCTTGTCGGGAGCCTGCCCCTGTGCCGTAAATGGGGCTGGAGCAGACGGAAGGAATCCGTCTGGTTTCCAGAGGCAATTTCTGAACGTTATGGCAAACTGGTCCCTGCATTAGAGAACAAATAGCTCATCTCCATCTCCCATCAATTTTGATACCTTCATGAGGCTGTGGGAGACTCCGAGGAGCATTTTGTAAAACTGCCAGTTTCTCCTTCATAGAAAATAAAATATTGAAACATATTGCTATAAAAGATATGACACTTCTCTCAACGGATTTATTAAGAAGACCCCTAGAGTAAAGAATTATAAAATCTGATCAAGTCAGCAGTTCCAGCTGTGTAATTGATATCCATTATTTCCTATTGACTGCTGTGCAGGACTTCATTTTCTGTAGCATCAACAAATTCCTCTTCTGCGTACTACGGAACTACCAGGGGCTTCAGCGGAAAACAGAGCCGATAGCAAACAGAGAGCACAAACCCCAGGAGAGCGCCAAGGCACTTTTCCTCAGCTGCTTCCCATAAATACACACCTTTACCCTAATCTGCACTTTCTTAAATTATTCCATTTGCACAGGGCAGTTTTACAAATACACTGTGGCTTTGCTGAAGAACAGAGATTGGGTGACAGTTTCATTTCTCAAACGATACGGTTTCTTCTCATTTGGTTCATTTTGTGGCAATTTTGAATGTTTTACCGAAGTGGGATTATAGTAAACATTTTAGGGAAACAAAACAGAAGAAAGCTGGCCCCACAAAATGCAAGACATCGGTTTGTTTTTGTACCAATTCTCCAGCCCGTGGCCCAGCCTCTCAGCGGGACGGGGGAGCAGGACGGCTGCTGTGTCCCGGGTCTGGCCCAGCCAAGAGCTGGCACTAACTAACCCTGCACAGTGTCAGATTTATCTCACGTCAGAGCCACCCCAGCTTGTTACAGGGCTGCAGTGCAGTTTGGTGTCCGTCTGTCCTGAGCGTGTTTCTGTCACCTGGCAGATCTCTTCTCAACGCTCTCACGGGTGATTTAGGCGTTTGATTTATTTTTGGTGGGTGTTAGAGCAATGGAGAATGACGGAGAGACTTATAGTAACTGTCCTAACATTGTCAAATATTTGTAATAAGTAGCTGCATATTCCAGGTCTAAAAGCATATTTGTCTTCCCTCCTCTGCCGAGCAGGTATTTGTTGCTGGTAATTGCTCATCTCCTGGGAGAGAGTGAGCTAAAATAGTACAGAAAAGAGAAAACCAGTGTTGTCTGTGTGGTCTGGAGTCATTAAGACGCAGAGACCAGGGTCCCGCTACCGGTGCAGGAAAATTGACCCTTTGCGGAGGGCTGAGGCCCCGGGGGGCCCCAGGGGGGTTGGCTGTGCTGGGGGGGGGCTGACACCCACTCCCGGGTTGTTCCCTGGTGACAGGGCTCCTTCTCCCCCGGGCGGCTGAACGCAAGGAGGGGTTTGCAATCTCTAGTCAGAATCCCACATTAAAAACCAGACTGTTGGGGGGGGTTGGGGCCTTTGTCAAGTGACAGGCTCCGTGACGTGCCAGCGCAGCCAATGCCTTCTCCCCCCAGACCTGTCGCTGGCAGGCAGATGGAGGCCGTCCCTGCTCAGACTCCATCCCCAGTGCAGCACAGACGGTCCGGGGAGACGCAGCTGCAGGAACGACGCAGCCCAGACATCAGCTGCGCCTCAGCCCTGATCCACGGCCTCCGGCGGGTCCATGGGCTGGCTGGCAGCGGACGGGAAAGGTAACAAAGGTAAGCAGCTACCTTCAGTATGTTTAATTCCCTGGACTTTGTTCAGAGGTCCAGAAATGGAAAAAGAGTAGAAAAGCACTGCCCTGCAGCACCGCAGCTCCGCCACAGCCCGCGTGTGCGGCCATGGCGCTGTGGATGTGTCTGAGCCCTGTGCAATCACCTCGGACCCAAACAGTGCTGACTGCTTGTTGTCCAAAGTCTAGGTAACTTCATCATTTTCTAATAGCCCTTACATAAGAAAAGGAAGCACTAGAAAGCTGTAAAGCTGGATGTTAAAGGTAAATTGAATCCCAGTCATGGTTTCCTTCCCATGGAGCAGTTTTAGATATAAAGAAGATGATGGATTAAATTATGCTTGACTGACAGATTTAAATTGGGACTTCTTTTTGCAGCCTCCACATCCATGCTCTAAATAGGAGGCTTGGGATTAGGGCCATTAAATTACTTAGTTTGTTGGAAAAATAAAATATCAGGAACAGATGAAGATGAAAAGAGAGAGAAACACAAACTGAAAGAGTGTTAAAAAATGATTAAGGTAAGGGAGGAAATGAAATAGAATAGCACTAAAACTAGACGACATGAAAGAAATTCAAAGTGGCAGTGCTGAGGAGTCACTTAGGCTGTTAAAATACAGAGCTGCGAAGTTCAGGACAGATGAGCTTGATATTTCCAAGAGCCTGAAATGATTTTTCAGCCACCAGCGGTGTTGGAGGTCATGCCCTGGGTCGAGGTGCAGCTGAAAAAGAAGAGAAGCGAATGGCTTTGGGGTATAGAAGTGTCACAGGCCGCACAGCTTTCACAGTTACACAGCGCAGAGGAACACCTCGCAGGGCAGGTCCAGGAACAGCAGCCCCTTGGCTGGTGGGGATCCCTCAGGGACCGCCCGCACAGCTCCTCTGTCTTTGGTCACGACGGGCAGACTTGTTTCACTGCCGACGAACGTGCCTTCGCGGAGAAACTAGAAAAATGTTTTGAAAATTAATGCCAGGGTGATTATGCTGGAAGGATGCTGCAGGACCAGGTCCCCTCCCCTTCACTTCCTGACCCCCTCTGTGGGATCTCGGGGCATCGTCACTCCTCGAAGAGTCTCCGTCCCAGCGCGGGCCGCTGGAGCTTTGCACGCTGCTTCGTGCACTCGCGCTGCCGGATCCCGGCCGGAGCAGCCCCGGCCAGCCGGGAGGGGAAAGGGAGGGAGGGAATTAAACGCAGGCGGTGGATGGAGTGGGACCCCCGGCTGTCCTCGTTGCAGTGTGGGGCAGCAGCTGCTCCTCTCCAGGTCCCTGCAGCCCCAGGGAACGTGCCCAACAACTGGAGGTCACAAGATGGTTGTTCCTGGCCCTGGTCCTTGGCAGTTCCCACACACCTCCCCCAAATCCGAGCAGGGGTAGCTTTCCGTCTGCTGGCCTGGAATAAATTCTTTTAACCTGAGTCTTTGCATCTGTATTGCCTCCCTCACTCCTTCCAGTAATTACATACAAGGCCATGGAAAGAGATCAAATTCTGCCGTCTCCTTTGAATCCTGGAAACTGCCTCTCATGGTACCCTTGAGTCTCTTTAAAGGAAACAAATTAAAACGCTGCAGCCCAGATGATTGCAGGTAAAGCCGTGCGCCGGAGGACACTGCCTTTTCCAGAGAGCCCTCTCTATGGCTGGCGATCGCTGTCCCGTTGTTTCCCGGTGTAACCCCGTGCCCAGCTCCCTGTGACATTCTGTCCTCCTCTGTGGCCTTTTCCCATTCATCTTGTAGCCCATCCCTCTCTTTCCTTTCTCCCTCTCTTTGTCCCCATCCCTCTCCCTTTCTCCCTCTCTCATCCCCTCAAGCCCTCTGCCTTCTGGACCGTCTCTTGCTCTCCCTCCTTCCCACCATCTTTTCCCCCCACATTTGATTTATCTCTCTCTGTCTTTCTACTCTCCACTCATCATTATCTCTCTTCCTCCGTCTTGCTCCCTGACCCTGTTTTTTTTCCACCATGTGCCTGTAGGACTCCTCCTTCCTTTTCTAGTGATTTCTCCATCTCTACTTCCCCCACGTCCTCCCACCCCTTTTTGGCTTCCCAGCCCTTTTCCAACTCTAATGCCCCTCAGACCTCGCACCCCTTTTCGGCATCTACTTTTTTCTGGCCTATATTTGCCCTCCGGCCTCTACTTCCCTCCGGCCTCCAACCCTGTTTCGGCCTCCCACCCCGTTAAAGTAAAGGGTGGTGACAAAAGGGGGGCGAGTAAAGGGGTGTGAGTAAAAGGGGTGCAAGTAAATGGTGGTGAGTAAAGGGGCTGCGAGTAAACAGTGGAGAGTAAGAGGGGGCGAGTAAAGGGGGGCAAGTAAAGGGTGGTGAGTAAGGGGGCAAGTAAGCCAGAGTAATTTTTAATATAAGTGCTGGGGGATCTTAATCAAGGTGGGGTGTGGGGGAAGTATTTCAGGGGGAGTATTTCAGGGTGGGAGTATTTGAGGAGTGGAATGTGTCAGAGTATTCCAGGGGGGACTATTTTGGGGGCAGCATTTCAGGGGGAGCATTTCGGAGGAAGTGTTTCGGGGGAGTATTTCAGGGGGGACTGTTCTGGGGGGAGTATTTTGGGGTGGGAGTAATTCAGAGGGGAGTATTTCTGGGCGCTGGGGGTGAGTATTTTGGGGGGATTTCCAGGTGATTGATTTCATATCGGGTCTGGGGAAATTCCGCAGCTCCACAGATCATCTGTCACCGCCTGCCCAGAGAGGAGTGATAAATTCTTCATTGTCTTCTGGAGCACCCGTGGTGATTGCAGGAGGAGCAGCAGTGCAAACTGTTTTCCCTGCACATGAAAAAAAGCAACACTTAGGTCAAGGGAGCAGCTTTCAGACTCTCCTTCCCCTCCTGTCATGATTCATTTGCGTCAGGCTGCTCCCCCGGCAGCTCCTTTCCCATTGTGCTCTTACAGCTGCGATGTTTGGCAGAAATTATTGCCTGCTTTCTTCTCAGCCTTTCCTTTAGATTCGTTATGATGATGGGTTGTTAGTTCTCTGGAATAGCAGCGTGTGTCCACTCGGGGGGGTATTTGTATGTCCCTGCTGACACGTGCAGATTAACTTGGTGACTGTCAATAAGCAAAATGCCTTCGGGAGCCACAGGGCCTGTGCACCCTCCCAGGGTGATGCTTCCCAGGGGAGATGTCTTCCTCCTCCTCCTCCTCCTCTCGGCAGGGCTGCCGGGAGGGCTCACAGCCAGCACCCGGGAGGGGCAGGGACTCTGCCGGTGCCAGGGGCATTTGCAGGGAGCAGGTAGGTGCCACTTGATGACAACATCAGTCTGTGGCAGAGGGACAACTCCCCAGCCGCTGCCTGAGGAGGTGCAGGGTGCAGAACCAGCCTTTGGGCCTGGCTTAAAGTGGTCTAATGACATCTCAGCGCAAAGGGGAGAGTTTGGATAAACGGTGTAAGAGAATGTGTTCTCTTACATTAAATCACCACTCTGGGTCCTGTTGCTGTTGGCAGCCTGAGGGATATTTTGTATAGATGCTAAAACACATTGTAAATTAGGAAAACAAAACAGAAACCAAACTAAAACACCATATTGTGCTAAGATCATTTCTCTTGATACCAGAAAAGCTTCCCAGAACAAACCACCTTGTTCGTGTTTACCCTTGCTGGTTTGTTTTGGGTTTTTTATTTGAAGAAATGATCTCATTTCTGCTTTTCTATAAAAATAGCTATTGTCATTAATAATACCTTTGCAGTCTTGCCTTGCTGCCTGCAGAGGTCAGCAGCCCCAGGCAGAGCCCTGGCAGGATGCAGGCAGCCCCGCTCCGGGAGAAGATGCTGAGAGCAGAAATCACCTCGCAGGTGCTGCCGAGCCGGGGTGCGCCGGAGTCGCGGGGTGTGCGCTGGCCCACGCAGGTTTGCCCAGTTGGGCTTGCTCAGGCCTCTCTGCCAGTGAAACTATGGGGAGGGAGGGTGCATCTGCTGTGTGCCCAGGCATCACCGGAGACGTGCCGGGGCCCCTCGCCAGGACACTTGGATGTGCCCCACACCGGGGCTCTTTGCCCTGGGCTCTCCTGACGAGGCCAGTCAGGTCGCAGCGGTTGAGCCTGGCTTGGACGAGCCCTTCTGAGCCTCCCACCTGTCTTTAAAGTTCAGCCTGTGCACCGTGTTCCATGCCAGGGCACGAGCGGTGTGGGAGAGCCGGCACTGAGCCACCATGGCAGCATCCCACCGGCAAGGGTGGCTCAGTCTTGAAGGCTGCTGATCCTTTTGCCAGGTCTCAGAGTGGCCTTTCGCAGTCTCACTTACTGCAGGTGTTCCAGTAGTTGTGGCAAACCAGTAAAGATAAGAACCAACATTTCATGATCCTTAAACTTGTTAAATTTGAAACTTGAAAAGGCTCACACAGAAACCTCAGCAACCCCAGGCAGGTTTTCTTCAGCCACCTTTGTTAGTTCTCTACAGAGAACGCGAGCTTCAGGAGGGGTGAATCCAGTCCGTAATTACTTAATTCCAGTCCACCAGGACTTAAGTAAACTGCAAACGGTAACTGGAGAGAGCGTTCTGGCTTGCATTAAATGGAGAAAATTGCAGCTATTTGCCCTTTTTGATCTGTTATACGAGTATATGCAAAGAGGACCTGACGGGGGGGGGGTGAGGGTTCACTGCCACCACCCTGGGAGGTGCCGGGGCTGCCTGGCCAGGGGGACAGCAGCGGTGCCGCACCGGACAGACCCGTTCAGCAGCTACTCTACAGACGGCTCTAACTTCAAAGACTAACGCTGCAGGGAAAGGAAGCCCTGGCTAACTATTCAACACCTTCACACTTTCAATTATTTTTGCTGCTTCTAAAGCAAGTGGTCTAAGATTTCCCAAAAGACCTGTAGGAAAACCAGGGAAGATCAGACGTGACATTCTGGACTTCTCTCATGAAAAGCAATTGGGGAAAAAAAAAAAAAAAAAAGAATAAAGTAAAGCATAAGAGAGACTTCTGGTTGTACTTCACATCTTTAAAGGAAAATAAAGAGACACAAAATCATGTGCAGGTCAATTTTATGCAAAACATCAAAAAGGGGTGGCAGCGACTGCTCACGGAGATTGCCAGCATGGGGGAGAGCAGCCACCCGGGAGCCCAACAGGAACACTGGGGACGATGGTGTGAGGAGTGGCTGTGTGGTCCCTGCGCAGCGTCGCGGGAGCAGCTCTGGTCTCCGGGAGCAGCTCTGGTCTCTCTCCGGGAGCAGCTCGTCATTCCTGCGGAGGGAACCGACATCCCAGCCCCGGGCTCTGCCGGTCCGCAGAGGGCTGGCACAGCCACCGTAAGCCCTGTACTTGGTAAACGCTGAGCTCCGGTAGCTAACAGCCTTTGTAATAGTCTGGGATGAGCCTGATGGACATGTGCTATGAGAGGCAACTGTTTTGTAAAATAATGTAAAAAAAGTGAAATAGTAAGCCTTTCATATTGGTACATGTCTGAAATGTTCTTAAATTCAGGCTTTGGGGTGAACCACAGAAAAAGCCAATCATGAGACAGACCAAGAACTCGGGTCTGGCTTCCTACGTGCTGAGTGAATTATTTTGTACCAAGGTGCGGTGATGCTGAGGGATGGTTTGTGACCACACTCATTTTTGCATGAAGAACAATAAAGGGTCTAATTTTCACTGTGACAGAGAACAAAACCAACTCCTGAAGTGCTCAAACTTTTCTAATTTTCCTACGAGCCCTACTCAATTCGTCTGTATTGGGTGAAGATTTTACTTTTATTTTTCTTAGAATAACTTTTAATTTTTTGTGGATTTTTTTCTGATTTTTTTGGGAGGAAGTTGATTAAAATTTAACTGGAAGGAGGGATGTTGGTGCAACGAATGTTTCCTTCATGGTTTCTTTCTTTTAGCAGTTCTCACTAGGGTGCAATCCCAGTTCAGCCTTAAACCCACGTAGTCCAGCTCCACCTGGGGGCAGATGGTCAAAAGGCTCCGGTGCCGCAGCACCCAGGAAGGGAAAGGCCACCCAAAACACACAGACGCCGTGACTCGCCCGCGGGCCCCCGACCACCACCCTTTGTAGCAGCACGAGCAGCTCTGCAATCAAAGGCCCCTCCTGCTGATAGCTTCTTGTTGGGGAATGGTTGAGGCAAATTATAAAATTAAAAGAAATAGGGTGAGAATAAAATTAAAAGCAATGTCTCTGAACTGGAACTGCTTTGCTGTGAATTGAACATGCCTAAACCTAGTCATGGTTGAGCGGAGCTATTCCACTCAGCATTGGATTAACTCATCAGCAGAGAGGCCAGAATCTGATTTAATTTGAAAGACTACAAAATTATATTTCTCTGCTGATTTTCCAGGTGGTAGGATTAGATGTGGAGCTTTTAGTTTTCCACTACTTCCTTTTAACTTAATTTGACAGAAATGGCTTTTGGTACAAGACAATATTTGATGGGTACTGCATCAGGGATAATGAAAACGTCAGAAAGTGGTAAAGCGTAATTGGGGGAGCTTGTTTGCCTCTATCTGGAAATGCGCTGGGTTTGATAAACCACAAAGAACGAGTTTCCTGGAAGAGCATAAACCAGGGAAATTCGCAGCTCTGATGGGATGTTCAGTGCTTCACCAGAGCAGCACCTTTTCCCCAGGAAAAAAGGGAAGACCAAGAGTTGCAGCAGATCTGGCAGATTCGGTGTGTGCCAGCCTTTGGGAGGACGTGGGGGGGGGGTTTGCCCGGTTGGCACAAGTATGGCCACGGGCATCGCAGGGGAAGGAAGGGTGGTGGCCGGGGAGAGGGGCGGCCGCATGCCGGAACGGGAGCTGCCCTTCCTCCCAGCTTTGCTGATTAAGGAGCTTCTTTTTTTGGCAGTTTGAGCTGGAATTAAAATATTGTTGGGAGGGAGACCCGGGGGCAGGCGAACAGCTTGTTCCCAGCTGGCTCAGCACTTTCCTGTTTGCCATTCCCCTACCAGAGCTCCCAAAAGGCTCCTCCGAAGGTGGCCGCTCATCCCGCCGCCGCGCTCCTGCTGCGCATCCCACGGGAGCGGCACGGGGAGGAGGCCGTGCCCAGGCTGATTTGGAATCTGTTGTCCAAGCGTTGAAGCAAGTCGCCTTTTTTGGCAAAGTGTTTTCCCTTCTGTGTTTGGTTCTCAGCGTCGTTCAAGCGTTCACATGTACGGAGGGGAACGTTAATGAAACACCAGCTCTGTGCAGGTATTGACAAGGAACTGCTCAGGGGATGGAAACCCCCCACAGCCCAGCTCTGCTCATGCCACAGGCTCCTTGGGCACATCAGACCTTGCCCAGAAATCTATTTATCAGGTAACAGTAAATACAAATGTATGAAAATCACCAGCTGCCAGAATGCAGCCTGCAGACAGAATAAAAGGCAATGTGGCACCCGTTCCTCCTCTCCCTCCCAGGCCTTTCCCCAGGGCACAGCTCTCCCAGGGATGCACGGCCTCGGGGTGGGGGGGGGGACACACATCTGCAAACGCCCGTGTGCTGCAGCATCAGCACCGCTGCCGCCCGCGCAGGCTCCGGCTGGAAGAAGGGCTGGGAGAGCTGGACCAGCGTTGTGAGGCTCTCGGCCTTTGTAAGGGGGAAGCTGGAGCAGTAGAAGGTTTGTCAGAGTCTTGGAAGAGGCAAAGAGGTGAGGGTAGCTCTGGAGGGGGATCCTGCTCTTTTCTGTCCCTGAAACATCCGCGGTTGCTTTGGTCCCTTTGGGCAGAGGCCGCCTGGCTCAGAGCCCTGGTGTGGCCGGTTTGGCTGGTGGTTTTGCTGGGTGTTTGTGGGGGTCCTGGAGGCTTCCAGGGCTTCTTCCCTTCTCTAGGGAAGAAAAGGGATTTTCAACCTGACCTCCAAAGTGCAGGAGCTTGGGGAAGTGTCTGCGCCGGGGGGGACAGTGCAGTGCCAGCTGGTTTAAAGGCCAAGTTACCTGAGTGCTCGCTAGCATTCTCCCCAGGTCACGCACCCCTCGTAGTGCTGGGGTGATGAAGCTCCTCTTTGCTCTGGGAGAAGGGACAGACCCAGGTTAATTGACCCCTGTGCACAATTCCCATCGCTCTCCTCTTGGTCTTCGCTGCCAGGCCTGAGCAGAATGGTTTGTCTGGGAAATGGTCTGTAAATTTGCAAGCAGTGTGCTTATGAGAGGCAGGCTTCTAATGACTCCCCAAACTGAGATTTTCTCCCTGTAAATGCAACTAGGTCTCAGTGTCCCTGATTAGCTTCTCATGATGAATTCCATCTGCCTGCCTGGGATCAACGTAAACCTAAAAAAACTGAGCACCAGACATGCAGCCTACTGTTTTCATGCTGAGCTTTGTTCATTATAGGAAATCACTTACAAAACAGGAAGCTCTTCCTTGTTCCACTCAATTTCTTGGGCTTATTTGCCATGAAATGTCACCTTCTCAGATGAAAGAATGGGATTTATCACAATTAAGGAAGGTTTTGACATGTCCCTTTAAGTGAATCAAGGGTCCTTTTAATTCTGAATCTGTGCGGGATTTTTCTGATGCAACAATGGTGTCTTGCAATTTATAATGCTCATAAAACATGCACATTCTTGGGGAGCGGTTGCATAATTTTTGTTGTTTCCAGCAGCACTCGCTGCAGATTGCCGGCCAGCCTCCAGCCTGCGGGCGCTAACGGGGCGCAGCTGCGGGGGGGACGGTGCAGGCGCCTGAGAAACCGGGGCCGTCGCAAACAAACACGCATGTGACGGGGTAAGTGTTGGATGAGTGAACCTCTGCTGTAGAGAATAAAGTGTCCTGCAGGGTGCCTGGCTGCTGGGCTGTCCCTGTTCCTCCGTGACAAACGGGGCAGATGTCCCCCAATGCACAGGCCCTGGCAGCGAGGTGCTGGTGTGAAACCAGTCCCCAAAAAGTGCTGAAGCACCGCTCCAGGCCGGGGAGTGCGGCCCAGCAAGAGCCCACCGCACCTCGGGGAGGCATTTCCCACGGAGGGGGCCTTTAGCTGGGCGTACAGTGGTTGGTGCTGCTGCTTGCTGCCGTTCCTCGGCGTGACCACGGTGTGCACCCTAGGGAGAAGCTGGGGGTGGGAGAAAGTGGTGTTGAGCAGGGAAAGATGGAGAAGAAATTAATAAAATCTCGGGTGTCACTTCTAAAGAATAACCAGGGTTACAGCTGGCCCGGGGGGCTGCGGCCAGCGATGCTGGCAGCTATTGGGGGTGATGCTGGCAGCTATTGGGGGGCTGGTGGGCTCTAGGGCTCTGCCTACCTGGGGCAGAGCTGGGCTCCAGGGGCCGTTAACTGATCATTGCTGTCCTGGGCTCATGCCGAGAGCTGTGGTAGCTCCCAGGTGTACATTTGGCTTCCCAGTCCTTGTGCTAGATGTTCTGGCAGAAGTTGTTTCTTGAAGTGGAAAAACTGAAGGTAGTGTGAGAACACACAAAGAAACACACCGCTCCGGGTGAGCGTAAACGTGCTGCTAGCACCGAAGGTAACAGCAACAAGCTGAGATAATGTCCCTGCAAACTGTTCCTTCTGCATGAAATCCCTTTCGATGGGTTACGTGTCCACAGAGGGGACTCGAGTACCTCCCTCGAATCGCCGGGTTGGGGCTGACGTGCGCCTGTGCGCCAGCTCTGCCCTTTGCCACTGGCAACGCTCGTCCCGCAGCCGAAAGCTGCCTCAGCGGTGCCGTGGCCGTGGCCCGGTGTCCAGGGTGCAGCAGCAGCATCTGCACCTGCATCTTGCTGGCTTCTTTGCAAATGTTTGATGTGGCCACGTATTATTCCAAAGCCCGTATCTGAGCTGTGGGGGTTGCTGCCCCTCGCTGGGGCACTGGCTATGATGCTTTTTCTGTGGCATCCCCGGCCTCTTCAGCAACTTGAGCTGCTTCAGCAAAGGGTTATTGTATGAAACACCCTACAAAAATGTGTTGCGTTTGCTGTTGCCATAGCACAAGTAGGAAACCCGCAATGTGTTGTGGAAGTTGGTGCGTCACAGGGATGAAGCATCTATCCCAAATCGCCCTGTCCTGGAAACCTTTTGGCATGTATGAAATTCCAGAGCCAGTAACCCTTGGTGGGAGTTAGTGGGACCAGTAAGAGTGTCCAGGCTAGTCATGCCCACCTTAGTCTGGTGTTATCTGGCCCAACGTAACTTGGAAATCACCAGTGCTACTGGCCTGTGATTAAGTGGACCGGTTGCTCTCTTGCTGCTGAGCCTGGCAGGGTCTGCCACCTCACAAGGTGAAGGGCTCCGCGGCAGCAGGCTTTAATGGACTGAAAATAACTGCTTCCACTCCTCTCCAAAGGCAAATTGTTATTCCAGCCCTGAGTACAGATATCTCAGAGCTTTCCTCCTGAGGACGAGGCTTGTTCTTCAAACATCAGCTGCAACTGCCACTGGTGCCTTTGTTAGGCAGCTGGAATTCGGCTGGCCCTTCCACCCTGCCTGCACCTCTGGTGCATCTCTGTGCTGGGAGATGCCTCCTGCACTGCACCGACCCGGGCAGCTGAGGGCATGGGGAGGGGCTCGGCCCTGCCCGGCACAGCGTGGTGCACCATAAGAACCGGGGCACCTGCTGCATCCCACCGCGCTCAGCCCTGCAGAGCCCCGCTGTGTCCCCAAACGGGGCCCAGGGGCAGTCGCGGGGGTGCGGAGTGTCCCGAGAAGGCAGAGCGAGGGCAGCACTGGGGGTCCAGCTCGTCTCCAGGTTTTCCTTTATATATAAGTTATATGAATTATATTTCCTTCCATCCTGCCCAGCAAGTGAGCTGTGTGTGTGCTCGGGCTGGTGGCACTCACCGCAAGTCCTCAGGCCCCTCCTGGGTGAGCAAGCAGCCCCGCCTGGCACCGCAGTGCCGGGCTCGGCCGTGGGGGTTCTGTTGTTGCTGGGATCCCTCCCGTTTGGGGAGAAGAACCGGGCAGCGCCCGTGTGCGAGGCTGAAATCCCCCGGCTCCCCAGCGTGATGGTTCCAGCCTGCGGCACCTGCAGCCCACAGAAACGCCATTTACAGGACCTTTGAAATTCAGGGGTTTTGCTACTTGAGCATAAATTCCGCGGGAGTGATGCCACAAAACCAGCGAGTAAAGCCCCCGGGATGGTGAGGTGTGTCGGTAGCAGAGCAGCGCGTGTCCCACCAGCGCACCCTTCCTCTGAACACTGTCTCCACCCTCTGCAGCAGCATCACGCTGCAGGGCTGAAAGATCGTAACAATAACTGAGGAGAAAACCCCTTCGGTTATCAGCCTCTTTCTCACATCACTGCTGAGCTACTGCAGCTTCAGGTGCCAAGCTGAAGTATTTAGTGTGCCAGACCAGTAGCAAATGTAGGCAACTGTAGGTTTTAGTAACTTGGTTACGTTACATCAGGTTTTTCAGCTGGTTTTATTCCAACTCGAGCAGTTCTCCAGCCACAGGAGGGCGGCACCACCGCAAGCTGTAAAAAGGCTGTTTCCAGCTTGCCCAAAGAGTTGGTTTTGTTAGAAAATAATGCTGCTTAACAGGAGAGAGGGGAGAATCCTCAGATACCCATCCACAGCACTCAGGATGCCTACGCAGGCGGCTTCACACCGGCCGCGCTTCTGAAAAGCATCACCCAGCCCAGCTGATCCCCGCTGGCCCCACTCCCCAGCTCCCGCCGCCGCAGCCAGGGATGCTCCGGAGGATGCTCCGGAGGGTCTCACCACACCAGCCTGGGCTGCTGAGCCCGGTGCTCTCGCCAAGACCCCCTGGGAGTCTGTGCACACAGAGTATTATCTACCTCCTTTGGCTGTGCTTCCAGAGACCTTCTGCAGTCCTGTGGAGAAATGTGGGACTACCCATCCTCAAGGAATAAAATCTAAAATTACTATTATTAGGAAATTGTTAGGTAAGGGACAGCAAATCCTCAGCATCTGATCCTGGATTTAGGCTTGGTCCCATGCCCAAAACTCAAATTACAAACTCAAACAGGAGGGTGAGAGGCAGGTAGGGCTGTAGGTGTTCCCCCAAACTGCAATAGAGGAGACGTCCGGCAAACCCGAGATCCACCCCGGGCAGCCCCAAACGCACGCGCAGCGGGACAGCGGTGGCACCCGTGTGCGAACAGCCCGTTGCCTGCGTTGGCACCACGGCTTCTAACAGCAGAGCACCCACAGCTCGGGTGGTCGATCTGCTCTTAGAAGATGAAAACGCCCCTGCAGCGGCCCTGGGAAGCGGTGGTGAGCCTGGTGCAGAGGTTCACCGGGTTATCCCAGGGTGACTTCCTCAGCAGCAAGGCAGGAGACGCTCGCAGCCTTTCCCCTCCTCAGCAGGCTGCGTGGGCTGCGTCAGGAGTATGAATCCAGGGGAAAATGTTAATTAGTTTTCAAACCAAGATTTCTCCCACTAAATCAGTTTTTGAGCAACAAAGGAAGGTCAAAACCCCATGAAGTGCTCTAGCAGGAGAGAGCTGTTTCCTCTGAAGGCTGAAGGGGCTGGAAAGCCAATGGGATGTAGGGGCGGCTATTTCTGGGGCCTTTTCATGATCAAAGTTGACTGCAGGGGACTTGGGACATTCTGACTTAACGCACTATTCATATGCAAAAAGTATTTTCAGTTTTAAATATCTCTCGTGGAGGGGGAAAGCTTTAAATTGCTGGCTGTTGGGTTTGTGTGTTTACAGCAGCTTGAAAAACAATTGAAAGAGAAAACTAGTGCCTGTGTGGGTGTGGAGATCCTGGGGGTCCAAGAGGGTCTTGTGCTCGGGCCGTGGGGTGCTCGTGGTGCCGCTGTGGTGGTGGTGTGGGGGCTCGAGGCTGCCCCGGCAGCAGCAGAGGAGCCCAAGGGATGGGCTTAAAGGCGTTCACACGCAGCGCTCCCGCTTTACGTAAATAGTGCGAACGAGAAATCTTATAAATGATATAAAAATGTGGGATTGCTGGCCAGGTGCTGCCGTGCTCTGCAGCTCTCGGTACTCAGCTGATGTTTAACCTGGGTTCCTGCTCAGGTGAATGGGACTTTGCCTGTGGAAGGGGTGTAGGTCCAGGCCAGGGCACTGATGTTTTCCACAGCTACAGATCATTTCGGTTTGCTTACTCAAAGCTCAGCCAGCAGCAGAGCAAGGGCATTGCCTTCCAAGAAGGCTTGTTTGGTTAGCTGAAATGAGATGTTTCGGAGAAAGACGCCTGCAGCAGCTCAGCCACGAGGGTTGCAGCGGCGCAGTGAGGACCGCCCGTGCCCGTGGACGTGGGGCCATCGCATGAGGACAGCAGCAGGGCCCCCGCACGGGAACGGCCCGAGAGCGGGAGGTGTCTGCAGGGCACGGGGCATCCAGCCCCTCCCGATCCATCCGCCAGAGCAGCGGCTCAAGGTTAAACTAAGGATTGGCATAAAGCGACAAGGGACAGCATGTGGAACTCGATAAACAGAACTAACCAAACTCTGAAAAAACACATACAAAATTGGAATTGTTTTATTAGCTTTCCCCTGACATTGATACCTTCGGACTTTTATCTGAAGCTGCGTGGGAAGAGATCATGTTGCAAATATAATTCCCATAGGATGGGACTTGGAAGGCCTGTGTTTGAACCGTTTCTGAAGAAGGACTCAAACATGCCAATTACACAACAGATTGCAGAGAATAATATTGCAAAAGAGATTAACACGATTAGAGAACTGAGAGGAGCACTTGATCTAAAGTAGTACACAAAAGGATGAAATTTTAAATTTTGTACTAAGCAAAACCTGTTACGCCTGGCTGGAGGCAGAAGGGAGGTTAAACCCAGCCTGTAAGCCGGCCTTCACAGGTACGGAACGCGAGTCAGCACTGGGAAGCTACTAAAATATATCATCATACTGCTTCAAGTTCAAGTACTTGACTTCACTTTCCTGTCTTATAAAAAATAGCTTACGTTATTCAAAAGGAAAGAGTCTCAAAAGTAACAGCAAAGCTAAATTTCGGTCTGTAACAGCCGACCTCCGCCCACCCCTGGGCTTTGTGCCGCTGGGAGGTGGCTCTGGACTCTGCTCTGCCCTGTGACGAGGCGGGTGCATCGGCTCTGCGCATTAATTACAGGCAAAGAGCAGTAATTGCCCCCTCACAGCCAGGAAAAGTGGCTTCCTCATCCTCCCTGCTGGGGACTGGGACCAGGCTGGAGGTGCTGGAAGGTTTCCCGAGCCGGTGCTGCCGTGCGCTGCCCGACGCGGCCGGCACCCGGAGCCGCTCACGCTGCCGGGAATTAATGGGGCTCTTCATTTAGCTCAATTACTGGGCACCCACCTGAGAAGCTGTAAAGAATAGAGCAGTAAATCTCACAATCAAATATTAAATTACACCTAATTTATTTACTTATGGCAAACGGTAAGCCCTGCAATCAAGCGTGTAAAGGTTGGTAGCACAAACCCTCCTGGGAGCGAGGGGACGTGCCTGCCAGCGCGCCGGGGGGGGTTTACTGAGGCTCTACCTACGGGGGGCACAGACAGGGACTAACGGCCGCAATTTTTTCTGGCCTCTACTACTCTCTGGCCTCCCACTCCTTTTTAGCCTCCCACCCCATTTTCAACTCCACTTTTCTTAGCCTCTACTTTCTTCTGGCCTCTCACCCCATTTTGGCCTCCAATTTTTTCTGGCCTCTAATTCTCTCTGGCCTCCCACCCCCTTTGGGCCTCCCACCCCATTTCGGCCTCCATTTTTTTCTGGCCTCTACTTCCCTCGGCCTCCCACCCCTTTTGGGCCTCCCACCCCATTTCGGCCTCCAATTTTTTCTGGCCTCTACTTCCCTCGGCCTCCCACCCCTTTTGGGCCTCCCACCCCATTTCGGCCTCCAATTTTTTCTGGCCTCTACTTCCCTCGGCCTCCCACCCCTTTTGGGCCTCCCATCCCATTTCGGCCTCCAATTTTTTCTGGCCTCTACTTCTGTCCAGCCTCCCACCCCTTTTTGACCTCCCACCCCTTTTAGGCCTCCCACCCCATTGTGGATTCCCATTTTTTCTGGCCTCTACTACTCTCTGGCCTCCCACACGTTTTTGGCCTCCAACCCCATTATGGACTCTACTTTTTCTGACCTCTACTTCCCTCCGGCCTCCCACCATGTTTTGGCCTCCCACCATGATTCGGCCACCAATTTTTTCTGGCCTCTACTACTCTCTGGCCTGCCACTCCCTTTTGGCCTCCCATCCCATTTTGGACTCCACTTTTTCTGGCCTCTACTTTCTTCCACCCTCCCACCATGATTCGGCCCCCGCTGCAGAGACTGAAGCAACGCAGCCACCCCGCGCAGCCCCGGCCGGGCAGGGGGCAGTGGGCAGCTCACCCTGCACTCCTGTCTGCTGCAGGGCTTTGCCACCTGAGGCTTAGCAGCTCCCACCCGTGGGTGGGGGGAAGGAGCTTGTTGAGCCTCCCCTCAGCCCTCCAGAGCCGTCCTCACGCTCCTGCCAGTGACCTTCAGAAAAGTCGGAGGTGCTGGCTGTCCCTGATGGGCCACCAGTGGCCAGTGAAAGGGGCTGTGACCCCGCGTGAGCAGAGCGAGCCGCCACGTGCCCACACCGAGCCCGGCTGCCGGCAGAACAAACCGTCTGCAGCCCGTGGCCGCGCAGGCTCCTGCAGCTGCCGCGTGCGTGGCCGTGAGCGTCACCCCGCCGCCGGCTCCGCTCCATCACCAGCAGAGATGCACCTCTGGGGTTCGTCTGCAGGGGCCGTGGGGGAGTTGGTTCAGGGTAACACGGGTCTCCTCTTTCTGTGTGTCTCCCCTGCAGATGATGAATGTCAGAAGGCAGATAATGTTTTATTCACTTCGCTAAAAAAAAGCCATTTTACTTTTTGCCAGTTAGCCAGGGAAAACCCGGCCCTTGACTTTGATGTATGTCTCTCCACCATCATAATGTGTTTTTGCATACTTTTTATTGCGGCTAAAGCACTCAGTACTTAGGAAGAGGCTTATTGTTCGAATCAGAATAAAAGCAGCCTATGTTTGTCAGCGCTTTCTGCAGCATATATTCACGGTTTTCACTTCTACACAAAATCCTTCAAGTTGCCTGGATTTTTTCCATGGACTTCACTCGGGTCAAGATTTCAATGTGCCTTTGGAATGCAGGTTTGCCCTTGAACTGTCTGGCAGCCCTGTGCAGTCGTTCCGCAAATGGGCTCAGAAAATGACACTCGGGCGAGGGCGGTTGGATGTAAAGCAGAGCCTCCCAAAAAGTCTGGCAGAGGCAAAGGGTCTGATGGCTCACTAGGACATTTGGAAATGATAAATTGTGTCTCGTACTTTACAGTTCAGAGAGAGGGAGAGAAAAAAACGTGGCTGGATTAGAACGTTTTTAGCATTCAGGATGGCAGGTGCATTTTAAATAGAAACCAAGCTGGAGAATATGTCCGATCTGGGAAGTGCAATTTGCCAATTTTCTCTTTCCTTTTGATTATGCAATGTCAAAGCAAAAACAGTAGCAGGTGGGGAAAGTACCTTGAGTTGTGTCAAGGTATCGTGAGATGTTTGTATGCCAGTTTTTGCCTACTTCCTCGAGGCATAAAAGCACCTTTACTTTGCAAAGACAATGGAAAGCCACTTACTTCTTCTGCGGGGATGTTTGAAAAAATGGAATTGTTCTCCGATGTGGGAGAGCAGCTGGAGCGGAGCAGGAGAAATCAGTGCAGCCGCTGGTCGGGTGCATTCCCGGGAGGGTGCCGTGTGCCCCGGCTGCGCTGCCACCACCGCCGGCCCCTGGGCCACGGAGCCACGACCTGCTGCTGCACCGGGGCACCGAGCCGCAGCGGGATGTCCCCTCCCCGGGCACCAGCCTCAGGCAGGTGACATCGCTGACCGGCCTGGGGCAGCCGAGGGACCCCAAGCACCGCCGAACCCCCACCCCGGGGCAGCTCTGCCTTGGGGTGGGCAGGCAAGGGCAGCTTCCACGTCCCCCCCTGAAAGCTTCACTGCTGCATCTGCTCAGCCTCTTCCGAGCACTCAGGCCGTTTCTTGCTACTGTGGGGAATATCTTCCCCCAGAGTGATGGGGCCGTGGCCCAGGGGCACGGCCGGAGGCGGACCCCGGCTTGGTCCGGCAGCACGGCATCCCGTGGGAGGGAGGCAGGGAGCAGGCAGGGCTCGGCAGGGCCAGCACAGCTGCCTGCTGTGCTCCGTCTTGTTTGCACCCGAGTGTTTTGGGAACCGGTTGCTTTAGCGTGAGTCAGTGAGGCCCCTGGCCCCGGGCCCGCGCCTGGCCGTTCGGAGGAAGCGGCTTTTCCACGGAGGAGGAGGCGGTGCCGAGCCCCGACCGTTGCTCGGTTACCGGAGCCTCCACCCGCCCCGATGATGCTCCCGTGCGTGGGCGCCCAGCGCAGCCCGAGTGCAGGAGGTGACGGCTCGCTGGCTCAGCTCTGATTCACCGCCCGGAACCCCCCGTCCTAAAAACCTCCTGCCATGCGTGGGAGCCCACCGGCTGCCTCCGCGCCAGCCCTCCCGGCTCCGAGCCCCTCTGTGCCCTCCCGGAGAGCCCTCGTGAGCCCCCGGGCAGAGCAGAGGCGCAGCTGAACAAGACGGAGAAACGAATCCTGTAAGAGGTGGCATTTAGGTTTTGATGCTGTAGAAATGTCTCAGTACCTCCACACCCCTCGTAAGCGGTGGCTTCTGAAGCACTTGCCGTGGGGTAGGGATGACTTCAGCGCTTACCACAGCAGTGGCATCATCACACCACGCCACGCGCGCCAATTCGGTGTATGGCTCAAGGGAAAAGAAAGGTTTTTTTCAGGGCTGTGTATTAAGATTCTGGTCATAGCCTAACTTTTAGTTTTTAGCAAAGATATATGGCAACTGTGCCATCTCCTGTTGGCTCCAGTGTTTTGGATGCTTTTCTTCTCATAAATAGCCTCCATCCCAGCCACCATCTATCCCTGTGCCTTTCCAGGCTCTCGTGGGAGGGAGGGTTTCCCCCGAGCCCTTCGTGGGCGAGCGGTGTGCCGTGATACTGCACCAAAGCCGGCGTCATTCCTGCTGAAGTTTATCTGTGCAAGCAAAAAAGTCTGTTTTGTTCCTGCTCACTGCCTGGCAGAGCTGCTGCCAGCCTCCCTCCTCCCTTTGTGCTGTCAGGGGGTGGGTGGGCTGGTCGGGGAGGGGGCAGCTGGCTTTTGCCTTGCCCTGGGCTGGCAGACGCCTCGTGCTCAGGCGCTTGCCCATGAGGAGGGTTCCCCGGGGGCACCCAGGGTGCTGAACTGCCTCTTTGCTGAGGAGAGTCTGTACCCCTGGGTGAACGTACGTGCAGTTCCGCCGAATGGTCAATTTTTAACTTGCCCCATTGCTCAATGGCGTGGAAGGGAAACTTGCCCGGGAGGTGTTGCCACTGACCCGCACACAAACGCTGCCCTGTGAGGTCTGGCCCGGCTCCGCGCTGGACTCTGCTCACGTTGTGTGTGTTTGATTTCACCAGAAATTAGAAGGTCACGGTACTGGGTGTTCAGACACTGGGGAACGTCCCCATCTCCTCCTGAAAACAGTGGACAGGCTGAGTTGGATGTTGACTTGTTCCAACCCCGTCTTCCCATCGTCGGGGCAGTTGCAAGAGTGTTTTTTTGGGACAGATGGGGATGGGGGTTTGATGGGGGGACAGCCTGTGGGACCCCTGCGCTGTCTGCTGTATCTGGCCCCCCCTTTGCTCTGGGCTGTTTCTTTCCAGCACCCTGTGAGCTGCTCCCCACCTTCCCTGGTCTGTTAAACCAGAACTTGTACGAAAAAGTCTTCTGCTTGTTTTGTGTCCTGGCTTTCTGTGCTTCTCCCCTGCCCGCTGGACACAGCAGCTTGAGCTGGGGGTGCACGGCCGCCCCCTCCGCTGTCTATGGCAGAGCATTAGCAAAGCCAGATAAAATTAGCTGTTAGACGCATGTTCCTCAGGATGCCGGGACAGAGGGACACCCAGTACAGCCAGTTTGACTCATAGAGAAGAATTAATGGAAACGCCCGGCTCCTGGAGGGAGGAAATTCCTTGCACAGCCTTTTCCTCTGTTTGTTGCGTGGGGAGGCTGACAATGGGCCCCGCGTCTGGCAGGAGCGCTGCCCGGCTGCCGCTTGAATGCGGCACACGCGCCGACAGACACTGAGTCTGCGGCACCGGGCGCTCAGGAAGGGCCCGGCACAGCCCGGTGACCTGCCCTCCGCACCTCTTCTGCACGGACCGTGTCAGGATGGTGGAGCGGAGCACGGCGCGGGCACCGCTCCCAGCGGTGCTCAGCTCGGCCGTACCCCCGCGAGCACAGGGGCTGCTGCAGAGCCGCATCACCGGGGTGGGGTGCGGGTGCTCCGAGCTGTTGTGCCACCCTGGAGAGCTGCGGCAGAGGGGGCAGCACCATGAGTGTGAGAGACGTTTCTACCTCAAATTCATGTTGGCAAACGTTTCATAACAATTAATTGCAATTTCTCCTGTGCCCGCTGCGAGACGCGCTGCTGCTCGCAAAGCACAGACCTGCCAAAACAGCATACAGGCTGCGACCAAGGAAAACTGCCTTCTTCCACTGCAAAAAGCCAATAAACACTTTATTTATCGGGGATGCCACTTGGGCCAGTAATTTAAACGTAATGCGACAAGAGGGACTGGCTATGAAGTCCCCAAGTCACAGGATTGTACTAGTCACTGTGCTCCGTGCCCAGCAGAGGCTCTGCCCGTGTCCCGCTGCCCCGGCACCCTCAGGTGTGTCCTGCTGTCGACTCCCTCTCCCCAAACAGCACATGGGGCCAAAGCACCAACCCTTCCCTCGGCCTGTTGGGAGGGGAGTGCGTGGTTTGGTACTGGGGGCCAGGAGAGCGGCGAGGCTCTGCCAAACCCACCCCCAGCCCTGGTGCAGGTTTTGGACCGCTCGACGGTCTGGGGCAGGGGAGAGGGGGGCGAGCGAAGCCCCAGCAGCGGAGTCAGGGAAGCAGAAAAGCAGCAGAACAGCACGAAGCTGATTCGGTACCCGCGGGGGGGGTGAGAGCATCCTCATGCAGCAGCGGTGTTGGGGTCCTATACCACACCCCAGAGGCAGACGGACTGGGTGGCTGCATTGCCTCGCTGGTTTCTATTATTTTGAGCATTTCTCACACAAGAAATGGCTCTGATGGGAAAAGCTGCGGGAGCAGGAGGAAAGCCCCCGCACCCCGAGGGCCTGGGGCTCTGGGGGGAGGCAGCGGGAGGGGTGGGCGGCTGCCTCTTGGGCTGCGGGCGGCCCCATTTGGCCTTTTTTGGAAACAGCCCGTTTGAGGCAGTTTGTGTCACTGTGGATGGGTTTGTGGGGATGTGTCATGAGTGGGTGAAACAGCTGCAGCTGAGCGTGGGACACTGCCCTGGAACGGGTCAAATGCCGGAAAACCGGCAACTGCTTCTGGAGCAAATCCCGCTCGGGAGCAGATTTTTCTGAGCAAGGGAAGTTCTGAAAAGCCTTCGGAGGCTCTTTCAAAAAGCTCCATCCCGAGCCAGGCGCGACCCCAGCTCTATCCAGTCTTCCTGCCAGGACGGAGCACCCGGTATCCCCCTCCCCTGCCCCAGCGAGGCCTCTGTCGCCGATGCTGGGTGTGGCAGTGATGGGAGCACAGGGCAGGGGCTCCCGGAGGTGGGGGGATACCCGGGGTGGGGGCAGCTGCGGGCACATCCCACCCCCCGAGGCTGCGCTGCACAGCCCCGGGGATGCTCGGGTGGCTGTCGCTGCTCTGCACACCGAGCACTGTTCCCCAACCTGATGCTCTCAGGGAATGCTCGGATGTGCTTCACCACACTATAAATAATTACAATTATCCACCCTATTAAGTAATTTAAAGGATTACTTCTAGTCTCCCTGATTTATAGGCAATTTGGAGTTTTTACTGTAAGCAAAAAAACTGTAGCTGGTCTATCATTCTTCTGAATTGTTTTATCTTTGTTGCTCTAAGCAGAATCATGGGAATGTTTTTTTCTAAACCAGCAGGTTATTAGAGGACATACTTATAAATAACTACTCTTGGCTATTTTTAAGTATTTTCAACACAGTCTATCATGATAGTATGGCATAACCTGCAGAAAAAACGAGGCTGATTCTGCTGCCAAAGTGTTCATAACTCTCTTCTGTTTCTTTGGATGATGGGGAGCCAAGTCCGAGTTCTCAGTCTGCTTTGCAGGAATGCCAAGAGCCCGACGAACCGCACCGCTTGCTGTGGCTCAGAACTGGCCATTTTCTAAACCAACTTCTCTGTTGCACTATTGCAAAGTGTATAATTCTCCTTTATTACATAGGGGAAACTAGCAGTTACAAGTAAATTTGGTGAGGACTTTCCGGGGATGCCCGAGTCGCCACAGCAGGGGTGGGTGAAACCCTGGTGCTGCTGGGCAGGGTGGTGGGGCTGGAGGGAGCCGGGGCTGCTGCAGACTCCAGGAACAGGCTGCCAGGTCGACACCTGGGGAGAGGTGCAGGCAGTCTGCTCTTAGAATTGATATGAAATGACCAAAGAAGTAGAACCCCACTCCTCCAGGAGAATTGAGCATTTCAGACAAGAGGATTTATATTTACTTCATAATTTATTAAATTTCAGATTGCCATATGCAATAAATTATAGTCGCTATAATAATAACGTTGTCATAAAATATTACCATGAAGTACTCGTCTAATAGCTATTGTAATCTGTACAAATAAGAACTGTAGTTACAATATTTAGATTTCTAGTGTTAATGGGAAGTGAACAAAATATTAAGGAACTTCACAGTAAATTTAGGGAAATGTGTCATTATTATTGCTTTTGTGCAAACAATTTATACTGCACACATACAGCTTGAGAAAGAAAAGGTACAGTCACATCGTGTGTCTCTGGAGCAAATGCATTCCCTGAAGGTTGAACCTGCGGCACCCCTACGGTGCACGTCCGTGCACTTTAACAGATGCGAAGTGATCCCTGATCAGCAGCTGATCAGTCCCGAGAACCGCCCTCCTGGCCCACGGCAGCAAGGCGCAGCAGGGGCGCAGGCTTCAGGGAGACAAGTTGGAATAGGCAAAGCACACGGGTGAAGCCGGCGAACACCGAGTCCCTCAGAAGGTCTCGAGTTGCGTCCGGGCGTGCGGGGTCCCCTCCACGGCTCCATCCCACGGCTGCTTCCCACCGGGAGCTGCCTCCCTCTGGGACCCTCTGGCTGCCCTCGCTGCCCCCACTGCTGATGCTGCCCCCGCTGCCGATGCTGCCCCCGCTGCCGATGCTGCCATCGCTGCCGTCGCTGCCATCGGTGCCGCCGCTGCCGCCCGCCCCGGTGCTGCTGTGGGCGCCGTGGTTTGCCGGTTGCGCGGTGGGGCTGGAGCCCTGCGGGCGGTCTCTCAGGTCCCCCGTCCCGCCAGCAGCTCGCGGGGCAGCGGCGCGTGCCGTGTGTGGTAGGAGGTCACAAACAGTCCCGTCCCAAAACGTTCTCCTCCATTTCTGCTCCCTTCGCCACTTCAGTGAACTTTAATGGAGTATTTCCGAAACGTCAGGAACTGAAGCAGCTTGTCTTTTCGCCTCTGCTTTAGTGCCATTAGCGCTCTCATTTTCTCCTCCACGTCCTGGTCGGTGGCGAGGATTATCTTGGCTCTTTCCTCTGCCTTCTTGTCCCCAGAGTTTTTGAAGAGTTTCTGCAGCGACTCTTCGTTGACGCTTTCAAAGATGTTGGCCACGGCTTTCTTGCGCAGGGCTGTGTCGAAGCGGTAGCCGTGGACCGAGGGGCTCACTCGCAGGGATGTGGACATGGCTGCGGTTTTGCAGCTTCTCTTTGCTTTCATCTATGTGGGGAGCTGCCGGGTTTGCTCTCGGGTCCAGTCAGCGGGATCTGCGCTGTGCTGGCTCCCAGGACCCGTATTTAAAGGCAGTCCCGAGAAAAACCGGCGGGCTCAAGTTACAGCAGTGAGATCACGCTGATGTCAACACTGAATAGTCACAGGCGAGTTTAACAGTTAAGTTGCCAACTTTCCTCTGCAGCCGAGACGAAAAGTTTTCTGTTTCTGCGATGGGGCTGGTTTTCCTTTGACCCGCTGCAGAACAGGGTTCATGCAACTTCCAACATCGCTGTGGGACCCCGAGCTAGTACAGCCCCAACTCTGCTCCTGGCCCTTTGCTGCATGCGGAAGAGCCCTGCGTTCAGAATATATAACACGACAAACAATTAAAACCCAGGTGGGCACTATTCAGTGCTAGCAAGAGGTTCTGGCTGCCAGCCTGTGCGTGCAGCCGTGCACTTGCCTGTGTCTCGGTCAGGCAGGAGTGCAGCAGCACGGCAAAGTCTGCTCAGCTCTGGGCAGGGGATGCTTCCTGCTGCTTCCCAGACGACACAGGTGATGCTCGGCACTCACAGAGATGTATTTTCTAACTGGCAAGTGATTTACGAAAGACAGCTAATCCATAATGTCCTCTGAGGAGACTCCCTGGGCTGTTACCCCCCACAGCTGCCCGTGGCCATGCTCTCGGACAGCAGGTACGACCGCTCTGCCCCGCCGCACACACTGCGCTGCAGCAGCAGCACCGAGCAGTTTTTTCTCTGCTCCTGCCTCGAGTGTCCTTTTTCTTTAATTTCCAGCTCACCGGCGCAGTTCCTCTGCTCCAGAAGAGTTTGAGCTCTCCACCCCACCCTGGGCAAACACCGAGCCCTTGGGCTGGGAGGACTCGCTCTTAGTCATACGGTTTAGTTTTAGGCAGTCCTGCGAGGAGCAGGGAGTTGACTCAATGATCCTTACGGGTCCCTTCCAACTCGAGATATTCCCTGATTCTGTGACTCCCCCTCGCTGAGGAGGACGTGGACTGGCCACGGCTGCCTGCAAGGGGCCAGCTCTGACCACTGGAGTGTCCTGCTGAGCTTAGAAATCTGGTATTACTGAGCACAACTAAATCTGGCCCAGAATGGCAGTGGGTTCAAAAGCCACTTGTGGCCAGGGAGCCACAGATAAGGGTATTTTGGTTAATGGCTTAAAAGCAGCCGGATGCTGCAGAGGCTCTGTTTGGAAAATCAGCGGCTTGTTTACTGTTGTGTTGATGACCCCTGTTACTCATCCTTACTGAAAAGGTCCCGAAACAGCCTCTGTCCCCATTCCAGTTTGACCAGCGGCCCCAGAGGGTTTCCCTTATTTACTGGAGAGTGTGGGGGTGGTCTCTGACCACAGCGATGAGCAGATCCAAAGCAACATCGCCCAGTTGCTTGTCATTTCACATTCCCTTCAAAACTTCTGCTCCTTCGGACAGAGCGAGGGGCTGTGTGCAAGCGCAGCCCCCGCAAACACCCTCTCCTGTGGCCAGCGGGAGCCACGGGAGAGGTAAGAGCACCCGAGGGCCATGTGCCAGGCGGCTGTGCCGGCGCGGAGCCGAGAACGGGATGAATCGTGAGCTGCTGCCCGGCCCCAGCACGACGCGCAGTCCCAGCTCCTGCGGGCTCCTCCGGGCTTCCAGCCGCTTTTCTCTTCAGGAGAGGGAGTGGGCTGCGCTTCGGTGTTCGACCGCTTTCCTATCTGGGACTTGGGGAGTCACCCCTCAGTGCTGGGCACACCCTGGCACAGCCCTGTGCCCCGCATCCCCCCGCATCCCCCCGCATCCCGACACAGGACGGGCTTTCCCTGCCGCTGCCGGGACTTTGCTCCACGATGTTGTTCCCGGCACGAGCTCTCCCCACCAGTTTTTGCCGCCAGTTCTGCATTGCTGTTGTTGTGCGGGTTACCTTTTACAAGTCTGTCCGAGTTTCTTCTGTATGTGCTAGCTGTTATGTGCTTTAGTGTATAAACAACTACTTTGCAAAACCCTGTGATTCTCCCTCTGCCAGAAAGACTTAAAAGCCTCTCACTTTGCTGTAGTCTTGCTGAATTTGTGAGAATTACACATTAGCCGCTGTTTGCTCAACATTTGCAGGGCTGGTAAATCCACCCTGAAAATAGGAGCTTTTTGATGTGGCTGGCTCCTGGGTCTCTGCCTGTGAAAGAGCTTCATGTTTTACAGACTCACGTTAACATGAAATACGAGGGGGGAGCAGTAGGAAGAGGGACCACGCTCGTCGCTGGTCGCCCCCAGCTCAGGTGCAAAGTGCTGCCTCGAGCGCTGCGTCGGGGGAAAGCCTGCCTGTAACAACTGTTTGGCTGAAATGTTAAATGTACTTTGCTTCACTGGGCAGATGATACACTTTCAAAGTACTTGGGACAAAACATAGTGCCAGAAGATCAGCTGTGACCTCGTGGCAGTAGAAGATGAGCCCTTCAGCTGCCAGGCATAGTTTCCCCTGGTCAAAAACAAGAGCTGAGGCATGTTAACATGTGCCTGTGTTTCACAGCTCTTACTGCACATGGAATCATTCTGCAGGTATTTGCAGAGACATGGCTGACAGAATAAATTAACAATATTTGTGGAAGATACAAGCTCAGAAAAGTATCTGCCATGGAAACCGAGAATCAAGCCCATGCTCTAGGAGTAAGACATCCGAAAGCTGCCAAGATGAAGCACGCGTTTTCTTGTGAGCTCATCCTGCACTGAGCAGTAACAAATGTCTTTGCCCCTTCAAGCTTCTCTGCCCACTTTGTGTAAATTTAGTTGCGTTCAACTCTGACTGAGAAATGAAGCATGCCTCATCTGTTTTTTTCCAGTAATTTTTGTTTATATCGCTCATTCAATACTGCTTTCCCAGTAATGCCTAGGAGGAATTATTCATGTGTTGGATTGGAGCAAAACTTCAGACAAGATGCGATTTCTATCACAGCTCTCCTGCTATTATTGTGTAATTGCTTTGTGAAACACAAACGCTCCGTTTCACACGTTAATGGGAGGATTAATTCCGATCCCCACCGCCTCTGCGGGGCGGCTCAGCCCCATCCCTCACCCCGCGCTCTGCCGTGGGGCGCTCCAGCAGCGGGGGCTCTGCCCTGGGGGGGACGGGCAGCTCTGGGGTGCGGGGGGCCCTTCTGCGGCATCGCGTTCCGCAGGCAACTCATCCCACGTCGTGGCCATGCTGAAGCGCTTCTGATTTATTGTAGGCTAAACCGAGCCTCCGGGCCTGGCAGACAGAGCAGGCAGCTGCCGGAGGGAAGGATCCGGGAGGATGGTGACTCAGCCGCCAGGTCTGCGCTCCGCTGGCAGCGCAACGCGGGTTTAAATAGAGCCAGGGGCATCTCTGGCTCAGAGCTGCGAGTTGCCGGAGGATCCCGGCTGCACCGTTGTAGGAGAGGGGCAGGTAAAGCAGGGAAAAGGGGAGAAGGGGAGAAGGAGAAAGCCCCCAGCCCCTGTGAGGAGCCAGAGGCCCCGGGAGCAGGAGGTGGAGGGAAGGCCAGGGCTGCTCTTGGTGGCTGAGGGAGCTGGAGCAGCCGGTGCCTTCCCCGCAAACTCTTGCAGAAAACCTTGTCTGCATTTATGCAACCATCCAAAATCACTCCAAAGAAGGCAATCTGGGATGCCTTTGCATTTTGCTGGGGCATGTTTTGCATAGCTTTCCTTTCACTAGCCTGCCCAAGCCTGCATGGCTTGTCATGCCGTGTTGGCATTGAAAGATGCAGCAGTCCCTGAGGAGAGCGTCGGTGCTGCAGGGACCTTCCCAGCCACATGCAAAATACTGGGAAACGGAGTCTTTGGAACAGAGGAGGAAAGTCAAATTATTGCCTTACAATATGTAGATGTACTCTGTCTTTAGCTCATTCAGTGAATGTAAGAATCTGAAATGCCCAGGATCCTCAGGCCATCTCTTCTCTTCCCATCCCTTCCCTCACTACATGGCCTCGACCTCTCGCTCATGCTCAGCCTTTGCTTCTTCCACTGGCCGTGCAGGTTGGAGAATCCCTGCCCTGCTCAGGGGCCAGAAATGAGGCTCCTTATGTCTGCTCCCTGCTGGGAAATGTATCTGAGATGGAGTGCTCTGCAGCAGACAGCTGCGGGATGGCTGTAAGGTCAAAGAGGAACCAGTTCATGGTGTTCCTCATGGAATCCAAATTCCTGGGAATTTGTCAGACATCCAGGTCATGCAAATGGCAGCGCCTGCCCCGGCTCTCCAACCTGCCTTCAGCTTCTTCCCACTGTGGCTCATGTGCCTCTTCCTGTGCAGCACAGGCTCCACCTGGCTCCTCTGTTTGTTTGGTTGTTGGTTGGGTTTTTCTGTGGTTTTTGTTTCTCTAATAGAGCATCTGGGAACACTTGTCCCCGGTCTCACGGCAGGACACTGTGCCCTTTGCTTACAAGCCCCGAGAGCTCAACTTGGCCGCGTGTGTTCCCTGTGACTTGTCCCTCGGTCCCCAGTTCAGAGGTGCAGTGCAGTGGGATGTATTTTAATGGTGGTTCTGCTGCAGCTCAGTTGCTGAAAAGTAGAGACATTTCTCAGACAATCCCGCTCACACAGCTGCCTGCCTAAAAAATGGGAAGAAAGCTATTGGTTTTCAGACAACATAGGGGAAAAAATTTGCACCATGTTTATTTAATACTTTTCTTTATCCTAGCTATGAAAACTAAATTAGATGCTGGCTTCTGGGCTGCTAAGACAGGCCTTGTTCTATCAGCCATAGCCTGCACACATTAGTTCTGCGCTCCAGCCCAGGCGAGCAGGAGCGTTTTTATTAACGTCTGTCACTCAGCTGCAGCTGGGGGCTCCCGGTGTCTCTCCGCGGGGCTCCCTCCGCCCCGTCCCTCATCCCCTTCGCCCGTAACCTGAGCATCTGTTCTGTGGGAAAACCTGCAGCAGCCAGCAACAGCCGCGCTGGTCCTGCAGCTGCTGTGAGGGGATCGCTGCAGCTCTCCCGCCATTTTAAGGGCACCGCTGGCTGCTGGCGAGTCAAAGAAAATAATAAATTTTCATGGTGTGAGTGCAGGAAGAGGAGTTGGTGCAAAGTGAGACCATCGCCTTGCGCCTCGCTGATCTGGCTGCGGTGTCCCTGCGGGCAGGGCGGTGTCACAAGGGTCCAGGTCGGGCTGCCCTGAGCACGGCGGGCTGTGGCCCTTGGGAGGAGGAGGAGGGAGCTCTGCAGAGCATCGCCGTCCTGCACTGGCCCAGGGAACACGCTGAAGCTGCCTGGCTGCGAGCGCTGCTGCTCAGCCGAGCATCGCTCTGCGCAGGGAGACCATATAAGAGTAAAGTTTGTGGTATTACTGATAATGAATGTCTCCTCATTTCTCATAAATTCTCTGATAGATGTACGATCACTGAGTTAATAATGCAGTGCAGGACATAATGACTAGCCAGTTACAGTAAGTAAATCATGCCTGTTAAGAAACAGAACAGAAACAAAAACTTCTGGCACTTTTAAAGAAGCTCTGCATTCAGCAAAGCTGCGCTGAGGACACATCAACTTCTGGCGTGCAGTGGCTGTGTCCCGGGGGGCTGGAGAGGCTGGCGATGGCGGGGAGGCTGGCTGGCTAAGGAAGCCACGGGTGGCTTCTCCCAATGCTTGAGGCTTCCCAATGCCGTCTCGCAAAGGGAAACTCTATCTGGGGTGCTCCCCACTTGTCGTTGTGGGAGATACGTACTGGAGATGCTGGTGGCAGGTTGCCAGGCAGGGTGTGCAGTATGGCTGGAAGCCTTGTTAAAGAGCGAAAAGCCGTGTCTGGGGGAGTGCAGGCAGCAGCAGGCTGGGTAGAAGGGAGCCGGGTTTGCCGGGGCCCAGCTGGTCATGGGTGGGAGCTGGGGTGACCCCGCAGCAGGGGGTTCTGCAGTGGGTGCCCTGTGCCGGCGGGCCCAGCGTCCCGACATGGCACCGAACATCGCGCCTGCAGACCATTTCCATGGGAGCCAGGGAAAGTATTTTGATATCCTGACTTCAGCATCTTCCTCCCGGGTCAGCAAGGCTGAGCACGGCAATGAAATTTTAGACTTTCAAGCACGAACAATCTTTTCTTTCTCTGCTGAATTTCCTGTTTGATCTTCCTGAAGGTCCCTGAGTACCCGGCACTGGAGAAGGGTGAAGGCAGAGCCGGCTCCAGTTGTCAGACAGCTCATTGTCTGGTGCCGAGGGGACAGGCTCACGGGAAATCCTGCCTTGGGGCTGGGACGTGGGGCTGGCTCGGGTCATTGTCGCGGCCCAGCCCGTGGGCGACAGTACCAGACACACGTACCGGCGCTCAAGTGCCCCCCTGGTCACGGCTCTAATCTCTGCCGAGCCGCTTCCTCTGCTGCAGGAGGGGTGGCAGACAGGATGCGTGTCTTTGTGCTGCTCCGGCTCCTGGGGGGCTTGGTGCCCCCCATCGCTCCCGGAGCCGCGGTGGCTGTGTACTGGGTCGGCGCCACATCTGGAGCCAGATGTGCAAAATGGCCCAGCACGGCCTCCAGCGGGGCTCGGGGAGCACTGCGGGGCAGCGTGGGGGTCATGGTGGGTGTTAAGCTGCTGCTCTGCGGTGCCTGTAAGGGCTGTGAGGGCGCAGAGGAGACTGGGGGCTCGACTGTGGGTCACCAAAGCCTCGGGGCTGGTGGTTCTGCCTGGGACCACGACGCGGGGGAAAGCCCGGGTGAGCCCTGTGCGATGCTGGGACTCTGCGAGCGGGGCAGCGTGGCCGGGAGACCAACACAGGGGCCGTGAGGGGATGCGAGGGAGTTCCAGTGGCAACGCAGCTTCACTCCAGCGCGCTCAGCCTGGAACCTGCTTTTGATCTGCAGCTGTTGCTGATTCACCTGCTTTGGGTGAGTGGCTGGTAGCCATGAGACCATTCCCCAGCTCTGGGCATCGGCAGCGACCAGCCCCTCACACTTTTGAGGCAGTTGTCAGTTCCGATTTGCAAAAGACAGTGCTGGCTTGTGATCCCTCCAGAAGCAAATTAAAGAGCATTTCCCCTGGTGAGGAAAGAAGCACCTGCTTTGTGCAGAGGGAGCTGAGCTGGGTCAGAGGGACAGGCTTTGCCAGCAGAAAACCTTCAAATTTAGTTTTCAGTTCCCTAATCTTGTGGCAAAGCGAAACAGGCACGTGGCAGAGGCAGCTCCTGTCCTGGCTGTGTTTTGGGGAAGAGCGGGGTGTGTTTGGTAGCAGCGTGCAGTCGAGGTTTGGGGACACGGAGCTGAGTAACGCTGGGAGAAGAAAACTGATAATCAGAGCTGAGGGGAACACCCAGCCTGCGCCCATGGAGATTTATCAGGAAAACAACCCATACGTAAATTGCGTGGGAGATTAGCTTGAAATTGTGGTGTTACCAGCCTTGTAGTTCATTACTCCAGTAACAAAGGAGTTCCTTGGAGAAAACAGATGGTGTTTGCCTCCCGTCACCCTCTCCCGTGGCCCAACAGCTCTTGCTGTGTGTCTGTTAGAAAAGCAATTTCTGGGATCACCCTCCCGTCACCGGGGCGGCACAGCAGCCCCCAACCTCTGCAGGGCCCTGCCCTCCCCTGCCCACGGCAGCACTGGCCGGCTGGGTTGCTGGGGCTGGTGGCTGCCTACGTGTTTTTGGGGGTTTTGCACGCTGAGGCCCTGTTGCAGAACCCCCCAGGGTGTCCTGGGGGCTGGCCGTGCCCCTGCCGCTCTGGGGGGACGGGAGCTGGGCTGCACAGGGTCACCCGGGTTTGCACGGGGGTTGCACGGGCACGCACGAGTGTCCCACGGGTTTGCACAGGTTTGAGACCAGTGTGGCCGCCGAAGCCGGGCTTGGGCTGTTCTGGGGTTACGGCAGGTTACTGAACTTCTGCCAGTGGTTGTTTTCCCCAGGAAACCACAGTCGACACGTCAGCTCCCACTCGGGAGAGCGACAGTGGGGCTGCAGAGCCTGTCTCCGGGACGGAGGTGACGCTGGCAGTTTGGGGAGCTGGGCTGGCATCGCCAGCCCCAGCTGAGCTCCGTGCCATGCCGGGCAAAGCTGGCCTGGGGGGCTCCTGCGATCCCCGAATCACCGAGAGCGTGACAGGACACGGACCCGCTCCGCACGGCCGCAGAGAGGGAAACTCCCGAGGCTCCGAGCAGCGGCCCACGGCAGTCACAGAATGACAGAATCATCATCTCGGTTGGAAAAGACCTTGAAGATCATCTAGACTTGTTTAGCTCTTACAGTGGTGCCTTCTAGATGTTTCCCAACAATCACATTGCCTAATTGTTATAATCTAAGTGACTGATGCCTTGTTTACCAGGGAGCCTTGTCTTTGTTCTCGAGATCTGCCCTTGAATCCCTGTCAAGTGTCAGCGCTGGTTTATGGGTATTTTGGTCTGTCTGCATCAGGTTATTTATGCAGGCAGTTCAAACAAAAAGGAACAGTTTTAGAACTGCAGGCTTATTTCAGCTCTGTGTGGGAGGGGAGGAAAGGGGAGGGAGATGATGCTGTGTGGATGTATATAGGTATGGTAAAAAGTGCTTCGCAGCCCCTCTGACAGACCCAGCTCATCAGCAAACTGCTAATTGAGAGTGTGAGCTGTGGCTGCTCCCGCGTCGGCTCTGATCCCTCAGAGGTTCGGTGTCAGACTAGAAACCAGCCCGGTTTGCAGTTCGTGCTCTGAAGTTGTTGGCATCTGCCTGGGAGAAGTAAATCAGATTTGTCTCCGTGTCTGCTGTCGGGAGAGAAATTGGCCTGTCACGAGGGTTTGCCTGAGACTCACTGAGCGAAGCGGGAGCCAGCACCGATGCCAGCCGCCCCCCCGGCGCAGGGGAGATGTCTGGGCAGAGAGCGGCCTCCGAGCTGCCTGTTAGGTCTCATAAGCCTGACCGCTTGGCTGCGGATCTTCATGTGGGTTACGCTCTGTATTTAATAGGTGCAATTGTTGTACATGCACTGCAGGGTCCTTGCTGCAGGTCATGGAGCTGCAAAGCCTGGTCCAAGCCCACAGACAAGCGTGGTGATGGGTTTCTTGCCGGGGCTGGAGTGCCCTGGATGGGCTCAGCCAGAGGCTGTTCACTTCTCTGCCTTCGAGCCGCTGCTCTGTGGGCTGGATCAGTGCCCCGAGCAGGCTGCTCAGCACGCAAGGTGTTTTAGAGGCAGGTGGGAGAGCCCTGAGCTGCTTTCAGCCGTGTCCCCTTTCCCTCTTTTCTCTCTTACATAAGAAACCCTGAAAAGCAAATGGGTCAGAACAGGCGTTTTCAATCTTGCTGGCGTCCTGCCCGGCCTGGCATCGGAGCTTCCACAGCCCCGCCACAGCGGCCGACGGCTGCGGCGTGTAATTAATGTGCCGAAACACCAGCGTGGAGCTGCGTGCTTCCTCCATAACGCATGAAAGGGCCATTTAGTTGGAGAACACCGGGTAAAACAGCTCTCGTGTGGGTTGTCTGCTGCTGCTCGGAAGGCACTTGAGCGCCTGGATTGCTCTGAGCTGCTCGTGTTTGCTCCGCGAAAGCATCAAGGAGGAAGAGCTGAGCGATGCCGTGTGCTTGCGGGAGCAGCGCTGGAAGGACAGTGCAGGTTCTGCCCCTGCAGTGGGCAGGGAAAAGGGGAAAGGGGAATTCCAGGCTTCAGGGTTTGGTATTATCGTGTGTGGGGGTGGTTGCTGCTGTTCCTTAAATCAAGTTGCTGTTTGAACGGTGCCCGCGAGCGGCCGAGCTTTAGGCAGCTTCGTGCAGGAGGGGCTGGGGAGCCGGGGATGCTGCGGGGATACACCGGGAGCTCCGTGCCCGCCGCTCTGACGTGAGGAGCGAATGAAAATAAAACACGTTGTCTATCAGTAAACAGTGACGAGCGTGACGGCAAGTTGACGAGGCTGGTGAGCTCGTCTCCAAAACCCTCTCCGTGCAGAAAGCTGAGTCAGTTCCGGCCACGATGAGGTTCATGGAAGGAGCATTTCCCAACGCTGTTTAGGGAAATCTTACGGAGAAAGTAAACAAAATCCAGCAGATATCTGACCCCCAAACCCTGCCCCTCCACAGGCCTCTCTCCTCACAGCAGCAGCTGGGGAAGAGGGTCCTGGCAGTGGAGGGGCAGAATTTGCCCCCTCACAGGCTGGACTGCACCCACAAACAGGGACGAGGTGAGGTGGGTGGGAGCCGCCCCAAGGAAGGATGCTCAGGGGGGTCACCCACGCCCCCGCCACCATCCACCCCCCCAGAGCTCCAGGGTCTCGTCCCCGTGAGCCAACGCGCCCAGCCCTGGCATCGCCGCCTGCGCGCAGCAGCAACGGCCTCGAGATGCTCTCACAGGTGCCGTGTTTGGCCAGCACGTCGGTAAACACCAAGTCTCTTGTTCAGCTAATTAATTAGGAAGAAAAAGGATTAATAGCCTTGCTACCCACTCCTGGCCTTGCAGGGATCGTGTCCTGACTCACCCTGTCTGCTCCTGGGGCATCCCACCGCGAGCGGGCTGTGCCCCACGTCTCTGCAGTGAAATAGTTTCCTTGGGGGCTTCTTCTCCCCCCAGGGCCACGGGGCTCCTGTCTGTTGAGGAAATGTCTTTGATCAGTAGAAATTAAACCAGAAAAATATTTTCCATTTGTGTCAGGATATAAATGGCTCAAGCCAGGCATGATTGATTGCTGAAAAAAATCAGAGCAGCCCTGGTGCCGTTTCAGAAGGCTTCCTACTGTTCTTGCGTACAGTAAACAGAGAATATATTTAGCAGCGGAGCCCAGCATGAGACAGCCTCTTACTGCAATAATAGCAGTGCCTCGTCTTTTTCTCCTTTTTTTTTTCTTTTTTCTAAGCAATCGGTTTGACAGAGCTCTTGGGAAGCTGGGTACGGATTGCCTCACGGGCTCACCGTGCCTGCCTGGAGCGCCGCTGTCTGTGTTTGCCCTTGTTTACCCAGTCTGGCAACCGCGGGCAGCAGTGACTAACTGCAAACAGGCGTTGGGGCGGCCGCGGCGCTTCCTCCGCGTGGCACCGGCCACATGTCCCCACGCAGGCCCTGACAACACCCGGCTCCTGGCGTTAGAGACCACCAGTCCACTGCCCTCGCTCCCCTTGTCAGCCCAAATGTGCTCCCCCCGGCCAGGCCCCTGGGGACGGCACCTCTGCACCGTGGCCCGGCTTTCCTCAGGAGGAAAGGTTGGCAGAAGCGGGGTCTGCCCCTCCCATCCTAAAACGAGAACCCAGCGGAGGTGGGGTGAGAGGAAAGCTAAAGGAAGGGGCTGTTGGTTTATTGCAGATCTTTGTGTCAGACACTCCAGCCAGCACCAGTCCTAGACACATTCTCTTGGTATTATACATGCAAATAATGGCCATGATTTATTTATTGGAAAAACCCATATTTCATAATAATACATTTTCTTCATGGTATTTATTATTCAAATTACTCTAGCACATCGTCATAAACCAGGAACCCGCTGTGCTCGTCTCCAAGTAAATACATTTTACGAACAGGAAAGTGATTTCTGCCATGTCCCAGGGACCCATCGAGCGCCGGCTGCCAGCTGAGAGCTCGCGCAGAGCTCGGTGCGGGCAACGTGCAGTTGCTGCCGTGTTCATAATCCTAAAAGGAGGTCAAAGACCTTTGTCAAGACCCGCCTTTGGCTTGTTTCCAAATTGTTCTTGCCCCATGAGAAGCTATTTTTATTTTAGTGCTAATGTTTTGGTCTCTAGTCCCTTTTATTTCCAAACAGCATTAACAGTGCCACAGTTTATAAACGCTGGCCGTACATCGGGGATTTCAGGGCTTGAAATAAAGCCCTTTCCCAGTGCTCCCCCTGCATATCCCTCCATCTGGTGACTCGCTTTGCACTGATGCCGTTTCCCAGCACCGACCATCCATGGGAAAGCTTGACCAGCATTTCTCCGACACCGGCCGCACTGTGCTTTGAGCTTCCCAGTGCTCAGAAAGGTGCCGGGAGCTGCAGCTGAGCTGCGTGTGGCAGCCCCAGGCACGCGGCCCTCGTCCCTTCGCCCGGCGCCGCTGCGGTGCTGACACCGCATCTGTGCAGCTCAGACTGCGGTGACGGGCCGGCAGAGGAGAGGAGAGCGCTGGGGCTCAGCTGCAGGAGGGGTGGGGGGGGTGAATGCAGCCTGTGCAGACGGAGCGGAGCAGAGCAGGCGAGGGGTCCTCGCGCCTTTAGCAGACGGCGTAGAGACATTTGCCTGCCTGGTCTAAACCAGGTCTAAAGCTGGTCTAAAGCTAAACCACAGGAGAAATCCAGAGATTTACTGAAGGTCGCACAGGGAGCATAAACAAACCCGTTCCTTCCCGGACAGAGGGTTCCTCCGGGGCCTGGGGCGGCAGGTCCCAGGGACACCTGGGCAAAGCGCGTACGGAATGACGTGATGTGGCCGGCAGAACAGGATGACGCCAACGGCGGAATTAAAACAATGTTGGCAAGACATCTGTGGCTGCCTCGGGGCGCTGCGCCGGCGTGTCCCCAGCACAGCGGTGCCGGTGGCCCCGGGCGGGGACAGCCCCGCGTCCATCATCCCTGCAGCAATGGCTTTTCAATCTGTTCCTAACTCTCCTTCCATATTAGGCTCCTCTCTCCTCCTTCTGTGCCATAATTAGCACTTTTTGGCCTGAGCCATGTCCTTTAATCATATCTGGGCTGCAGTCCCTCCTGCCAAGGTGAGTAATTCCCTGAGCAGAGCAGAAGCCCTTCGCGTTCCTTGTGCTCTTGCCAGGTCGAGTGTTGGGAGGGATTCGGTGCCCTGGGATTGCACCGATGCAGCATCAGGTCTCAGGCAAGCAGCAGCACCAGAAAGAAGGTGAAGGCAATTATTTCCTGTGTCCTCCCGTCCCTCCCAAGGGGGAATTGCAGAGGAAACTCGGTTGTTATGAATAAATTGCTTTGAGATCTGCAGCCGACCTGTGCGGGAGAGGAGAGCCTGACTAGGGGACAAGTATCTGTCTATGGAGACGTTGTCACCGCGGGTACGTGTCCACCACAGCGCGCCGCGGGGCCACGTGCCCAAGTGTCCGTGCCCGGAGCAACATGCCAAGCTGGGACAGTCAGTGGCTGCTCCCGCAGGGACCCACTGGTGGGCTGTGGGGGTGCCCCGGCCGGCGTCCCCCCAGAAGAGCCCTGGGACCATCCCTGACCGCGGCGCAGGGACAGCCGGGGCTGCCGGTGTGCCAGCAAAGCGGGAGCTGGGGGGTTGCTCTGACATAATCTTGCCAGCGGATGGAGAAAGATGGGGATAAAAAAATGAGCAATCCTGGCACAGATGGGGAACGCGTGGAGAGGAACAGACACGCTGGCGGCTGGAGCAGGCGGTCAAGATGGGACCTTCAGGGTTGTAACGGCAGCCAGGGGATCCCGAGATGGGGCTGCGGACCTCCCGGGCACTTAAGGGAGGTTGATCATGAAATGTTTTATAGCTTATGAGGAGCTCGTAAGGCAGCCAGGACGCAGATAATGGGGGATTTTAATTACTTGGATATTGATGGACATAATAAGTGTGCAGCAAACCACAAAGGGAAACCTGTGGCTAGAGGGGAGAGTGAGACTGATCTATGCACAGCATGTTAAATAACTTAAATTGTTCGGAGCCTCTTCTAGCCCCGGTTCCAGGAGCAGAGCCAAGTATGATAAATAAGGTCGGGGTTGGGAAGTGTCTAGAATCCAAATGTTTGTATTCTTGTTCGATTTCAAATATTCATGAGAACAAAAACGGTATCAGGAGTCGCAGCAAAGCACTTGGCTGAGCCCGCTCGGGGGCTGTGGGACGCCCCGGGGAGCGGGGCCAGCGGCTCCGAGCACCGAGAGGCATCTCAGGAACGTTTGCACAGTGGTGGAAGGTGACCTGGGTGAGACCCGGGCGAAGAGAGGAGGGAACCAGAGGCTAAAGCAATCAAGGAGCAGGACGGAAAGTCTGAGCAAGCAGCGTGGGTGGGATGGTGGCCGCTGGGCTGGGCACGGCCCAGGGAGCGACAGTGGGGCGCGGGCAGGCTGGGGATCGTGCCGGGGAGGGGACGGCAGTGACGAGCGGTGTGGGGTGCTGGGCACTGCTGGGGGCTGCAGCGAGGGGCCCTTCCCTGGGTGATGATGTGAGCTACAGCCCAGAGCTGGGAGATACCCCGTGCACCAGCGTGCCCCGCGCCACCCTCCCCAGGGCCAGGGAAGATTTTGTCTGCGGGGGCAGCCCTGGGACCCTGCAGAACCTACTGCTGTCTGCCCTTGCCCAGGGGAGACAGCAGGGCTGGGGCAGGGAGCCAGGGACTGTTCCCTGTGCGTGCCGCGAGGCGAGGTGGTGGGCACCCAACAGACCTCGCTGCAGGGCAACGCTTCGGCCTCTGCCCCTGTTCCTGCACCACACATGGGGCTTTAGGGAAGGGAAGCTGGGTAGGAAGGGATTTTGTGATAAGGTACGAGACAGGCCCTGGCTTGCCTGGGCTGCAGAGGAACAGGATGCAGCTCTCGGACAGGTCTTCGTGTTGATGCCCAGCAGAGCTCTCTGGGGCTCTGGTGAGGTTTGGTGGCATCGAAGGTGTCCCCAGGGGGGGTCTCCTCCTGCCCCCCCTTCCCTTCCCCAGGTGTTCACCAGGTTTCCTTCTCCATCACATGAGTCGGACCATCAGACTGCCTGGAGAAAATCTCCACTTAATAGAAGGGGGTAACGAGGAGTCAGGAAGGTGGACACCCCCCGCACGGGGCTGGGAGTGCCCTGACGGGGCTGCCGGGCGGCTCCCGAGCTGCAGGTTCGCAGTGGAAATGTGTGCATCAGCGCTGCAGGGGCAGGGCCTCTGTTTGCGGTGATAAGGGAGTTTTCTGAGTGGGTGGTGCTAATTTGGGTCTGCAGCTGCTCTTCTGGTTGTGGCTGAGGGCCCCGACATACCTCTTGGTTTTGCATCAGCTCCCCGGCCGACGTCTGTCCTGGCTGACCCAGCGGATGCTGCCGGGTTCAGGGATTGGTACAAAAATCCCGTTCTCTGGCGCATTGAGCAGAATTGAGCTTAACTCTACCCGTCCCACTGCAGGCAGCAGCGCTGGGCTCTGGTTGTCCCAGCTGGGGTCGGGGCTGGGGCTGTGGCACAGCCTTTTCCAAATTTCCTTTGCTCTTCGTATCCCCCTCAGTGGCAGAAGGACTGAGCCACCCTGTGTGTCCTGGGCTCCTCCCGTGCCGAAACGAGCCCTTCAGGGCCGACCTCGGCTCCGCAGACCCGCCTGGCTGTGGGCAGCGCAGAACAAATGCGTCTTGTGGCATTTTTAGGCGCAGGCGTAAATTATTTAAATGCAACGTGCTGCCAGTTGTAATGCACCCGAGACCTTCGACATCTGCGTCTTGGGATCAATATTAGACAGCAGTGGTTTGGAAACAGAGAGAAATCAAAGCTCTCGTGAAGCAGCTGTCCCGGCAGGGCCTGTGCCTCACTGCGCCTCGCCGTCCGGGTGCTGTGAGCGCCGCAGGATCTTTCCTGAATCCGACTTTAAAGGAGCTGAATCTGATGACTGCGTGTGCTGCCGCTGGATGCGTCCACAAAGCATTTGGTAAAGTGAACTCAAAGGTGCTGAGCCCCTGCTTTGTAGTTTCCCAACCTGGGAACGCCGTGGTCTGACTCTGCTCTGTGCAGCTTTTTGGGCACCTTCCTCATCGCCCAGAAGTAGAGTGTGGAAGGTGCAGGGTACCCCCTCTCTCTCCTCTGGTTTCCCAGCCCCCTTTTCCCTTCCAAGGCAGCACGAATCCACCTTCCTTCCTCCCGAGTGGAGCATTGCTGCAATTCTGCCGGTCCGGTGCAGAGGTGGCGTGTGCGGGGAAGGGCCCTGGGGCTTTGCGAGGGTTTGCAGCAGGAACAAACCCCCCCGGGGCCTGTTGCCCCTTTCCTGGCACCGGCATCGCTGCTGACTGTGTGGATTTGGGCATTTCACAGGGCGCGTGGAGCCCACGTGCCCCCCCCACCAGCCTGCACCAGCTCCCTGCGAGTCCCGACTGTATTTTTCATTTAGCTGGAGTGATTTTTTTTTGCCCCCTCTAAGTTTGCCGTTTCCCTGAAATGGTCTGAAATGTAATAGACCAAGGCAATCATCAGAATGAAATATTTCCTACATAAAATATGCAGCAGCTATTCAGAAATGAAGATCAAGTGGAATGAGGGCTGCCAGGCAAAGATTTAAAGATGCTGACATGTTCCCATAGGTTGTTTACTGAAGATATCTTCTCCTAAGCCCCAGTTTTAAGACTGCCTTTCAAAAGAGGGCACAAAATAAAATTTAGCAAGGAGCTTTAATAATTCAAGCTGCCGTGTGCCGAGCTTTTTGTTGCCCTTATGGGAACAAAGCCTCATTTCAGAGGACCTTGACTTTGTTCCGATAGTGCGGGAGAAGTGGCACTGCCAGAGCTATTTTTGCACCAAGACACTGATTGGGTGTGAAACCTGTCTCTGGTGGCCCTGCCAGCAAAACCTGGGCAGGCAAAACACGCAGGCATATGGCCTGATTTCCCTAGAGATGCCAATTCCAAGGAATTTGGGGGGTGCTCTCTCACTGTAAAAGGGCATCTTGGGCATCTGGCTTTACAAAAAAAGCTTTAGCGCTGCTCCTGGTGCAAAGATCTGCCCACACCCCCCCAGCACGGTGGGTGAGGCGAGCCCAGTCCGACACCCTTGGGGGGGGGGCAGCGGTGCCTGGGGGAGGCGGTGGGAGCCGAGGGGAGCTGCGGGGCCCTTTGCTGCTCCCGTGTCTTCCGCTGCCGTGTCCGTGTCGCAGGAGCCGCAACCCGGCGTCAGGCGGCTGCAGGGGCCTGGCAGGGCCCTGGCTTTGTCTGAGGTGTTTTGCCCTCGCTGGCCCCTCCAGGAAACCGCATGTCCCCGCGTCCTCTGCCACCTCACGGTATTGCTCATCGAGGCCTACGAAAGGGAAGCCTGTGCGTGCCCAATCGTTGCAGTTTTGCCCCCGTGGCCTCCTGAGCCCTCAATAAACCAGGAGCTGCCGTGAAGTTGGCAATGAAGGGTAAAACCTTATGCCCTAACGCAGCACCTCCGGAACACCAGCCTCGACACCCCACGCTTTCCCTGCACGCTCTGCTCACTTCTCTCCCCCACTTTCCTCTCCCCGCTGGGTTTGAGCGACTTCGGCGTCGTTCCCGTGGCTGGGGGCTGTCAGCAGCCTCCCCGGTGAGTCCGTGTGGTCCCGCCGCAGAGGCAGCCCTGGGAGATCTCTGCCCGATACTCGGGGTAGGAACCCCAGCAGGCAAAACTGTGGCACAGAAATGAGTAATTGTGAAAGGCCGAGTGAGGCTCCGACCTTCAGACTGGAGCCCTGGTCGTTACCAGCCCCGGTATCAGGTTTGATGAGAATTGCTGACCTGATGCTGTCCGGGACTCACAGGGGCCGAGAGCCCCGGGCACGGAGCAAACGTGGTGGGTCGGCGCGGCAGAATGGGGGGGCCGGTGGGTGTGGGGGGAGAGGAGCCGTGTCGGGGTGCCAAAGGCTGTGGGGGGCAGCGGGAAGCCCCACATTGCGACTCTCTGCACCCCGCAGCCCCCAGCACCCACCGCCGCCCTCCCAAATCCCGGCCCCCGTTTTGTTTTACCTGCCCCCCCGCGGGAGCCCGTCTGCGGCGGAGCCAAAAGCAGGTTTCTGCCGCCACCTCGCGATGGAGAAGGGGGATGTCGCGATGGGCCGCGGCTTCTCGACGGACACAGGGCCCGGCAGCGCGGCTGGCTGTGGGAATCGCTGCTTTATTGGGCCGTGTAACCCCCCCGGGGGGGCCCGGGAGCGAGCCTGGGGGACCCGGAGAGCAGGGCTCGGGCGGACACGGCTCTTCCCGGAGCCATGGGAGGGTGCTGAGCCCATCCCGGAGCCATGGGAGGGTGCTGCACGCAGCCTTTTGGGGGTTACCTGCAGCAGCACTCGCCTCCCTCGACAACCCGGAGCACGTTCCCCATGTCCCAGAGGTGCGCGAGCGGGACGGGGCTGCTAGAGGAGGTTTTTGGTGACGGCCGCTGCGGTTGGGTCGCGGCTCACGCGCTGCAGACACGCACGGGAGACGTTTGGCCTCCGGCACCCCTTTGAGCGTTGCCTTGCAAGCCCTGAGGGCGAGTCAGGCCCTGATCAACCCCTCCCTCGTGGTGTCCCTGACACTCTTTAGGAAGCTGAAGATGTGGGACCCGCCGGTCCCTTTGGCCTCCAGCGCGGACGGGGGCTTCCCCGCGGCAGGGCCGTCGCCCGGCTCTGCCCGCCCGGCCTTGGCTTTGGCGGCAGCGACGGCGATGTACTTGGTGACGATGGTGATGTGGTAGGACCTGAAGTCTGCCAGCGCGGAGACACAGCGGTTGAACGCCGCGCGGAGCCGAGCGTCTCCGGAGGAGAGCACGTGCTGCCTCAGGGAGGGCGCGCGGTGGATCTCCTCCACGAAGGCTCTGTGGGGCGGTGGCATGTAGTGCCTCATCCTGTGCAGGAAGGCGGCTGCAAGACACCAGCAAAGGGAGAAGTAAGCTGTGGGTGAGAGGGTTTGAGCACCCTGACACGCAAAGAGCGGCCGGACTGGAGCACTGGCCTGCGGGGACCTGGGTGTTGGCTGGTACCCAACAGCCCGCGCAGCTTCTGCCCTCACCGTCCTGTCTCGGTGCCTCCAATTAATTGAGAAATAAAACCCATATTAGGTCAATGCTGCATAGGGTTGGTCTTAACCCTAAAAAGGCAGGTTCTAGCCCTTGCTCTTAGCCTTTTGTTTTGGGGTTGGTTGTAGGGAGTTTTTTGCTATTAGAGTGGTTTTGCTAGTTTCTGATAAGTATATTCTGGTGTGGGACAGACTTTGCGTACTGGCAGGATGCTGGCGCGCTCAGCTCCCCCAGCTGCGTGCCCATCCGTAACCTCAGTAAAAAGTTGACACGCAGAAAGCAAAGTCTGTCCCTCTGGGAATTTATAGAGGTGAGGAAGTTCCTGCCAGAGCCTCGTTTACAGGCTTCCTCCCTAACGAGCTGGCAGAGCCTCGTCCCAGCCGGGCCCCACGAGGGCAAGAGGGGCGCGTGTCCTGTCTGCTTCGGTTCTTCCCCCCCCCCTTATTCGCTTGGAAAAAGGACCGTGTGTGACTCACTGCTCTCCTCGCTGTGGCGAATCCCCAGGAGCTCATCGAAGGCGTGAAGGACGGTGCTCTGGGCCGCGCTCCCTCCCGAGTAGGCCAGGGGCTCATCGGAGACACCCTCGTAGACCAAACCCCCTGGCATGGCGGGGTTGTCCTTCCAGCTGCGCGGGAGACAGAGCGGTCAGGCAGGGAGTGGCCGGTACCGGGGGGCTGCAAGAAGGGACCTGGGCTGGCACAACTGAGCAAAACCTCCCCGACCATGCCCGTGGGTCTCCTCCTCCTTCTCCTCCTCCTCCTCCTCCTCCTCGCTCGGCCGTCCTCAAACACAAGAGCAGCTCGGAAATCAAACACCATGTCGAGGCGCATCACAAGGTCATGGGTGCAGGGAGAGACCCTGAATTACCCTTCGCCAGGGATCGCTCTGGGGGGTTTCTGTGCAGTGGGGAGCACCCGTGGTGTGGCCCCATCTCCCGCTCGGGCCCTGGCCTGGGCAGCTGCCGCACGGGGGTTGGCATGTGCTGAGCTGCTCTGGGCATTTCTCTGGGCAATAACGGCACGACGTTAATTCCGCGAAACGCCGGTGGCCGTTAGGAGAGGCCGGGTTGCCGCTGCGGCAGATGGAATCGCCCAAATGCTCTTCCAAGCCCTTGAAGTTTGTGCTTTGGGTTTTTCCCTGTTCTCACTACTCTTGAGATGATGCCTTTAAAGACAGCACAGGACAGCCTGCCTTTATTTATTTCAGCAGAGCACGAGCCTATAACGTGATTTCCTCCCTCTCATAAAGCTGCTCGTCCTCGGCGAGCCCAGGAACCGGGCAGTGTCGGTGCCCCCCCCGTACACCATTAACTCACAGCCCCTGTCATCCGGCTTTATGTGCCTGTTGTGCAAAAATGGATAAATGCTCGCTCACAAATGGAAAGAGGAGTTATGATTTCGGAGAGATAATGTGCCTGGCACAAAAACATCTCTTGACCTTCTGAAGAATGCACCGCTTCATGAAGCTTTTGGTGCTGGCTGCTAAGGCCGTTTGAATGCTGGAGGAGATTTTGCACAAACTGCAGAGAAAATAGAATCATTATCAAATACCATAATATTTTTAGCTCTCCCAGGGATGTATTTATAGTAACCTTTACTAGTGGGAAGTTCTTATAAGCAGAAGGGAATTTAAAAGGCATGTTTTTCCAGGCTGATGACCATCAAGACAAGGTCAGCTTGGATAAAAAATGAGAGAAACTTAATCAGGATGCATGGAGCCTTTTGACTCAGGAATGCTGAGATATGCTGAAGAGAAATAAAAATAGAAACCCCCTGAGAAGCCCGGGAGCGGAGCAGTTGGGGATGCTCAGAGCCCTGCAGGGAAGATGAGGGATAGCAAACCCACAGCGCCGGCCTCTCCTGGCCATGATTCTGCCTTGCCTTTGTCAGTATTTGGGGGGGATTGGGGTTTTTTAATTAATGGGATTGTAAAGGAGTAACAGCAAGGGGCTTGTTATAGATGTTGCCTTAACATGCAGAGGGAAGAGACCCCACTCGGGTTTGTAGCTTTGTGTGTACAGTGTGCGAAGTAAAGAGGAATTAGTCTTCTCCTGTCAAAACTGTTGGGGCTGAGAGCAGGAATGATTCATTTCTGCACAACTGCGGCTGTTGCGGCGCAGAGACCGTGCAGGGCTGAGCTGGAGCGCGGGATGGAGAGAAGCGGGTGGGGAGACAGAGCCCAGCCCTTGTCCTCCAGCTCCGCGCGGGCAGATCAAGCACCTGGGAATGCCCTCGAGAGAGGGACAGCACCGTGTCACCTGTGGGGCCACCGGACACGGCACCAGTTCCCACCCTGCCCCGGGCCCCACCCCCTGCCTGAGCTGCCCCTTCCCAGCACATCCCCTGCTCCCCCCGGCCCCGGGAGCTGCCCACACGGTGGCTCTGGAGGGAAACGCGCTGCACTTACCCGGAGAGAAAGATCCGGATCACAGTGTAAAATACTGCTGGATCCACAAAGTCTAGGAGGAAATCGGATCGTAGGTGTTACTGCGGGCAAAAGGCATTTAGTTCCCTCCGCCTCAGCATTTCCCGTGGGGCAGCGCTCCCCCCGCCACCGCAGCCGAGCTGACCCGAACCCAAGCTCCGAGGAGGACCCGGCCGGAGGGGCCGGCGTGTTGCAGGGTGCTGGTGCCCTGTCCCTGGGTGGGCTTCCCCCCGTGGGGCTCCTCGGGGCACAGCATCGCGGCTAAGAGCTGCTCAGCCCAACAACACCCCACGCGTTACCTCGGGCCCGTTTGGGTGCTCAGACACCAGGTACCATCCCGGGAGCACTGAGCTCCCCTGAATTTCTCCTATCTCCTCCCGCTCCAGCCCTCCAGAGATACTTTACAGGCCAAGTGCAAGCGCGTTTATGCTAAAGGCATCTGATGATCTCGAGCGTGCCCAGCGGTGTGAGGGCACGAGCTGCCCTCCAGCTGAAGGCTGCTGTTACCGTGCATCCGGGCCAAGGCCTTGGTCATGTCTCCGATGGCCTCTGCCAGCTCCTGCAGGGCCTCGTGCAGGGTCTCATGGTCGAGCTGCAGGATGGCACGAATGGCCTGAACAATGGCCTGTGAGAGGAGGAGAGGAAGAGGAAGAGGAAGAGGAAGAGGAAGAGGAAGAGGAGAGGAGAGGAGAGGAGAGGAGAGGAGAGGAGAGGAGAGGAGAGGAGAGGAGAGGAGAGGAGAGGAGAGGAGAGGAGAGGAGAGGAGAGGAGAGGAGAGGAGAGGAGAGGAGAGGAGAGGAGAGGAGAGGAGAGGAGAGGAGAGGAGAGGAGAGGAGAGGAGAGGAGAGGAGAGGAGAGGAGAGGAGAGGAGAGGAGAGGAGAGGAGAGGAGAGGAGAGGAGAGGAGAGGAGAGGAGAGGAGAGGAGAGGAGAGGAGAGGAGAGGAGAGGAGAGGAGAGGAGAGGAGAGGAGGAGGAAGAGGAGGAGGAGGAGGAGAGGATGAAGGGTTGCAGAGGCTGGGATGTCTGTACAGCAGCTCTGAACACCCGCTGCCACCAACGCCAGCTCTGGCCCTTCCCCCAGCCTGCGAGCAAGCATGTGGGGGTCGAGAACCCCCCGGGGGTGCCTGAGGGCGCTTTCCAGGTGAGCAAAGACCCACAGGGCACGGCAGCACCCTCCTACCTTAATCCCAGGCACAGCTGCCTTCTCAACCAGGAGGGTGACGAGGATGAAGCCTCGCAGGCTCTCTGCCCCCGGCAGCGAGATGATGGTGTCCAGGTTCCTGCGGAGCGGCCACACGCGGGGGTCAGGAGGGCTCTCGCTCAGGGTTTCCCCGCGCAGCCCAGGACCCGGTGAGCCCTTGGAGCAAAACCGTCCCGGCTGCAAGAGCCTCTTATCTGCACCCCCGGCGGAGACGAGCTGGCACAGAGCAAAAGGGGCGAGGGGCTGTGCTGGGCCTGAGGGATCTGCCGGGTAAAAGCCTGGCCCATGAGAGCCGGGCTCTGCGTGGGCTAGAGCAGCCCACGGTTCAGCCACGGTCACGGTGCTTTGCTGTTGTTGCAGTGGCATTTGCGTGCCAAAGACTGAGCTGGTTTTGTTGTGCTCGTACATCAGGAGACAGGTTCAACCTAAGCAGAGCCCTGCAGTGTTGGACTGTTAAGCCAATTCAAACAAAACTAATACTGTAAGAAAATAAATAAGCATCTTAAATACTTACTCGATTTCCAGAGGCCTGAAGGCATTCCGGTAACAAACACACAAAAAAAGAAGAGAGAAAGAGAGACGTTATAAATTGTTTCAGCAAGGGGCTGTGCTCTGGGGGGGCCGGATGAGCTCACGGCCCGAGGGAAGCACCGGCCCCGGGGGGACGCTCCCAGGGGCAGCCGGTTCCCCACGGGTGCCTGCGTCTGCACCCGTGACAGCCCCCCCAGTGATGGTGGTTTTCGGTGGGTTTTGGCAGAACAGAAGCGGTTTGGGGACCGTTTGTCTCTGTTGTGCTGGACGGGACCTGCTGAGGCTCATCGTTGTTGCCCCGACCGCGGGAAGAGCCACGCTCGGCCCGGCCGCATTCGCTCGTTTACCCGTTGGGGTTCTTCCTCCTCCAGTTGGCCAACACAAAGTCCGCGTGGCTGAGGATGGGGGGTAGGCCGAGGGCCTGTGAGACCTCCCAGAACGGGACGGCGAGATTTTGGGGCAGGACCTGAACGGCACAAAGCACAGGAGAAGACGGGGACGCTGTCAGGCTGGTGAACGGTGCCCGTCTACGGGCACCCAACCAGGCAGGAGGGGTCACGCTCCTGCTGCCACCTCAGGAAAGAGGCTGCTCCTATAGGATGAGCCCCAGGGGAGCAGCACCAGCCCCCAGAGCCCACGTGAAGTGGCTCCAGGTTGCTTTTACCTTCACGGTGCCCTCCTCGCCCTCCTGCCAGAGGTAGCCCATGGTGATGAAGCTGAGCACCAGGTGTGCCAAGTGCAGCTCCTCGCGCCCTCGGAGGTGCCGGGCGCTCAGCTGCGGCATCTGCCCGGGAGAGCCTCAGGAGCGAGGGGCATGGCAGACGATGCCGAGGGCCCCCCGCAGCAGGGGCTGCTCCACCAGCTGGGGGGAGACCCTTCTCCTGCCTCTCCTTGCCCTCGCCCTCGCCCCGCAGCCCTTCGTCCCTCCCACGCCTGCGGGATTTGCTACAGTAAACCACAGGATTTTACTCAAAAAGGCGAGAGCAGCGGATCCCCGTGTGCCGGGGGGGTCCGGCTGCACCGGGGGGCTCGTGGAGCCCTGGGATCCTTGGTGTGAAGCATGACCGGGACAAGCCATGGCTCTCGTGACATCGAGGGTCCCTTCCACCCCTCGCTGTGCTCTGGCCCTCGCCTCCTTGACAGCCCCGTGTGCCCAGGACCTGCCGTGGGGGCTCTTTCTGTGCCAACGTTAAGGCTTTGCTCTGCACGGTGCTAGTCCTGCCCTCGCGAGTCCTTGCTGAGGACGCGGCTCTGCTTTCCCTTTGCTTTTCCATGTGTTTTGCAGACGCTGCTGCATCAGACCCGGGTTTGAGAGAGCTCCAGAGCCAGGAAAGAACTCGGGTACCTGGTGAACGTGTGAGCGGAGCCGGTGGCTGGTGATCAGCCGGGGCAGGTCATGGGCAATCTCCATCCAGGGGCCGTAGGGCGCCGGCAGCTCTGTCTTGGTAGAGAGAGGCGAGGGGGGGGCTGTTAACGTGCAGCCTGGCAGCACGCAGCTCCTGAGCAGCTCAGGACTGAGACAGGATGGCCAAAGCGGCCAGTGCAGCCCCAGGGACGGGCCTGGCTCTCGGAGTCGCTGCGAGGGCGGCCGGAGCCCGTCTGTCCCGGGGGGAAGGGTAACCCCGTGCTGGGGCATGGGAAGTGCTGGGACAGGAGCAGGAGGGAACAGAGGGCTCAGAGATAAGCCCAGCCCTGAGTAAACTCTTCAGAGCTGAGCCTGGCTGAGAGACAACACCCAAACTCTCCTGCCCCGGTCCCCGCTCTGGCTGTAACGCAGAACAGCCATAGGGTGCGGGGAGAAAAGGGACTTGGGGGAGCGATGGCAGCTGGGGGAGGCACTGGGGGGCTGGAGCGGGGCTGTGACTCGGTGCTGGGGGGTCTGTCACTTTTGCAGGTTTTCCTGGGGCGTTGGCAGGGCCAAGCTCCTGCCTGCAGGGATGGGAGGGGGGTGAACGCTGCCAGCCCGGGCTCCCAGCATCCATCCGGCCTAATGGCTTGTGTCTGGTTCCCCATCTCATAAGAGCAGCCTGTGTGATCGCGAATTAACGGGTGACAAACAAGTATCTGCCTGTCCCCGAGTGCTGCCGCTGCGAAGGGGGCCCGGTGATAAATGGTACTGCTCTCAGCGCGGGGGATCTGCAGGCTGACTGCTCGCCTCGTACTCCCTGAAATCCTGCAAAGCCAAGGCCGTGAGAATTGCAGAGCTCCTTCTCTCTGCCTGTCGCTTGCTGCAGCCAGTTTAATCATTTTTAAAGCGAGGGGTCTGTCCTATGAAACTAAGTCAAAAGAGCATGCGCCTTCCTCATTGCTTTTTACAAACTGTTATAGAGTAGCATTAAATTGAAGCCCAACCAGAACGCCGCCGCTCACCAACCCCTCTATTTTCCTGTTCTCTGACTCCTGCAGCAAGCAGAGGCGGTGGCACAGCCGTCTCCTACCAGAGGATGGGGAAGGAGGAAGCCGTACTCCTCGGAGAGCTGGAACCTTGCCAGTGCCAGGGGCGGCGCGGTCTCCTCGGTGCCATCGCCGGGGTCCATCGCCGGGCGCTGGCTGCAGGGTCGGGACACGCTCGGGCTCGGCGGGACACGCTGGCTGCCCCGGGATGTGCTGACCCAGCGCCGCGAGCCCCGGCGCAGCAGCGTACCTTGTCCTGGGGGGAGCCAGCGCCCGGCTGCCCAATGGCCGGAGGGTCCGAGCAAACACGGTTAAAGGTTACCGATAAGGCGTTGTCGTGGAGCAAACTGTGATCTCCATCCCCTGACCCGCACCGGGACGCCCCCTCGGGGCTGCAGGGATGCTCCAGGCGCCCTGGGGTCGCTCAGCCGCGCTATCTCTGCAGCCGGGTTTTCCCCAGGACCCCGGTGACGCCAAACTCATGGCCGTGGGAGAACCAGGGACCAGCCACATCTTGCCCGCACCCGTGGCCACCACGTGGCCACCTCCGGGCTGTCCCTGGGAGCCACCGCGGCTCCCGTCGGGCTGTGTGTGACACCCCCCGTGTGCCAGGGGACCTCTGTCCCCGCAGGAGCGACACGCGAGGCACGCGCGGTACCCTCAGGCTCGCGGGAGCTGCTGCACGCGCTAACAACACGCCCAGCGCAGCCAAAATAAATTAACGGGAGCCACATCCAAAGCGGCTGCCGCAGAAGTCAACGCACAGCAGGGAGTGGAACTCCCTAATCCGAGTGTCGTGTCACTTAAGGGTTCATCTGCATTTCCAGTGAACTAATGTCGCCGTTAAATTCCCAGCGCCAAAGCGCAGGACCGTGGTGATGGTTGTACTGGCGGCAGCGGTGTGCTGGCAGCGCGCCCGCCGCTGGCCGTGCTCCCCCCGCAGCTGCACCCAGGGAGACAGAGCCGAGGCTGGTGCACGGAGGGTAATTAGCCCTCCAGGCAACGAGGGTCTGCGGGCGTCGCGCCTAATTGCGATGCACAGGAGCAAAACTGCTGGGTGGTTAACGCTGGTGAGGCTCATGCTGCCGTCTGGGCAGAGACAATGAAACGAGGCTGAAAGGGGCCTCACAGCTGCCGTTTCCCCGCGTTTCAGCGCGCTGCCGCCTTCGTCCCCCCGCAGATCGGTCCCCTCCCGCAGCAGGGGACGCGCAGGGCCGCAGCGACGCAGTGGCGGTGCTGTTCTCTGCACCCCGGGGACCACGGGACCCCCCGGGGTGGGGGTGCAACTGCGCAAGGTCTTTCCGGCGGAAAGGCCGGAGGGGTTCGGTGTGTCGGTGCTGGGCAGGACACCCTGAGCCACCCAGGTGTGAGGGTGAGCGCGGCCGTTTACCGCTCCGGGGATGCGGGCTGCAGCCGGAGCGGGGAAGGGGCCGCCCAGCACAGGGCGGGGGATTTCCTGGCACGACGCCTGCTCTGATGAGCCGGGCTTCCGTCACCGCCGCTGCCCTGGCCAGCGGGAAGGAGTCTGCAGCCACGGCGGGGACCACGCATCCACCCCGCGCTCTTCCTGCACCTCGGCCACGATGGCGCGAGCCCCCCGCTGCTGCCCTGGCCCAGTGCCCGCCAGGGCAGGGTCCCCATGGCTGCCCAGTGGGGGTCCCCCCATCCGAGCGGGGCTTGGCAGGACACTCTAAGCCTGGCCTGCCAAAAAGGTGGTTTCCTGGGGGAAAATCAGCACCATGAGCGCTGCCTGCGAGGGGGCAGGGCTGGAGGTTGGCGGTGTCCTGGCCCACAAGCTGAGGGGTTGTGCTGCGCCGGGGGGTGGGAGGACATCTGGGCTCCTGCGGGACAAAACAGTGTCCCCGACTTACTGCCGCCGCAGGTGGAGGGTGTACGGCCTCCCCTCTATCCTGAGCTCGTAGGACCCCGCGTCCTTCCGCGTGCAGAAAAGCAGAGAAAGGGAGAATTAGGAACAGCGGCCTCGGAAAATCACGCTCCGAGGGCGACGATGGACGCTGAGGGTGGGCCCAGGGCTTCCCCCAGAGCAGGCCCAGCGTGGTGCCCCCGTTACCGCTGCCAGCACATCTGTGCCCCCGGCACCCCCCAGAGCTGGAGACTGCGGCCCCCTCAGAGCCCCCCCGAACCCCCGCCCCAACAAACCTTCCCGGCTGCCGCCTCCCCGGGCACCTTTTAGGGCAGCCGCAGCAGGACAGTGACCCAGGACAGCACCGGCCAGCCTGGGGGGGACAGAGACCCGCAGGGGCCCCATCGCCCGACCCATAACGGTAGGGGCCCGGCGGGAAGCAGAGGCAGATGAAAGCGTCTTGGACAAAACCGGCACCTTTATTGCTCGTTGGCGTCTTACAGAGGGGCTGGTACCGGCCCTCGGGCAGAGCCCGGTGGGTTCGGGAGCGACGTGCGTCCCTCGGGGAGCGGGAACCGGGCTGGGGGTGGATCCAGGAGCAGGACACGGGCATCGCTCTAAGAAGGGAAGCGAGGGGCCATCGTCAGCCCCGGGAGAGCGGAGCCGTTCCCATCCATGGGGCCGCTTCGCCAGACGCCACCACCCTGCAGACGTCGCCAAGGCGCAGGCTGGAAGTATAAAAACTCTTTGTCTTCTGAAAAGGCACCGTGTTCAGCACAGTTTTAGATCGCACGTGCAGCTTCAAATACAGTTCAGTCCCACCTCTCCTCCCCACCCGCCAGACCCGGCCCGACCGCTGCCTCGTCCCGTTACGGACAGCCCGCCCGCCCCGAGGAGCAGGGAACAACAGAAACGAGGGAGTGATTATCCCGGAACAAACAGAAGACCCCACAAATACATCTGGTGATATTCTAGGCAACGTTTTACATATTTTAATAGTGTTATAAATCTTAGTCTAAGTTTATAGGAAATCACAGGAGTTCAAGTATTTTATTACTGCAAATGCAAACACTATATATATATATTTATATATGCATGTACAGAGGAAAATATATTTTTTTGCATTATTACAGGGGATTTTACAGACTGGGTTTGTACTCAGTGGCTACTGCAAAGTGAAAAAGCCAAGCCCTCTTTTCAGAACTTATTTCACTTTTAGCAAGTTTGTGCAACAGATTCCTCTTGGTGACCGCCCCCGTCCAGCTCCCCCAGGGCACGACGGCGTCACTGACGGCTCCCGGCACGCCGAACGCTGAACACTCCTTTTGGGAAAGAGTTTAAAGCCTGGCTCGGGCAGCGTGCGGGGCGGCAGCACCCCCCATCCTGACTGACACCAAAGGGACTGAGGTCGGGCGAAGGGGCTGCCCCGGGCAGAGCAGCATTTCTGGCCTCTCAGTGTTCTGCAGGGACTGCTCCTCAGTCTTTAGATCCAAATTAAAATCTAAAAGCACCCCCTTTAAGACCAAAATATGGCCACGTCTTTTCGTACCTTTATTTTCACTGCCCGTTCACGGTATTAGTGGGAATTAGTACAGGATTCTCACAAGAACTAACTTAAAACCATTACACTTAGTGTTGTATAGCACAGCTCAGTGTCAGTCAGCATGAAAGTAAGAATTTAAGGGCATTATTACACATCAATAAACAGATATACATGCATAAACATGTTTACAATTGTCCTGGTTCAGCCAGGAGAGGGTTACGTTTCCCCAGCAGTGGGGGAAGCTCCGGCCGGGTTCTTCCACACCGTGCTGACGTCACCTCCGGGCGCCCACGCGCGGCAGCGTCGGTGAGCGCGTGTGTTGTGCCACCGCTCTGCTCTCACCGCTGTATCGGTAGATATCTTGCTCTGTTCATTGTTATCACTGTTATTGTTGTGGTTTGTTGTGTCGCTGTTGCACTGTTGTATTAAACCTGTCCTTATCTCAGCCCCGGGGCTTTGTATTTCACTCCCTTTGTGGGGGAGGGGCAGCGGCCGCGTGGTCTCAGACCCCGGCAGGGACTAAACCACCACAACAATATATTTATCTTCCTCTGAAAAAGTACAGATACCTTATTTCACTTGTGCCATTAATGTGTAAATGCATAACGTTTTCCAGTTCGTGCCAAATCATTTTAAATTGGCCGGATTTCCTTGTTTTGCAGACGGGCTGGGTTACGTCAGTTCTTCACTGTACGTTTAGAAAGACGACAACAAATGGGACAGTTTCATTACCAGGGCTGACCAGAGAAATGGGGGAACCAAGGGCCACTCCCACGTGCTGTTCTTCAACTTCAGCTGTTCCACTGCCAGCTGGAGAGCCCCGCCGCAGGTCACAGAGCCACGACACTCGGACAGATCGAAGAACGGGTCAGGTGTTTCCAGCTCCTGTAGCTTTGGTAGAGGTATTTTGTTTAAAGTTTTACATTCCTCGTTCCAATATCGCATTTGCCTTACCCCAGGCTGCAGAAGGAAGCTTTCCGGGATTACCACGGGCCACTCAAGGCAAGAAGGAAAACTGCAATTCCAGCTCTGTCTCAGTGAACAGGTCAGCTCACGGGAAGGCCCCAAAGACGCCAAAAGCTATTTGGGAGGCAAAGGTGCCGGTCGAGAAGGAAAATAGTGTCCCTGAGGTAAACATTTCTGCTGTGGCGGAGGAGGTCCCTGAGGTACAGACTTCTGCTGCGGAGGTGGCGGCCTGCGGGAGGACAGAGAAGCCGCCGTCAGCGAGGCGAGGGCGTCCGCAGGCACGTGCCCCCTCCCGTCCGGCCCCACCGGAGACCCACGGGGTCAGACTCTGCCTTCTGCTGCCCGAAATCCTCAGGGAACCCCCACACCGTTTTTCCCAAAACAGGTTAAAGACGCCCCAAGTTTCCTGCCAACACAGCCCCGTGGAAGCCGTCCCTCGCGGCACCTCACGGCGTGGGCACTGCGTCTCAGAATGTGAATCGAACAAGGAAGGAAAACTTTCTGTTCAAAGTTAGTGCGAAACGATCCCGAACTTGGCAATAACGTTCACGAATCAGCGAAAGGACAGATTTTTCATAATTTCTTTTTGAACTGCGTATTTTGGGAGGCATTTTGTTCACCTGCACGCAGGGCTGATCCGCCCCAGGAGAGCGTTCTGACCCCCGCTAACCCAAACGTAGCTGAGGCAGCGCTGAAACGAGCGCTGTGGGTAATCCAGTGTGAAATGAAGGAGGAACTCCCTTCAACAAAAGGTCAGTCCTGCTCGCATGTAGTGTGTGATGATGGTGATGATTATATTAATTATACAATATATACCGCATTACATGCTGATGAGTATAACACACGATGATTATTTCATCACCCACAGAACAAAATACCCTCACAGAGACGAAGGCAGCGACAACCCACAAACACCAGCGCAACCACCGATTGTTATTTGCACCAACCCGACCAACCTTGTCGGCAGCTTCTGCGGCTGCGGTGCCTGGTATTGCGGGGACGGGTAGTAAGACTGGTGGTAAGCCTGCTGAGGATACTGGTTAACTGGGTACGATGGAACAGGAAAGGTGTTTGGTTCCATATCCTACGAAGAAAACAGAACGAGAACGTTCACAAATTCGCACATAGGGAACCGAAATATTTGTTCAATTAGTTAAGTGACATTTAAGACCACTTGCGAACAAACCTGGAAACGTCAGAGTTGCTCTTTCCTTCTGAGAAACTCAGTAGAAAGAAGCAACAGCAGTCTGGAAAGTACTGTATTTTGGAAAAAACAGAAAGGCTGATGACGACAAGCGTTGGATTTGTTCTGCAAGGGTGCTCTGGCTAGTTCCTGCGCTGAGAACTGGCCCGAGAGGAGCGGGGCGAGGGAGCTGCCCAGGACTGCTCCCCTCCGCGGCTGGCGGGGGCTTCCAGGGTAAGGGGTAACACGGCAGGTACGCTGCTCACCAAGCCAAGCACAGCCCGTGGGAACTGAGGAGTTCCACCCCCCCACCTTAGGAAATAATTCTTCTCTCTGCCTCTTAGCAAAGAGAAACCCCGATTTGCAGAAATGAAAAAATAAAGTAACTTTGAAGCTTTTATTAGGGCAACAATTACATAAACTGCCTTCATCTGTTAGTTTAGAGTAAGAGATAGCCAATAAAGTCACGAGAAGCGGATCATTCCTACCGTGGGAACACCTCTGGGAGCGTACGGCACGCCGTGGGAAAAGCCTCTGGGGTGACAGTCTCTCGGTTCGGTTTCTGTTCTAGGGGGTGGTGACTGAATCGACCTGAAATCCAATTGACACGGACTGTGTGAGCACAGAACCCCGACAGTGACTACGAACCCAAGCACTGCGGACCTGCTAGATGGATTTACTCCACCTCAGCACAGAGCACATCTCGGGAGGACAGTATTTACCACATATCTAATAAACGACATCACCCTTTGTCTGTTTAGGACTACGACAGCTTCATTTTGCCACTTTATACCAAAGATGGGACCCAAAAATATAGAACTCGTCAGCAGTGCACGACAGCAAACAGAACAGTAAAAAGAGAATTCTCTGCTCCCTCAATTTCAGATGAATTTCTCTTTTCGGCCTGGGGCAAGCTACATGCATCATCTGATGCAGGGGCCTTCGTCTGACATCGTGGGACTGCAACACGCCTCCACGCTTTGGCACTGGCTTGTGCAAACAACTGTTTGCAGACTGCTTCAAAGGGGCAGAGGAGAGGGTAAAAAGGAGAAAGTACTTACGAATGGCAGCGTGACATTAACCTTCTGTAGCATCGCTTCAGCCTGTCTCTTTTCACAAATGCCAGAGCAGCAGCTACAAGGAGCGGGAGGACCAGGAAAAAAAACACCAGCAGCCCAGTTCTCAGCGAGGTGTCTTTGATGGGGACAAAATGATGGAGAAAAAACAGCATTACATGGTGTTATCATCACTTGGCTCATTGTAGCAGTGAATATTTGGTAGGATTGGTTCTACAACCAATTTTTCTTCCATTTTTCATAGAAGAAAACACTAAAGAATCTAGTAAGACTGCAAGATATACACCCAGATACATTCTTTCCTGATTATCTTTTCACAGGGATTGTCTGGTCACAGATGAAAGAACCGTACGTGCCGTGACACCCTGGGCTATACCAGCATACTGATTACTAGATCAATACCCAGTTCTTCTTCCACTACGTTACTATGAAGATCTTCAGAGCTCAACTGAAAGGAAGGAAAACAGAGCTTCTGCCCCTTGGTCTGATCCTAAATCTTCCTACCATTGTTTGCTGTAGGCAAAGAACTCAGGTTCTTAATCTCCACATTTTTATATGCAGCAAATTTCTCCACTGCAGGCTGTAAAAAAAAAAAGCCTTTCCCTTTTTTTGCCTGATGATTTGAGGCATCTGTCCACGCTCCAACATGACTGCCCAGACTGTTATTGCATCAACGCCGTGTCCTGCTCCCCCCAAACCCACACCATCCTATGAGAAAGTCTTCAAGATCATTCTTGCAGCTCACAGCAGGGATTACATCAATCCTGTCTTTATATTCTCCACATGGGCACTGTGCAAGTTTTCTCCCAACTTATACCCTGGATTTGGCTTCCTATTTTCATCTTCTGGCTGTCAGTGGGAAAAGCCTGACAGCCTCTTTCAGTTCCCTTCGCAGGAATTGTGCTCCCCGGCCCCGGGCGCCACTTCCCCACTCCCCCATTCACACACAGATCTTCCGAGCACACAGATGCATCATCCTGCCACGTCAAGCACTGCCCTAGTGCCTTTTCTGGGGGAAAAACTACATAAAAAACCCCACAAAATTCCTTCCCCAAGCTATCTTTTCCCTCCACAAAAAAAGCAGCAAACTGGGAGTCTGCAAACAATGGAGCATCCCAGGTCTCCCTGCGGGAGCCTTACAAGCACTTGCCGTTGTACGGCGGGCCGCTGTCCAGGCTCCCTCCGTAGCCCTTGGTGTCGCAGTGAGGAGGGGCCCAGCCTGCGTCGCAGTGACAGTTCCTGTTGTTGTTGCACACCTGTAGCAACACAAACAGCGCCGTCAGGTCTACTCAGCACCTCCAGTTTCTGGGTATCCCAGAGCAGCGGGCGGCAGCCGTCACCCCCCGCCCCTCCCGTGTCGCTCAGCCCGGACAACTTCAACCGGTAACTCCCACCGCGCGTTGAAGGGCCCTTGGCCGGGCGGCCCGAGGTTCCACATGAGCCAGCACAGGACGAGCTTCCAAAGATCAGCTATCCCAACGGCTTAAAGTGCAGGGCTCAGGGTTTTTGCCTTTTTCTTTGTGAGATGCAGTTCCGAATTACATTAGTAATACTGGAATTGGGAATTATTCTCGCCTTACCATCTCCAGAGCTTTTGTCAAAAAATTTTTTGATACTGTTATAGGCTCTCTTGCCCAGAGACATTTTATAGAGTTTCACAGTTAAACAAAAAAGAAAAATTAAGATACTAGCCACTATTTTAAAACTCGCTCAACTTACATAACTTCAGTCCAATTTTTGCTGACTGTTAAAGACACTTTTCTCATTAACAGTACTAAAAACCAGCTTTTTATAGCAAAACCCATCCTCAAGAACCCCACAGAATTTTTTTAATCACTGCATCTAGCATCATGATTATGTTATTCCACATTAGTTACAGCCTTCAACAGAGAAGGGCAAAAGCCTTCCTAGGTGCAAAAAAGACACAAGTACAGCGTCCCTGGCCCAAGGTGGGACTTTTGACTGGAAGTGTCCGTTTACACATTTGCAGGGCCATCGGCTCTAAAGGTCTCGTGTTCCCGTCACAAGGGTGTCAGAGGACCCCGCGCAGGAACACCGCCAGGTACCCCAAAACCTCCGGGTTGGTGCTCCCCGCGCGAGGGCCGTCAGCCGGCCGCAGGCTCCTGCCCCACTCACCCCGTGCCCGTGACACTGGCGCTGCACGTCGCAGTCGTAGTTGAGGACGGAGGCACTCACGCACTGGAAGTGCCGGCAGATCTAGGGGAAGGGGAGAGGCACGTCGAGGAAGCAGACAGCACCGCACGGCCCTGCCCTCATCCCCCCTCCCACACCCCCAAAGCAAGGCTCAAGGCTCACACCCCCGCGCGACAAAGCCCAGCTCTGCAGGAACGCGGCTGAGCAGGGGCTGGACCGACTCTGGGAGCCCTTTGTCTCTAGTCTGAGCCTAAAGGAACAGCCATTAAACTGTGCACAGCGAGGGTACGTGGAACGCACATTCCTCTGCTGGGGCCGAGCCTCTGGGCTTTCTAGTTTAGTCAGATTTTAACTGAAAGTTGTCTTAAAGGCATTTGTGTGCGCCCAGCTCTGCCTGCTCATTGACGGAGCAAAGATGCTGGCTCTCAACAAACCTAATTTCTTTTGTTTCATCTAGAAATGAAAGGTTACATTTTTTAGGCAGGCAGTGCAGCACTAGGCAGCGTGAGGAACCAATGCTCTCACTCGGTTTTGCATTAACTACAGGCACCAAAAAAATTAACGGCTATAAATATTCAAGAAATATATTATGCAGCTGAAAATTTTATTCACATGAACCCCGCCCCAAATGATTACTGTAAGAAATCACTTTTTAACTGTTACTTACCTTTCCAGTATCACATTTGGTGCCTTCGTTCACCATCCCTGGGTCCGGGACATCAGAGCCCAGCTGGAAATCTACACCCCAGCACGTGGTGGTGCGGCTGATGGGAGTCTGGATAATAGCAGGCTTGATTCCAAAAACAGGCATCGTTTTCACGTTTTCACACTGGAGCTTCCCACACATGGCATTCCTACAACATCAACATATGAACACTGTAGTGACACTTCCATTTAATCTGAGAAAAAGCCTATCGCTTATTTGATGTGATCTTTTCTTCCTACTGGAAGACTTTACTTGAAAATCAAAATGAGGCATCTCGCCAAACAAAACTGAGCTGGGCCTCATTTCAGTGCTGCAGGAGTATGGATTTATCCCTTTGTCCCGTAAGCTGCTGGGATCTTTACGTTAATGAAAACATGACGATTTGCTACTCTGTACGTGGACACCCTCGGGTAAGATCAGCGATGGGAGATGTGGAACACACTCTCCCGTGCCCGAACGTGTGACGCACAGAGCCCCGGGGGCCACAGGCGGGAAACTGCGGCACGAGCCCGAGCGCTTCAAACCCAGCTCCGGAGGAACCGCCTGGACGTTCGGACTCATTCCGGCGGCTGCGCGCGGGCGTTAAAGCCAGACAAGCTAAACCAAAAGTCAACAAAACTTACAACTGCGTAAGCCTGGGGGCTTTGAGTCCTAATAACAGCTTCGGACATGAGGATAAAACACGTCCTCCCTACGCTATCTCGCTGCGGCTTCAGAACGATGCACACATGTCAGCGAGGTCAGATTATGGGATAGCACATCTCCCCAGTGCACCTGCTGAAACACCCCAAACTAACACCACAGCACCCGAATGAGGATTCTTGGTGACACATGTAGGAACTTCTTGATGCGCTGGGCTCAACTCACCAGCTGGAGCATTTCTTGTAGTCGTGGCCATGGAAACCACAGTTGCCAAATCGGTCGCCCTTGGAATTCACTTCAGCAAAGCAAATGTTGGGGGCTGCTTTGGCTTCTGCAAACAAGAGCCCATCCCCCAGACAGAGAACCAAGTTAAACAGGGACAGAAGCGTCTCTCATCACCACATCTCCTTTGCCCAGAGCAATTACCCTGCTACACCTGTATTGTCCACGCAGCACAGATGGCTCATGAACTTGATCAAAACACTAACGAGGGAACATGTCGGCACTACAAGGTTCCAAGTTTAAAAAGAGGGAGAGAAGAATAGTCACTTAAATGTTGAGTCAATGATACCATTTGATATTTCTTCACAGCTTCTTTACAGCCCTATGCACCAGAAGCCCCACTGTAACAGGAATGACCAGTGCAAGAAAATTACTATTTGAACACCAGCACAGCATTAAACCTAACAAAGGAAGAACGTGTGGAGGTTAAGCCATAAGTACCACTCCTTCAACTCCTTTGCCAAAGCCAGCTGGTCTTTGTTACAGGAAAACAAGTAACTATATTTTAAATAAACTTACTGTATTCTTATAGCTACGTCTCCTAGAAAATTTGTAAGACTGTGCTCTTCCTTACTTGAGCCGAAGATATCCTGACACTGCGCGTCGTAGTACTGGCAGACGCCGTTGTAACAGTAGGCTTCCTCGTCGTGGCAGGGGTGACCGTTCTGAACGGTGAAGTCCGGCTGGCAGAACTGGGACGTGCCGTTGCAGTACTCAGGAAGGTCACACTCGTTGTTACTCGCCCGACACTCGGTTCCTGCAGGAAGGAGCTAAAGAGAGAGGGGAGAGGGAAACTGCATCAGAAAATGGAAACCGAGAGCAGAGACGAATCTGCACCTGACCCACAATATGCCCCAAAAACGGGTGTTGACCTGAAGGCTCTGGTGGGTGCTGTGTACACACGTGACGGTTCCCCCCTCGACGTGCTGGCCAGGCCAGGGCTCGTCCTCAGCTGCTGAGGAACGTTTCCAGAGAACACGCTGGGGCCTCTTACCTGGCAGTTTTTACAGCAGTCTCCATAAGCACATTCAGCACCGGACCGGAGTCTGCAAGTACCCGGCTCACAGCAGGGATCACTCTCACACTCCTGAAAAGAGGAAAACGCTGTCAGTGTCCGGGAACCGCGGCTCCGCCACGCGCGTCCCGCCGGTGAGGGGCACACGCAGCCCCCCGCAGCGTCTGCAGAACGCACGAGCCACTGACCTTCGGGGAACCACAGTCACACTCCTCCCCGGCATCCACCAGCCTGTTCCCGCAGTACGGGATGCTGTAGGTTTCATCAGGCCTGGGAATGTTGAGCAGGCAGCTTCCCCCCTTGTTGAGAGTCAGCTTCTCAAAGTCTTCTGCACTGCAGCTGCTGAAGTTCCTCGAGCCCCTGCGACAGGGAACACGAGCTGGTCTTTGCACCAAGCCAACACACAAGCGTTCCCTCAGTTTGTGCAACGAGGGTAACATTTGCTTTCCCCATGAGCTGCAAGCGTGACACAACTCTGCAACCTGTAAAAACTCAGCACACGGGCGGGGAGGTCTGACCCCTGGCAAACGCCTTCCCTTTTGTCAGGTACTTACGACGCTCCAGAGCTCATAATGCAGCTGCTCGCTCCGCAGTGACAGACACGTTCATCGTCGTGGTTCATCCCCAGGTTGTGTCCCAGCTCGTGAGCCATAATTGATGCAAACATCTGTATGCTGATTCTTCCAAACTGCACAAGAGAAAACAGAAGAAAATGAGCGGACAGCTGATACTGAGATTGTCAGCATTTATTTATGTGCCAAAAAGACACTTCTGTCATTCTGTCTCTACACTAAGAGGATTCTCAGACCAACTGGGCCTGCTTTCTGACCAAGCGCATGTCATTTGCTTAGTAACAAGAGCCCTTAAACAAACATCTCTGGGACACTACCTAACAATCTCTGCTCTCCAGCGCAGCTGCAACATTAACACAAAAATTAGAGTTCTCCACACCAGCCCAAATCTCTTCAAATACGCAGACTCCAACTGCAGTACTTCTGTCACTAGTCCAAGAAACAAGATTGCCAGGGTTGCTGGTTCTCTGAGATCAGCACTTCAGCCCAGTAACGTCTGCAACCTCACAGGACGAGGGCGGCCAGCCGGCACTGCTCTAGGAGCTCACGACTGCACGGGTCAAGCAAACACCAGAGGATGGATTTGAGAACACACACAGCTCCCACATACTTCTAAGGCAGGGGCGCTTAAAACATCCACAGGGAAATCCCGGCCCTTTTTCAGGAGTGCTGCATGCTGAGGGGGGGAAGCTGGGCAGACGATGCAGAAGACTACAGAAAGATTGTGATTCAGATATTGTGGAACTGCCAGAAACAGCTGGGGACCACACGAAGGCCCCCACTAAGCCACTTCAGCTTTGTTATTAAAGATTCTGCACTTCCAGGAAGACTTCTGGAGTGCAAAACTCTTATCCTGATCACATTCACGGTATCAGTAAAGATATCTCACCACATTAATGCCTCCTGCGTGGCTCTTGGAGCACACTGTTCCAACGTAGGCCATCCCAGCTGTGCCACCAAACCCCTTCTTCCTGCAGTCACGGGGAGAAAAAGGACAGGCAATCATCCCGACGGTACAGACCCGCGATCCCGACAGCGCAGCCCACTCCTGCTCACAGGGCACCAAACGCCGCTGTTCCAGCTCTGCAGCGCCCACAAAGGAGCCCTGCGACTGCAGCTTGAAGGTACCAGTTCAGCTTTATCCTTCTGTTCACGGTTCTTTTATTCTTTTGAATTAAGACAAGTTTGCAGAGAAAGTCGGCCTCTTCCGCATCTTCCCTCTAAATCTAAAGAGCTAACGGTCCACCCTTGAAATCGTTTGTTTTAATTGGCTGTTAGCTGCCTTTCTACTATTGCCAAACGCCATAGATTTCTTTCCTTGTCAACTTCCTTTTCATTACTGTCTTATTCAGAGGTCAGGGAGGCCAAAGCCCTGACAGAATGAAATCTGGCCAGGGACATCCAGGGTGACAAAAGCAGCTTTTAAGGTGATGGAGGCAGGCTGGGCCGCTGCCCGGCGCAGAGCAGTGCGCTCGCCTCTGCCGCTCTGCTTCGGGCAGAGACCTCCCGAGGGCTGCGCTCTCCGCGGCAGCGGGACGTGCCCGGGGCTCGTGTCCTGGCCGCGGGCAGGCGGCAGCTCTGGAAGCTCTGTGCTCCTTCGAGGGAGCAGGGACGGACAGACCCGCGTCGCGCCTCAAAGCTCAAACCATGCAGCTAGCTTCTGGATACCAGCAGCAGAAACAACTGTCACTCCACTAAAATGCAATGCTCTGCACCAGATTTATGTGCGTTTTCAAGCAGAAAAAGCCCTGGATTACAAGTCTAACCAGTCTACAACCTGACAAAGGATTATCTGAATGGAAGCTTTATAACACTGCGGGACACTTGGGACAGGAAAAAAAAATAATTTAGCAATATACCTGTCAGAGAGGACACTGAATTTGAGGACCACAGAAACCTGCTTAAAAATGCTTAAATTGACTTGGAATGTTTTCACAAGTACATAAACCACAGCAGATTGCACTGGGTTCTCTGCTGAAATACAACAGCTACTTTTGATACCAGAGCACGGCTGAGCAGGCAGGGACAGAATAAGCTTCTTAAGAGTCAAAGGGAGGGAACTGCAACTCACAGAACAAACTGGGCACTGTCATGTCTCCGGCGCAAAACAAGATTCTTCTCCCGCCACTGTACAAAATTTGCCAGCACATCACCAGCACCCCCGTCCGTGCTAATTATGTTTTCGTACTTCCAGATCTCTAGACCAACTAGCACAATGCGGATGTTCAGCATGATGTACATCTGGGGAGGAAAAAAAAGGAGAAATATTTCTGAAGACCTTCAGATAAGAACAAGTGGTCTGGTGTTATGTGTCTTATTGCAAGAATCTACTTTTTTTGTTTGGGTTTTTTGCGTTTGTTTGGTTGGTTGTTTTTTTTAAGTTTAGTACACAGTTCAAATCACCAGAATGCCTTTTCCCTGTGATTCAGACCTTCATTAGCTACAGGATCAATGAGAAAATCCAAAACAGAAAAAAAAAAGGAGCGTCACTCCTGACAGATAGCATCATCTGAAATAGTCAAGCTGGAAGACATGCTTTTTCTCTGACCTTGACAAATACTTAAGAATTGCAATAATTGCAGCCATCTGCCCCATCTCTCACTGTATGTAGTGCAGGTTGGAAAAGTTCCCTAAATTAATTCTCAATTACGATGGCTGATGGTGAATTTAGTGGTGGAAAAGCTTTCCCAGCGACACATTCACCAAAGCCCACTGTCAGTATGGCCGAGGGAGCAGGCTGGCTCCCGGTCTGATAAAAACCTTTATTTCGTTCTTACACAGTGGTCACAGAACAGACTCTGAGGTGGAAGTTCACAGAAGCGCCCGGAGCTGCAGGGCTGCCCCACACAGCACGGCGCCCGCCGGCGCCCAGCGCGGCTCTGACTTACGCTGTCGAGGAAGTTCGCCAGCTGCACCATGTGTTCCCTCACTTCTGTCTCACTCTTCCCAAAGTCTTCAAACTGCAAGACAGAGAAACTTAGTCATGAAGAGACAAAGACAAGAGTTAAAAAAAGGAACAACATTTTAAGATTAGTAACGTGAAAAACATATTTGCCTGGCTCCAAATCTGCTGTCAAGACAGCAGCACCTTCACTGCTGTGGCTCAACAGCTCATGACCAAGAGCCAACAGCACAGACAGGCTTTGCCGCCTGTTTCCCTCACGTTATCAGATTCCTTGCCAACAGAAGCTCTCCACAGCCAACAGTTCACTCTTTCCCCGAAGAGTACTGCATAGAACATGTTTATTCAGTTTTAGGTCAGCATATTTGCATAACCTGGGCTAAAGCACCAGCATCGTTCGACAATCCACTTGGGGGTAACGAACACTGACGGCTTTTCCAGCCGGCTCCGGGGGAGCAGGAAGGGAACGCGACACCCAGTCCCTACCTTTTCTTTGTCCACAACTATGAACAGCTCCACGTATCTCGTCTGATGTAGGACCGCTCTCTTTCTCTGCGGAAAAAAGTTTTAGACAATTTCAATTTTATTAATTTGAGTGTAAACAAAAAACCCCATGACACTGTCATATTTCAGTAGATACAACCAGTGGTTTGAGCGCCACACCCAAAGCACACTGTGCCAAGACGAAAACAGGCCAAACCCAAGAAGTGTAATCCAGTGCAATGACAATTCCTCTGTGTTTTACACTGAAATTCAGCTGCGCAAAGATTTCCCGTGTTTCAAAAGTAAGGAACCTTTTTACTTTTCACACAGGTTTCTTTGGAAAGACAGCACACACTTCTGCAAAGGAGCAGGAAGATGCTAACAGGGAAACGCCAACAGCCTCGAAGTGAAAAACAAGGTTTCTCATCCTCCTGCTTTTACTGCAATTTTGTTCTTCAAACAACAAGGGGGACCTTCCCACCAGACTGTTGTTCTGATGGTTAGAGGAATGGAATAAACACCACAACGTTCTCCTGGCTTCTGATGCAATACTTCGTTAGAGAGCCTCTCCAATGAGGGAGCTGTTCCTGCCCTTAAAAGCCCCCGAAAGCTCTGCCCATGAATAATCTAAGTGGCCGCTCGACTCGCACCGCTGCAGGCAGCGGCAGAAGGAAACTGCAACTGCTTTGCTGAAGCAACTGAGTTTTTCAGCAGCGTAGAAAGCCCTCAATCAGAAACCTTTAGGTATGTGTTAAACCCCAGGAAATCTGATAAGCTGCTTCCATATTCTTAGCTGAACACTCACAAAACGCGTTACAGAGGATTGTGGAGAACACAGCGGAGTACTTACTCGCAGTAGCTGAGTCATACTGGGATGGTGATTCTCCTCCGTGTGTTCCCTCCCATGGTCGGCGGCCGTTACTCCACACACCGCGGGCTCTTTCTTCACGTTATCCAGTCGATATAAAATGTGTTTAGAGCCCGAAGAGGAATCCATGGGCTCAATTCCATAGGTGATGTTCTCTATTGTCACCAAACCCCTAGAACATGGTAGTAAGAAATTCCTGCATTAAGCACAGAGCATAGTTTCCCAGATTTTCACAGTACAACAAAGGAACGTTATTCCCTGATAACTAAAGGCACGTCTACATCTCAGTGCTGGCGAACAGCGTGCTTCACTTCAAGGCTGAACGCAGCCTTTCGCTGGACAGGGCCTTCACCAATACAGCAAATTAAACAGTGCTGTAAGAAATGAAGTCACAGGCCTTAAGCAGAAATGCTTTAGTTTAATTCCTATCACTACTTTGGTGTCTGACATGGCACTGCAAAAAAAAAAATCAAAGTCCCAAAAGATACAGAAATTAGACCAAAGCAGGAAAAAATTTCCAATCAAATTTGATGTGCATAAGCTTTAGGGCCAATTTTGTAAAATTTGCAGACTAGTGCTCGACTTTCCATTTTTGCACTACGTACAGTTCTTTGCAGTGACCATCTATCCAAATTGGAAAATAAGCCAAAATTTGTGTCAAAAAACGAGTTGGTGTACTCTGATAAACTGCAACATACTCGGTGGTATTTCAAATATCTGTTAATTACACAAATAAAAGACACCACAGAAAGCCTGCACAAAGGCAGACACTGTTGCAGCTCGGCTGCGGACAATGAATCCCTGCCTGGCTGAGCAGTAGTTAAACCAGCAAGAATTGTGTTTCAGGTTCAGCGAGCACGAGACTCACGTGACAGCGGGACACAAAAGACGAGCTGTGTTACCTGAGCCCCGAGCAAGTGCTGACAGCAACCACCGAATCCAGGGTGCCCTCCACGTACCCCTGATAGTGGCAGTGATCCTACAGAGGAAAACAAGGGTTACACGTACTCCCCGCACACCTGCACGCCCAGTGTCACCTCTGGTTGTGTAATTGCTCTGCCTGCCGCTGCCCGCGGTACATAGCACGCTCTAAGCTGAATTTACCACTTGTCTTTTATCTACAGGCGGCGGCGTCTGACGCCATCCAGCTCTGCCACGATACACCAGCACGCTCTTTGCTCACAGGCATCTGAGAATGTCCTCACCTGCCTTAGTGCCATGGGGACTGACATACAAGGGGCTAATCAAGACACTGGGGCACAGGGCTCCAACCAGATCCCCGTCTCCCTAATTCTGCACAGCAGATGCCCTTCACAACTCAACGGGGCCAGCAGTTCATGGCACATTTCAGTTTAAAATCCCACTCGGTCATTCTACCCGACGCCGCAATCAGAGCCGGGCTGTTATCGCGTCATCGATCCGGGGCGAGCAGGGCTCTGAAGCACTGTCCAGCAACAGCATTCTTAACTCGACTGTAATCCATCCTACTCTCAACTTCGGTTCTCCACCCTGCCTCAAATATTTCAAGGCCAGCCCCTCCCTACAGATTCGGGCCAAATCACCGTTCAGTTTTCTAGAGAACAGCCCCGCACGCTGGACTTGTACGTGAGCTCTCTCCAGCAGGAAGGGGGCCAAGGCCGGCTGCCCTCGCCGACCGGCGCTGCGCTGACGGACTGTCGGGTTGCACCGTACATCCCTCATCAGCCCCGATGAGACAGAAGACTTCGTTTTGTCCGCTGTATATACACATTTTGGAAACTAGGCAAGGGGGTAGAATGGGGCAAATACACTCCATTTTCTCTGGCAAGTGCAGTTTTGAACATTACCACAGGGGTGAGGCAGATTAGGTCGCCTGTTTCAGCACGGACCGCAGAAAGCGCTGAAGGCACGCGCTAATCCTTCGGGGCCTCTGTGACTTCCATGACCTCGCACAGGAAAAGCATTTTTCCTCTTTGTCAATCACTTTTAACCAGGCAGTACGTACCCAGCTGACTCAGGTGCTCTATTTTCAAAAGCAAGACCCCATGAATCATATATGACTAACACTTCCCTTTCAGAGGAACGTTGATACATAAGAAGAGTGAAGCCATCAGAAATACTCTCATGCTTTTTGTATCGCACAAGCTGCTTTTTATTCTTATTCTCCTGAAGCAATTAAATTTTCAAAGGCAACCTATCAGGCAGCCTGCTTTTACAGAGCAAGAGGGCTGCAACTGCTTTTTCAGTGGAATAACTCCAACGCTACGCAGGTAACACCCTTCTCAAAGGTCTTCCAGACTTGATCTCATCCATCCCTTCTAGTAGCTCCCAGATTTCTGGACTAACGAACGGCCTGTCAACCCTCAAAAATTCTTAGAGCCACGAACAGCCAGCCTCGCACAACGGAAAAGATGGCTCAGCAGCTGACCATTCATTTTCACTGGCGGACCAACCCGGGAGACCAGCGTGTGTGAAAGTAAAAGCTATAGATTGGGTCACGGGGCCAGCCCGGCCCTGCTCCGCACGCTCTGGTCCCCGCCAGGAGCAAGGCCCATGGCCGGCAGCAACCCCAACCCTGCCCTGTGCTGGCCAGGACAGCACCGTGCTCAGGTAACCACACACCTGACAGCTGAGGAGCATTTCCTTTTTAGAGAAGAGTAGCTGTTAATTAGACAGCAATCACCTCCTCCTAAGGAAATATGGTCTGTTACAAGCTCCAGGCTAGAGCCTCAGCCAGAACCAAGGCTCCTCTCCAGCAAGAGTGCAGGGCATGAACGGGATCAGAGGGTGGCCCAGCAGAAAATACAGCTTCTGGAACACAACTCCCTCATCCTGCAGGTGCTCAGTGTTCAAGTCACCTTCAGTAGGGGCATAAAAATAATCAAGAAATCCTACCTGGACATCTGGATATTCAGACTGCAACTTTCCCTCCTCATTATAGGTATAAACTGTGAAATCTTTGGGCAGCAGTTCTCTGTAAGGAAAGGGGAGAAGGAATACAAGGAGAATTTCATTAAATGACTGGCACTATAGCAGGGCACTAAGATGATCTTAATCAAAAGCGTCACAAATATGTAAATTGCAATTAAATAAGGAAAAATTCAAAAGGAACACCCCGCTCCCCCCCCAAAAAATTAACAAAGAAATTGTGCATTTCCGCAGCAAAATCCAAGATATCAGAATGGTGGAACCCTTAATGAAATCAAATCAGCCACTTCACCCTGGATAAGTAAAACAAGCATCAGAACCCATTAAATTCTGCTAAAAGCTTGCTTTCATCCAGAATTTAAAAAAAATAAAATCACAGCACTCAGCCTGCTGCGTATGACTTCTCTTCCCCAGCTCTGGAAGGAAATGCACTGGGAAAGTCTCCCACGATTAAGGCTGCTGACCCACACCGGTAAATGTTTGAGGGTCAGGGGCTGGGCAAGCGGCAGCTAGAGATCCCCAGGGGCTTGTACCTTTAACTAGTTCTGTCTTTCTTCTCCCTTATGAGGGCAGTTTTAAGAAGCACTAGCCTGATAAATGGTAACTTTCTGTGGCTGCAAGTAGCCCTTTAAAAATTAAACTCAAGACAGACAACATCTATATTGTCTGCAGGTGATGGGTATTAAGACCTCAGATATAAAGTCAGCTTCCTCATTTATTAGTATTTCTGTGCTACCGAGACAGGAAAAACACCCCTGAAACAATAAACAAAACACAGAAGAAAGCGAAAATATTTACTTAAAATATAGTTCACTTTGTTTATTTTTAGATGTGAATGGAGAGCGTCATTTCAGCAATTCCCCAGATCCCTTTGAGCAAACTACTGCTTCCTTCACTGAAAGGGATCACCAGGGTTGCAGGAGTTCAGCAAAATTTCTGGCTGATAGCCAAGACTCGGTGACTCAATCCCCTTTCGCTGCCTCTCTCTGCAGATTTTGCAGAGCCAGCATGTAACTGCACTTCTCGTAAGGAACCTCAAGAATGGGAACTCGCATGCTACCTGCCAGCTCGTTACTTGGATGCAATAGATGGAATTTAATAATCTAAATAAGTTAATCACTTACTTGTTCTTTTCTAGATGAATGGTGTATTCTTTTCCCTCTATCGCAAGAGCATACGACTCCTTGTCCTGAATATAAAGAAAAGTTGCATTTTACTTGTGAATTTTACTCATTCTCTGGATGTTTACTCGGTCTTTGAAACCAGCCAGAGTTTGGCAGAAGACACTCTACTACAGCATTCAAATCGCTACCGTCCCCTCCCGCAGCTTGGGCCTGGGCTGCCCTCGCAGCCTCCTCAGATACAGCTGCAGCAGCAGAGACGCTGCTGGAGACACAGCAGGTACCGACAGAAGTTAAACCACCTCCTCGAGGGATGCAGAACTCTGTCAGCCCGGGCCGGTACCCCGAGGCCGGGCAGGGGAGCGGGTGTTCCCGGTGCTCTGCTGAGCCCGCAGGACGCCGCCGTGGGAAGCTGCCCACGGCCACCCGGATCCGTCCACAGGCTGCCGGCACCGAGCTGATAAACCTGCCTTCTTAAACCTTGCTACTGCACCAGACCAGGACTAGCCGTGTGTGGGCGAGCCCAAAACCTATTTTATCATTGTCCCCACCTCCGGAACCTGGCAGCCCTTCCTGTGTAACTGGGGAAAAGTCACATGAAGGAAGCTATTTCAAAATAGCTTTGTGGTTTTCTTATCCCTTGTTTCTAAGACTTCCACAGAAAACTCTTAGTTACAGCTGGAAAAGGACAATTCAGTTTTATTCCTGAACATTCAGAGTGAGCCAGTACCCCCACCGCCTGCGTTAGCCCAGTGCTACACACAGCAGCTCGGTCCTCAAACACTAAGCGGTGAGCTGAGTCGCCTCCTCGCTGAACGAAACACCACAGCAGGGCACTAGTCAGCCACTGCCACAAACTGCAAAGCACTTGTGTTAGTATCACATTCTGCCGACGGTTATAAGATTTGTGACTAAACACGGTTGGTCTAATCCAAATACTTTGAAGTGTGCAGTTGTTAGCTACATGGCTACCACAGAATAATCCAGGCTGGAACATACCGGTGGGGGTTGTCTAAGCCGAGCTCCTGCCCAAAGCGGGGCCAGCTACAGAGCTGGCCCAGGCTGCTCACGGCCTCCTCCAGTCAGACTCCCAGCATCTCCCAGCAGAACGATTCCACCACCTCTCTGAAATTTGGTCCGGTGCTTAACCACCCTCATTATGCAACTTTTACACCCAGATCAAAAGTCCATTGTGGCATCTGTACCCTCTGGAGCAGGGAGGTATCTACCATAACTCAGCTAACAGACCTTCTGTGAGGACGGATACTTTTTGCTGCTAGGCGAGTCCCATCGTGTTCTGTGAGAATTCCAGGGGGGTTCGGGGTGCACCTCATTAGGAAGTAGATAAAAAACTGAAGGCATTTTTAAGACTGCCCAGTACCTGTACTGAGGAGACATTGGAAGCCTCTCGCCGTTCTCTTCCTAACCTCTGCGGGATGACAACTTCATAGGAAGACAACAGAGAAACCTGCTGGAAACCTAGAAAGCAGAACAGAAACACTGGCTGAAGAAAGCAAGCACTCAGAGGACAAGGCACAAGGAAAAAAACGCTCTTTCAGGAAAAGCCCCCTCAGGAGGAAGGAGGCAGCCTCTGACTCCAGGTTCAGTCTCCAGCTTATCGCAGGCCCCTGAGGCTGGGCTGCGCGTGTGGGGCTGCAGCACCGCCCGGGGCAGACCCCTCTGGCGTCACTTCTTATCGCACACTGACGAGCTCTGCCTTTAAGAACCACTACAGCACCTCGCTGCCAAGGCACCACATGTTTGGGGCTGTAACCCAAACAGAAAGAGCCAAAGGCCCTGATGCACACGGGAGAGCACAGAGCAAATCTCAGCACAGAGCACGCTTGGACTGCCTTGTGAAAGGCCAGAGAAAACAACACACCAACAGCAGAGAAGACCCCAAATTTTCCAGAAGGTTTCAAACTGAAAGCTTCGCATTCCAAGTCCTGTCTCACAAGTACCTGTCTCGCACACCATCGCTTCTCAGCAGCGGGAATCAGAGCATTTGACAAAGCAGGTCAGCACAGACAGAACTTGTTCAAGGACACACAGAAAGAGCGTCAAAGCCGGGCGTCCTGCGCGCAAAGCTGCGGAGCCGCACCAGCCTCTCTAGATGAGCTCCTGGTGGCTCCAGCAGTTCCTGCACTTCCCAGCGGCACAACGAGTCAGCCCAGCCCAGCCCTGCTCAGCCCAGCCCAGCCCAGCCCTGCTCAGCCCAGCCTTACACCCTCGCCCTGCGCACCACAGCCAGACTTCAGACACAAGGCCGGTACTGCTCATTATGTTCTTAGAGAGCTCTTGAGGACCTTATAAAAACAAGCGAGGTGAAAAACACATGCAACAAAGCAGCCTTTTGCAGATCACTTTATAAATTATTTGCATATGCAACATCAGACAGATCCTCTGAACCAAACAAAAGTCTATGGTCCAAGTTTTCTTTATAAGGCACCAGTTTTTGCAAGCAACTGTTCTATATCAACTGTGTAAACAATAACAACTTACACATGCAAACTACTTTTCCCGTCAAGAGCCGCTGCCTGCCTGTGCCTGGCTCGGGAGCTGCTCCCCCGGGACGTGGGAGGTTGGTCACCCAGGACTCTGGGCAGGATTAAGAGCAACAGATTTACTAGCTCATGGCAATGGAATCAGTGAGCTCATCAGAGGAGCCTGAGCTTCCCGACCCAAAGGTAGGGGGAAGGGAACAGTTATCCTCCTTGTCACTGCTTATCTCCAGGAACAATCGCCAGATCTGGAGGGGGGTGAGAGGGCGTTTAGTTTCTGAGATCCTCCACAGACTCTCCAAGTGGGACCAAGGCACCGCATTCATTTAGAAACCGGCCACTTGGAGCACACCAAAACTCACACCGCAACTCCAAAGGCGGCCGTGGCTTCGCGAGTGGCACGAAGGCATCTGCGTGCTCAAATCCTGCTCCATCGTTTGGGAAACGGGCAGGAGCCCCCACACAGGCTTTAAATGCCAGAGGTTCCCCAAAACCTCCCCGAGCCAGCTCCGCCAAGCTGCAGCGACATTGAGGTCCCTGCAGAGGCTTCTGCAGCCTCTTCCCGTCCCCAGCACGAGCCGCTGCACAAGCTCAACGCTACGAGCGTCACCTCGGGCCGGCGTTTCGAACGGGCACCGCGGTAAGTGACTGCCCAAGGGAAAAGCACGTCCACTTCCGCGCTCTGTCCACCGGTATCCCCAAAGAGGGAGCAAAAGCAGTGAGATCGCTTTCAACTTCCAGCTCGCTGCAGCGCGCAGGCACGGCCGTTGGGAGAACAGGGATGAACCTACGGCTAGTGCAGCATTTCTGTCGGACGGGCACGGGCAGAGCCATGTTGTTTCTCAAGAAGTAACAGTACACAGAAGCTTCACTAATTACAGTGATTGGTGGAAAAAAAGGTGTTGAAAAAGCAGAGATAAACTTCCTGAAAATAGCCCTTATGCTGACAGGCTACCGAAAGCGCAGTGCTGATGCCCCCTCAGCCTGCACTCAGGGGAAGGAAGAGCGGCTTCCTCCTGGGGTGAGCCACCGAAAGCACATACTCCAGCAAATCACTGCTCTACAGCTGCCATTTCCAAACACACATTTCACTCGTATCCAGCCCCGAGCTCTCGCACGTCACTGCTCTGCACTTGTTACTTCCACACTGCCGTCCAGAAGTGCCTTTATTAGTGGGGGATGTGACACTGTGACATTTGGCCAGACTCTCTTAGGACACACGCTACAGAAACAGCAGGGCACGGTTAATCTTCGCAGTGCTGGAAAGCAGCGTGCCTCCCCAAAAGCAGCTCGGAAGCAGAAGACAAAGGAGTGAATCATCAGACGAGGCCAGCAAAACTGGGAGGGATTTCTGGGAAGAGTGAAACTCCGAGAGGCTCCCTCTCAGAGGAACGGCACCAAAAGGGTGCAATTTCCAACTCTGAATTCTCTGACAGTTCTCCCCCCACTCTGTTCTCCCTCCCTCCTTTCACTACTGCCAGTCTGGGAGGTGATTTCAGGTACAATGCCTTATTCTTCCCTTCACTGGGGGCACAACTCACCGGAGGAGGAGGAGGGGTGTTTGTCTTGATTAACAAAGTGCTTCCTATTAGGACAAGCTAAAACATAAGGGTAGGGAGGCACCACCTCGCTTCCTTGGGGAACTAAGGAGAGAAAAGCAGCCTTCACGTTAAAAGTTCAAACTGAACGCAAACAGCTTTCCCTCTAACTTTTCTCTTTCCTCTTCTGGCAAAATCATCCTTCCTGTCCCCGCGTTTCAGCACAGACCAAACTGACAGAAGAGTTTTTGGTGGGGTTGTCAGCAGGACACAACCGCTCTGCAGGGGCTGGAGGTGCAGCACAGCCCGTCGTCACCCAGGACACAACATCCCTTCCCGCAGGTCTCTCCCTGGCGCTGACCCTCACTTTACAAAGAGGCTGTTTCCATCCCGACTGCCCCACGCAACTTTTCATGCATCACTGGCAGCCCTCAAAGAGGGCACCAGACTAGTTCATCAAAAATCCAATGAAAGGGACAAGCGCAATGAAGCAGAAATCAGAACACGCAAGAGACAACCCTGCTCCTAAATCCTCCTCGTAAAAAGGCTCGTTACCAGGGGACGGGCCCTTCTCCTGCCGAGAAACACAAACCTTGAGGGCTACGTCCTTAATCCAGTAACACATGGGCCACCCCAAGTCCCACCCAGCACCCAACGCTCCTTCTAGTGACTGACACGCTCAGACCTCATCCCACCCAGGGAAGAAAAACACATTCAACCTGACCTAATTAGCACAAGGCGAAATTCTCACAAGGACAAGGCAGCCTGCAGCTATCGCAGCAGTCTAGATAAATGCTGGGTTCCAGCACGCTGCGAGGGCACTATCGGATACGGTCCTGCGACCACATCGGTGTGGCGGTGCCACCCTCCAGTCGAGACGGTCATTATCCACGGATTTCAGTACAAGGTGGAGGTGGTTTAATTCATAGCAACGAAGGAAAGGCAGAAGTGACAGCAAAAACCCAGCCCAGACACTCAGCAGTTTTCCACATAAGATGTTTGAAGATATTTATACTGTCTTCCCAAGATACACTATGTTTTGTAGCTTCTTCTCCACCCCCTTTCGAGACACTTCACTGCAATATAAGTATGGTTCTCAAGCACAGTAGTTTGCAATAAATTTTTCAGTAACTTACAGGACTTCTCGTACTCGGGTGCTTCCTGCCAGTGGCCAAGGCTGCTGCCGGAGTCGCACTACACGTCACCACTGACAATTCGCTTCTTATCATTCATCCTTGGGCGTAACGCGAGTCGAGATTGTAGTCCCAAGGAGAAAAAAACAATTGCACCCACTATATTTATCTTGTCTCATTAAAGACTGCCTTTAATTATCAAGCATTGAAGGCAACTAGGAAGATGTGAATCATCTTCCCCTCCCCGCCCCAAATCCACAGCAGGAATTTCGTGTGTGTTCCAGGGCGTGCGGGAGCTTGAAAACCATCGAAACGTGTCGTGGCCGTGGGGGTCTCCAGACACTGAGGTCCGCTGTCGGGGTGCTCGCTCCCCGCCAGGTGAGATCTCTACTCGGCAAAGGTCAAGCTGCATCTCCGGCCTTCAGAGACCTCGGCGAGCAGATGGCTGAGCAGTCCCAGAGACACAGCACACAGCTACACCCACCCGCACTGAACAGTCCACCCCAATTATCACCCTCTTTTACCGTAACCCCTTCCCAAGCCCACTAGAGTGAGGTCAATGATACACTCTTCCATGGAAGAAAAAAAAAAAAAAGAAACAGGAAAGTTTAGACTGTAGCCTATTACACCACAAAACAAAGTAATTTCATAAAAACCAGCTCATCAGCAGTGAGCAGCTCAGCAGCTCGGGCTGCAGAAGCCACTGAGTAGGAACATGCACAAAACCACCCTCCCCACCCCAAAGAGGAGGAGGAGGAGTGGACTCAGAGACAAGACTCCAAACCACCCCCCCGCGGCATGGCAGGGCCTGCAGCGTGCTGGGCTGCCACAACGGCCGCGGGGCTCAGCTGCTGCTCTGAGCACCCCTTTGGGACCCCCCACTGCTTTCAGCACCACAAGTGACACCGAAGAGCACCATTCTGTACAATAAGCAAAACGCTAAAATTCCTCTGATGCTACCCAGATTTGTTCACAGCTGCCCACCAGCAAAACCCCGAGAGAGGACACAGCATGACCATTTACTTGTATTTCTCTACTTCCATTTACTCAATCCCTAAGTCAGAGTGGAAATAAAGCCAGGAAAAAAGTCAGCACCACACAGAAGTAAGATATTGCCAACGTTCTCTTTGGATTTATCCCGTGCCTGCATCCACCCTGGCAACTTTAGATACTCCACTGTAAACGTAAAGGCTTGACCAAACCCCTGTTAATCCTGGAACATCAGTTAGCAGCAATGAGCTTTAATCTATTAGCTGTGTGCGTGTCTGAGTCAAAAGATGCACATTGCTAAAGCATTAAATACAGAAAGTCATTAAATTAACTGTTGTTACAATCAATGACAATTAGTGGATGAGGTCAGCCGCACCAGCCATTCGACACGCTCACCAGAACCCGCGCTGGAAGCTCCACGCAGCCACCCCCAGCCCCCCCGGCCCAGGGCAGGGGCAGTTCCACACAAAGCGCCTCCAACCAGCGTCCCCAGCGCATTCCCCTCGCTGCGCTTGACGCCGTCCCTCTCACCCCCAAACGGGGTGGACAGTTCACTCCCCTTCTGTCCGGCTGCAAAGTTGTAGATTTCCAAAGCGTGCTGTCACACTGCCCTCTCCTTTCCTTCAAGTAACACAATATTCAGTATTTCCTCGTGGAACCCATTTCTTAGATCTCTGAGCGTTCACGTTAGAGCGTATCTATCCCGAAAAAGGATCCAAAACAGGACAGAGCAGCCCAGCGAGGCCTCCCAAGTACCAAGTTCACACACTCTGTGTGTTTATGTATCTCCACAGGTTAATCTTTCTTCCATAACAGACACCCCAGCCGATTCACCCGTCATTTAACCTACTCCAACACTCATTTCCTTTCCTGCCAACATGCACCTGCACCCCATTTTTCACCCTCTCATACTTGTGCAGACAGTTATTTCCACCTCAGCAGAACACTCTGCACTTCAGAGCCACATCCTTCTGCCGTTACTTCTCTCACATGTCCACATCACTGGGGTTGCTAATCCTTTCTTTAAGGACCCCACCGGGTGCAGGGCACCAACTGCAAGCTCAACACGCATCCTCTGTACCCCATTCCCAAAATCACAAAGGACTTTGCCAAGCAGTATCTGTTTGAGGAGAAACTTGTGTGACCTGGCTTACAGATGTCCTTCCAGAACGACACCTAACACCGATGACTTCTTCGGTGTGTTTCTTCATTACATACCAGGAAAAGCACCTTTAGGTGCAGGTGACCCCTCCGCTAAGGTGACAGCTGTAGTAAGATTTACTCTTTGGGTTACTGGAAGCAAAAATCTCCTTTGTAAATATTATCCAAGTCCACTTACAAATATTTAGAGATTTATACAAAACACCAAGCTAACAAATCTGCTAAAAGTAGGAGCACTTCCTATGAAGCCAACAGCTCCAGTTCCTCCCATACCTCAAAGGCCAAGGAGGGCCTTGGTGGTGCTGCACCTCCAAAGCGCTGGGGAACATCTGGCCAGCTGTTGTTCTGCAGGGTGCTCCTCCTCCTGACTCTTCCTCCCATCGCCTCCCACCTTGGCTCTAAAGCTTCGGACCAAGTGGGTCTCCTTGTGACACAGGAGGAAAAGATGACCAACTATCATGCCAAGAGAAGGAAATTAATCCACTTGATTTATTGCTCACCTGGAATATTCCTTTAACATTAAAGCTGGCAAGAATGGTTCATGTAACTTCTCTTAGTATTTAACTGGGGGTGTTGGATGGTAATGAGGGCACTGAGCTCTTCTACAGCAATATTTCCTAGAAAATTCTTACCTCCCTCTTGCTGAAATCCTGACCCATGCTGTAAGTGTTTCCTGTCTAGACTCTTACTGTTCCTTCTGCTCTTTCTAAGGCCACACTAATTCATCTGCAAGACAACAGCTACTCTTGTTCCACCAAAAGGATGATCGCTCATGTTCTCTGGTACAGTCACAACATCGTCTCCTCCCTGGAGCCTTCCTACAAGGAGAAGCAGAGCAAAGCCATGCAATCCTCTGGTGCAAGACGATTAATCTCACCGGGACGCCCTTCCTCCTGGGTCAGCGGTCCTGGGGTCTGCCCTTCCACCCGCGACCGCCTTGCCCACGGAGAGCAGCTCCTCGCACACAGAGCCCCCTCCCTCCCTCCCTCCTGGCCAGCTGGGCAGACGTCAGCTCGCTTCGCACAGCGGAGGCTCGTGGGAACGCTTCTCTTTGGAGATGTCGCTATCTTTAAATTTGGCCACCAAAGGAAACCACACAACGCAAATTCAATCACAGAACTCGGTAGAGTTAAGCAAATAAACTTTTTTTTTTTAATTTTAGCTTGAGAAATGAGAATGGTCGAGACATGCAAAAGCTACAAAGCCATGTTTCAAACTTCCTTTTTCTGAAAACAAAGCACAAGAAGCAATATTAGCTACACTGAAATTTCTTTCCTCTTTTTGTTCTTCACATGGAGGAAATAACCACAAAAACCCTCTTTACTCTGCTGAATGATTGTCCCAGATTTGTTGAAATATGGGTGAGGCAGTGCTGTTTTTCACGAGCTGAACAAAGGAATTATCTTAACCAAACACTGCATCTCCCCAGAAACTGAAATCAAAGTGGTTAAACACTTTAAAAATTCCTTTAAGAACTGGTAACGCGTGGCTAGAACACCCTGGTGTGTGCATAACACCAAGGATCAAGAAAGAGACCAAGCAGCGAAAACCACAGTCCTGGCCTATGGCAATGCCAGATGGTTTCTTTATGATTTTATACAGCCAAACGCTGAGGCCTCTCCGGACACAAATAGGAAGGGAAAATCTACACTACACAAATCCCTTAAGGCTACACATCACTGTATGATTATGTTAATTCAGGAATTTTCAATTAGTAGTTTCCGGTAACATCCCATTGCTGCCTCATATCCCTATTTATTGGGGAGTGTCCAAAGCACTTACATTCCAACCCAAAAGTTGGAAGTTCCTGGATAAACCGAAACAGGTGACTGGTTTCTCCCCTCTCCTTCACGCTCAGACCTGAGACAAAGACGGTCCATTAACTTTTCTTGCAGATTTGGCATTATTAGCCAGGACAGAGGTGTCCGAAGGCAGAGAGAAACAACCGCCATCCAGCAGCAGTAACTCGGTGACCTGCGTCTCCTCCCACCCGCAGGTAGGAACTAAAATATTACTCCTCAAAACACAGACCAGTCCACTGGAAGCACAAGCATCCAACATCCCAGAGACGCGTCGTTCGAGCCTTCGCTCTGCGGCGCCCTGGCAAGGCAGCTTCCAACGCGCCGTGCTACCTCCACAAGCCAACAGCCCCCTTCAGAGCTTGGCTTTCGTCTGGCGCAGCTCACAACCGCCGGTAACAACATGCCAAGCGAGAGGCAAGAGATTCGCAGCACAGAATCCCTCAGGGAGAGATCCCCACCACAAGAGCACTGTTTCTCAGCATGAAGCATCAATACCAGTTTTAGAAAAGATTCCTCAATTAGGAAGCCCTGACTATAAAACTATGCATTAACGATAAACACAGAAGTTCAGCTCAGTGCATATATCCCTTCAGGAGGAGGAAAACAACAACAGAGGAGCCATTTCTGCCTCTCACATATATATAACATCAGAATCAGCATCCTAAAAGCCCATAAACAGAGCAGTTTCAATTCATGAACAGCCCATAAAGACAGCACAGCGCCAACTCGTTAAAAGTCCACAAAGAGAGCGCGGTGTCCGCTCCCCGCCGTTACCGACGGCCCTGGCTGCGCCCGAGTTCTCGCCGCAGGACACAGCCTGGGTGCTCCTCGGGGCAGAGCAGCCGGCCGGGGTCCTGCCCTGTGCCCTGGCTCCACGATGGCCAAGGCCACCCAAACAGAGAGGGGGAAGGCACAGGTCCCTCCACACGTCCCTTGAAACGCAGTGGAAACGGTCGTGGGTGTTCTGTCAGCTCCGCACAGAAATCAGGTAGTTGTACCCAGGCTCTGCTCACACAAATTCCTGGGAGTCCCACGAGCAGGCTGCCCACGCCAGCACAGGTTTTACCGACTTTCCTGTACGTGGATTGTCACCTGCCCAGCGAGAGTCTGGAATTGATGTGGAGCACAGGCTGCCCAGCCTGGCGCGGGAGGATGGAGAGCAAAGCCCCGGCATCGCCCGGGCGCCCGCGGGCAGGTGGAAGGGGACGGCGACGCTCGCCAGCCCAGCTCGCTCCTCGCGTTTCAGGGTTCAGACAAAGGCCCCGCTGTCCTCCCGGCCCCTCCACAGCATCTCTGACCGCACGCGACGTTTACCAGGAGCGTTTTGGCAGAGACGGTCCTGGACAGGGCCCAGGTTGTGTCGGCGCCCACAGCACCCTCCTCCAGACACCTGTGACCCCCACGCCGTGACCATGACCGTGAGCCACCAGCGCTGCCCGCACAGGGGGGGATCCCCCTGCCCTCAGAGCCCCACGCCCCGGGGGGCTGATGGGGACAGGGGGGCAGGACCCCACCACTTTGGCGAAGGGAAGGGGGTTGTCTCCCACCCCACCTGCCAGCCCCCGGGGCCAGGCCGGGCCCTGGCAGCCCCGAGGGAGGGGAGGGGGCGGCCAGACCCCCTCGGCTGCCCCCAGGCCAGGCCGGGCGCGGGCAGCCCCGGGGGTGAGGCGGAGGGTGCCCGACCTTCGCGGAGGGGACGAGGCCCGGCCGCGCTGCCCGGGAAGGGAAGGGAAGGGAAGGGAAGCGGGGCCGGAGGCCGCCTGCCAGCCCGGCCCGGCCGGAGGGAGGGAGGGAGGGAGCGAGCGGGGGGGCCCGGCCCGGGCCCGGCGCACTCACCCGCGCGGCCCGGCTGCCCGGGCGCGGCCAGCAGCAGGAGGCAGAGGCAGCTCCGCGCCGCCCGGGCCCAGGCCATGGCGCTCGGCGTCCGCATCGCCCCTCCCGGCTCGGGGCGCTGGGTCCGGCCGGCGGCCCGCGGCCTTATGGAGCCGGGCCGGGGCCTGCGCCGCGCCGCCCCCCCACCGCCCCGGGGCGGGGCCGCTCCGCCGGCCCGCCCGCCGCCGGCACCGCGGCCGAGGGGCCGCCCCGGCGCCGGGACCCCGCACCGGGCCCGGGCCCCGGCACGGCCCCCGCAGGCCCCGGGCCCACACAGGCCCCGACACGGTCCGCACCGGGCCCGGGACCCCCCCCACCGGCAGCAGCTCCCACCGAAAGCCCGTCACGCCAACCTGCCGGAGCCCACCCGAGACGCTTCATCACACACCAGCCCCACGGGACGGGGCTGAGCCGGGGCTGGCTGTGGCCCCTGTGGGGACACTGAGCTCGGGCAGAGCCCCGGTGTCAGGAGAGCCCCGAGCGGCACCATCTCAAGTGACAGGGCTGGAAGAAACCTGGCGTTAACGCTTCTGGTACTTTTTTAGAGAAAAAACAACCAAGTCCCAAGAGCAAAACTTGCTGAAGGGAACTGGGGTCAGCACAGACCACAGACACGACGACTCTCTGGCCTTTCCACCCAAAACCCTACGTTCCAGATGTGAAGCGTGCGGACAGGCAGCACTCCGCCGTGCACCACCACGGGACACAGCTGAGGAAGGGACAAACCCTCCAGAATGAGACACTGTCACGGGCTCTTCCCTCCGCTCTGAGTGTCCTACGTGTTGCTGTGACCTGCCTCCGGCCAGCGTACACCAACCCAATAAACACCCTCCGGGGAGCTCGGCGTCTTCCTCCGGGACAAGGAGGAATAAACAACATGTGACACATCAGTCACACTCCCGAACGGCGGATGGAGAAGCACCCTCGTACTTTAGTGATAAGCAGCGTACATGAGCCTACACAAATCACATCCAGTTTTACCAATGACTTCCTGGATACCGATGACCTTCCTTGGTTTTCCGAGCATGGTACTTCACAGGGGTTTTTTTTGAGCATCCACCTTCTTTTCCCTAGGAGGTCACCTCTCGAACAAAACATGCCGCAAAATACCTCAGCGCAGATGCAGAGCCAGACCTACACCGAAGGCCACGCGCCCCTCATCGGCACAGACAGCCAACACGAGGTGATGCCCGTCGAGCGCCATCAGCCTCCGCACGCACCCAAGTTCTCACTCGCAGGGATCTGACCGACATCTACGATGTCTCAGAAATTGCTTTTGAATGCACACAATGCAAAAGGTGCCATTAATAAACATGTAACGATCTGAGAAATTGGCACAAGTCTTCCCCTTCTCCTCAACAATGATTTCTTAGAAGATTTTATAAGAGGTTTATACTGCTGTTGCTACAGTGAATGATTAAAGGGGAAAGAGTCATCTGGCCCTTCGCATTCCAAAACTCTGCATCCATTTTTGCAGGAGCTGTAGGAAGATGACCTGCAGCTCAGCCTTCCCCTCTCGCAGCAACCAGAAAACCTCCTGTTCCCGTTGGAAGGAGGTGACAGCTCGACTCTACAAAGCCAGTTCTGTGTCTCCTAACAGACCAAACCACAGAGCTAGACAGGAGGCCGGCTCGACTGTGTGAGGCTGCAAGGTGAGACAGAGGATTTTATTGCCGCCTGATGTTACAAACAGGTAACATGTCTCCAGCTCTTGTGGAAGCTGCACGTAGCTTTTGAGGCAGGTAACACCTGTGCCTCCCGTAAGCTGGGTGTTGCCCGAGGTGCAGGAGGCTTCCCATGGATTGTGACAATACGGATCAAATACGGATACCACTGTACAAACACCACACAAACATGGATCGTCCCATGGTTCTGTCTGAGGGGCACGAGATTCCCAGGTCCAGATGTAGCAAGAGTCACATCCATCTCCCTTGACTTCTGTCACTCACCACCACTACTGCAGCCTTGCAATACAAGGAACTGATGACAACATACCTCAAAGCTCCAGAAACAAACCAGAACCGAGGCCAGAGAGCTAGGACAGCTTCTGAACACGCGTTTTGGGTCAAATGCAAACCTGCCAGCTTCAGAAACAAAAAATCTGGAGAACTGCTCATCTGGTCAAGCAGTTGAAGCACACCTGAAACGGCCCCATCAGCAGAGCTGTGGCTCAGACACGGTGCAATATGCTCTTGGAGAAGAACAAGGTGAGGCAAACCAATAAATCCTGGAGCCCTGCAATGTCCCACGTCACAAACGAAACCTCAAAGGCAAGCACTGGGACTCAGCTGTCTTCAGCACACACTTTATGACCAGAATAAGGCAAAGTGAGAAAACCCATTGCAAAGAGCCTTGGAGATTACTTCCTATTAAAATTAGGATGTTTCATTCTTTCAGAGGTTTAAATAGGAGCAATACTCTCTTAAATAGGCATAAAAGCCAGAAACAGGAAATATCTCAGTGAACTTACTAAGAAAAAATGTACACAAATGGAAACCAAATACGTGTGCTGGACGCCTCGTTTCCACAGGACGTTGGCAGTACGAGGAGGCCACGCGACGCAGCAGCCGGTCCGGCTGAAAGCTCCCGCTGACAGAGCTGGTGAGCCAAAAGGATGCAAAACCAACTATTTACCCCAAAGACAAAGCAGTATGCAGTGCGATAACAAAGCTTACGTGGTAGATGCTGAAATGCACCTCACTCAGTGTCTGGGGAAGGGAATTTGGTGTTTTCCAAGGAAAAGCACTCCAACATCCTTTGACAGAGCAGGGATATGGCCTCTTGCCTGTGGCTGACGGTGGAACCACAAGACAGCAGCCCCGTTTCTGAAGAAATTCAGCAAAGTGGACAGTGCAAGGGCAGAGGTGTAACAACCAGCAAACAACTGGGCCCTCCACATCTCCTCTGCAGTGGCAAGGAAAGCCCACGCAGAGACATTTCCTCCTCCATGTTTTGGCGCTGCCAATCCCCTCTGGAGGCTTTAGAAGATTTTTAGGCTGGTTTCTAAAGGGAGCAAGGCAGAGCGGTCCGGTGTATCAGGGTGTAAATCTTGTATGTGTGGGTACTCGCGGAGTTCACTGACACCTTGTGAGCTGGATGATGGGCTGTGGGTTAGCGAGTGCTGTGCTGGAGCAGACAGGGAGGGGATATGGAATGAACTCCCCAAACAACATCTGCTGTTTGTCAGTTATTTTCACAATTCTTTGTAATAAAGTTGTAGAATCAGCAAAAGAAATTTCTCAGAAATCCTCATGACGGGGCTGGCCATTACACTCCCTTTTCTCAGGAGGGCCAGGCGGGCCTTTGCCAGGCTGGAGGGTGTAAGGGCTCCAACTAAACTGGCTGAGCATGTAACAGTGGCTTTAAGTAGCAAAGTCAGATGTGTCATGTCCTCCCCCCAGCCTCAATCCTGCTGGCTCCCACATCCTCTCCACACACCACGTGTGTGGTGTTTGCTTCTAAGCACTGTAAATAAAACAGATTAAGGATTTTGGATGCAGCCAGGGCTTCACTGACATCACCAGCAACACTCCAGCTGGCTTAGGAAGCAGACTCGTTAACACCGCACCAGTGATCGCTGGCTGACGAGCACCTGCGAATCCTGGTAATGGCTCTTTCCCCGAATGCATTCTTATCAAATTACATGTTTTGCCTGGCTTCCAGCTGGAGTTAATGAATGCCACGTACCTGTCTCAAACTGCGCTTGGCATTTCCAATCTAATGGCCTCAAGACACTGCAGGGGGGATTAAATGAGGTAGAAGAAAATCAGGCAGAAAAAAAAACCTGATGGAAACAGGCAGCAGCTTGTCCAGATGTAGAGGGCCAACACAGCAGGATCCCAGTCTCTAACCCTCTACTTTTATACAGCCGAGTGCTCTGTTCTCTTCAATTAATCACCGAGTCTCACCCAGAAAGACTCAGAGGTAGCTCTCTGGGCATAACAGAGAAGGGCCAAGACCAGGAAAGGGGGTGTCCCAGCACCAGTCACTTTGTACAAGGGGCAGGGCAGTTAGGATAAAAAAATTCTGCTACTTGACTATCCAGGCAGGACTAGCTCCTCCTCTGGGCAGGGAGATGGTCTAGACAACTCCTGAAATCCCTCCCCTGTTTTCCTATTAATGGGAAGTTTGCTCAAGGGGTCAAGTCCCATTTATTTCAAAAGAATTCCAGAGTCACACTTGGGGAAGCTCAAGGGAATAGACAGAGTTTCCCCCCTCCTGGCTCTAAGCCCTCTCCAAGCAGCACTTGGCCGTACAGCACCCTCCAGACCGTGACCTGCTGCTGCCCTGGCTGGTATTCCCCTGCTGCTGCCTCTCGCCTCTGACAGCGTTCCCAACCTCTTTGAGTACGACCTTTTACCCAGCAATTAATGTGGTGAAGTCTGAAACATCAGGCCCTAAAGCATGAGTTTCATCTGCAGTCATTTCAAAGATGCTTTAGGCTGACAGAATGGTGTAAAACCTGAATAAAACGCACACTCGGTGTGATCTTTCCTCTGCCTTCCTTAGCACTGCAAACCAAATCCGCTGCCAACCAGCCCCCGTGCTTTGCAATCTTTAAGCTATTTCTAAAGCTACTTGGAAGCTTCTTAATCATTTAAGACGGGCTTAATGAGACAGCTGGCCAGCACATCCAACAAATTCCTGTTGCCAGTCAGAGGAAATCCGACTCTAGAGGTACTGCAACACAGCCCGACAACAGTCACTAGCCTCCAGGGAACAAGCCAAAGCCCCGGCGCCTTCAGGAAGGTGGTATCTGCCCCCACCGGGCACACGGGGGACTTCCAGCCTAATCCCGCGGGGAACTGCTTGCCGAGACCCTCTCTCCCATCACACGCCCGGGGAGCAGCGGCTCCCCAGACCCGCCAGAGCTGCGCCGGGTGCCGGGCGGCTGCCTCAGTGCCGAGCGCCAGCACGCCCCGGCGAGCCCCGGCCGCCCGGGGAGCCTCTCCCTGCCGCTGCCCCACCTGAGGCGGCACCGGGGCGCGCCCACCTCTGGGGAGGGATCCCCGAGTAGCGGGACGGGCACCGCGGGGCGCTGAGGGCAGCGAGGCCTGGCTCCGCCAGCCGGGCCCGCCCGGGCCGCTCCTTCCCGCGCGGCGGGCTCACGGCGCCAGACGGCTCCCACCGCGCCCCAGCAACTCACGCCGAGCGGGGCAGCGCATCCGGAGCCCCCGTCGCTGCCGGAGGCCTGCGCGGGGAGCAGCGGGGAAGCGCCCGGGACAGCCCCGGAGCGCGGCCGCCCCTCACCGGGGGGCGCGGCCCGGGCAGGGCCGGCGGCCGCCCCAGAGGCGAGGCCCGCGCCCAGCACCGGTGCCCCGCCCCTCGCCTTCACCCATAGGCTGGCAGGCCGGCCTGGCAGCCAATCGCCTCCCTGTCTGGCGGCACTTCCGCCCCGCCTCGTCTCAGCTTCTTCCGCCTTCGCTCTGACTGGCTGCGGGCGGCCGTTCCCCGCCCCCCGGGGGGCAACGGCGGGCGCCCATTGGCTTGGCGGCGCCGCGGCCCGGAAGTCGGGGCGGGCGCGGCGTTTCCTAGCAGCAGCGGCCGCCGCCATGGCGCCGCGGCGCGGCGGGCCGCTGGGTTACGCGCTGCTGTGCGGACAGGCCGCGCTGCTGCTCGGGAACCTGCTGCTGCTGCAGGGCGCGTCCCGCGGGCTCCCCCACAACGGCACCGACACCGAGGCGCCCGCGCCGGGGCCGCCCTCCGCCGCCTGGGCCTACACCGACCCGCGAGCGCCGCTCGTCCTCTGCACCTACCTGTGAGGGCAGGGCCGGGCCGGGGGCGGGGGGGGGCCGCGGCCTCCCCGCCGCCCCTCACCGCTCCGCGCCTTCCCCGCAGCCCCGAGGAGTTCGTGGAGTGTGAGGAGCCGGCGGACCACGGCGGGAACGCCACGGCGCAGCAGGAGCTGGGCCACGGCTGCGTGAAGGTGAGGGGCGGGCGGCGGCGGCGGCGGCGGCGGGGGGGCGCGGCTCGGCCGGGCCTGGCTGCCCGCGGCCCCCCGGGCCCTGCTGAGCCGGGCGCGCTGCCCGCAGTTCGGCGGCCAGGCCCACGGCGAGGTGGATCACACCCGGGTGCAGTGCCGAGCGCTGGACGGCATCGAGTGCGCCGAGCCGCGGAGCTTCCTGCGGGGCAGCCGGCCCTGCGTCAAGTAGGACGCGTTCTCCGGGGGCGGGAGGGCCCCTTCTCCCCTTCTCTTCTCCCCTTCTCCCTTTCTCCCCCGACACCCCCCGCCGGCCCCTGCACCGCCCCCGGCCCCCGCGGGAGGGAGCCCCGCCGCCAGAAACGGGGCTCGGCCGGCGGGGGAGGCCGCCCCCTCCGCAGCCCCCGCCTGACGCGGCTGCCGACGCTCCCGTTGCAGGTACACTGGACATTATTTTATAACCACTCTGCTCTACTCGTTTTTCCTGGGTTGCTTCGGAGTGGATCGGTTCTGCCTGGGCCATACCGGGACGGCCGTGGGGAAGCTGCTGACTCTTGGGGGGCTGGGGATCTGGTGGTTCGTGGATCTGATCCTGCTCATCACCGGCGGGCTGATGCCCAGCGACGGCAGCAACTGGTGCACCGTGTACTGAGGGGGGCAGAGCCGGCCCCGAGAGCTGGTGGCGACTCCGCTCGCTCCGCAGCAGCAGAACAAACTTCTGCCGTGCACAGATGTGGATTTACAAAGCTGTAACTTAACGTGCAGAACAGTTACTCTTGTTAATGCCTCTGTACAAACCCTGGACGCGAAATTGTTCAGGATATATTGCACTTGTTTGAAATAATCCGGATATTCCCCCTCCCCAGGTGGTGACAGTTTAAGAAATCAGACCTTGCAGACAGAGGTGGTCAAACAAATCTTAATAAAGTCGGGAAGGAGCCGACCCCATGTACTTTCAGTATGAGCAGAGCACGCGCAGCCACGCGGGCCACGAGCGTGTGGTTTTGTGTCACTAGACTTTGCAAACCTTTAAGGTCGAGTAACACAACACAGTGTTACGGAGACTGCGGCAAAGCGATGAGCTCTAATTCTGCATTGTTTAAAACCCTGTTGGCTGGCTGCAGGGCAAGCTGGGTTAGATTTAGTAGAAGCAGCAGCCTTTGGAGAACGTCACTTTCTGCTCTTGCAGGCGGGGAAAGCCACGGTGCAGCAAATAAAGTTACTGTTCAGGCCTCGAAAGAAGCGCTTGTGTCTGTTTATGTAACTCCCTGCCGTGCTGGCATGACAGAAACATCAGCTGCAGGACGCTGCAAGGGCTCCATAGTACGTGGGTTATTTCAAAATTATCAGTTTCTCCTCCTGCCCTCTGCCCTTCGCAGTAAAGTGTTTTTCAGAACCCTCCGGCGTGTTCCCACGGCAGCCGGTTGCGTTCCCCTTCCCTGCTGCCGCACAGTCGTGGTCTTTAAAACTTCCTCGCTAATGGAAGGCTCGTTTCCACCTGGAGCTGGAGGGAAGGGGTGGGAGCGGTGGCAGAGCTGGGAAGGGGTCGGAGGTGCCGAGGGGCAGCTCCCGTCCCTGCACGCGTCCCCCCTCTGGCTCCAGCCCCCGGCACCGGGCGCCTGCGGTACCGAAACAAGCGGGAGCTTCAAGCAGCACGCGCCCAAAAGAGGAAGCCCCACCAGATGCAGTCTGAAAACTTAACGAGCTGAATAAAAACGGGAAAAGGAAGCTGCAGTCCCAGCCAGAACCAGACACAAAATCCATGTACGCAAAAGTCCAGTCACATTTGACATAAAACACAGCAAACACCAGCACTCTGCAAGCCCGGGACCCTCCTGCTGTTGCCATTTGGGTGTCTCTGCCCACGTGGAGCTGCAGCGGGGTTCAATCTGTCTGGGAATTCCGCCTGTTCCAGTTCTGGTTTGTGGTTTATTGCAACAACTCCTCCGGGGAATGGGGTTTCTATCCCGTTTAGGTCACGAGTAATCTCCATTTGGCAGCTCTGAAGAGGGCTCAGGGCCCCGGGGTGGGGGAGGCCTCACCATGAAACCGCCACATTCTTCAGACCAGTGGAACAACGGGGCTGCAAAGCCCACGGGGGGTGGAAAATTATGCAGCGAGCTAGAAAGAAAACAAAAATTTTAATTCCATGTGCAAAAGCTCATCATCATTAACGTCTCCCCATCCTCAGCCCGGCAGCTGCTGGCTAACGGCAGGACCTCAAATCCTGCCCGCGTACGAGAGAGAGTTTTACTGGGACACAGTTACCTACGGAAGGGCTCAAGATGAGCAAGAGCTGGAGCTGTTTTAACATCAGCAGCAAAAAAATTAAACTGGCTCCTGGGGCCGGGCAGACACAGAGTGCATGGAGATGGAGCATTTCTGCTCCAACCTCAGGTTCCCGACCACACGCACCCCTGGGAGCCAGGGATGCTTCTCGCCGTTAGTCTGTCCCCTCGTTTCCCAGCAATGACAAACAAGATCAAAATCTTTTCCAAAGCAGAGGCCACGATGGCCCTTTGCCCTCCGCTGGCTGGGGGGGCTGGGGTGTACGGTGGGGTGTTGTGGGGTGCTCCCCAGCCGGCTGCAGCTCCGCAGCGGGGGTCTCCAAGGGGCTCCAGCCCTAAACTGGGCCCAAGAGAGACCAGGCAGGACTTGGGCAGCTCCGTGCAGCTTCCCCAGCACTCCCCCAGACACGCCATCGCTGCTCCCCTTGCACAGGGTCGCCCCTGTTGCTGCGCCCCGTCGTCCCCCCCCCCGTCCCCCCCATCAATTGTTACCCAAAACACACAATGCAAACAGCCTGGAAAAGCAGCTGGAATTGATTTCTTTATTTAAAAACACAGGGAAAAAGGGTGTTTCATCTGCAGCCGGCATTTACAGGCGAGTAACCGACACCCCGGGCGTCATGGAGCATCGCCCACGCGAGGCACCCCGGCCCTAAGAGCACTTGAAATCCACCACCAGCACGCGCAGAAACGGCCGAAACCGCCTGCGAGTTTCCACAGAAGAGAGCAAACCCGTCTCTCACACCGCTCCTGCCACCCAAGATCCCTCAAACCCGCACGCGTCCCTGGGCAAGCGGGAAACTCACGGCACACACGTCACTGGCAACAGGGAGCAGCGACGGGGGGATGCTCCATCCCCACGCGGGAGAGCTGGGAGGCAAAGGCAGAGGTGAAGGGACACCAGCCCGCTTTAAAAATCACCACAAAGCTCCACCGAGCTCTGGCTGCATCTGCCTGATCACTGGGGACGGGAAATTCCTCCCCATCCCACCACCTGCACCACAGACGGGTCTGGAGCCCGGCTTGACTTCAGTCCCGCATCCAGCCTTCACGCTGTGCTGGGGCTGGGGAGGGTGGGAATGAGAAACAGGAATGTTGCAATAGCTCTGGAGCCACTGGTAGTTTCTCCTCCTGAATAATTAACCCTAATTGTGCAACAAGCTTCTGCTTTACCATCCCAGGCCCGGGGAAACTCTGCCATTACCAAGCAACAAAAACACTTGGTGCTCCATGGTTTTGAGACCTTGCACAAAGTAACCATCATCCCTCTGATGTTCTCCAGAAATGAGGTCAGAGCGCTATCACCAAATGCTGTGACTCTGGGATTGATAGGCTTACCAAATCACTAAAACATTTCTGGAGCACCATGTTATGAGCCAAACAGCAAGTCAGCCTAAAAAAAAAAAATAAAAAATATTCCAAACACTAGTGCAAATAAAGCAAAAAAAAAAGGAACAGCATGATCTAGATTTCTACAATTAAATAACAAATACTAACACTCACCCTGTACCGTTTGCATCGATTCCCACTCGTTTTCATAGTTTCAGTGTTCTCCAGCACCTCCACACAACCCCCTCGAGCCACTCTAACCCCTGAATTTGGCCCGAGGCTGCACCAAGGCGCCTTCAGCTGCGCCTGCCCCCGCCCCAGCGCAGCGCGGCTGGAGGAGCAGCCCCTCCGCGACGGGAGGGGATCGATGCAGGAAGATGCAATTTTAATCTCATTAAGATCCATTGGGTCAACCAACGCTCGGAGCTCAACTGATAAAGCTCCGCTCAATCCCAGGCCGAGCCTCAGCTAGGCTGAAGCACAACTGTCAAACAGCTGGAGACCTGGAAAGGGCAGGGACAAACCAGCTTTTTTTTGCTCCTGGGGAGCATGTTGAGCTGATTTTGCAGAGCAGAGAACATGTAATGACAAGAAAAAAGAAAAAAAAATAAAGCAGGTAACTAGTCCACAGTAAGGGGGAGCCTCGTTAACTCCAGAGCACTCCCCACTGCAATTCCCACCGCGGCCCCCCGGTCTGTCAGCCGGGGCACAGCCGAGGTGGCACCGAGCGTGCCCGCGTCTGCCGGGGGACACGGCCGCGCAGCCGGGCCAGGGCAAGCGCGTTTAAAACGCCCCGTGCCCGCCAGCAGGGCCCTGCGCAGCCCCTGGTGCTCCTGCAGGAGCCGATTTGGTTATGGAAATTACAAATTTGCTCTAAAAACTTCCGCTCGTTTTCATTCCAAGGCGGGCAGCAGGCGAGTGGGCTGGACAAGCCTTCCCGGTTCCACAGATGCTTGGCTTCCGTTGCTTTTTGCTAAAAGCTCTTCACCACCCGGGCAGGGTTCTGGTGCCAGACGGACACAGTGCAAAACTGACACCGTACCTGAGGATCCTCCCGTCGCAGGGAGCCACCGGCCGCTCGCCCAGGCTCACGCTCAGAAAGTACCAACAAACCTCTCGGAGGGGCTGAGCGGGAGCCTGCAGCGCCGGCGTTTAACACTGGCCACAGGTATAAAAAGGCATAATTAAAAGCCAACAGAGTTGTCAATACACCACTGGTCAGGCAGCATAAGGAGCTGATCTCCTCGGGAAAAACTCATCGAATGGGGGAGCTGCCGCGTGTCCCTCGTGCAGGCAGCTGCGGGCTGGCATCTCCCCGGCTCTGCCCAGCTGCCTGGGGAAGGCTGAGCAGCATGAAAGGGGAGAAAAATGTTTTTTCCAAACACAAGAAAGGCCACGCTCCCCTTCACGCCCCTGAGTCCTCCCACTGCTTCCTCCAGGCTTGGTTTTTGGGGGAAATTATGCGGTTGCAGAAGAGGATGCCCCCTCATCCAGGTCCGCTCCACACAGCGAGCGATGGCAGCACGAGGTGCCCGCAGGTCGCCCTGCCCGGAGGCAGCTCCCAAAACACGGACCCCCCCCAGGCAAAGTCCAGGCAGGAGCAGGCAGGGACCCCGCTGCCCGGCAGAGCGGGGCACCAGGACACGGGTCCAGCCGGAGCCCGTATCGTGGGGAAGGGCAGCGGTGGAGGGAAGGGGCCGCTTTACCCCCGCCAAGACGACAGGGTGAGCTCAGTCCATGACCAGCCGCCCGCCCCGCGGGGACCTGGGGGGGCGGCTCGGCCCCCGGTCAGACGTCGGAGGTCCGGATGCTTTCATCGTCCAGGTCGAAGGCGAACGGCTTCTCCTTCAGATGCTGCGGCTCCGACTTGTGCCGCACGCGCTTGCCCGGCGCCGCTCCGCCGTCGCGCTCCGCGAAGGCCGGCACGAACACCGAGTCTCTCATCGAGGCCGGCACCTCCTCCGGCACCGGCTGCCTCCCCCCTGCCTGCGGCACCGGCGTCCAGGGCTGCCAGGAGGAGGAGGAGGAGGAGGAGGAGGAGGAGGGGGCTTTGCACAGCGCTCTCCTCTCCTCCACTGCCTGCCTCTGCTGGGAGGGGGCCGAGGAGCCCCCGGGCTTGACCATGGAGGTGGATCTCATGAAGGACATTTCCTGCAAGGACAGACACGGAGTGAGGCTGGCTGGGGTCGGGTGTTTGTGCTGTGAGCCTTCTGCAGAGCTCTGGGGATCAGGCCTAGGCCCTTTATGCACTCGGCAGAAAGGAAAAAAAAAAAATACAACCCCTAAGGAAACTGAAAGTCTGAATTAAATGGCCCTTTGCCATCAGTCAGGCTCTTGCTCGTGCCTCGGAGCAGAGCAGGGGTCACACAGGCCCAGTTCAATGGCTGAATCTCACTTTTCCATCTTTTTCAAGGAAAATTCTGCAGTGAGTGGTAAACAAACGCAGAGAGGGCTGGGATCTCATCCTGGAAAGGGGCTAACCGCTAAATCAATCTCTCGTACACTGGCATGATCTTCATTTGACACTAAATAGGAAGCAAGAAGGACGTGACCTACCCTCGGGCGGAATTTCAGGGCCTGGACTGCCCCTGTGATTGCTCGGATCCAGCTGCGCATGTCCTCGGGGCTGTCTGCCTGCAAAACACCCCGGCCCCAGTGAGACTTTGCCTCCTGCCGCCCCCGCCACGGGCAGAGTCGATCCCGCAGGCAGACGTGGACACGGGACCGCGGCTGCCGTGCGCTCGCCTCTCCTTTATCCCTGCTTAAAGATCTTGGCAGCACCGTACATTCCCCCCGAGGAGGGGAGCCACTCTCCACACTGCAGCATTTTTGTATCAAGCACAGATAAGGCATTTCAGGAAAAAAAATTGTCGGGTGTTCCCAACTCTGCCCTGCGGATGGTCGGGGTCTGCATCCCGCCACCAGCCCACCCCGGCTGCCTCACCTGGATGTAGAAGGTCCTGGAGGTCGTTATGATTTCAAAGAGGTTGTCCCGCATCAGGAGGTCACTAGGAACAGCGAGAAAGAGATGGTCACTACCCAGAAGTCGGTGTGGATAGGAAAAAAAAAAAAAAAAAAATAAATCCTGTGTTTATTGTCATCGCTAGAGCGTGCTGGGGAAAAGCATGTTGAAGGCAAACCCTGGATCTCATCGGGATTTTGAGAAGGTGACTCCAGTTCCCAGAGACCTTCACCTAAACACTCCAGCTTCTGCTGTCTGCAGGCGAACCCCCTCCCCTCCCCAGACCATAATCCCTCTCATTTACAGTTCATTTTAAATATGAGCTATTACTCATTAAGAATAAACAATTCAAAGATGTATTCATAAATTACATTTTTACTTTAGCTAAAGAGGTTTGTTTTCTTAGTTCATTTTTCATTGCAAGCCTTCAAGTTACTTTGATCTGATCAGCACTCGCTGCAGTAAGTTGTTCCCAAGACATTGTGCAGCCACCTGTGCCAGTTTAAGGAAAACACCCATGTAGGGCCTTGGGCAGCTCTACGAACACCTCTGTCCTTCTGTCCTACGACGGCGATTACTGTGCAGGGCCCCACGCTCCTCAGTCTATGGAGACAAGAGCTGCAGGAGCAGCCTGCCCAGAGATGGGGAGGGACAATGTCCGGCATCCAGCCACACCTCCCCGACTGCTCACGGAGCTGAAGGGGAAGAAATTTCTTAAAAGCAAAACAAAGAGGCGACACGTTGGGGTTACAGGGCTCTGAAAGAAAAGCGAGCGGCAGCACAGCTCAGCCTGGCCCCGGCTCGCAGCAGCAGCCGCCGTTCGGGGCCCGCTGGGCTCCCGCAGGAGGGAGCCGAGTTCCCTTCGCGCCCTCCTCGGGGGCTGCTCCCCGCCAGCAGCTCCGGCACAGCCCGGGGCTCCGGCAGCGAGACGCGGACGGGAGCGTTACCCCGACTTGACCAGGCACTCGTGGGTCTTGCAGACGTCCTTGAGGAGAATCGAGCGCAAGGGCTCCTTGTCCTGCGGAGACAAGAGGAGACGGCGATGGGCTCGGCTGGCCCCGGGGCTGGTGGTGCCGGCGTGTCCCTCCCACGGAGCCCCCCGCGCCGGCACGGCAGCGCGGCCGCCCCAGACCTCTCCCGGGGAGCAGCCGGTGCCAGGCGGGGGCCGGGGCTGCTCACCTGCTCACACTTGTAGTAACTGATGGAAAATTCATCCAGGATGAAGTACCGGCGCTTCCAGCTCTTCCTCTGCACAAGGGAGGAGGAAACCGCTCGGTGCTGGGCTCCGGTGCGCTCCCCACGCTGTCGTGGTCCTGCACCCAGCGCACCCCTGGAGCACCCCCAACCCGGGGGGGGCACCCCGGCACTCACCACGTTCCCCTGCTTCACGCAGTAGCCGCTCTTGAGGACAGGGGGCCCAGCGGGCGGCTTGGTGGCTGAGGTGGGGATGTAGCTCTGCGAGCGCCGCAGCAGCGGGTGGGCGGCCACGTCGCTGCCCTCCCCTCCGTCCCCCCCATTCTGCAACCGGAGAGCACAGAGTTACCGGGAGGGAGCAGGGAGGGGAATTCCCTGCTCGCAGGCAGGACACCCGAGCCGGAGGGAGAAGCAACCTGAAGCAAGCCCCGAGTGCAGCGCTGCGAGCCAAGGGCTAACGGCAACGCCTGGGCACGAGCAGGGGGACGGGCCAGAGCCGAGAGCTGGTTCTATCTCCTTGCATGCAGCTTTTCGGACTGCTGCTTCAGTGCTCTTCACCCTTCTGGCATCCACGTGTTAAAAACAACATTAAGAAATTGGAAAGGCTACAGAAAAGCAACCTGAGGGCTGAAGAAAATCCCCTGCAGCAGGGGAGTTAAAGGACCTTGGACCTCATCTGCCTGGCTTATCAAACCCCGGGGTGACCCGGCTGCGCCACAGACCTTCTCGGGGGAAACTCAAGGTACAAGGAGCTCTTTCACCTGGCAGAGGGACACAAAACAAAAACCACCAGCTGGGAGCTGGTGCCAGACGAACCCAAGTTAGAAAGCAGAGATACTTTCCAACCTGAGGCGGCCATATATCATGGGCATCAACTGCCCAGGAAAGCCATAAAGTCTCCGCTCCATATTCTCTCAGCCAAATTCTCCCAAAAGAGACCGTCATGTTTGGAGTTCAGGTAGAAAAAAAACGTACTTCCTCTGGCCCCGAGTTGTCTCTCCCCAAGTGCAACGCTCGCTGCTATGAGTGCGGCTGGGCTGCGCACGTGGCCATGCACCCAGCACCCATCCCTGCACCCAGCACCCATCCCCGCGCCCACCCCGAGTGCACCCAAGAGCCCCCCGCCCCGCTGCCAGCTTCCCCCCCTCCCCCCTCCGCACCGCCCCGTCCCCGGCAGCTCCCTCCCTTCCCCCTCAGCAGCGCAGGGGATGGGCGAGATGAAACATCTGCACTCGTCTCCTTCCCCCGTCCCTCCAACCCCTTCCTCCAGCTCCTGCTGAGGTTTGAGCATTGCCATGGCAGCCGGGGGGGCTCTCGCCGCCACCAGCCTTATTTGGCACCCGCGCCGGTGCGGTTACCCAGTGCCCTGCCCGCGCGGCTCCTTCCAGCACCTTCGAGAGGCCGCTGGGGTTCCTCCAGGACAGACCAGCAGCCATTTGCCCGTCCCCAAAGTCCCTCCCGGCACCTCCGAGAGCGGCGGAGCAGAGCCCCGGCCCGGCCGGGGAGGGGAAGTCACCCGCTCCCCTCGCTCAGAGATGGGGACGCTGCTGCAAGAGGGAGCGACACCCCGGAGCCGGGGGTCGGGTCTGGGGGTGCAGCTGGAGCGTGGGGCAGCACCAGCCGGCCGGGGCCCAGCCAGGAAACCACGGACGCGCCCAGGAAGCTGCAGCGGAGAAATGGCCATTTCACACGGGGCAAGCAGCAAGAGCGCAGAAAATTTTCCGGCAGCTGATGCACCAACTCTGAAAAACCCCCTCGGTGAAAGACAGAGATTGGGCGAGGGCTGAGGACAGAGCTCGGGGCTCTGGGGAGGCGGCGGCAGGGGAAGAGAGGGAGGCAGAGCTGGGAGTTGGGAGGAAAGAGCAGCTTTAACTCCCTGAAACAAAAAAAGAAAAGTCCCAGGGCCGGCTGCTGACACTTGTTTGCAAACAGGCTGCCCCGGCCGTGCAACACACCGGGAGGGAAGTGGGGAGGCACAGCCCTCCCCTCCCCTCCCTGCCCTTCCCCACCTCACGCACGGGGCTGGGGGGGCAGCGGCATCGCGCGGGGCAGCGGCACCGGGGAGGGATGGCTGGAAGCCCCCCACATTGCTCCGCACCCAACAAACCCCCCTGCACCCGACAAACCCCGCGGCCAGGGAAGCGTTAAAAGCCCCTGCCAGCGAAAAATGGCTGCAATGATCTAATTCTCTGCTCTATTTTTAGTGCTGCCACCGATAAGAGCTGAAGCGAGACCCGGCGCAGGATGAGCACCCGAAGGTGGGAGACGCCGGCGGCCACACGCCGAGGGAAGGGGGTGCAGAGTCACGGCAAGGGGTGTCGGCCACCCCCACCGGGACGGGTCGGTCCCTTTGGGGGCAGCAACACGGGGTCCCTCTGCCCCGAGCACCTCGATGGGGGATTCGGACCCGGGACGTGTGGGTGGATGGTGCGGGATGGAGGTGATCAGGTTCATACCCTCCTCCTCCTCACAGCCCCTCCTCGCATCACACTTCAGAGCGAGGGAAAGGAGAGGTGCTGCAGGGTGCTAAGTGCAGCTATTTATACACCCCTGAGTGGGAAGGGTTTGCAGGCACCAAGCTGGTTTCCAGAAATGAAAGTGCAAACCAGCCTCCCCAGCAGCCCAAACCAGCAACTGCCTCCAGCCCCATGGGCCTCCCTGGACCCCCAGACCCCAGCGCCAGCCCACGGGACCCACGTCCCCGAGCTCTGCTGCTCCCACACGCAGGTTAGAGAATGGCAGAGCCCATCGCTGCTGCCTGTTAACAGAATTTCTCCACCCCTTGCACTGCTGAACACCAGGGGGGCAGGGGGGGTGCTAAAGCAAGAACAACACCCCGACACTCGCCTTCCCGGTGCTCTCCCTTCCTAAAGCAGAAATCTGAGCAGCGTTTGCAACAAGTGATTTGCAGACCCAGCTGGAGGCAGAAGGCAGCTCGCCCTTGCTGGCAGGAGCCAGGCACAAAACCTGCGGGCTGGGACCCCGCAAAGCCCGGCTCAGGCGCCGAAGGGCCCCCGGCAGCGAGGTGCAGGGGTGTGGTGGGAACACCCTCGCCCAGCTACGCACGGAGAAAGCTGCTGCCTCTTCTGCTTATCCCCATTAGCTGCTGCTCTTAAACCATGGGGAACAGGGACACCAAAGCGGGGTGCTGACATCGCAGGGATCTTACCCCCAGGATCTGGGGCAGTGCATGGATCCTGCCAGCTCACCTGGTTGATGGAGATGGGCGTGTGGACCACCACCCCCCCGATGATCTCGGTTTTGTAGGCCACCTGGGGCTTCCTCTCCTGGGCCTGGGCCACCACAGGAGGCTTCGTGATCTCCGCAGCCGGTGGGATGCTGCCGCCCTTTGGCACCTGTGGGAGAAGGAAAGGGGTGAAGGGCACAGGCATCTCTGTCCTCCCAGCCTAAATGCAGCAATATCCCTTTAAAAAATAATAAATGAACAAGCCACCCCAATTAGGGAGGGTGTGGGCCCCACCCGGGCGGTTTGCAGGAGGCACTGAGATGGGAGATGAGAGGTGGTGAATAATTAAGCATCAACTCACATGAGCCTGCGACTCGCCTCTGCAGCCCCATGCGTTTGTGGGACACTTGCTCCTGTAATTGTCCCCGCTCTACTTACAGCCAGGCTTAATGAGGAGCTTTCATCTGCCTCTAACGAGGCTGAGCTGCAGCGCAGTTTCCAAGTTTTCCTTCCCCAGTCTGCACTTCCAGCCCTGCCACGCCATTTATCAGGGTCTCTGGCTCCAACCCACCCACTGCCTCCCGCCCCGGAGCGCAGAGGGAGCAACCACGGTCCCCTCCCTGCAAACCGCACCGGGCACCGGCCGCGCCGAGCGGGGTCCCAGCTGCTCTGAAATCCCTGCTGAGGCAGACAGCTGGACCCGCGCTTAACCTGGGGCCTGGCTTAAGTCCTGGGGGGCAGAGGTCTGTGCTAAGACCTCACAAACCCACAGGCAGGAGAGGAGGATGGGCCAAGGACGAGATCCTGGTCACCCCACAGCCACGCTGCCTGCGCAGGGCCCCGGGTGCTCTGGCTGTCAGGGCGGGCAGCGGCGGGCAGCGTGCTCAGGTGCCATCGTTTCCTGCTTCGGAGATGCTGCTGCCGTGAGCGTGACCACGCCAGGCTCCCGCACGGCCCCGCGCAGAGCACCGGCACTGTCACGCGGGCGAGCCCGGGGCCGAGGAGCCGCCCAGCTGCCCGGCGGAGGAAAGGGTTTCCCAGCGCAGGGGCAGCGGCGCTGGGGGTGCGGGCAGAGGGAAGGAGCAGCAGCTCCGCAGGCAGCAGCGCGGGGGGGAAGGTGCAGGGTCCCTGGTGACGGTCACACACCTCCTGCCTTCAGCTGCCCGGGCCTGGCTATGAAGACAGCAGGAGGGTGAGGAAACACAGGAACCGATTTGCCAAGAGCAGAGAGAGGAGAAGTCGCTGTGAGAAGCAGAAGCTGAACCCGGTTCTCTGCACCAGGAGCAGCGCCCGAACCGCTGCCCCATCCTCCTCGTTAGCAGGCTCATTACAACTCCTGCCCCGCTCTGGAGGTGGGTTTGTTATAGCCAGTATCACCTGGTAGCCAGTACTGTAGCCAGCACCGACCCATAAAAGAGAAGGTACAAGCCAGAGCCTGTGCAGTCGGTGTGGTGGCTTCAGGCGCAGAGGTTGTCCCATCTCACGTATTTGCAGATAAAAAAAGAAAGTACAAGCCAGGTCTGGCCTTGTAGATGACTTTCTCACAGGGACTATAACACAGCACTCCATTTAAACAAAAAACTCAAAGAAAAAAGTTATTTCATAGGCCCCAATCCTAAACCGTTCGTCATGATTTTTCCTTATCTTTAATTTACAAACCACGAGCCCCACGCATCGGCACAGGATCTGCTACAGCCCCGCCAGCACCAAACATCAGCCAGACACTAATGCCAGGCGCGGGGGACCTGCGGCACCTGCCCCCCTCACGGGGACCCCCCACACCCCGGGGCTGGGAGGAACCCACCCTGTGAACACTGAACCCGGGAGCCCCGACACCATCAAACACGGCAGCAGATGGAGCGAGAGGCAGCGCAGCGTCACCCCCAGCACCGGGCAGCTGAGGGGAACAGCCCCCACCAGTTACTGGGTCAGCGACCGTTAATCCGCGGTTCTATGAACGCAGCAGTAAATGAGAGGAGACGGCAGACAGACTCCTCCGGGTCCAGGCACAACCCACCCTGCGATGCCCCACAGCCTGTAGTCGCTACACCTCGTCACAAGACCCGGCGTTCCAGGAAGAATAAAAATCGAGTAAATAAATTATTGAAGCAGAAGAAAGATGCCCTTCGGCAGCCGCAGCGAGGAGGCGGTTACACACGATCCCAGCAGGAGCGACACGGCCCTGAGCACGACGGGGACGATGGGGCCGGGGACGGCTCCCACAGGACCTTCCCCAGGGTGCAGCCGGGCAGGGAGGGCGAAGATGCAGGAGCAAACAGCAGCAAAATAAATCCCGACCAGGAGAATCCGTGGGGATGGTGGAGGCAACGCCCCGTCCGAGCCAGACCCCTGAGACGGGTCACTGCGCAGCTCCGGCCTCGCAAAGGGACGCGGCGAAGGCCGGAGGGAAGCCCGGCAAGGAGCAGCCGCAGTGGGGGGCACTGGGGGGGCGGTGGAGGGGGAGAGCACAGCAAGAAGGAAAGCACAGCTCTTCCAGGTGCTCAGCGAGCGGCATCAAGGCAGGATGCGGCCACACCAGAGACGAGCCTCGTGCCACCTACCGTGATCTTACTGGCCCGGTTCAGCGCCTCCACCCAGTCCTGCAGGTCCTTCTGGTCGCTGGCTTGTAGGAAATAGCGCTGGGATAGAGCATTGATGACTGTCAAAGAAGGGAACGAAGAGAAGAGTTAGGGAACCCCATTCAGACCTTAGCATTATTAAAGCAAATTAAACAATAAATCAACACGACAGCATCTCTCAACTCCCAGTCCCAGAGCGACTGGCAGAGTCATCTCGTAACCTCTCGCATGGAAAAGCTGCCGAAGGGTGTGAAGGGGGACACGGCATCCTTGCCCCGGAGCTTAGGGAGGGCAGGGCTGAAGCCAGGCTTAAACTAGGACTTAATCTAGACCCTTGCAGGGGCGTTTGAGGGCCCCTTGGGACTCCCTTCACTCAGCGTTTGGGTTTTAACCGTCACCCAAAGTGTTGGTGCGAACCCCCACGAGGGGACGTGCCGTGAGCTCTGGTCTCTGTCCTGGGCTACGTCCCTTGTCATAAAGTATCGCAAAGGCAACGCCGCTCCCTTGGGACGAGTACGGGCTTGTGCTGCCATTTCTGTTGCTTTAAACCCGAGGTCAGGGCTCACACACGAGGCACCGAGGCAGCGCGGGTCAGGCTGAGGCCATTCGGGGTGGGGGGAACTGGACAGCAAACGCCTTTCCCTGCGCCAGCGGGAGCCGCAGCTCCCACAGCCTCAAAAAGGGAAAAGCCCTGTGTGGCACAAGGCAGCGCAGCACGACGGGACACGCGGGAAGGACTCAGGAGCACAGCAAAAGCTGTCACGGGGGGGACCCCCAGGGTCCTGCCTTCTCACCAGGCTCTGCCTGTGCGTCTCGTGGGGGGGTCACAGTGACAGGGCCACCACATGGGGCTGTGGCTCACACTAGCCCTGCGCTGGCCCTCTGGCACGACGTGCTGGGTGCTGGCAGCGTCCCCTTCCCTCCCCAACCCCAAGGACGCTGCAGGCAGGGTCTGTCCGGGGAGGGGGGTCACGGGGGAGGCATCGAACCGCAGCCTCCCGCGGCAGCGTGTCCTCCCCAGCAGAGCCCCGCCAGGGTCCCCTCGCTCACCAAAGCAGAACGGAGTTTTCGGCTTCTGTTTCGGGGTGGCGATGCTAACCTGGAACAGAGCAAATGAAAGAAACAATTAAAGGCAACAGCACACGCTAACGGCAGGGAGGAGAGCGGGAAGTTTCTACCCTCAGAAGCTGGTGTTCCCCAAGCTCCAGCCCAGCCCACGCTCCCGGTAACTCCGACACCGCAGCATGAGCGGGGGGTCAAGGAGTGAGCACCCAACTGCTGGCACCCCGCAGCCTCATCACCCCACGTCCCAGCAGCCACCCGGCCCGAGGGGAGGCATCGTCTGCCCCCCAGCCCTGCAGTTACCCCCGTCTGCAAACAAGGAGGGGAGCTGGCTCGAGTCGGAAAATGAACGTGGCCGGCGGGCAGGGCCCGATTCTTCCCAAAGTGCCCCCCGTGCAGCCCCGGGTCGGAGCCGGCCGCATGCCCCCGCGAGCTCTCGGGGACCGGCCGGTATCGGACGTTAACGCCGAACACACGCGGCAACGAACGCGCCGTCCCGGGGGAAGGTCAGCGCGGAGACGGGGCTCCCATCTCCCGCCGTCCCCCCGGCTGCACTGCAAAGCAGAGCACGGAGCTTTCAAAGGCCTCGAAAACGCCGGGTTTCTGCTGGACTAACACAGTTGCTCTTGTCAGCAATTAAGAAAATTGAGGGAAAATAGCAGTGGTTTCTCCCTAAAGAGTAGGAATCATTTATATAAGAATAATATTCCCCAGGGCTCCAAGCACAGCACTCATGGAGTATTTATTCCAAAGGAGGCTTCCTCCTTCGGAGCCAGACTATAATGTTTTAAATATGTTTTCTCAAGCAACCCTCCATTTTTCTGGCGTATTTACCGTTGGTAGTTAAAGCCGCTGGCATATCCCAGTCCTGCAGCTTGTGACCAAATGCTGTCCTACAGCAATTTTCATTTAGACTAAAACGTATATAATTTATAAGTGAGGCTCTTTCTGAAATGGGGAAGGCTCAACCTCCCGGCGTTGCTTCATCTGCGCTTAATTTATAAATCATGATTCAGCAGGAACAGAGAGATCGTCCAATTCTTTATCCAGCTCCCACGTGGAGCTGAGCCCGGCGCGGCGGCCACGAGCCCCCCAGCCCCCAGCAGCAGCCGAGGGGCAGCTCCGCTCTCCACGGCCACGCTCGCAGCCACGGCCCCGCACGTTCCAGTCACCAATCCTGCAATGGTTGTCACTTATTGCACTCTTTTTGCCTTCCCGTGGAAGCCAGATAATGCCATTAAGACACACAAAAGACTGAGTCTCCAGGAGGTCTCATCCTGTGGGCTGCTGCCCTCTAAGCGCTGGGGAGAGCTGCTGGTGCCCCCAACCCATCACGAGCGGGACCTCAGGACCGTCTCTGCCTCTCCATCTTCAGAGGGTCTGATGAGCACCCTCGGGCTGCAGCGGACCCGCAGCCGGAGGCACCGCGCCGGGTTCCTGGGGACTGAGTGCCGGAGCAAGAGGGGCACCGCGGTACGAGCACCAACCCAGGCTCGGCCCGGGGCTGCAGCAGCAACTCCGAGCTGATCGCCAGCCCTGTGTCCAGCTCACACTGACACCACGCTCCCGTCCCCACTCAGCCCCATGTCCTTCCTCATGGCAGAGCAGTTCCTCTTCCTCCCGCGCCCCAACCTCGCAGCCTGGTTCGCGGGTGAAGGGACGCTCCCCCCTTCCCACGGACCCGCTCAGGCTCCCGTCCCAGGGACGACGGCGGGCTCGGGCCATCACCCCTCCCAGGAAAGCCACGTGGAAAAGGGGACAACAGGGAGCATCCGTCTTCCCTCCACCCCGCCATTACCTTGGAGATGTAGGTCAGCTGCAGAGATCCGACAGCACCCGCACCGATAGCCAGGTTCTGCAAAACATTTAACGAGCAATGGGCGTTAAACGACAGGGCAAGGGAGGGGAGACAGGCCATCAGTCGAGGCTGCGAGGCCACTCCCCTGCTTGGCGCTCCCAGTTCACCTCGCACCCCGCGGGCAGCCGGGACCGGCTGTGCCGTGCTGCACTCCGGCCCCGTGCCCTCCTCGGCCCCGCTCCAAACTGCCCGTGCGGCGGCTCCTGGGGTGCGGAATTCACGGCGGGGCTGCTCTGCTGGAGCTTGGTCGTGGCCACGGGAGACCCCAACAGACGAGCGATGCAGCAGACAGCATCCTCCGCCGGGGACCCGGAGCCGCCTCCACCGGGGCAGCCCAGCGGGGAGCCCGGGATGTGCCCACAGACCCGTTAACAACCTCAGGGATGTGCCCGGCGCGGAGCAGGGAGCGGCGTGGGACCCTACCTGGGGGTTGTCCATGTACCACAGGAGGCAGTTGGCCTGGGTGTCCAGGATGAAATACCTCCGCAGAAACTTGCCGCAGGTCTCATTTTCTTCGATGTCCAGGAACCCGCAGATACGGTTCTGTCGATCCAAGTACGGCATGCCGGGCTCCTTCTGGCATCACCCTGCAGAGGGGGGACAGGCAGGGAAAGGTGGGTGCTCCGCTCCCGCAGCCCCAACCCCCCAGGGAGCCGCTCCTGCACCTCCAGCCGCCCCAACCCCTCGGCGCCAGACGTGCCGGGATGCCAGCGCAGTCACCCCGCCGGCGTCCGAGCTCACGAGGGGGAGAGGGAAGGGACAACCTGCCCAGGCTGGCCCAAACCAGCACGTTAGCTGCCTCCCCTCGCTCAAAAACGAGGCATTTCCGTACACGTGTTCCTCCCCACGGAGACGCACGTCGATCCCCAGCCCCGAGAGCCGCCAACCCACCGCAGCCAGGGAGCTCAGAAGGCGCGAAAGCCCGCACGAGGCTCCAAGGAGGGGCTGGGGCTTTGCTCCTCGCCCAGCTCCCTCCTCCGCATCACATCCCACAGCCACTGCAGCTCCGATTTCCCAACCTGCCCAAACCTCCCGCTGCCTCTCCCAGGCCTCCGCAGCCCACGGCTCAGCGCCCAAAAAGCAAAGTCAAAGGGCTACCGCCGCATGTTCACCCGGTGGGGAAGCTGCCAAGCACAGACATCGCCCAGCGTGCCTCTGTGACGGGGAGGGGTGCCAGTGTCCTGGCCCCGGGAGCGGGCAGGAGTGGGACTGAAACCGCTCAGCAAGGAACTGCAGGACTTTGGAAAGCCGGGAGCTGCAGGTGGACTTGGTCTGCCCAACAAACGCTCACTGGCCCGGCTCCGAGACCACTCCTGGCACCCGGCCACTGGCACATCCTGGGGCAGCGACTGACCAATTCCGAGTGACAGCCCTGGGCCCCAAACTGTCCCTGTCACAGCCGTGGTTGTGTCCACCGAGCTGCCCTCCGAGAGCTCGGCAACACGGGGCAGCCCCGGGCCACAGCTCAGCCCACAGAGGGGACAAAGTAGCCACAAAGGGTTTGACGCGAGACACCAGGTCCCTGGGAACCATAACAAAAAATAATCCCGAAGCAGGCTGCGCGCTAGAGAGAGCCCGAGCACACTCCCAGGAAATGGAAAACAATCTGCAACTCCAGCAGAAAATCTGTGCAGCCAGGATGCCGAGTCAGCAGGGAAAACAATGACCCATCGCCGCGGGGCCAAGCCGTGTCACCAGGTCTGCCCGGGCACGGACCCTCCCTGGCCGCTGCCCCCCAGCCAGGGCGGGCCCGGGGGTCCTCTCCGAGCTCCCCGTGGCTGGTGGGACCGCGGCTGCACCGTCACCTCCAGCCCCGCGCCGGGAGCGAGAGCAGCACCGAGAGCCGCGGGTGGGTGGGGGACACCCCCCCTGCCACGGCTCAGGGATGGAGACGGCAGCTACCGAAGGGACACGAGCTGAACCCGGTGAGGTTTGTCCGGTAGAAGAGGGGTGACTCGCGCAGGTGCCAGCAGCAGAGGCTGCACAAATAAAAGATCTCATGCAGAAAAGGAGGAAATACTATTTTTGAGCTGCAGTGGAGTGGGGCCCTGAGAGGCGAGTGTTGTGCAAGAGTTGTGGTGCAGCTGCAAAGGTAGAGGTGGCAGAAAACAAGTCAACCTGCTGTCAGGATCTCAGAGTTTATCACCAGCGTTTCAGAGATGGGTATCAGGGCTTTGCTAGGAGGGAAATCGTCCCGCCTCAGTAGAAGGATCGTTTTAAAGCAACAGACTTGCCCTGATGCAAGGGTTATGTGGGCACTTCACATTTCACTGCTTTTTTGTGGGGTTATTTTTGTGGGCGGGGGGAAGCACACAGAAAGCAGATTCCCAAGCGCCTTCAACCATACCAACACGTTCAGACCAGGCCTCATAAACTCTCTCTTCCTCCTGCTGCTAATAAAAGCCCAGAGATTCCTGCTTATGAGGGGGATGAGAAAGACCCGAGGTGTGCTGCCGGCAGCACGGGGATGAGCCCCGGCCCCTCGGGGCTGCGGTGCCAGACCATGGGACACCTCCGGGGACTCCCTGCGTCCCCCTCCCATCCTTAATTATACGGGCTCGGCTGAAAGCCCACAAACCAGCTCGATCTCCTGTGCGAGCTGACCTCAGATTGCACTTGGGTATGCAAAACCCTTTAGGCAGAGGAGACTGTGATTGCTCCAAACCGCCCTCCAGACCGTGCTCCCCCCAGCCCAGCTCCTGTCCCCTCACCTCCCACTGCCCGCAGGACACGAACTGGCCGTCTCCTTGCAGCCACCACGAACTGCACTTTGCCATAGGAAAAGGATAAAAGTAGCATCTGCAGCTCCACCAGCATGTGGGCATTTGGTTCCCCTGCTCAGGAACTCTGGGAGGGCCAAAAAATGCTCAGTTTGCACTAAACGTTTACTATTTATACAGCACTTTGTAAACTCCAAATCGTAAATATTTCCATGCGAGACCCAAACTTATGGAAGGACACAAGACTAAACCTGAGGGGGAGAGTAAGGACCTGACAGAAAATCAGCATCATTTAAAAGCGCAGATGCGTCCCCGAAGGCCTCGCAGTGAGGAGGAGCTTCAGACAACATCCCTTATGGAAAGAGGACGGGCACCAGACCCGCACCGGGCGCAGGAAGCGGCGATTTATGGGCGATGCCCACGCCAGATTCGTGGAGCCTGATCTGCCACCCAACAACCCCCTGAACTCCCCGAGCATCACCCCACATCGAGCCCTCAGGATCTCATTACCAGACCCCGCTTATGAATTTAGGCCATTTCGTAGTGAAGCCCATCGGAGACTTCCAGGACTCTTCCCCACCTCTGAAGCAACAGATTTCCCAGCTTTTTCAGAGTCATAACATCCCACCAAAACCAGGATAACCCTTTCCCGGCTCAGTTAACAACATGACAGGAGCGATTAAGCTACAGAGGGTCTACAGCAGAACTACCCTCTCGCCTGCCTGCGGAGCCACAGGTAAGCGCGGCCCCGGGAGAGGCGGGAGGTGCCGGGCACCGTCCGAGCCCCGGCGCTCTCTGCGGTCACCGCTGGCTCAAAGGCCTCGTGGGCAGCCGCACAGCCAGACTTTCCAGGAAGCGCCCCTGGCCACCAGCGCTCCGCCACGGCCACCAGCACCGCCCCGGGACAGCAGAAAACGCCGAGGCGAGGGCAGAGCTGAGCTGCAGAGCGCGGCCGCAGCTCGGCCCGTTGCACCTGCAGGCGCCCGCATCCTCCTCCTCCTCCTCGCTCACGCCCGACTGCCCGAGCCGGTGCTGGCTGGGGCGCAGGACGACCCCCCCCGTTTCATGAGGGCTCCGAGGCGGGACACCCGCTGTCCCCACGCAGCCCCGAGGTGGCCGCGGCGGCGCAGGGCGATGGCTTCTCCCTGCTCTGGGCAGGAGTCCGGGGCTGCCGACGTCTGTCCGGCCGCCACCCCACAGCGACGGCGCAGGCAGAGCCCAGCGACCAACTCCTGCTAACTCCGGCCGTTCGCCTTCATGAAATAATGAACCTGTTGAAAGGCAGCCTGGGAGCACCGCGGATACACCGCTTCGTCTCAACCGTCGGAGGGGGGGGGGGCGCACCCACACTCTGAATAGCTGCAGAACCAAATCCTCCCCCCCGCACATTTCCTACCAATCCCACAGACCCAAAGCTCCCCGATCTCCCCCAGGGATCCCCCTCCCCAAGCAGGGGCCACCCCGGCAGGAGCAGCCCCCGCTCCCTCCAGCCCCCCAGCCCCAACGTGCGGAGCCGACCCGCATCGGGGGCGGGGGCCCTTCCCCCCCACCCCCCGCGCCACGGATGCTCCCAAGTGCTGAGGCAGCACTTTCTGCCCCATCCCCGCCCCGACGGACCGGCCCCACGGGCGCTGCCTCCCCCCACTCGGGGCCGCCCCCCCAGCCCGCTCCCGGCGCCGGGGGTTGGGGGGGGGGGGGGCCACGGAAGGGGAAACCCCTTCTCGGGGTGGGGTGCGGGTCCTGCCCGCACTGGGGTGAGGGAGGATGGGGACGGGGCAGCGAGGGCTCCCCCCACCCCGCCCCGCGGTGTCCCCGAGGGGCAGCGCTGCCCGGGGGGGCTCCGCGGACAGGCGCAGGCCCCCGACACTCACCCCGCGGCGTCCCTGGGCTGCGCGGGCCGCGCATGGCCGGCGGAGGGGGCGGGGGGGCGGGGGGGGGTGTGCCCCTGGCTCCGCCGTCGCTTCTTTCCGGGTTAATTACGTCTCCCATTAGCAAACCCGGCCCCGGATGTGAGTGCGGGGAGCGGGGGCGGCTCCGTGGGGCGGGGGGTGTTCCCGCGGGGCGGGGGGGGGGTCCCGTCCCGGGTGTCCCCCCCCCACGTTCCGTGTCCCCCCTCCACGCACCTGCAGCGGGGCCGGCTCTGTCCGCGCAGCCTCGGGGGGGGCCCCGCTGCGGGGTTGGGGCCAGCCCGGTCCGGGCCCCGCCGTCGGTTTTGCACCCCCGCCGCGGGGTGGGAGAGCCCCCCCGAGAGCCCCTGCCCGGCCCTGGGCGCGGGTCCTTCCTGGCAGAGCCCCCCCACCCGACAGAAAACTGCCCCGTGGATCTGCAGCCCCCGAACGGCTCCTGCGCCAGCGCCGGGACGCTCCAGCAGTTTCCCAGCCCCGTCCTGCGGGTCCGGGGGGGCGGCTGCACCCCCCGCGTGAAACTGCCTCCCCCGGGACCAGTGACCCCGGCCGAGACCAGGGACCCCGACCTAGACCGGTGATGCTGACCAGGACCAGTAACCCTGACCGAGACCAGTGACCCCAGCTGAGACCAGTAACCCTGCCGAAAAGCAGTGACCCCGACTGACACCAGTGACCCTCCCCGAGACCCTGCCCAGGGCAGGAGCCAGACCGCAGCCTGGTGAGCAGCCCAGTGCTCTGCCGTTGGCCCTCCCGTTGGCTTCCAGACCGCGGGGGACATCGTCACCGCTTTAGAAAACCTTTCGCCGCTCCCGTGGCCTCATTCTGGCCTGTGATGGCCAACGCAGCAGCCCCTGAGCACGGGCAGCGGGCGGGGAGAGCAGCGTGCCCCTCAGGCGGGTCGCCCCAGTCCCGCTGTCGGCCTCAGACCCACCACCCCCATTTCTGTCAGCAGCTCGGACCCTGCCGGCCCAGCCGCACCTGGGGCAGTTTGGGTGCTCGCACCTTTCCACACCAGCCCGAGGCTGCGCCCGGGTCTCCGCTTGCGCAGACTCGCAGAGTTCAGGCCGGGGAGAGAGGCCGGAGGATCAGCCCCAGCCCAGACCCCACGAAACCAACCCCGGCGGCACCGGCAGTGGCGCGGGGGGAGGAACAGGCGCCCGGTGGGGTTGGCACTCCGCCCTCGCAGGGCAGGAGGGGAAAACCCCACCACGTAACACAGCAGTCACGTCAGGTGGCCAAGCCATGGCACCCAGCTCCCCAAAACGCTGCAGACGCCCTCGGGGGACCCGGCACTGGAATCTGTAAAGTTATTTGTGTGCTGCAGCGCTGGCGGTTCCTCCTCACCTGAGAATGCTGCGAACACGAAGCCCGGCGTTAATAGTTGCTGTTGGGAGCGAGCAGAGCGTGGGCAGCAGCGGGTCACTGTCCCCCTTTGCGACACAGTCTCAGGGCCTTTGCTGTCCTCGTGAACCCCCTGCACGGTGCCCGTGGGGAAGCTGCTCCCTGTTCTAAAGCCGAGGGCGATCAGGCGCGTACAGAGCTCGCAGGCGCTGCCTGGTCACCCAGAAAACCTCAACCAGTCGGTCGTTAGTGCATCGCCTGAGCCCGTCACCCACACGCGGAAGGTCCCTCCCTGGCCAGGGCGACGCGGCCACAGAAAGTCAGGGGTGCTCCCACCCCCCCCGGGGACCAGCTCTGCTGGTCTCCAGGCAATGCCAGTGACCCCAACCTCCAGCTCTGGGCCCCGCGCCGCTGGTCTATCGGGGGGGTCCTTCCCTTTATCATTTTAAGGCAAAACTCTAGTTGTGAGGATGCAGTGCCGTGCATTTGAAGATTTTTTTTTTTTCCCCAAGCAATCGCACGCTGTTCAGCACTTGCTGTACCAAGTGTTGTTAAGTAAACACGTTGCCTCAACCCCCAGCGTTTCCTACGGCCTGGGTCATTTTTAGAACAGAGGTTTTTTTCCCCTTCCATGTTGCAGAAGGTTGCCCAAACGCTGCTGCTGAAACCACGTGTGTTCATTTCTGTGACTCTGCTGTGGGCCCCTGTCACCGCCCCGGGAGCTGACAAAACCACAGTCTGTCACAGCGAGAGCAGCCTCCGGCCCCTCACCGGGCGCCCGGAGCGTTTGTGTGAGCGTGGGTGGGGGTGAGCCGCCCCGTTTGGGCCCCGGCTCCTGCAGGAGCATCACTTGGGGCAGCTGCTGCTGGAGTTCAGGTGGATTCGGGGACTCGCTCCCCCCCGCGCTGCCCAGGACAGTGTGGGCTCCCCGTGGCTGCACCTCGGGAAGTCCCCGCTTTCTCCGCCGAGCTGCATCTGGCCCCGAAGCACTTTCTCCCAGCGTGGGTGAAACCGATCCCGGTGCTGCCGGTCCCGCCGAGGGCGCACGGGGAGCTTTGCTCTCACGGGCACTGTGCAAGTGGTGCTCTCCCAGCAGTTTGCACAAGGGTTGTTTTTTTCACAGAAATTTCCTGCTGGGCCGTGGCAGGGCCGCTCGCCCCGTCTATCCCCCCTCAAAGCTCGTCAAATAAATGCACCATCCAGCGGCTGCTCTCCCCGCTGCTGCCAGCCGGCCGCAGCCACGTGTCGGAGGAGCAGCTTCCCTCCCCGCTCGCATCCCTCCATGGTTTCCCCGTTGGGGGACAGGCCATCCCCACACCCTGCCGGAAGCTGCAGCCCAAAACGCGTCATTTATTAATTACATCAGGAGAAAAGCAGAGATGACCTCCCTCTGCACCCCCTCCCGCCAGCGCTCCCGGCGAGCCCCGACAGGACCGTGTACAACTGCATCCTGATACACCTGGGGTGACCCCAGCCTGGGTGCCCATTTTGCTGTCTGACAGCAGGATTTTGGCGTTGCCCCTCATGTACCTTCTCAGAGAAGGATCATTCCTCAGGGCAGCTGGTGCGTTGTCCCTTGCACGGCCTCCCCGTGCACTCAGGTGGCCACAGACCCTAAAGCCCACCCTTGCCCGGCTGCAGACGCTGATGGGGCCGGAGTCAGTGCCAGGCACTCACCGCAGAGCTTGTGAAGGTGCTGTAAGGGAAGCAAAACTCAAAGCATGAAAAACCACCAGTTATGGAAATGCAGGCCACAGCAACTGCGTTAGAATTTAAAAAAAAGGCAAACAATGAGGAAACAAGGAGGTTGGAAAAGCAACTTTCCTGCCTCAAAGCAGGGGTGGCCGCTCGATGGAGCCGCATCCAGGCAAGCTCGGGAGGTCTTGTCGGTGGATACCACCCCCCCGCCGCGGGGAGCAGCGCCCGCAGGTGTAACAGCAGAGGGGAGATGCAGAGCGTCGGTGCCGGGATTTGGCACAGCCTCACCCACACCCGCCTGCAGCGCTCGTCCACCCCACGCGCGTCCTCTCCGTCCCACTGCCGGCTGCACCGCCGGCCTCCCGGCACCATGCTCTGCCAACCACCGCCTTCCCCCCCCCACCCCCCCCACCCCGGCCTGCTTTGCTAAACTGTTCCACCGAGTATTTTTATAGCGGGGCATCTCCTGCAGAGCTTGTGACCTGCACCAGGGCCTGGATCTGGAGCAGCTCCGTTTTCTACGGGCGCAGTCACATGGCAGCTGGTCACGCTGCTGCTCTTCCATCATCCCGAGAGCCTTGCAGTTCTCCTCCCGTGTTTTTCAGTGTGTTTTGCTGCTGCAGCCTGCCCCCGGGTGTGAGCAGCCCCTTGAGCTCACATGAGCAGATGGAGGGGTATGAGGGGATTCCAGGGCAGGGCACTCTCTGCCCCAGGGCCTTTGGGGGTCCCAGCAGCATCTGGGGTCCCCGCAGGAAAACATCTCTGTGTTCCCAGGGGAATTCCGGAGCAGGCCCACAGCAGACACAGAACAATCTGCTTCCCAGCAGCCAAACACCCCCCTCAGCTGGTGTTCACCCTCACAAGACTCGATATCCACATTCTCCAGGACTTCTGACCCTTACCCGCCAGCACTCACCGAGGTCTCTGTTTCAGGAGCATCCTGCAGCAGGGAGTTCCACGGCTGGATCCAAGCATGCTGAATTATTTCTTCCTCTGTTCAAACTTGCTCTTTTCGGTTTCAGTACCTGTTCCCTTTTTTCTTGCATTATGACTAAGGGAAACTCCTGGCAGGTTGCTTTGCTGGAGGAGCAGTGGCTGGGTTTTCAGTCAGCACTTCGCTGACTCGCCCTGCGTTACATTTCTTGCAGTCAAATTCCCATTTTCCTCCCCACGCGCCCGACCATCCTTCTCTCTCCTCCCTTCACCATTCCCCTTTCTTTCCTCCTCATTCTTGTTCACTCACTTTTGCTGTTCTCCCTTACAAAACAAAGCAGCACCGGGCCCTCCTGGGGTCCCTCCAGCCGAGCTTTCAGTGAGCAGAGCACGGGCGTTCGCTTGGCTCGGTGCGATGCTTTCACCTTCCTAAGCATCGTACATCGAAAATAACCGGGAAAGCGGTTTGCCTGCCTGCCCCCGGGTCCCGCGGTGCCACCGGTGCCATGGGAGCTTTGTTCTTATCCCAACATCCAGCGGAGTTTCCCACTGGGCAGCTCAGGCCGAGTCCCCTGTGTCCTGCATCCTCCCCAGCCACCCCACACATTCATCTCCTCCGTACCTCGCCCAGGCACCACTTTTCTTCTCTTTCGACTGCAAAATCCCCCGGGCCAGGCCCCTGTGCCTGCATTAGACCAGCCCTGGGGGGTCTGGGCTGCAGCGGGACTTCTATAAAATCACACTTCAGCAGGTAATAACAACGGGCACCTGCGGGACGCACCCCGCGGGGGGGTCAGAGGGAAATCCTGCAGGAAAGAGGGAAAGCAAGAGCTCCCGGAGGTGGCGGTGACGGCCCGGGGGGGTGAATTAGTCCCCCCAAAAGTTTGATCTCTCTGCGGCTGCAGACACGCAGCTCTGCTTGTCCGGGGACAAACCCACCCCCCCGCGCAGCGTGTCCGGGGCTCTCTGCAGGGGCTGGCGGGTCCTGAGGGACGGTTTCAGCGCAAAGAGCTGCTCCGCACAGGCTCGGCCAGTATTTCACACCAAATATATTTATAGTCTGTCCACGCCCGTGTCTTTGCAGGCACGGGAGGGAAGAAGCTGCTCCCCGCAGCCGTGAATCTCAAGTTAGCGCAAAGCAGCCCAGAAGCATCTCTGTGGGGCAGGGTGCTGGGAGGGGGCTCTGCCCCAGGGCCCCCCGGGCTCTGTCTGGCTGCGCTCGGGTGAGCTCCCGCTCCCACGGGAAGCCAGATCAGCGAGAGCAGGGTTAAGGTTTTCCTGTAAATGAGGAGTGGTGGCTGCCAACACGGTTTTGAAGTGCAGCGTTTATTTGACTGGTGGCGGCTCGGCCTCTCCCGCGCTCTAAGCAGCGAGCAAACCCCACGGCCGCCGTCCTGCGCCGTCCCTAGGCTACCGCAGCAAGCAGCTACCCCCGGCCGGCCGCCCCTCGCCCGGGACCCTCACAGCCAGCTCAGCAGCAGCTTCCCGGCCAGCGCGGTGGCCAGCAAGCTGGAGAGGTGCAGTGGCCGGGGCCTCCCGCCGGAGCCGTGCAGTGACTTGTTGCAGTCGTCGCTGAAGCAGCATCTCACCGTGGCCCCACCAGAGCCGCTGCGTCGTGCCTGGTCGCAGAAGGACTTGTAGGAGCAGGATTTAATGATGCTGTCTGCAAGGAAAGGCACAGGCAAGGTGGGGCTCAGGCACTCCCCGGCATCGGGGACTTCACTCCTCCCCTGCTAAGCTGGGGGAGGACGCGGAGCCGTGTCCCAGCGTGTGGCGTTACAGACGGGATAAAAATGGCCAATAACTAAGCCGGGGGGGATAAAAGGGTCTCCCCCTGCCCGCGGGACTGCCAGGAGAGCCGAGCAGCAGTCTGGTGGCTGAGGGATGTCCCCATGGCCACACTGATCCAAGTCACCATGGAGCACATCACGCAGCCCCGCTATGAAATAGTGGCCATGTGTTTATAGCCACGCGTGAACCGCGTACAGCCCGGGCTGTGGAGTGAACCCAAGGGGGGGGGTCGGGAACCGTCTCTGTCCCTCTCGCTGGCCATGAGCCGCAAGGTTGCACTGAGGGTGGTGAGGATTTCTGGAGGGTGGGAGCAGCGCGCCATGGAGAAGGACTTTCCTTACGCCAGGACAGGGCTGTGAGTTATCTCAGACCAAAAGTGTGTTTCTGGGGACTAAAAACTTGGAAAAAAAACGGTGGCTCATCCCTGCTTCATGGGGACAAAAGGAAGCCAGCTCCTGGTCTGTGCTGGCAGGTCCCCTGCTCCTCCTCGCCCTCTGGTTCCCCAGCACCTCCAGTCCCCCCCAGCATCCCCAGTCTCCGCCAGCCCCCCCAGCCCCTCTGGTCCCCCAGCCCAGGGACTTACTTGGCGCAGTGATGACGGAGCAGGCATCGGCGTACTGGGGGCAGCTGTGGGAGCCCTGCTTGTTGCAGTCGTCCTCGTTGGACGCAACACATTTGTGGCATTTCAGCGCTTTACCTGCGTGAAGACAGGGAGGAGGAGGAGGAGGAGGAGGAGGAGGAGGAGTGAGAGCAGCAGCGATGTCCCAGAGCCCCGAGTGCCGTTTGCAGTCTGTGGGTCTCCACGGCCACTGGTGACCCCCAGCACAGGGCAGGGAGTCACGGGTGAGGGCTAGCACTGGTCAGAGCCCAGCGGCTCGGCCGGCCGGGAATCGGCAAGGCCACGGCACGCAGGAGGCTTCAGCTGGAGGTCTGCCCTGGCCACGAAACACATGCAAAACTTTCAAGTATAACTGAAAACGATGAGAGCTAAATTGGGCAGGCTATCTCTTCCGAGTCCTTGCTCTGCAAAAACTTCCTGCAGCTGAGATTCCTGCAGTTTCCTTTACAGTAAAAATAGGCAGAAATAATATTTAGAAAACGCCCACCCTAGATCTTTGCCTCCTTGTGCCAGATTTCATTTTAATGAGCGTTCCACCTAGCCTGTGGAAGCAGGTGTGGCGCATTTGTGTGTCTAAGCTACGGCAGCTCCCCCGTGCAACGTTTTGCACAGAGCGCGTGCCCCGAAGGTGCTGCCCCGGGGGGGCAAGCGCAGGGACAGGCAGCGACGTGCTGGGCAGGCGGGTGTGTTGGGAAGGACGAGTCATCTCCAAAGTGTCCTCAGAGGAGGCCAAGGGCATGTCAGATAATAACCAGCCCCTCGCCTCCGCCGGCGCTCTGTGCGTCAGAGCTGGTAACAGGCGTAAGGGCTGTCCAACCCTTCAGGAGAGGGAAATGCACAACTGCCAGTTTAGGAACCAGCTGAGCAAATCTGAAAGTGTTATTATCATTTTATGACAGCAAGAGACTTTAAATAACAGCGCTGTTTTAAATATCTGCAGACAAAGCACCTCCCCCTTCAAAAACCCAAACCTGAAGATCCTGCTCCTGCCCGAAATTAGGAACCCTTGATTTTGATGGTGACAGTTAAATTACCGCTGATGCTGGGGGTAAAATTTTATCTGCTTTGCTGGCTGAGCAGAGCCCTCTCGTGGCAAGCGGGGCCCAGCTCCTGGGCAGAGTCTCGCAAGGCCAGAGCTCCCGCCTGCATCTCCTGGGAAAGGAGAAAACCCATGTCTTGGGGACACTGGAATTTCCTGGGGCCAAAGCCCGTAAAGCCCTGCCATTAACCCACACCGACCCCTCCACGGCGGGATGGCTCATCTCGCGCTTCTCCTTCGCGGTTCTCTGCAGCACAGTACAACCGCTCGTTTCCCATCAGCTAAAACCAGTCCAGGGTTCATCTTCCCTTGGCGCAAAGACCCTGGAGCCGTCCCGGCCTGGCCACGCTCCATGGCACAACCACCTTCCTGCCTCTTAAAATGGCTTTTTGTGATTTTGCCCTTGTGGAACCAAGATTTAGCTGGGAAACACTGCTCTAAGGTTGAGAAGCTGCTGTTCTCTGACTCGGGTACCTCCTCGGCTGGGCGAGGGGCAGGGTGTTCCGTGGGGGAGAAAGCTACTGTCCCCCCAAAACGCCATTTTTCTGCAGGGATGGGAGCAGCGTCGGGCAGGGGCACGCCGGGCGCAGGCACCAGGGATGGGGCAGCCAGCAAGCGGAAGAGCGGCAACAGCGATTTCCCCCCGCCTAGCACTGCCTCGAGCTACGGGACTTACTTTCTCCAGCCAGGGATGTGACGATGGCCAGGGCCAGGAGGGTCTTCAGGGCGGACATTTTCCGCAGTGTGCAGCACCGGGCACGTAGCCTCTGTTTTGTCTTAAGGTCTTAGAGCTAATCTGCTTGGGCGATTGGGTCACCGGGCTGGGGATAACACACTTACTGCAGCCCCTGGCTAATGCCATCTTAGCCGGAGAGGACGAGACGCGGGTCCCCAAGGGCACGGGCTGACCCGGGGCGTGCGAGCAGGGCAGAGCGCTGGCCCAGTGCCGGTGGCGGTGGCCAGACCGGCCCACGCTTGCCAGGCTGGGCTCTGCTCCACGTCCCACCGGTGCCTGCTCTGGGAACCCTCTCCATGTCCACACATGGTACCTTGCGGTGGCTTTCAGAGATCTTGACCAAGCCCATCTGCGCCATCCAGAGAATAACCCCTTTCTTGCTGTTTGCAGCAGCCAAGTTGGGGAAGAACCCTCCAAAGTTTCCAACCCACCATAAGAGAGAACGACTGAAAACCCATACAGGGCCTGGAGCCCAGCAGAGCTGTCCCTGCGCTCCCCGGGGCTGGGCGCTCTCCGTCCTTCCGGAGGGGTTTACCCAAGGCCCTGAAAGGTGTCAGGGACAGTGTGGGGATTACGCCAGTCCCGCTGCCCTCGGCTCTCCCCCCCGGCCGAGCTCACCGGCGGCTGCACCACGGTCCCGCAAAACCTGCCGGGAGTGTCACTGCAGCGTGGTGGGAGTCAAGGGGTCATCAAAGTCATCTCAGGTCTGAACTTCAGAGTTTATGAACGCGGATCTCAGGAACAGATGGTAACTGTGCTTATTTGACACCAGCTGCGTTGTAAACCACATTAATAAAAACGAGATAGAACACGGCCCTTCCTGGAAGATAAAGCCAACTTCTCCAAAAACCCCTCACTGACCTGACAAACACCGAGAAAGCTTTCAAGAGCGATAAACATGATTTTTATTCAGGCAATGAAACATGGAAAAAATATATTAGTAATCATTATAATAATCTCATTTGTGTGAGTATAACTCTTACAAATATTTACCTGACATATAAAAGGGAAATTATTGTACATATAAAATTGATGGCGATGGCAGTTACATACATGGTACGAAGCGATGGGGGTAGTAGTCAGTGCAGAGAAAGTTCCTGCCTCTGGCGGGGGGAGGCTGGAGGGAGGGTGGAAGTGATTTGCAGTCGGGGTGGTCACTCGTTGGCACTTCATCGTAGACAGAGATCTGCTGGCAAACGCACACTTGCAAACAGCAACACGAGCGGCTGGCGGGCAGGCACCCGCCACCGTCAGAACGGGATATTGAGATTTTACGGCAAGAAAAAGACGACGAACACAACCAGGCTGCGATCGCGACACACGGGCACCCGCTGCTTCCACGCCCCGGCGGGCGCAGCGGGGCGGCGTCTGAACGCCGTCGTCGTTACGAGATGGGTGCGGGGCCTCGGTGCAGCCCCCCCGCCGCCGGCTCCCGCTCTCCCCCCGTGCCCTGGGGAGCTCTGGGCCGAGCCGGCCCCGGCGCCGCAGCCGAGCAGCACGTGAGATCGACAGGCCTGCCCGTTTACAGTTACAACCACACGCCTTCTATTATATATAACTATAACCATTATATATATATTTATATATATGTAACTATAACCATATTATAGTTAATAAATCATTCCTTAGGAATCTTCTTTGCCCAGACTGGAAGTGCATGCTGACAGGCACGGGGACGCGAGAGCACTGGGGTGAGAGGCAGCGAACGTGGGGCCGGGAGAGGCGCGGGAGCGGGGACGGGGAGGGTCTGCCAGTGCGGATTATTGCCCCGGGAGCTGCCCCCGCAGCCAGCCTGGCCTTCCCGGGGGCTCCTGTTTGCCGGGGAGGGGGGACTGTGGCAGGGACTGCGCCGTAGGCAGGCTGGGGTCTGGGGGAAGTGCCGAAATCAAAACTTCTGCAATTAATCAGCCACCTCTGGAGCTGAAACACCCCCCCAGATGAGAGACCGAGCTCAAACACTGAGCTCCAGGGAGCCCAGTGCCCCAGGGCTGGTGCTCTGCTCCTCGACCCCGGGGGGAGCAAAGACAGAGACCGGATTTATCCATCCAGGTAGCGCGGGACGGAAACGTTCACACAGACGGACCAGGGCATTTACACCATGTGTAAAGCCAGCACAGCGAGCGCCGTGTCCCCGCGCCCAGCACAGGCCAAGGGCTGTGGTGACCCGCGACCCCGACCCGGGACTGGCCTCCGGCTCCATCGGCCTCGTGCTGGGACCTCAAGCGCTGCTATGGGCACAACAGCGAACCAGAAACTGTCCCAAATCAACCTCCTACGAGCTCCAAGAGCTCCTGCAACGCTGCTCTCTGGTGACCCGCTCCCTTCGATTTCTGAAGGGTTGCAAAGAGAAGAACCCAACTCCCCAAGAAATCCCTGGTTCTTGAGGGTTTTCATTTAGCTGTACAGACCCTCAGAAGGTCCCAAGGGGCAGCACCTTGCGGGGTCACTCCTGGCTGTCACCATCACCCTGCTGAAGGCCAGCTAAGTGCAGCCAGGAAAGGGGAAAAAAAAAGGGGGGGGGGGGAAAGGGGGGGAAAAAGAGAGAAAATAGGGGGAGAAAGAAGGGGGAGAAAAAAGGGGGAGAAAAATGCGGGAGAAAAAAAGGTTTTTCCTTTTTGTCAGCTCTGCAAAGAGGTGACTGTTCAGCACAAAGCCACAGGTGCAGAGCTCCGAGCGGTACCGGCCATCGGCTTCCCCACCACACAGCTACCAGCCCGTTCACTGGGATAACTGGGAGCACGGTGACCAGGCCTGGCCTCTGTGTGCTGGGGCTGGCTGCTGGCATCTTCATCTGCTTCAGCGTGTAATAAATTCTCTCTATACATAACTAATAAAATATATATCAAGTGTATGGCTCCGATTTGAACAGCTGCTTGCACTGCATGCTCAACACAGGGAATTAGAAAACAGAAGGAAAACAGCTCGGTTCTTTTACAAAAAGGTAGCAGCAAAAAGGTTTGCGAAAGTCTTAGGCTGGGTAGGAAACAGGCCAAACAGTATTTCCCTTTTTTGACGCTTTACGACTCTCCGCTCAAGGCGACAGCAGAGGATCCTACGGACAGCACCGGGCACGGCCCGCGGAGGCCGAGGCTGCGCCCAGGGCACCGCAGCCAGGAAAACTGCACAGCGCCAAAACTCACCGGGCCAGGCTGGCTCGTGCCAATGGCACTACCAGGAGGGCACACACGGGATCTGCACACGGATTTAAACACATCCTACCGCCCCAGAGCCCCCCGGTTCCCAGCACAGCGCAAAGGCAACCTCAGCAATTCTGCTGGAGCGCGGCGTGTCCAGAGAAGTAGCGTAAACACCTCTGGAATGGAGCAGGCAGCCTGCCTCTGCGGAGAGGCAGATCTGGGGCTGCATCCAGACAGAGTTCAAAGTGTATTTTACTGCTGTCTGGATCTGTCTTTGCCTGTCAAGGCTGGCTTTTGTTTGGTTCTCTGGGAAGGGTTCTGACAGCAGCACGACCCAGGGCAGTACCACACTCCTCCTCGCCTTTCTGCCCTGACCGCGGAAAAGAGCCTGAAGTCAGCAGAATGATGAAGCTGTTCAGGGTTTGCTTCCTTCCTCCTGCAACACCCAAAGTGGGGAACTAACCTCACTACGGCGTGGGGAGCCAACAGCAAGAGGCTTGGCTTTGGGCATTTTAAACCGGCCTAGAACCCCACGTTCACAAGCCTCAGGAGGTGCCAGGGCTGCGGGCAGGGCGGCCATGGGGCAGGCGGACGGACGAGCCCCAGCTCTCCAGAACCAACATCTCCATTTCCCAAACACCTCTTGGTGCAGAAGCCTCCTGCCCTCCCCTAGGCCAGGCTCTCCTTTGAGAGGACTTAAGTTACTACTGGTTAAGTGGCTGTATCCATGCCCCTGGGGGAACGAGACGTGTAGCAAGACCATGCCCGGCTGGAAGAAGCGAGCAGAGAGCCTGGGTGCTCACAAATGCTCATAAAGTGCACGAACGCAGCGGCGTCGGCTGCCTTCCTCCGAGGCTGGCACGGCCAGGGATGAGGACGCGCTGTGCTGCGTGTCACCCGTGTACCAGGGCCTGGGACCAGCCCCTTGAACACCGCCAGCTCCCCCCAAACCCATCGATCTCCCAGGAGGCTGCTTCAGCCAGGGGATCCCAGCTGGCGGCCCCAGCCCCCTCGCTGCCTCCCCAGCCGTGCACCCGCGTGCCGGGTGCCCTTCCCCGGAGCCCAGGCGGCAGCTCCAGCCCTGGCATCACCCAGGTCCCGGGGCAGGACCTGCCGCGCGGCCGAACCGGTGTGATCGAGCACGTGAGGACAGTAAGTGACAGAGAGTGTGGGGGCACAGCCCGGCCAGGGGGGACAGAGCCCGGGGTGTCACCTCCCCGCTGAGAGGACCCCGGGAGGGACACGCACCTCCGGTGTGACCGCGGGGAACCCAGCCCAGAGCCCTTGGGAGACAGAGGCAGGGGCAGCGTGGGGAGCGGCTCTGCACAGGGGGGCCACGGGGTCCGGAGCAGGCAGCTGGACGCGTGTGCTTCTCTGCTGGGGGTTTTCCTGGGTGATAAGGCAAGGTGCTTGACGTGACGAGAAAAGCGGCCAAGTGCAGAGTGCTGGACGAGGGGCGGTGAGACTCAGTCTGCCTTTCCCAGCTTCGCTATCAGCTCGTCGCAGATCTTGGTCAGCTCCTCAATCTCCTGGTTCTGGAAGAAAGGCAGAACTTGAGGAACCCCCGTGGCGGCACGGGTGGGGGACAAGACCTGGGGCCACGAGCCAGCGCAGGACAGGGCAGCCGGCTCCAACGCCTGCCCCTGCAACAGCTCCTCTGTGCACCATCCAGGTGCCGTGGGCACCCTCGGGCTCACCCCTCCCTGTCCCCAGCAGACCCCAGCGCTGCCCAGCTGCAGCCCAGCACGTCGCTGCCACGGGCACAGGCGAGCAAGCCCTGCCCATGCTCCAGCACAGCCAAACGCGTGCCAGCCCCGAACGCAGCCGTGGGCAGAGCTTGCATCTCCTTCCTTGCGAGAGGGCACAGTCGTACATTTAAACAAACAAAAAATAAAACAACTCACAAAACAAGCAAACAACAAAATACCCCAAAAACTAAAACCACAAAACACTTTCTGGGCCAAAAATCCGAAGGCCAACTCCATCAGGATGCTCAGGGCAGCAAAATGGAAACCCGGAGCGCCGGCAGCGCGCCGGCAGAGGCGGGGCGGGCGCGGTACCTTCTGCTGGAGGGCTCTCTCCAGGGACTCCACCTTCATCTGCTCCTTGCGCAGCCCCGCGTGCAGCGCCGCGCTCTCCGCCTTGGCCTTCGTGCGCACCTGGGCGATCTCCTCGTTGGCTCTGCAGGGGGTTTGGAGAGAAGGGGCCGGTGGTGACGTCTGGGGGCGGCCAGGAGCCCCGTGGCACCACGTCAGACCAGGCAGCATCGGCAGAGCCCGGCTCCCATGTGCCTGGAGGCACCAGAGGTGGTTTTCCCATATGGAAAACCTGCATGAAACTGGATTAATTCAGCTCCTCCAAACCCCTGTATGGAAACTCTGCTTTCTCACCCACTTCACTCAGGGCTACTGGGTGTTGGTGAGCTACTGCTCACCAGCTGGGCCTGAGTAGCTCCACGAGCCCTTCACACACCACAGGCATGAGCCCTCCGAAACGCGGGAGCTTGCTGAGTGACTGTAACTAGACCATGAACCTCCGCTTCCCCACTGAAAACAACTAAGCTGAGCTCAGAGAACCCATCCAGGGGGTTGTGCTGGCTTACTTACAGCCGCTTGAAGTCACTTGAGCCCGAGGTTGTGGAAGGCAGCTTTTCACATCGATGAGCTCCTGCCTTCCAACCTCAGGAAAGCCAAGTGCAGACACTGCCCTACAAGGGCTTTAAACACCCAGCAACGTCGCGCATGACCTTACTTGTCTAATTTTTCTTCTGCGTGGACTTTCAGGGCCTGATACCGCTGCTCTTCTTGCTTGACCCGGGTTAAATAATCTTGAGCACACTTCTTCAGAGCTTCTTCATTCTGGAAAAAAAAAAAAGTACATCCATCTGCATGGAGACTGAGGACAGAGATGTTGCTCTGACGGGATGATGTATCCTCTTCTGAGTGTAAAAGAAAAAGGCTTTAAATAGACACAGCTTCTCCCTTATGCTGGAGCCCCTTATCCAGCTTGGCAGCATGGAAAAACGGTGCCTAGATGGAGGTAGGGTTTTTTGGGGCGCTTTGCCCTGGCACCTCCTCTTCCCTCGGCTCTGCCCAGGGCACGACGCTCCGCGGCCGCGCCGGGGAGGAGTGCGGAGAAGAGCCGGAGAACCCCACACCGGCTTCCCAGGGAGCCTGAAAGACTCTTTGCTCGTGTATCGGACAGCGGGCAGAGGGAAGGCAGCCAGTTGTCCTCCGGGCACGGGCCGGGGCGTTTGAGGCAGCACAGCGGGATGGGAGAGCCATGGGGACGGCGGGGGGGCAGTGCTGCACGGGAACGCTGTGTCCAGGGACCAGGGCTGCAGGGAGACAGAGGGAACCAAGGCGAGGACCTTCTTAAAGCCTTCTAGGACGCCCTTCAGGTTTTCGTATCTCCTGAAGAGATCCGACAGGGACCTCTCCACCGAGTTTAGGTCTGCCAGAGCCTGGTCCTTTTCCATCGTGAGCTGCTGCAGGTTCTTCTGGGACGTCATGTTTGTCCTCTGCTCATCCTCTGTGATGGAGAACAAGCAGCGGGGACGCGGTGACTGAGCGGGGATGGCCGCGGCAGCCAGCTCCCCGCCCCAGCCCAGCAACGACCCCTTACCTATCATCTGGGCAATGGTCTTCTCATACTCAGCCACGATTTTCCTAGAAGGAAGGGAGAAAAAAAAGCAGATGAGAGGCAGCATTTTTTTTTTTTTTGCAGACACACACCTACAGCTCTGCGGCCAGCGAACGGCCCCAGAGGCAGCCCCAGCAGCAGCCTGCCTGTGCTAACACCTTGGGGTTTTATCCTGCAACAAAGAAACCGTCAGGCTCGACACGGCACAAGCACAGAGACGACACGTCCCCCGGCGATGCCGAGCCGTACCCTCCCGTTACGGCCCCGCTAACCCAGCTCCCAGCGGGCAGCACGCAGAGCACGGCGCTGCACGAGAGCGAGCGTGCGAGGAGAAGGCTTTTACCTCATCTCTAAGACTTCCTGGCGGCTCTCTTCATATTTCTTCTTCCACTCATTTGCTTCGATCTCCTTGGTGATTATCTAGGTTGCAGCAAACACAGCACCCTCGGGACGTGCTCTGGGTGGTTTCCCTTGCTGCCCCACGCCTGCGAGGCGCAGGGGACCAGACCCCCCCCACACCCCCCGGGCAGAGCGGAGCTGCCCCCGCTCCCCCTGCAGCAGCCAGGGGGGCCCCGGCCGTTACCTCCTCCCTGATGAGCGTGAGCACAGCCGTCTTCTCGGATTCACTCAGGCAGATGCCATCCAGGGGATTCTCGCTCCTGCTCACGCTGGTGACAGCCGTGGGGGACTTGTCCATGGAGCACAGCCCGGGATTGCCCTGGGGGGAATCATCCAGCCGGGATGCTGCGTGGCTTTTCTTTTCACCCCGCTTCCCCTGCTTGGGGTGTTCTCCCCCATTTTATCAGCCTCTGTTTGGGCACTGAACCTCCCTACCTGCACACCGACAGCTCAGAGCCTGGTGCCAGACACCCGGCAGAGCCCATATGGGGTTTTTTTCATGCACTTTCTGCCCAGTCCCTTGCCAGGAGCCGGGGCTGAGCCGCAGGACACCTGCGGGCTTGGCACGGCAAAGGAGAGACCCGGCAAAGGCCCATTTCGGAAGAGAGAGACCCAGCTCTGAGCAGAGACGCGCTCACATCTGACATCACTTTCCCCCGTGGCTGGTTTAAAAATATCTCCAGCCTGGAGGATCTTTGCTGACTGTGAGGCACAGGCGGGGGGTCTGCAAGGGTCCGGGTCGCCTGTCCCTGTCACCTCCCGGTCAGGCAGAGACATCGCTGACACATCCGAACTGCTGCCGGGATGTTTGTGGGGCCTCGCTGATCGCCCCGAATGCACAGGGGGGCTGGCGGGGGGACCAGGCTTCACCCCCCTGCAGAGCCCCGAGGCTGCTCCCGCTCCCCTCCCATCCCACGGTGCCCCAGCTGCCCGGGAGAGCCCCGAAATCGGAGATGCTCACGCAGAGGCTCCCGGCACCTCCTGTTTCCATGATGGGAGCTCCTACAAGGGCCAAGGTGGTTGTACCCCCATGGCTCGCTGCTTTCTCCCCCCAGACCCCAGCTCCTCTGCACCAGTGCTGCAGGCACAGGGACCAAACTGGGCGGAGAGCTCAGCCCCGTGACCCAGGCGCCCAGCCCTGCCTGGATGCCAGCCCCAACCCTTCCCTCGGGGGGTCCTGCAGCCTGAAAGGCCTCCAGAAAAGCCAACCAAGATTTACACCACCGCCCGTTCCTCCTTTTATCGCCCCAGCCGAGTGACAGCCCTGTGCAGCCATCTCCTTGGGAACCAGCTGCCAGGCCATAAATAGAGAAGTGCTTCGGAGGAGGCAGTCTGCTTCTGCCGTGTTTTGGAAACGAGAGCACGAAAGCGCTTCTCCCCCTCCCCTCCTCCCCTGCGCTCCGACTGCTGCTCAGGCCCCAGCACCGCCGGGCCCCCCACGGGGGCTTGCGGGCAAGCGATGGCCGGTGGCAGGAGCCACCCCCGGGGGCAGGTTTGGGTCCGGGCAGCCCAACCCGGGGAGGTTCAGTGGTTCTGGCAGCAGCTCCCCCAGCAGCCCCCAAAAGCACCTCAACGCCTGCGAGCGCCTCTGCCCGCTGCCCGTCCCACCACAAACCCACGCGGGGGTTTCGGGATGACCCGGCTCGGCGGGGGGGGCACAGCCTGCCCACGCTCCCCACACAAAGGTTCACTTTGCCTCACGCCCTTGCAGGGTTTAGCACAGTTAAAGCTGTCTCAGAGACGCTAATTTTGCTGACGTTGCTAATCTCACTGTCATCTGCTGCCACCCCAGCAGCTTTGCCCAGGGGCGACTAAGCGGGCACAGGGTCCCCCCTGCAGCCGAGGGGTCTTGGGGCCACTCCAAAGGCTCCGTGGGGCACACGGGGGTGCCCCTGGGCAGATGTGCCACTGCCGGGGTGCCAGGGTCACCGGTGGCTGCAGAGTCAGGGCTTGTTTTACTGATCCCCTCATCGCCCTGTCAGCCGCCTCCCCGAAAGCAGCGTCTGGGGATCCCTCGCAGGACACGCAGGCGCCAGCCGGCCGTCGGAGCCAGCCCTGGACTCCTGCACCTCAGACACAGCCCCCGGCCGCGGCTTGGCCCTTCCCCGTGATCTCCTCTGCCCTTTCTCTGTCGTTCAGGCTCTTCCGAACACAGCGTTTGCTCTCGCCGCCCTCCCACAGCCGCAGCCCCGCTCCCTCCCCAGTGCCTCTCCCTCCCACCCACGAGCAGCAGCACCCACCAGGAAGGAGCCGTCCTCTGCCAGGCTCCTCCGGGCCTGACGGGAAATCGCCGCTGTTTTTATCAAGTCCCCGCGGGGCCTTTTCAAGGATTTTAGCTCACGGAGAAACTAATTTCAGAGAGGTTGTGGCAGCACATCTGGGATTAGCAGCAACGTTTGCTGCAGCTTCCCCCCAGCCCTCTGCACCGTGGGGCAGGCAGGAGCATCGGCCAGTGACACACCAGTGCCGGCACAGCCACCCCAGTGCCACACCAGTGCCGGCACAGCCACCCCAGTGCCACGCCAGTGCCGGCACAGCCATCCCAGTGCCACGCCAGTGCCGGCACAACCATCCCAGTGCCACACCAGTGCCGGCACAGCCTTCCCCGTGCCACACCAGTGCCGGCACAGCCACCCCAGTGCCACGCCAGCCCAGCCACCCCAGCGCCACACCAGCTCAGCCGCCCTGAGGCTCCCTGCAGGCGAGGGAGGAGGAAGCAAGAGGCACTCACAGGGAAGATGCCAGGCCCATCCTTTTCTGTCTGCTTGGAGATCTCCTTTTCAAAGCCTAAAGACAAGGAAATACAACCTTTTAGCTACCTGGGGACGAGACCCTGGCAGCACATGCAGATCTGCTGGCACGCAGAGGGGCACCCCCAAGCCTCTACATCCCCTTTTGGGGAGCTTCCCCTCCCAAAAGGCTGCTTTGCCCCCAGCTCCTACCCTTGCCGGGAGGTCGCATCCTGCACCCCTGCCAGCCTCCCTCCCACACTCCCCGGTGCAGAATCCAACACTCCCCTCTGGTGGTAGCTCAGCCTCGTGCCTGTGTCCCCAGAGCTGCCACCCGCCACCAGCCATTCCGGGGACCACGGTGGGCTGAGGAGGAGGAGGAGGAATGGAGATGTACAGGGTCGTTCTGCACTTTGCATCCCTGGGGTGAAGCCCAGCTGCTGGGGCCACTCCAAATAGCACAAGCCTCATCCCACGCCAGCTGGGCCCAGCGTCCTCCGCCGGGGCTGCCCCAAGGCTCCTGCTATTCTTAACAGCAGCCGAGAGGAGATAAAAGTCGTCTCCTCCCGCCTGCAGCGCGCGGGACGTGCTGCCGTCTCACATAGCACGGGAGATAATTTATGAACCTCACTCAAACGACCAGAGACATGACTGGCTCTTTGTGTGTTAACTGGGCAGAGAGGAGCGCACTGCGAGAGCCAAGAAAGGAAGGAGGAAACGTAGCGCTGGCGGCTGCAGATTCCCCCCATTTCTCCCCATTTATCCCTGCGCCCTGGTCGGCGGCCGCTTCCCACAGCTCACGGCACCATCCCTGCAGCCAGCACCGAGCCCGTGCACCCCTGCCTGGCCCTCCGAGAGGAGCAGCAATAAATAAAACCTCCCAGTCTCTCTGCTGACGATCAGATTTTTCCTCCCTTGGGAGACAAAGGACTGCTCTCCTCCCCTGAGAGCCTGCAGCTCTGCACAGCATTCAGGAGAAATGATTAATGGGTGCAAACCTTCGGCGCGGTGACTGCTCCTGCTTGCACCTATAACTTTGCTATTGATTACATGTCATGTTGCCTGGCTTTTAATTATTTTTTAATTATTTTTTTAATGGATTGGTCAGAGGCTAATTACATAGGAGACTGACAGCAAAATGCATCAGCGGAGGGGACACTGAGAGCTCCACCACCCGCAGCCCTCGTGCCAGGGCGCGGCGGGAGCATCGCGGCGGCACGGCCTGCGATGGCTCGGCCCTCGGCTCGCAGGGAGCCCCGCCAGCCCGGGCAGCACCACGGGGCTCTGCACCGGGAGAGTCTGAGTCACCACAGCCTGTACCACGAGTTTTCCATGATGGAAATAGATAAACAGTTGGAGGGTTCATTATAACCTGCCCGAGCCTTTAGTCAGTGTAAATAAACTGCCATGAAGCTGCGTTGCCTCAACAGCACCAGTTCATGGCGGGAGGCTGCGGGTTGCCTGGGGGCACACAGGGCCCATCCCCAGAGGCAGGAGACGCTCCTCACCTCCCTCCACGCCGTGCTTCGCCGCCGGCACCGGGACGTTCGAGCACTCGAAGTACTCCAGGTCATCTTCTGGCTCGGCTTTCTTCTCCAGCCCGGCTGGTTTCTGCACGGAGGTGGTGGAGGCCAGCTTCTCTTCGTCCGTGGCACGTCCATCCCGATTTGCAATATCTGGGATCTCCGAGATCAACGTTCCTTCATCCTGCGGGATCAAGACATGCGGTTAGGCGGGACTGAGCTAATCCAGCCAGGCTGCTGGACGGTCCGTGGAGAGCAGAAGGAGGCTCAGCATCACCCCCAAGCTGCCGGCAGGATTTGACAGAGGGAAACACACCGTGCCAGGAAAAGAAGTGATTTCGGGGAACCAGCCCTTGGGACAGGTGCTGCTGCAGGCACGGGCCAGCCCAGCGCTCCCCACGCCGCCATCCCGCCCCCCAACACCCAGCCAGCAGCTCCCGGGGTCGGATCCCAGGTACCTGAGCGCAGACGTCCAGGGCCAGGGGCTGCGTCTCGTACGGCTTCACCTTGCAGCCGCTCCTGCAGAGGAGAGAGAAGCGGCCGGCTGAGGCGGGGGCTCGCAGGGGCTGCGTGGGGAGGGGGGCAGGGGTGCGTGCGAGACAGCCCAAGCAAGGGGAGGCAGCCCCAGCGCTAGCATTGCACCCCGCCGCGTGCCAGCAACCCCACTCACCAGTGAAATATCGAGGCAGAGCAAGTTCTGGAGCGAACAGGAGGAACAAGCAAACAAAACAGACGACTACAGAGCAACAGGGTTTGTGTTGGAGGTGTTTATTCCCGTTGACGGTAGGGAGAAAGGGCCCCGGGGGGGGCAATCGACAAAGAAAGGTTCCCCTTGCTGCGCCCTCGCCCCGTGCGTCCAGCGCGACGGCATCCCCAGGTCGCAGCGCACGTTGAATTTCTGCAGGAAGGAACCATTTCCCGGCCGTCTCACGGCCTGTCCCCGCAGCTGGAGGTTTGTCCGGGACGTCTCCGCAGCCTCCACGTGTCTCCCACGGGCCAGGGGCCGAGGGCTGCTGGTCAGACTCTGCCTGAGGGGGGGCACCGGCTGCAGACGCTGCCCCAGGGAGAAGGGCCTCGCCCATGGGGGGAGTTTAGCTCAGGCTGATCTTGCAGGTGGTCCCGTGGCTGGATGTGAGGAAACTCTCCCTGAATTTCCTCCCGTGTTCCTCCAAAGGTGCCGTCCTGGAGCATCCCGACACTCCGGGCACCCGCATCTTGAAGTGGCCCGAGACAGCGGAGGGACAAGTCCCGGGGGGAGCGGCCACGCGTGGCACAGTGTCTGTGACTGAGGAGCCCGCGATGAGGTGACGCGCATCCCCTCCTGCATCTCACCGCCCTCTCGCTCTGCGTTTATCCGTCACTCACGGCTCGCTGCCCTGCCCGAACCCACCAGAAGACAGATACTCGCTCGGCCGGGGGCAGCCCGTGGCACAGCCCGCTGCGGGTTCCTGGGGAGGGATCTCTGCCTCCAGACTCGGCGCTCCCCGCCACGGGGACACGGGCAGGGGCCCGGCGTTGCAGCGAGCAGTTCCTAGGTTTAAAGAATCGCCCCCACCCACTTCACCCTCCAGCCCCCCCGTCCCATCGCACAACGAGTGGATGTTTTATCTGCACACGATCACGCACACATGGGTCGGACTGAAAAATCGCTCTTGGCTAAACCGCAGCTCGCCGTGTCCTTACCCACCTCTGCTCTGCACCACCTCCCAGGGCCGGGGTCATCTGGTAGCTGTTTTGATCTCCCCCCCTACACCAACACCAAGGTAACAGCTCTGTAATTGAAGGGGACGGGGAAACGGGGAGAAGACAGCCCAGGCTGATGGCCCCGGCTCTGCCCCATGAGGATCACACAGAGATCAGGAACTAAGCCCAGCACGCTCCTTCCTCCGACCCTCCCTACACGAGAGCAGAGCCCAGACAAGCCCGGATGGTCCTGGGGGAGGGTGACAACCTGCAAGAGACACCGAGCATGTCCAGGAGACTAAATGGGGGTGACCCTGGTCCCTCCTGCATCCCTCCCCGTGGGATGGAAGCGCAGGGCAGCAGCCAGCCCGGGGGGGCAGGGCATGGGGCACTCGATATTTCACTGGCATCCCACCGGGGGGCTGCTCGTGCCGGGGTACAGCAGCAAAGGTCACAGGGCAGCGGACGAAGGCGGCTTTACTCGAGCCGTGCGTTCTAACCCGTCCAGGATCCCGCAGACCAGCTCCACCGCCCTGGCTTTGGGCACCGGAGGGATGCTCGAGGGGAGAGCCACGAGCAAACCAGCTCTGGCAGCCGCCAAAGATCTAAAGAGCCCTGTCTGGAGCCGGCTGGGAGGGCAAAGCTCCCCTGGCCTGGCAGCCCCCGACTCCCAGCTGATTCCTTCCACCCTACCCCCCTACAGCAGCGGCCTCCCTGGGGGTTTTGTGTGGGAGGGGGTATAAGTCACCCTCATCTCCAGAACTAAAATCTACCCGTCTTTGCAGGGACCCGGCTTGCCCAGGAGCCTGCTCCCCCCTCTTTAGGTGACGCGTGGGTTTCGAGTGCTTGTACATCATCAGAAGGCGCTGCGAGTCGGCATGCTGCGAGAGCCAGCTCTCCTCTCCCCAGGCCCTGGCCAGGCTAAGCTGCCCCGCGGGGGGGACCCCAGAGCTGCGGGGCACAAATCAGACAGCGGAGAGCACAAGTCGGAGGGCAAGGAGGAGCCTGCATGCCATGGAGACAAGTGGGGCCAGCACACACCCAGAGAGAGAGGACAAAAACCAGCAAAGGAAAAGAAGAAAGAAATACAGAAGAGAGTACTTACAACAGAAAACAGAGAAATTTCACTTGTTCAGTAGTCCTGATGCACCAAAGCATGGACAGGGAGAGAGACAGACAGATGGAGAGAAGAAGAACGTGTGAAAAGACCTGGATATTAACCCTCATCTGGAGAAGCACAGCGAGTTGCCCAGCTCTGTCTTTTTTGGAAGGAACACACAAATATAGGATGCCCTGATTCTGCATTTGCTATTCGCGGCAGCAGGGTGAGATTCAACCACAAACCCCGCTGCGGGGAGGTGAGGGCCCAGAGCAGCCCGTGCTGCTCCGAGCTGACGGGGAGGGAGCCTGAAAATTCCCCGCTACCTCCCCTCACCGGCAGCTCCTGCTCGCCCGCGGCCACACGCAGGAACACCAACTCTTAAAAAAACCCTTATCAACTCTTTGCAAAGTATTTCTGGAAGAAAAACATCCAACATACCCTTATTTTGGCCTGCTAGGTTTTATCTGTTCTCTGTGCAAAACCCCACTCTAGTTTTCCCACCAAAGAATCCAGTAGCCAAGCGACGGCTTGTTTTGGTTTTACTGCCAAAGCAGCCACAAACTCTGCACTCCTAAAATTTCCCCTTTTAAGCTTATTTCTTGCTTTTGCTTTCAACTGGTTCCAATTACCCATGTTAAGCGCAATCACAAATTATAGTGGAAGGACCCAAAATTGGCTGGGCAATCGCTCCCTCGTGCAATATCCCCTCTGCTTCCCTCGGCCGCTCAGCGACCTGCGGGGGGGGCAGGTAGAGCTAAGCCCGGCTCAGCAGCAGCTGCCTTCAACGTCAGGCTGAGACTCCAGCGCTGCCCAGGCACAGGCTGGAGGACGTTTCTGATACAACAGGTGAAATATCAAGAAAACAGCAAAGTTTAGCCACTAAACCTGTTCCCAGAGGAGAGAACACTGTCTGCATTCCCTGGAGGCACTGTCAAACGCCACCATCTACACGGGGGTTTTAAAGAGCACACGGTGCAGGAACTAAAAATGCACTGAAATAGTTCAGCAAGGGCCAACAAGCTCCCCACCGCCTGTGCAGATGTGGTAAAGGCAACAAACCATCTGCCTGTTCAACCTCTATTCTCTTCCCCTGTTATAAAATGAGCGATTCAGTGGCAGCTCACAAAATGTCTCAGCAGCATCTGATTAACCAGAACGGCACCCACACGCTCCCGAAGAATCCTCCGAACCCTCGCGCCTGCTTGGCAAACCCCGCGGGCTCGAGCCTCCGCTACGGGTTTGCTCTGACTCCACGACCCTACAGCACCTGCACCCCGACCCTGCGAGCTGGAGCCCCCCGGGGGTTTCCAAAGAGGTCATCCTGCGGAGCGGGTCCCGATCCAGCCCTCCCCGCTCTCTCCGGGACACTTGTCCCTCTCCTCCCGTCTGCCTCTGAGCGACCGGGGTGCTGTCAGGGAGAGGGGAGCTGCCCCTCCGCCGGGATAAAACCAGGGCGGCAGCAGAACCCGAGGTGCACGTCGGTATTTCGGGGAAGGCACCGGCACCGCTGCTGTGCCCGTGCGGGGGACGGCGGGGGCTGCCCCCTCTCCGCGCACACCAGCACTCACGTTATCAGGCGCGACTTGGGCTTCTTCGGGGAGTCTCTGCCTTTCAGGAGATCGCCCTGCACCTCCAGTGTCTGGGACTCGAGGATTTCGTTGAGGCTGTTATCGGCGGTGGGGCAGGAGTCGGCGGCGGTGCTGGCGAGGGTCTTGGTGGGCTTAAACGGATCCACAGAGTCAAAGTTATCGGGGTCAAACTGGTACGAGCCCTTGGGGAGAGTCGGCGAGTTTTGCAGCGCTGAGTTGCCATCGAAGGGGTTGAGACTTGGGCTGTCCCAGAGTACAGGACCCCGCCGGGGGGAGCCCCGGGGGGGCAGCGGCTCTGTGGGACCCCTCTCCGCATCCTCGGCTGGTTTCTTGGGGGAGTCTCGGTGTCTCTTCGGCGTCAGCTTGCTGGCCGGGATCCTGCTGCCCTTCCTGGGCGCAGCCCTCCTGGCCTCCGCGCTCTCGCCTCCCTCCGTAAAATCGACCTCAGGATTCGGGACCTGCCCTTTGGGCTCCGGGGCCGGGTCCCCCCGCAGCTCACCGGGGGGGAGGCGGCGCGGGGCTGCCGGGGGGGAGCTCTGCAGCCGGCAGCCCCCTGCCTCAAAGGGGTTTACACTCTCGTCGTACCGCTCGGGGTCGAACGGGTAGGATGCTTGGGGCACCGGCGTCTCCTCCGTGGTTTCTTCTGTTTTCCTCCCCAGAGAAGGCGTTTTCCCGTCCCCGCGCTGGCCCCGGCTGGGCGAGCACTCGCAGGCCAGGCCATCAGCCGTCGGCTCCCCCAGCCCCGTGCCGGCATCCGCCGCGGCCTCTCCCGACATGCCCCGCTCCTGGGCAGCTCTGCCCGCATGGGGCACCGGGGCCGGCTCTGCGGGGGGCCCGGCAGCGCAGCCAGCGCCAGCCCCGCTTCCCGGTGCCGTCAGGGACCAGCCTTCGGGGTCAGGTTCCCCTTTAGTATCCCAGCTGGCTTTAGGGGCTCCGATCTCCGGTTGAGCCTCATCTTTGGGGTGCTTCCCAGGTGAGCTGTCCCAGCCGGCTTCCCCTACCAGCAGGTCACCATGGCCACTTGGCTCTGAAAAGATAAAAGGAGCTGGTTAAACCCCCGCCTGCCGCGCACCCCCTTCCAGAGGGGCTTCTCTCCCCTCCTCACAGCTGCTCCAGGGTCAGGTTTTATGGGGGATCCACTGACCCAAAGCTCAGCTTCCCCCCCCTGCCAGAACAACTGCACAACCCTGGCTTCATGCACTTTCTGCAAAATTTGAAGCCCATGAACACAGTGGAGAAAACGCACATAAATTACACGCTGGGGGCAACGGAGCCCCCGGGGGGAAGCGTTGCCTGCACCACGCCAGCACATCTACCAACATCTCCATTTACGCCTCTCCTCTCCCCACCGCTTGCTCCCACCCAGCGTGGCAGCACCAGAGGGGCTTCACAAACCCCAGAGGCTCCTGAGGGGCTTCACAAACCCCAGAGGCTCCCGAGGGCCGGACACCAGCTGGGCCCGGCCGCGGGACGGCTGCTGCCAGGGCAGAAAGGCTTGTATCCGAGTGAGTCCCTGCTCACCTGGGCAGAGAGTTAAGAACTACTGGGAGGATTTCAGGGAAGCACGACATGAGAAACCACCACGAAACGTGAATAAGCAGGTCCCGGGTGAATGGGAAGGGGATGTGTGCTTACTGAATAAGCAGGTAACAGGCTGCAGCGGGGGGTTGCGGGTCAGTCACTCGCAGGCGGCTGGTGCCAGCACTGCGGAGCTGGATGTGAACAGGGCAGAGACACAAAAACTGCTCCCCGGGACTTGGCCACTGCTCCCCGAGGTGGGGGAGTGGGTCTGTCAGCACGGCTGCCCTCCCTCACACCCCAGCTCTTGCTCTCTTGTAGAGCCTCAGCCACCCCGACAGGCACCCGAGCCCACGCCAGGGCACGGCTCTGCCACCACCGGGGACACGCGGCCCTTGGGAGGGTCCCCCATAAACCAGGAGGGTCCCCCATAAACCAGGAGCTCCAGATACAGCAGCCACACGCGGTCGCCGCTCACAGACTGTCGCTGCAACGCATCGACACGAGGAGCCGAAGCACCGGGAGAGCGAAAACCCCACGTGCATTTGGCGAGGGGGCGGGTGGGAGGGAAGGGGGGGCACAGCAGAGCAATGGGACCCCCCAAATTGTGGCGAGCCTGGAGGAAGGGGCCTGTCGGCAGCAGGGTGCAGGCGCTGGAGCCGCTCTGCTCAGCACCGCGCCTGCCCGCAGCTCCCGTCCTGCCCACACGCTGCCTGCACCTCTGTCTGCAGAAACCCTGCCTGTGCGTTTACGCCAGGCTCACCGCGCTGCTGCCAGAGTTTCTTACTCACAATCCCGATCCATGACTTAATGACTATTACTCCGATCCCTTCCCCTAAATCCTTTTAGTGTTTAATCTTTTCTTGGCTGTCAAGGGATGGGGAAGCTCATTATCTGCTGAGGCACCCTGAAAGCTACACCCAGCAAGCACCCAGAGCCAGGACCTCCGCACAGGCGTGAAAAAAAAGAGGAAAAAGAGGAAAACACCTGGTGTCACCTCCGCCCGCCTCATCCGCACCTCTTCTCCCCTATCTCAGCCAGGGACGGTGGCACAGGCTCCCGGGATGAGGCAGAACGGCATGTTGGGGTGCTCAGCACCCATCGGGGAGCACGCAGGACCCGCGGCTCTCGCTTTCCAGGCAGACGCAGCCCAGCCAGTTCCTCCAAGGACAGAACAAAACCAGTGCTCACCCAAGAACCAAACTGCTGTGAAAACCTGGCTGGGAACAGCGGCATGGGCGATGGAGAAACCTGCCTGTCCCCCTCCACTGCCGCAGCCCTGCCCGGGCACACGGGTGGCAGCTGCCCAGGGCACTCGCAGCGAGTGTGGCCCCGCTTTGCGCGGGGGATGCCAGCGACGAGCTCCCACAGCCCCGAGCGAGTCTCCCTGGAAGGGCTGTTCCCATCGCAGCCATCTGCAACCAGCTCACGGCTGCTGGTGACCGGGCGAGTCACAGGCTGGCAGAAGAAAAGTGAATCAGGCAAATATCTGGTCCCCGGGCTAATCCAGGACACCAAGCCAGCAACCCTGACTCAGCTGATGGCTCGTGGTTTGCATAATTGATCTCTAGGATGCTAAAAGCCATGGCAATGAATCATGAGGGGCTGTGTGCTCCCTGAGACTGCAGAAAAAGCTCCCTCCGACTGCAAAAAAGCTCCGTCCAGATAGACATTGCCTTGCTGCCCCAGAAAATGCATCAGTAAACACAAATCCAGTGGATACGTACTTGGAGTGCAGCCAGAAAACACTCCGAGGCAGCGCCTGCCAGGCCTTTCCATCATTAGGAACCAGGAAAACCTTCTTAACAGACCCCAACGAAAACTTTATTACACTTGCTGCGTTGCTCAGATGTTTTAAACCTCACTGAGACAGCCCTGAATAGAAGAACAGACTTCAAAGTCAGGGCAAAAGGCACCTTTTAAATGCATTTTACATTCCCACCGGAAGGTTTTGCAGCCGCCGTTCTCACAGACTAAGCCCATCCTGGTTTCTAACCCAAGCAATGAGTAATTACTTCTTGAATAACAAGCAGTCAGCACGCAAACCACCTCTCCTTGCTGTGGATGTCTGCAGGGCGGGGAGAGAAGCCGGGATGGTGCGTGTGACCATTTCTTCACAAAAATTAGAAGAACCACCCACCCAGGTCTCCCAATTTTCTGATTCACTCGCTTTCTGCACCCGAGACAGCTCAGCTGCTCCGCTCCCTCCTGCCTGCAGCCAGCCCACCCGCTCAGCCAGTCCGAAAGCTGAGGAACTGGAATATACTGGGAGACACGCGCGGGTGAAGGACAGCTCAGGAGCTCGCCTGCGATTTTGGCAAAGTTGAGGGTGGAGATTTTCTACTCTCTGAAGAAAAGCGTACAGGCAGGGCAGTCTGGCACCGCAGTAACGGGCACTTTGTGCGTGTGCATGGCAATCGTTACGCCTGCCTTCCTCGGGCTGCAGTGAAACACAAACACCAACTAACTAAACAGCTTTCCTCCGTGCCATCCCTCGCTCCCTTAAATGAATCAGAAAAACTTGGCAGCAGCCTGGCAAAGGCTCCGCGCCCTTTTCATCCCACAGACAGCAACCAAGTGAAGCAGCAATGATCCTCCGCACAGCCCTGAATGCCAAACGCCGCCGAGAACAACCCCTCCACTATCCGCAGCCTTTGATTCGGCTCACGCTTTGTGCACAGCGTGAGTCACGCTCTTCTCCCTTCCCCGGCTCACCCGCACACGCAGCCTGAGCACAGGATATCTGGCCGGTACATTCAGCTCAGGCTTACATAGCTAACGGCTTTTTTCCTCTTTTGGCTTTCCGCTTTTGTTTAACAGACGTTGATCTATTTTTAAATCTATTCTGTTAAGAATTAGCATACCGGCAAACGATGCTGCCACTAGCGCACCGGAAAACACGTGCCCTGCATCGGGGTTACAGAAGTAAAAGCTGGTGAGCCTGCTCCCGTCACTGACGGTTCCATATTTGCTGCTTCGGCTCATTTCCTTGCACAGAATCATCTTCTTCTGGCAGATGACTGAAGATCCTTTAGCAAGAATGAGACAGAATTACAGCCTCCACCGTCCGAGACAGCGAGAGGAAAACGGCTCGAGCGATCCGGAACGGGCGTGAAGCCTGACCACAGCCCCCTCCGCGGGGCGAGGGGACCGGCTGAATTTTTGTCCCCAAGAACAGGGTTTAATGCATCCAGGCCACCTCTCAGCTGCGCGCGGAGCAGCCAGCCCCCAGCGCCACGGCTTCTGCCTTACGTTTCGGAACCCTAGTAAGGGTGAAGCTGCAGCTGTAAGACTAACGAGTGTCTGTTCCTGCCGGTACCCCGAGCCTGGGAGATGCTGTGCCAGCCCGTGTCCCTGCCCGTGTCCCTGCCCGTGTCCCTGCCCCCCAGGTGCACACAGCATGGGGGGCAGCAATTCCCCAGCGACCGCAGGGCAGCGGCTCTCGCCGTGCGCGACAGCTCGGCGGTTGCAGCGCTGACAAGCAGCCATTACGCCGGTGCCTCCAGAGCACGGCGCTTCTCACCGCTGCCACTCCCGAGCCACAGCCAGAGGAAAGGGCACACGCTGCTGCAAAACAGCACTGTGAGGATGAGAGCTTAACGTCTAGATTACCCAAGGTCCGGTGATTTAACAGCCCAGGATGCCTCCTGCACATGACAAGCTCCCGGGGAGCCCCTTCCCTCCACCATTTCAGAGACACTGAAGAGATGCAGCCGAGGCCCGGGCAGGGATGGAGCCGGGCGCAGTCATGCAGCGGGTTTGGCCCGGCTGTCTCCAACATCCTGCTCTCCACCAGCCGCTGCGGAAAAACAGCTTTTGCCAGAGATCATCCCCTCGGCCCGACCACACTGCGACCTTTGTGCACGGGCAGCAGCCGGCTCCTTCGCTGCCGTGCCGGGCTGGCCCCGGGGAGCAGCTCGTCCCGGGGTGCAGGGGCACAGGCGACCATGGAGTCCGAGGCAACATGCTTCCCTTTGGCAGAAACGATCCTCACACCTGCTAAGAAAGCCTTTATCTCCCTGCTCCCCCTCCCCAGACATCATCTCCCAAAGTAAAGATGCCTCTATCATCCCTTCTTAAAAGGCAGGGATTATTCCACGAGCTGCGATTATCGGAAGCGTGAACCGAGCGATCTCTCCACCAAAGCAAACAAACCCGCGTCTCGCCCGGGGATGGATGGGCACCCAGATCCGCCCCAACAGCCAAACCACCCCCCCGGAGACGCAGAGCCACAGCACCCTGTTACTGCCCAGGTCACGCAGCACTTGGGCCTCCACGCCGGGAGGAGCCGGGGTCTGGCTTGAGCCAGCTCGCTCTGAGGCGGGCAGCGAGGTACCAGCCGCTGTTGCGAGCGCTCAAGAAAAGCACAATATTGCACGTCACAAGCCAAGGGCCAGGCAGCAGCCAGAGGCAGTTGGGCAAGAGAGGGCGGAGGATGCTCAGGGTGGCTCATCCGGGACCCCCTCTCCCAGAGGTGCTGCCCTCCCGCAGACACTCCCGGGGGGCTCACAGACGGCCTGACATTGCCCAGCCACAGAGGAGGCCCCTGCCTTGCCCCGATAACCTCCAGCCGCTGTTGCAGAGGTGCCGGAGCTTCAAAGCCTCCTCCCGACAGCACAAAAACAGACATAAACACCAAGCTCAGCCACAGACCCCAACCGCAGTTCGCCCTGAAGGGAAGGGTACGAGGACAGGGGGGAGCGGGTCCCCAAAAGGCCGAGGGTTAAGGGGGAGCCGGCTCAGCGCAGCAGCAGCCGGGGCGAGACACGAGGACAAGCCAGCGCTCGAGTGAGAGCACGGCCCCTCGCCGAGCCACAGCCCCCAGCGCCGGCATTTGAACCATCCAGGCCATTAACCACAAAAAATGTGGCAGGCGTTATTCAAAACGAGCAGCTTCTCCTTGACCCCACCCTGCCGTTCCGCACCCGCAGCCCAGAGCAGGAGGTGCCTGCTGGCTCCTTACCTCGGCTCCCGGCTTCGGGCGGCGGCGATGCCGGCGGTGGCTCGCAGAACTCCTTTAGCGGCCAGCGGGTCGGCGTTTCTGCTTCAGGGGTCTCAAAATTCCCTTCGGAGTCCGAGCTGCCGAGGGGGGGGGAAAAGAGTGAGGCATTACCGCTTTCAGGGCTAGCTCTGCAATCCTCCACGCTGCCCACGCGTCCAGCCAGGCCGGCCGGCCGTGGGCATCCTGCGGCCGCCGCTCGCTCCTGTCCGGCGGGACACGCTGGCCAACGGAAAAGGGAGAAGCAGGTGAAACAACATCAGGAGCATCCCCCCGCGCCCCCCCCAGCCCGCACCGAGCCAGGCCCGAGCATCCACCGCGCGCCCCCTCGGCATCATCCCGCCCCCCCCGCGCCGCTCCGGAGCGGCAGCCGCGGGGCGGGTCGGGGAAGCAAAGCCTCGCCGCTCCCGGGATCGTTCCTCCCCGCTTCCCGGGAGGAATCCGCAGCCCCGCGCCCCCCCCCCGCCCCGCTCCCGCGCTGCAAGATGCGCCCCCCCCCGCTCCCCCCAAACCCCGGGCAGCCGAGCTGATGCCGGGCAGCGAGCGGGCAGCGAGGGGCGGATGGGGGGGACGGGGGGGACACGTCGCAGCCCCGCGGGGGGCGGCGGACTCGGGTCACTTGCCTGAAGCCGAGGGCCGTGCCCTCCGCCGCCGAATCGTCCCCTCCGGCCTCGCCGTCCGCCCCCCCGGGGCTGCCCCCGCCCCGCACCGCCGACCATGTCCACCGGGCCCACTGCACCGGCGAGAGGATCTGCCAGGCGCTGAACGCCATCGGCCCCGCTCCGCTCCCCGCCGGGCTCCCCGCGGCCGCGCCGCCCCCACCGCCGCCAAGGGCCTCCCCCGGACCGTCCCACTCGCCGGCGGGGAGAGCGCCCGCCCCCCCGGCACCGCCCGCCCGGGAGGGACCGGCCCGACAGAGCCCCCCCCGCCCAACCCCGCCTCCGCCACCCCCCCCGGTACCGCCCGCCCGGGAGGGACCGGCCCGACAGAGCCCCCAACCCCGCCCGCCGGGATTTGGGGGTGGCGGGGGGGATGCGGGATGCGCCCCCGAGCCCCCCCCCAACCCCCGGCCCGGGATGTGTCAGGCGGCCGCCGCGCTCCTCCCTCGCTCTCCTCCCTGCCCACGCAAATTCTCAAATCCGCCGATTTCTGCCCAAAACGCGGGGCCGGGGTATCCCCTGCGCGGGCACATGGCACCCAGGCGCCAGGACCCCGAACCCGCTGAGTCCCCCCCCGCCCCCGGGATGCTGCTCCCCGCCGCCCCCCCCTCCAAGGACACCCCCCACGCAAGAGGGCGGGGGGCTGTGAAACCGGATCCCCCCCGAGTTAATTCCCCCCCATTTCTCGGGGCTGCACCTGCGCTGCAGGCGGATTCCTTCCGCTCCGGACGTGCCAGCCAACACCTCGCGCTCGCCGGGAGCTGCCCCCCGCCGCGGGCGAGTGGCCCCCGGGGCAAGTGGCCCCCAGGACAGGGGGGGGCTGCCCAGGGCCAGGCGGAGCGGGTCGCTCCCAGGACTCAGGCGCAGAGGGACCTGGGCAGGGAAACACCTGCCCCTTCCATTTTCCACGGAAATCCCGACTTCAGCAGCCCTGGCTGGTGCGACATCCTTCCGTGGCAGCAAGTTCATTTATTTATTAAACTATTGTTGTTTAAAAATAACAGCCAACCGTCCCCGCAGAAATAAACACTGCCGTGCTGGCCTGCCTCGGGAATTTTCCCCCTTAACGACGGCTCCCGCTCCCAAACCCATCGCCTCCCGCGTCCTTGAGAGGAGCGTAACGTCGCGGCTGGGGCACGGGAGCGCTGCGAGGCCCGTCCGGGCAGCAGATCTGTCGCAGGCAGCGGCTTTACCGGCTCCGGGCAGCCGGGGCCGCAGAGCTGGCAGCTCCCACAGCCCCGGGCTCCCGGCGGCAGGTCCCAGGGATGACCTGGGAAAGGGCAGACAACCGTCCGGCTGCAAAACCAGCCGGGCCCGCTGCGCAGAAGTGCCGCTGGCCCTCCGCGGGGCTCCCGGGCAGGCTGAGGCCACAGCCCGGTGCTTTCCCCGTGAGTCACCAGCGCCAGGAACGCTGTCGCAGGGGCAGAGGCCTCTGGGGCTGAGCAGACCCATCCAGCTGGTCTGGCCACCTCCAACGCCAGTCGGGTACTTCAAAGGGCTCGTTCCTGGCTGCCGAGCATCTCAAATAACCTCCCTACAGGGATCCTTCTTCCAAGCTTCCATCTGTTGGTGTCCTTATTAAACATATGTGTTGCTGCTGCACGCTTTTACCGCCTGGCCTCTGTCAAAGAGAATCTCTCATCCCCTCACACAACACTTCCAAACCTCCCCACGGATCCCTCTGGTTCAGTCGAAGCAAAGGTGTCGCCAGCCCCCACCGCAGGGCAGCGGCAGAAGCCGGCCCCGTGTCCGGACCCTGGGATACCAGCCCGGCCGCAGCGCTGCCCCCCGCATCGCCCTGCAAACCTCCGGCTGCTGCGTAGAGGACAGCGAGCAAGAGAGGACTGAGCGACACCCAGCAAAGCTCAGCCAGAAACCAAGAGGCTGAAGCAGAAGCAGAACCTCAACATCCTGTTTGCCTGCAGCTGCTGGGAGTGGGAGCCAGCAGCCTCCTGCCCACCCCCCGAGCGGCAGAGCTGATTCCTGCAGATGAATTTTACACAAGGAGATCTTCGAGGCGCAGCCCCGGCTCCCCTCCCTCTCCCCCTGCCCCGATCCCCCCCGACCCACAGCCTTTCCAAGCGGCTGCCGGGCTCCGCGCAGGGCGAGCAGAAATGCAAGTGGGGCGGGAGCAGCTGCGGAGGGGAAGAACGACGTATGGACCAACTTCTACAGCCCCTGACTTGCTGGGTGAGGGAACCGGGGCACACGGGTGGAGGAAACCAGCAGCATCTTTCCATCATGAAGGCTGCACGCAGAGAGGGGCCCAGCCAGGACCCTCCGCTCCCAGCCCTGCCCAGAACGAGCGGCCGGCAGGACCGGGATCGGCAGGACGGAGCCAGACTGGCCCTTTGCTCCCGGCCTGCAGCGCCCTGGGGCAGGGAGATATGGAGCAGGGCAAGAGCAGAGCCCGCTCCCGCTTGCTGTTCATGACGAGCAATTAAGAAAATGCCTCGAGTGGCATTTTCCAGCTTGGCACCACCCCAGCCTGGCGGCAACGCCGGCTGCAGCTCAAACGCTGAGGAGATAACCCGGCTGTGGCTCTGCCTGCCGAGCGCTGCCTGGTGCAGTCAGCGACACCGCTCTGCGGAGCAGGGAGGACGCTGACCTGTTCGGAAAAAAGACCTGCCAGCCCTTCCATCGGGAAAGACCTGCCAGCCCTTCCATCGGGAAGAGACCCGCCAGCCCTTCCATCGGGAAAGACCTGCCAGCCCTTCCATCGGGAAGAGACCTGCCAACCCTTCCATCGGCAGGACGAGCCTCTGCCTGCACAGGCAGCAGCCGGACGGGCTCTTCTTCACACCCCTGTCACCCCCCGCCCCGGCCCAGGGCCCTGCTGTGCCAAGCACCGCACAGCAGCAGCAGCTCAGGGGTAGGGACCAATGTACAGCCTGTGTACTGGTGTACAGCCTAACGATGTACAGCCTAACAACGTACAGCCTGTGTACTGATGTACAGCCTATGCACCCTGACCGTGTACACTCTACCGATGTCCACCCTCCTGCCAAGCTCCAGCCTCTCCTGGGTGGGGTCCAGGGAAGCGCTGCTCTGCAGCGGCAGGAGGAGCAGCACCCTCGGCCTTGGGGCCCGTCCCTGCGGCAGCATCCCGGAGCATCCCGGAGCATCCCCCAGGCACGGCAGCATCCCGGAGCATCCCGGAGCGTCCCGGAGCATCCCGCGGGCAGGGCCGGGGCCGGGCGGGCGGTGTTTCGCTAGAGGGCACTCCAGGATGGGATTTCGGAGGGTTCGGAGCCTCTCCGGCCCCCGGGGAGGCGAAGGGCCGGGGCTCTGACGCTTCCCCCGGGCTCGCATCGCCCCGCGGCCCCAGGATCGGAGGGGGGTCTCCTCAGCCCGAGCTCTGCCCTGTGCCCGGGTGGGGATGCGGGAGCTGGGGGGGGCGGCCTGCGGGAGAGACCCCGGTGCGATGGAGCACAGGATGCAGCCGAGCTGAGCCTGGGGCTGAGCCTGGGGCTGAGCCTGGGGCTGAGCTGATGCCCTCGGAGCAGCACGGAGGACCCTCTGGCATCGCCTCAGCCCGGGCGGGTGCCCCAGAGACCCCGAGCCCCTTCCTGCGCTCCTGCCCCGGAGCTCCTCACCCCCACACCACCCGTGACTGGGCCCACAGCCTCACACGTGGGGTCTGGCAGCACCCGCAGCCACGTCACGCTCCACGGCCACGGCAGCTGCGGGGTGGAAGGTGGAAGCCGGACCGACCCAACCCCACCAGCCTTTCGGGGCACGATCCCAAACCGTGGGGCCACGGGAGGGCAAATCTGCAGCAGCAACGTTCCCACGTTCCTTCTGCTCGTCCTGACCTTGGCCGAGCCGCAGCCCAGATACAGGTCACAGGACCGAGCAGCACAACCCTGAACGCTCCGGGATCTGCGGCAGCCCGAGCGCGACTTCCTCGCACCTCAGGGTCTGTCGCTGCCATCTGCTCGCGGGGACCTGGGTGCCACTGGCGGCAGCAGCGCCCCGGAGCAGCGGAGCGATGCCCAGCGTGGGACAGCGCTGCTGAGCTGCTCAGCTCCCCCCAGGACCCTTCACAGCCCTGGGATGTGACAGTTCCCAGCGCTCCACATTCCATCAAAACAGCTCTACAAAAATAGAAGTGAAGGACACAACTGTCACACAGGAGCCAGCCCCCGGGCTCCAGCTGTCTTTCCCCACCGAACTGCCATTAAATTCATAAACACAAGCATTTGGGGCTGCATTAAGAAGGACCCACATGAAAATCAAGGCACTGCTATTCCTGCATTTTAAAAACAACCGCAGCTTAATCTCGCTCGCCTGGATGCGAGCTCATGCAAAGCAATTCAGTAGGAACAGACTCAAGATGTGCGAGCTCCAGCCTGATTTTCACACTGATGATTTATGAACACGAGCATCTGCCTTCATCTTGCTGCTGCTTTACTCCCCTGACAACTCCTTCGCTCTGTTTGCTAAAAATATCCGTGCGAGGCGAGCAGGAAGGCTCTTATCAGGTGTTTGCCAGGCCCTGGCTCCCTGGTTTTAGCCAGGACTCGGCGATATTGGGAACCGCAGGCAGCACCTCAGCCCCATAACCTGGGGTGCTGGCAGGGCTGGGGGGCAGCGAGGAGCGAGGACGGCAGCTGGTGCAGGGAGCGGGCGAGGGAAGGGATAAAGGGCGGGGGGGGGACAAAACAAAATTTGCTCAAGGTGGAGCAAAGGGGTGGGAAGGAGCAGCAGGCGAGTGCGTCGGAGCGGAAAGGAGCAGCCCCAGCACACGGGGTGAACAACGGGGTGTTCTTTCCGCCTGGGAACACCTCTGGTTTCTATTGAGGAGACGGCTGAGGGAAATACGGGCAGGACTGAGCTTACGAGGGGGGAGCGCGCTTGTGTTCCCTGTCTGAAACCAGCGGTTGGGAACGGGGCGGGGGGGTTGCAAGCGCTCAGCAGAGCAGCTGCCCGGCTCTGGGGCACCGGCGCGGTGACACCTGGCGAAGGCTCCCGGACACCCACAGCGCTCGGCCGGCACCGGGTCCCAACGCGGGGCCAGTGTCCCCAAAGCGTGACGAGGCGCCGTTAGAAAAGCGGCAGCAAAGCTCCCGGGTAGGGCGATCTCTGCATGGCAGCAGGGCTCGCTGCAAGAAAATATTTCTATGTGCCGGAAAGCGTTTGGGTTGATTTACAGATAAAATGCCTCCAGTTCTCTGGATCCCAGCTCATCCGCGCTCCCTTTTGCTTTCAGTGCCCAAGCCGGCGGGTGAGAACCAGCTCCCCCGGCCCTGGCCGTGGCTTTCACGAAGGAGGAGGAGGAGGAGGAGGAGAAAGAGAGGAAGGGGAGAGGAGGAGAAGGAGGAGGAGGAGGAGGAGGAGAAGGAGAGGAAGGGGAGAGGAGGAGAAGGAGGAGGAGGAGGAGGAGAAGGAGAGGGAGGGAAGAGCCTCCCCCCCAGTTTAACCACTCAGTGCTCGGACTTTCTCTCTTTCTCCCCCCCCCCCCCACCTCTGCGGGCCCCGGTCCAGCTGCTGCAGGGACGGACCCAGACCCCGGCCCGGGTCCCCCCCGCCCGCACTCACCGGGGGGTCCCGGGCTCCCGCCGCTCCTGGCTCTGGGCCGCCCCCATGGCCGGGCCGGGCCGTGCTGCCTCCGCTCCGCGTCCCCGGCGCGTCCCCGCCCCTGCGGGAGGGACCGGGAGGGACCCGGACAGCGGGACAGCGGCTGCCCCCGGGTGGCCCCGCCGGGGGGTCCCGCCGCAGGGCTGGGACCCCAGTGCAGGACTGGGACCCCGCGCAGGCAGGAGGCAGGCAGCTGCCGGTCCCAGCAATGCGGCTCAGGCAGGGGCCGGCATGGGGCAAGTGTCCAAATCATTGGGGAACGGCCCCTCGACCCCTCTTTGGCTCCAGGAAGGGACAATGTGACCCCCTCGGCACCGCTGGGCAGCGACCCGCCAGCCCCTTCCCTTTATCCCTCATAAATGACGATCTGGATCGTGACCCTGAGGCTGAAGTCGCAGCCCCACAGGCATGGGGGGAGATTCAACACAGTGGTGTAAAGGCACAGAGGTGACCCCCACTAAGGAAACGTCCTGGTTGGATTTATTTTAATTAAAGTGCCTGAGAGAACACAGCCATTTCTGACATCATTTGGGGCTTTTACTTCAGCGAAACTGAAAACTCAAGTATTAATCTTTTTTTTTTTTTTTGTCAGCCAGGGTGTTCTGGCTTGGGTTGCATTATTTTTTGGCAAGAAAAGTGTCAACACCCTTGAAAGCTTTCACCTTCCTAAAAAACAAACCAACAAACCACACACACAAAAAACCCAACCTAAACCAAGTGAATCTTCCTTGGATTAAAAAATACCCTGAGGGGCTCGACTGCCCTCCTGCCTGTGCAAGGGCCCGGCATCCACGGACGCCGACGCGCAGAGCTCAGGGGGGTCTTTTGGCGGCTCTGATGTTCTGTGCGCGTTGAAAAGACCAACCACCACATCCGCACCACGCCGTGCCTCGCGTCGCTGCCCGCCTTCCCCGCCTCGCGCCCCGGCCGAGCCCTGCCCGCAGGCAGCCCTGCCCGTCCACCGGGGCAGGGACAGTGCGGGGCCATGCGGGACCCGAGCGCTGCTGTCCCCAGCGCAGCATCCGTGTGCGGAGGCCGCCAGCCCGAGGGCCGCGTTTTGGCAGGGGCAGCACCCCCCAGGGCTCGGCCCTTTCGCGTCTCTGCTTTTGGTTTCCACAGAATTTCCCGCAGCTGTTTTCAAGGGGGGCATTTCCCAGCCGAGGCAGAAACCCCCGTGTGCCCGCAGCCGCCGGGACGCTGCGGTTTGCAGACTGGGGGGCTGCCCGGCACCTGCACAGCCTCTCGGGCTGGGATGCTGCGCCTGGGCTCTGGCGATTTATCTCCGAAATGCGCTTCCATGAGGCCTCGCTCAGCCAGGCACCGCTGCCAGAAGGCAGGAATTCGGTATTTCCTAAGAAGTCCGCCCTGTCGGAGCAGGGATCTGAACTGAAGGGGTGAACCTGCCCGTAACACCGCCCCGCTCAGCGGCTCTGTCCTCCCCAGGCTGCCCTGGGCGAGGGACCCGAGGCTCCGGTGACACGAACACGATGGCAAAGGGGTGTCACATCGCCGGGCAGGGCAGGGGGACGCTGCGTTGGATGCTGGGCCAGCCGGGGGACGCACAGCCGGTAACGTGCCAGCGCTGCGGCTGCTGCGGCTGCGCCCCGGCGCTCCTTGGCAAGGGGCCCCTCCCCGCCAGCCATAAACACGTCCAGACCTCTGGGAAACTGCCGGCTTTCCGGTCAGATGCTGCAAGGGAAAATCAGGAGGGGGAAGGCACCAAAATTAAACGAGGATTATGTGGCCCCCCAGGAGAGAAAACCAGCTGCCAAACAGCAAGGAGCGCAGAGTGCCGTCCCACACCACCGTCCCCAGAGCTCCCTCAGCCTGACCAACGTTGGCAACAACCTAATTAAGCTTTCCCAGCCCCTCGGGACAACAGCGAGGGTCACTGTCACCGTCTGCCAGCCACAACCCCAGCCTCAGAGCAGTGACAATCCTTGTCCAAGCCCCCCAGCAGCCCCAGTCCAGCCCCCAGCTGCGGCATGGCCCCCCTCTGATGGTCTGGAGGTGAGCACGGCAGTGTGAGGTGGCTTCTAAGTGACAGCAAAGTGTCACAAGACCTTTAATAGTCACACACGGCCATGAAGCTCTGCCCGGAAAACTGTTCCCCTGAGGGCTGGCAATGCCCACGGAGGCTGTGGGACGGAGGCAGGCAGAGGTCAGGCAGGGCTGCAGAGCAGCCAGAAGTGCCCCAGCTGTGGGGACCTGCTCGCTCCAGGGGCAGCAGCCAGGGCTCTGGGGCCGTCTCGCCGCTGGCAGAGCTTGGCTCAGGTGAGGCTCCCGCACCCCCTGCCCGGCTGGCACCCCGAGGAGTTCCAGAGCCAGCCGGCGGGGAGGCTGCTGTCTGCGAGGAGGCAGATGGTAATAATTACCCACACAATAATTCCATGGAAATTTCCATGTGCCTGGGAAAGAAGCACGCCAAGCCCTCGCTGCTGCCCGGGCAGAGGTTCACTGTGTTTCCGGGGACTGTGACTAAGAGCCGGGTCTGTCACATGGATGGGGTTTAAATGCCTCCCTGGAGCCTCCCATCTCTCCAAACCTGCCCAGAGCCAGCACCACTGGGCTGCGAGGGGGCAGGGGATAGGACCCCCTTCTGTGGAGGCTCCCCGGCACCCCAACCCGCACCCACCTGCCTGGGCAGAGCAGCAGCGAGCCGCCTTGGGGGGAGAACGCTGTGCCCCAGCCCTACGCAGAGCACTGATGGCATCTCCCCTTCCCATTTCCCGAGCGAGTCCTGAGGGAGGCCAGCACACGGCACGGGACATGCTCTGGCAGCTCCTCCTTAGCAACACAAACAGAGGCACAACACGGACCTCGGCAGCAGAGAAGCGTCGCAGCCTGGTGCGAAGGCGCTGGCGGGAGCCCCGCGTGCCCACGGCCGGCTGGCAGGTGCCAGTGCCCCCCGGGAAGCACCATGAGATCGAGCGCTCTGGCAGGGCAAGGCGAGGAGGAGGTTGTGCTGTCCAAAGGGGCCGCTGAGGTCTTGCCATCGCAGCAGGCCAGCTCCCAGCTCTGCACCCCGGGGTGGCCAAGGAGCCCTCGCTCCCCGCTCTCCTCTTCCCTCCAGCCCGAGGCAGGCGAGCGCTCGGTGAGCGTCCTGGCCCTCAGCTCCCTTCTCCTTCCTACCTTTGCAGTCGCAGACTTGTCCCGGGCTCCGTCACTCTCTGCTACCTGTCCTGGGGCTCCCTCGAAAGCCGCTTGTGTGAGGAGTTGCCTGGAAAAGGAGCAGGGAGGAAGGAAGGGGATGGACAGCGTGGGGAGGGCCAGGCAGCGGCGGGGTGTCTTGGTGCACCCTGCAGCCTGGGGGAAAGGGAGGAGGATGTTTTGTAATATTTGGCGAGCGCTTCCACGGGCAGAGAGAGGAAACCGGTGGGGCAGACGGCGCTGGGCGAACCGTCCACGCACGCTGCTGCCGCGCCGGTACCGGAGCCGCTGGGCCGAACGCCCGGATCTCGTGCTGTCTCCTGCCGGGGCCCCACTGGTGTCATGCCGTAAAAATGTGCTCTTGGCTGGAATTTGGCAGCCTGGCCTCCGGCGGGGAGGGAAGCTCTCGGCTTACAGAGGGAGCGGGAGCTGCGGTCTTGGGGCTGCGGGAGAGGGGAAGGGGAGCTGGTCCCGAGCTCCCGCCCCGCTGGGGAAGGAGGGCTGGGAGCGGTGCGTTGACACCCTGGAAGGGTGATTCCCTCCGGCTGCCCCGCACGAGGGCAAGACACGAGGACAGGGACGGACAGAGCCACTGAGGCCCCCAGAGAGGCTGAACAGGAGGCGGCATCTCCCAGGGTACTGGATCCCGGGCAGTGGGGGGACGGCCAGGAGGTTTAGCTGAGTAGCAGGGGACGTGTTTTGGATCAGAGGAGACGTTTTCCTTTGAGGTTTCAAAGGTTTCGGCTGGGGCTGCTCCCCAGTAAAGGGTTTTCACAGCTGGGGCACAGGGATAGCTGCTCTGGCGAGCATCCCCACATCCCATGGCTTCTCCGCTCCAGCCAGCTCCCCTCTGGGGCAGACCCCATTTCCCAGAACCCCCAGGGCATCACCCCCCCAGTTTGCCCAAGCCCAGACTGGGGTCTGGTCCCGGCCAGGACTCACCCCAACACTCACACAGAAATTAGCTCAAGCCTTTCACTTAAACAAACCCCTGGCCTCACCCCAAAGGGTTCGTGCCAGAAGAGCCAGCCCGGCTCTGGCTGCGGCGCCGTGGGCAGGATGCGGCCCCCGTCCCCCCCCCCGGGCCCACGTCGGCTCCTGCAGAGGGAGCGCAAGGAGCGGGAATGAGCGACGGGCTCTGCCGCAGCCATTTCATCCTCGGAAAGCATCAGGCAGGGGTGTTGCTTCCCAAAGGGAGGAGAAAACTGCACAGGCAGGGAACTTCCCTCCGCAAACAAACTCTGCAGTCTGCTCCCCCAGCCCGGGCTGGGCCCTGCTCCCTGCCCTGCCCGCAATGACCTTCCCAAACACCCCCGGACCTGCGGCAGCCGTACAGAGGGGATAAAACCAGCTCTCTGCATCCCCCCTCCTGCCAAAAGCAGGAGGAGGACAGCGATCAGGAAGGAAACCGCTGTGCCACATGCAAGCAGGGTGGGGGGCAACAGCCCGGGAGCCCCCAATCACTTCTGCCTTCTCCAGGGAGCTCCCTGTCTGCGCACCCTCGGCCGCCCGAGCACCTGCCCTGCCACCCATCACTCCCTCCAGCCAGAAGGGTGGGGTGTGGGTACCCCAGTCAGGAGCAGAGGGGGGTCCCTCTCCTTCCCCTCGCTCGAAGGGCCGTAGTGTCCTCCCCCATCCAGCCAGAAGCTGTGGGAGCTCCCCGGAGCTGCCTTCGGCAGAGGGCACTGCCGCTCGCCTGCTTGTCTCACCGCTGGCCCCAGTCCAGCCTCAAACTCCCATCTCCCAACTTGCTCGTTCTTTTCGGCTGAAACTTCCTGTTAGTTATCATTTTAATTCTTTACCTCTTCAGCAGTGCAGAAAATTGGCACTTAATTCACCCTGCGAGGCTGTGTGGCGGCAGCTTAATTGACCCTCGTTGCGTCACCCTGGCCGCATCTCGGTCAGTGAGCTCAGCCTTGTGCCACATTAATTTCCCGTCCACTCTTTGTTTATTTGCCCTTTTCAGGGATGCTGCCTGTGTTCAGCTCCAGGCGAGAGAGCACAGGAGAAAAACCTGCTGCCACGGGGTAGGGGTGGCCCGCGCTGCCCGGCGAGCTGCACGGGTCCCTCCTGGGTCTGCAGTCAGAGAAATGGGGTTTCCTGCAGCTCTCCACCTTCCTTTCTTCCCCCAGGCTCGTGTCTTCCTCGGCTGTTCAGCAGGTTGCTCCAAACCCAGCACATTTGAGCGTCCCACCTTTCATACCGAGTGTTGCAAAATGATGTTGCAACTCCGGGAGCTTCCCCAAGCATTGAAAATCAGTCAGAAACCTGAGCCTCCAGTTGCAGCCCGGACTCTGCCAGTTGTTTTCCAAGAGCTGGTCCCAAGCCTCTGGCCTTGCATGGGCTGGGAGGATCACAGAGCACGTCAGTCAACACCGGAGCAGCGAGGACCGAGTGGCACACTGACCAGAAAGCTTATCATAAAAACAGATTTAGAGCAATTGCCCAAACATAATCTCAGCTTAGCTCCAATTCCCTTATTGCATCATTTGGGGCAGAGATTGCTGCACGAGTACCTGAAATAATTGGTATTCAGAGCATAATAAAACTCCACGTGTGGTTCACGATCCAGGCAGGACTGCGTTATGGCAGATGTCTAGCAGGGGAATAAGGTTTTCCAGGTGAATGAAGGAAATGCATATAATATTTTGGGGTATTTCTGAACACTGCTGAGGAGAAGCGAGCGGCTCGTTTGCAGCTCCACTGCGCAGCAGCAGCGAGAGCCGGAGAGCAAGGCTGTGCCCAGTGTCTGCTCCAGCGTGGGGCCGGCCGAGCGCCCGCAGGATCCTCCTCACCCCACCGGGCTCCTGGGACGTCAGGATCCCAGCAGCAGGTCCCAGCACATCTCCCTGGGGCGCGTGGGGATGGGCTCGGATGCAGGTTCCCAGGGCAGGGCCAGAGGCAGCACCTTCAGCCCTGTGCAGCCTGGATGCTCTGGTAAGGAGGAGGGCTTGCTTCCTATTTAATATATCGCCACTCAATTTGCGTTGGACCGTGGAGTCCTTCCAACACTCAGAATACAATGAGTTAGTATCTGCTGCTCTGGAGTTTGCATCCAGGCTGAAAACCCGGCCAGCTGGGAGCACGCGGGGACCAGGCTGGAGCACAAAGAACAATGGGAAGGCACGGCGAGGGGCGGTGGAGAGGCAGGATCCAGCCCTCGGTGACAGCGCTGTGCCTGCTCAAAGCTCTCTGATGCCCCACCTCAAGAGGATCACAGCTTCCAGACCCTCCTTTTAACTCTGCGCCTTGTCCCCTCGCTCCCCGGCGCTGCGTTTTCAGGCGGGGGGTTCTGCGTGCCAAATGGGATGCTGGAGAAGGCGCTGCTGCCTGGATGGGCTCCAGATGCGACGCAGCTAATCCATTTTTATAGCCAGGAGCAGGTGTCTCGTGCATCACAAGCAGCCAGTTTGAAGACCACTCTTCTCATTTGGCCACAAGCCCCAGAGAAGTCCGAAGGCATCAGCCATGGCTCAATGCCCACCAGCTCCAGAAACGCCCCACGGGGCCGTGGTCCAGCACCTCGTGGCGCTGCATCACCCCATTCTCCCCTCTGCAGCAGGGTGGGCTCCGGAGGCAGCCGCAGCGTCACCAGCACCCCCAGCCTGGGACATGGGGCCGTAGGGGTGCCCACACCCCGCTCGGGTGCTTCCGAGCTGCTACCTTGGGTACCGCAGCGACCGACGCCACGGGGCGTGCAGCCTCCCGCGGGCGCTGTGCCCTGCACGTGCGTCAGGCGAAGGGTACAGCCCCGGGGCTCTGGAGAAGCTCCCTTTTGCCTGTACTTTCCCCCCATTCCTGTTCCCGTGCTCACCTGCGCTGCACGAACAAGGATGTGCACAAGCAGCGAGTGCCCCTGTGTCTGGAGATCTGCAGCAAGCTGGGGAGAGTCAGTACCTGCGGGGAGGAAAAGAAAAATATCTGCTGCTGGAGCCGGAGATAGCAAAGGCCAAAGGGTTTGTTTTCCATCCCCAAACCACAGCAATGTAGCGAGTGGAACCCGGTCAAGAAACCCCATCCAAAGCCACAGCTCCGGAGGCTGCTCTGGGCAAACAACGCCTCCAAAGGGACCTCTGTCCCTGCCTGCCCCATCCCCGCCCCGGGAGGGAGAGGGGGCCCGTGGCCAGGGCTTCAGCCTCCCCCTGCCCGGCAAGCTCTGGCCGTGTCATCGCGGCACCCGGCCATGGCAGCACTCGCCACGGGTGGCAACCCCGTCCCCAGAGCAGCCAGAAGCGCCCGGCTCTGCGAGGAGCTGCAGCCATGGGCCCTCTGGCTTCGCTGAAGGCAGCAGGTCCTGGGGGGCCGGGGGGGACCCCGGGAAGGGGCAGTGGGGAGTAGCCCCCACCGGGGAGCTTCGCCACAGCCAGCTACCGGCGCGCCTGGATGCGATAGCTCTGCTGAGACAAAGAGCCATTGCTGGATTCAGCTGCCCTGGGTATTTTTTTCCCTCTTCGATGAATCACCTGCTAAAAATATTATAAATTGAGTTGCTGGCCAGACCTTTCACTTCTCTGGAAGCAAAAATATTTATTTTACTCAGGCCGTGCCTGTGTTTTAACAGAACTTTATGATCAATTTCTGAGGAATGTGCCATGCTGTATATTCAAATTACAACTTTTTTTGGCTTGCAGTGTAAATTTAAAATGTCTTGTTTAAGACGCAACTGTTGTGCTGCCAGAAAAATGCGGTTTCAGCTGTTTTTTTTCCCAAAGCACCAGTTTCGCCCGGTTGAAGGTTACTGCCACCCCAGGTGCGTGCCTGTCCCCTAGGCCTGTCCCAGGCATTGGTGGCACCAGCAGCTATCGAGGGGCTCAGGCTGGGCTTGCTTAGACTGGGAGCTTCCACTTCCCTGGGAAAAGCGCCACTTAATGAGCAGCATCGCCACAAAGACGGGGCGCGGGGGCTGCCCGGCTGGGGTAACCGCTCTCCCCGTCGCACAGGGCTGTGTTTTTGGGAGCTGAAGCGGGACCTCTCCCTGCACAGGCTCCAGGCTGGCGCAAATGTCACGCGAATTGTCAGACAGGCGCCGAGATCCTCGAGCTGTCGGTGCAGGTAGGGTATAATCACAGCCATGGGGGAGTGTGTCCCAGTAGCACCTTCCTCCTCCCAGGGTGTGCAGACAAGTCACATTGCGGTGCCGGAGTCGGGGTCCCCGCCGGGCTCCTGTGCCGGCTGCTGTTGCCCTTGCTCCCGTGCCAGGCGCGCCTTCCCTATAAATCTCTCCCACACTCATTTGAATTTAGGAAGGAAACGAGAGAAATTTCTTTTTCTTGCCTCAGGGCAGAGAGAATAATGGGATCTTTATTCCCCATTAATTAAGTTGATTTTTACGTGGGTTCAATTTACGCTCCCTTCCAGCCTTCCCTGCAAAGCGACGCCTCTCGCGGGTGCGTGGCCTTTGGGTGGGTGCTCAGCGAACCCCAGAAAGGCACCGGGGCACGGGGCGCTCGCCAGGGAGGGTGCGCAGGGGCTGCAGGCGGGCTCCAGCACGCGACGCCCAGCCACTGCTTCTGCGGCAGCAGGAAGGTGACGCGGGTCCGCTGCCATCGGAGAAGTGAGGAGCAGGAGCTGCGAGCCGTCCCCGCCAGCCCCAGCGCCCAGCAGCTCTCCCGGCGGGTGGCTCCGGCGTTCCCAGGGAGCAGCGCTGGCACCCGCCTGGTGCCGAATGCGCTGCCTGGCCCCACTCCAGCCTTCCCGAGAGGCGCCAGGGAGACAAACACGCTGTTGGAGTTGGACGCGTTAGCGGCAGGTTCTGCAGAGAGGCCAAATAAGTCCCTTGAGCCGGTGTTTAGGAAGGGGTGAAGACATGGGGCAGCCGCCGGACTGCAGTTACCTGCGGGAGCCCTCCCCAGAGGGCTGGAGCTGAACCCGGGCACGGCCCTCGCCTGCACCTCTCCTCTTCCCAAAGGAAAGGCAATCGGCGTGCATGGGGGGAGCGCCCAAAAGCAGCCTGGCGAGGAAGCACCCCGTTTCCCAAGGGGGGGTTTGGCCTGGGGGGTCAGGACAGCTTTGTCACCATGGCAGCGCCAGGCTGTTGTTTTCGCCCATCGCAGCCAAACAGCTGGAGACGCTTCCCCAGAGAGTGAATTATGGGGACAGTGTGACAGGGAAAAGGGGCTCCACGCTCGTGTCCTCCCCGGTGGGGAGCTGAGTGCAGGGGCTGGGGGCCCATCACCAGCTGCTGGGATCCCTCCCATGCCGGTATCCCGGTCAGGGGGTTTCCCCACCGCTGTTCCAAGGTCCACCAGCCCCTCCCCAGGCACCAGCCTCGTCATCCTGGCTGGGGACGCACGTCCTGGCTCTTCCTTGCAGCTGCCTGGGCGCTTTCCCTGGCTGAAGGCGTTTTGGAGCCACGCAGCCCCCAGCCCTCGACTGTGGTGTTGAGAGCAGCCCACAGCCGGCTCCCCCAGGAGGGGGACGGGGAGATGAAGCGAAGCCCCTCTGGTCTCGCAGCAGTTTTGCCTGCGCCGGGTGTCGCAGTCACGTTGCAGAGCGAGCGCAGTGCGCTCCAGCCTGCCTGGCAAGTCCTCACTGAATTAGCTGGGCTGAACTGGAGTGCAACTGGTTGCGCCGAGGCTCAAGGGATCGGCTGCTGATGCAACGTGGCAGCTCCTACCTGTAAGGTGGGGAAGAGGGTCGGGGTACAGGAGCATCCCGCAGCCCCGCAGAACCAGGACACTGCGCTGTCAGCCTGCCTGCGAAAGCAAGAAGCATGTACAGATTTACACACCCCCACGAAATTCCCAGCAAGCAGAGAAAGAGGGAAAACAGTGTTTTTTATCATAGATTTTTAACAACATAAACACGTGCAGCCGAACAGACGCTGCTGCGGAGGACGCGGCCCTCAGTGGGTGTCGGGCAACACGAGGGGTCCCCTCGGCGCGGACACGATCTCCCCGGCCCTTCCCTTGCCGCAGGGCAGACGGTGGAGGGGAGCAATGAGCACCCAAATGAGAACCTGCTGTGTTTGCCAGCGCTCTCGTGGGCTGCAGAGGGGGAGCGACAGCCGCTGCACCCAGAGCCACAGCCCCGTTCTCAGGGACGCCAAACCCCCGGCAGCACCCGCTGCATTCCCCAGCCAGGGCCGCCCCGCGTCCCCGCACAAGTGTTCATCGGCTGCAGCGCTCAGAGCCCCGTCCCCGCCGCCCTGCAGAACACGCTCAGGAAGTTTCTGTCCTCGGCTGAAACCCCTTTGGTGTGGGAGAGCCTGGAACTTATTACAAATCGCTTAAGTAACTTTGGCTCACTTGGACTAATTAAATTGGTTTCCCTGGCTATTCTAGAGGCTTGAAACCACCAGTCAGCTCCCAGGCTCGCTGTGCGAAATTAATTAAAGCAAATGATAACTTGGCAAGGACAAAAAAAGAAAGTCTCTGTAGTAAGGAACAAACCCAGTGCGGGGGGGTGTTTGCCGAAGCACGTGTCTGTGCGAGCTATAAGGTGTTTCAGATACACCCTCACGCAGGGATGGACTTCAGCTCACGCGTAACGCTGTGTTCAGGCTTAAATGCTTTGCCAAATCTGGGCATAAAAATAAACTTGGAAGTTCAGTGCAGAAACACAGAGTAAAGGCAGGGACCTCTCGCTTTCCATAGGAAGCAGAATTAATAGCTTGGCAGAAGGGGTGCATTTCCATTTTTATACAAGAATTTCCTCCTCCTTCTCCTCCTGCAGAAAAAAAGCGCTTGTAAGAAATACAAATTCGGACAGTTCTCCAGAACCTGGCAGCAGGCTCCAAAGCATCCCACGAGGCGCGTGTGGGCCAGCGGGACTTCCAGGTTTCCAACGAGAAAATCGAGTGGACCAGCGCACCGTTCCTCGAAAGCGCCGGCGAGGGGAGCGCGGGGAGCCACGGCTGCCCAGGGCCTCCCTGCTCCTCGGGCACAGCCCTTTGGCACCGCGTCTCGGGCAGGCACCCTCCTGCTGGACCAAAGCCACCAGCTGCAGAAGGGGAGATGGGCTTTGGGGTGTCTTCAGGTCCTCGCCGGGCCCCGGCTCCGCAGAGCTGCTTGGCTGGAGGAGCTCCCCCGAACCCCCCTGCGAGGGGGTGAGCGGCTGAGCCCTGCATGTGCCTCGCGTTAAGCAACAGCCCTGGCAGCAGAGCCGCGCCGATAGGACAGAGACTGAGCCCGACCTTCTCCCCCCCTTCTCCAGTGCTATCCGAAAGCGTAACCTTGACTGGCTGCAGTTTTCATCCATCTGCAAAAGCACATTAAGGAGGGAGAGAAAGGTTGGCAGCTGACCACAAACCTACTCCCCAGAGAGGTCCTTACCTGACTCTAACCAGATGCTGTTTATCAGCCCGAGCATATACTACATGCCCGATGTGATGGAGACAGAAAAAATACAAGAAATGCTTGTTATGCTCGGGGCTTCAGGGGGTTTTCATCCTCAGGCCGGATATACAAGTTCCAGGAGAGGAATATGTGTCCCTGGAGTCCCGGGCTGAATCTGGAATTCATATACTCTGTAAATGTACTTTATTTAATACAGGAATCAAGAAAGGTTTTGGAATTATTGCACTGCAGAGCTTGATTGCATAGTTACAGCTTGGAATTAAGGAATAACTGCAGATCCGTAACACAGCGCGTCAGCCCCGTGGAAAGGGCAGGACGACGCACTCAGGCTGCAGTTTTGTGTCTGTTCTCCCATCGCTGCCCAAAGCACGTTGAAGCCCACGGGAAGGCTCCCGCAGAGCCTGGCCCAGCCCTGCCGGCGTCCCGCAGCAGATCTCCCTTCGGATTAAACCGACAAAGCCCAGCAGCCCAGGGACGAGGCACCCGGGAAGCAGGTCCCAGAGCTCAGTCCCTGCCAGCGGCGCGGTGCAGCCAAGGGGACGCCGTGTTCCACACCGATCGGCCCAGTCAACGCACGGGGACAGGGATAAACCGTTAACGTCCCCGTTAACCTCACTGCTGGAGCCATGAAGTTAGAAAACCAGGAGCCGAGCTTTGGCCCACTCCACTACGCGAAGACGAAGGAGCAGCTGCCTGGGCAGGGAGACAGCGTGTCCCCGGCTCATCATGGTGCTGGGAAGCTGCGCTCGGGGCACGGAGGTGGGTTGCCAGGTCCAAGCGCTCGCAAAGCCTGAGGAAGCTGCTCAGAGCAGCTCCAGAGCCAGGGCCGGGCTGGGAGAGGACGTGCTACGAAAATCAGGGCAGGAGTAATGTGGAACATGGTAGCGATCCAGCCCAAGCGAAGACAGATGTCTTCACTGCAAAAGCAGCGATAGGACTAACAGATACATGTAGAGACATGCGAGTGCGTATCTTATGTTTATAGAAACGCACATGTGCCTTATGTATTCCTGCTTGGTTTTCAGAGATCCAGCTAACGTGTTTTTGCTGTGCCAACATGCTTTAGCTGAAACCTGCGAGGTCTTGGAGGAGCATCTTTCCCCCACGTAGCTCAGGGCTCCCTCGGGAGCGGCCTTGTCCCCATCCGTGTCAAACTGACAGCTCTGCAGAGCCCAGGGCAGCCTCCTGGGAACCTGCTGGCTCGGGGAGAGCCGCGGTGCCGGACGTGGGGCAGTGGGACACCAGGTGCTTTTTGGTTTTCCAAGCCAACATCTTCCAGGTTTGCTCCATTGTGTGGCCCCTGGGCACCCCACGGGGCCCGGGCAGAGGGTCACCCCTCTGCAGACCCCACTTCCAGGAACCTGCCCATCCCAGGGAGGAAAGTTCGGTCCCTGTGTTTAGTGGTGCCCCACCACAGGAGAGACTTTCCACTCTGCCACCCCAGCTCCCCTGTCTCCTCCTGGGCTCGTTTTCCACACAGCAAGGAAAACAAATGCAACACTGAAGGGAGCGGCTGGACCACGGGTGCTCACTGGTGCCCAGACGGCGTTTGAGACACCCCATGGCCTGTGCCCGCTCCTCTCTTACCTGGGCAGAGCCAGCACCGGAGGCCGGACACTGGACACGCTCGGGGCTGCTCCTTTTGGGGTGCATTCGTGGCTACAGGGTATTTCACGCTGTGGCCAGGTCCCGCCGCGCTCCCCCGCAGCCGGGCAGGGCTGGAGAGTGTCACAGGGCGCCGAGCACGGCGCGGTGCTCTGCCTGCACAAAGCTGGGCTGCTTTGGAAAGCATCCCAGTTCCTCTGGCTGACGGTATTTAGGCAGAGGCTGCTGGAAAAAGTGATGTGCTCTCCACGCATGTGTGCCACCAGCAGCCGTGGTCCAGCAGCGTTAATCACCGTGTCAGGGTGCCAACAATTACACAAAACCAGGGGAACATCTTGCTGTGGCTCCCTGACTCGCGAGGGGAGTGCCCTGCCCCTGCCAGCCCCAGGGGTCCTGACACCCAGCACTACCTACAGCACGAGCACATTCATTTTTCTTCACTACCTGCTAGGAAATCATCTTAAAGAACCTACAGATTGTCCTTTGCTGGGCAGAAGACACAGAAAAAGCCGTGTGCCGCTTCTGTCCACGCCTTGGAAGAGGCACATGCATACAGACAGGTCTGTGTGCCTCAGACCCATCACGTCCATAGGTGCAGGTGCCTCAGCCACGTTCCAGAGCACCAGCAGCACTAACTCCCAGTCCCCCAGTTCCTCCATTTCTCCACAGTCACGTCTGACTCCAGGACATGCAGCTGCTTCCACTCCTGAGCATCTTACGTGAGAGGTGAGCTGGGAGCAAACACCCCCCTTTCCTCTGCAGCTACAAGAGCCATCACAGACCACTGGCACCTCTATTTCTGCTCCTGGGGGTGCTTCCTCCCAACCCCACGGCTGGGAGCTGCCTGTGCTCTCCCCTGGAGCAACATTCTGCCTCGGCTGCAGCCAGCACCCCCAAACACACCGTAGCAACGTTGCTCTTTGCCACTCTCTTGGATGGTTGCAGCTGGGACCACGTTAAGTCCTTATAGTCCCTCCTCGCCTTCCCCTTCCGAGCAGGGAGAAAGACAAAGAGAAGGAAAAACACACAAAGCACCATTCCCAGCCCTCAGAGCTTTTAAGCTGAGTTTTTACATTCACTGAGGGCTTTTATAGCCTAGAGGTAACTGATTGCTAATTAACTCAGAGTAATTAGCACCATTGAAAAAGCAAATCTGGTCACTCCCTGAACATGTGTTCCTAACTATGGGGTCGGCTTTGCCCTCTGCTGAGGTCTGGGGAAGAGCTGCCAGTGTTGGTGTGCTCAGACTGGGGGCTCTTTGCCCCCCAAAGCCTCCGTGTTAGACTTTCACTGGGTGCTTCTGCAGAGCTGTGGGTATTGAGGGGAGGGGGCGCACCCTGGGTGTCCCTCACCCCTGCCACCTCTGCTCCCCCCTCCATCATTTCTCCAAGGATCCACAGGGAAGGACCATCTGCCCACTCAGCCCCGGCCCTGCTCGCAGCGCTGGAGCACCTCGGGGGTTATGAGCAAAAGGCATTTCTTGGAAGGGCTGTGAAATCACCTGTGCCGTGGAATTTGGTACCGGGAGAGCGTCACGTCCCAGCAAAGGCCCTGGCCGGCCGGTCCGGGGACAAGGCGAACTCGTCGGGAAGGCGCTGAGGAAGCGGGTGAAAACGCTTCGCTGCGTGTCGGTGTCCCCCGCCAGCCGCGGGGGAAGTTACCTTGGCGTTAGAGCCTGCTGGCACAACAAAGCGCCCTCCGCGCTCCAGCCACCGCAAGGGCATTAATCAGGCTGAAAATATAAAAGGAACATGAAAAGCACCATCTATGGGGTGTGCAGCATCGGACACTTGCTCTGGGAGCTGGGCCAAGTGCTCGTATCTTGACTCATAAATACACCGCTAGGAAAATGCATTATCTCTGGAGGGCTTTAAGACCATTTAGATTTCAGAGCAAAATGGTCCAAGGCACCTGCTGCATTTTAATGATTCTTCTCCATCCCCTACAGGGATGCTGAGATTTAAATAACCGCCCTGCAGCCGCCCTGAGCTTCCCCCACGGCGCTGGGGAAGGCAGCATCGGCAGTGCCGGAACCGGCCGGGGGTGTTTGCACAAATCCTCCATTTCGGAGCGTTGGAGGATGAGCACGGTGGCAAGGGGTCGTGTACCTGCCAAATATTTCCCCTTCTCTGGGCTGAGTTGTTTGCACGGAGCCTCTCAGGCAGCTGGGACAGAAAGTCTTTTAATTGGGGACTGTCGTCACCGAGAAAGCACCGGGGGCTGGGCAGGGGGTGAAATCCCAGCTCCCCGGGCACTTCTGCCCCGTCCTGCCCGGCTGTGGCGCATGGGCAGCGCTGCCGGGGGAGCTTCGCCGGGCTCCTGCCGCGGAGGACACGGGAGCGTGGGCTGAGCCGGGGTGAACGGATGCGCCCTGGTAAAAGGTACAAAGGCTCAGTCACGCTGGAGCCCGAAGAGCAGACTTGATGAAGAAAACATGCCCTTTGCATTGCTATTCCCTCCCCATAAAGCTATAAACTCCTTTCAAATGCTTCATCTTCCTAACTTTTGGATGTCATTAAACTCTTTATTAATTTACTCCAAATGTCTTCGCTCATATTCCAACACAGCTAACCCCATCAAAAGGATAAGAGCACAGTGCTTAGACAGCACTTCTTCTCTTCAAAGCCTGTTACTGAGATTAATTGCTTCTCTCAAGTCCTCTGTGAAGGAGGTACATGGGGATAATTGTGATTAGTGCTGGGTGTGAGGTAAGGAGCTGAGTCCGAGGTAAAAGCGGGGACCTGGGCTGTCACAGCGCTGGGGGGAGAGAGTGGGCTTGTGCGGGTGGTGGGCACAGGAGGACGAGGGGGCTGCAGGGGAGCGCAGCTGGGGTCCATCCACAGGGGATATTCCCGCAGCTCCTCGGGGGGCAAAGCCCAGGCGGGCAGCGTGGTGCCAAGGCAGAGCCGCAGCGCCGGGGCACCTGGCACCCCCCCGCCTCCAAGCATCTTCCCTTGGACGAGGGCTGAGCTTGTCCTCGGGCTCCCCGCTGCTCTTCCCTGATTGCCGCTGCCTGCCAAGAGCCTCGTGTGCAGGCAGAAGTCCCTCCTCCTTCCCGATTTATCCCATGATGTCACCAGTCCCAGTCCTTCCTGACATCACCGGTGACATCACGAGTCCTTCCCGCGCCCCTGGGGCGGCAGCGGGGCTGGGCAGGGGAGGACACGGCCGCGCTCTGCCCCGCTGAGCAGCCCGAGGTCCGACTCCCCGTGGCGTGAGGGAGCAGTTGGCAAACCCGCAGCACCAACTCGCAGGCTGCCTGAAACGCTCCCCACCAGCCCTGGGGCTGCGCAGGCTGGTGCCCGCGGGATGGAGGATCCCGAGGGATGGAGGATCCCGCGGCTCAGCCGTGCGGGACGCCGATGCCGTCGGCGCAGAAGCCAGCCCAGGCGATGGCTCTGGCGGCGCCCGCGCCTTGGGGCCAGATGTGCGCGTTGCTGCGGCTGACACGGTACATCTGGTCCGGGTTTTGGTTTCCATCGCGGAGTTTACCACATCCCCCCCAGCCGGCTGGAGGCGAGGAGGCGCACATCTGGAAGCAATTCCAGCTGTCACGCTTCAAGGAGATACTGCACCGCAGAGAGGAGAACCCGATCCCTCGCCCCGGCAGCCTCCTCCCGCCCTCCAGCTCCAACAGATGAGAAGAGCACCAGCATCCCCCGCCACGATCCAGATCCTGCCGGGTGCTGAGCCCCTCCCAGGAAGGGCAGCGCACAGCGCCGGCACCTCATCGGGAAGAGGGATGGGGCCAAGCCCCACGCTGGGGGGTAGCTCAGGCTGGGGACACCCCCAGCTCTGTGCCAGAGCGGGGTGATGCAGGACGGGACCCTCTCCCCGCTGCAGCCGGGCATCTCTGGGGGCCTGGCGCGGCCGCACGCCCTGGCCATGTCTGTTTTTACCCTCTGCCAAGCCGGCGAAGCCCCGCGCCGTGGTGGGCTCCCCCGCGCGGACCCCGCCGGTGCCCGGGAACGGGATGCCTTTCCGTTTCATTCACCATCCCGCGCCTTCTAGAGCTCACCCAGTCCCGGGAGTGCAGTCACCGCGCAGCGTTTCTGGCAGGGAAGGAGCACTTGTTTCTTTATGATATGGAATAGTTTCAGCATTAGTTATTTCTAAATCATTCTGGTTTATGAGCAACCTGACAATTTGGCGAAGGCAGCAGGCCTGGGTCTGTACCAGGCACTAATAAAACCTTGAGAAGAGCTGTAAACCCGCGCTGGCAGCAGGTTGCTGGGGGAAGGGGGATTACTAGCGGGCACCTCTGCTCCTGCCTGCTCCGGAGCAGCGGGCAGCAGCGGGCAGCCCCACGCCTCTCTGCGGGAGGGGATGAGCATCCCAGCCCGCTCTCCTGGCAGCAGCGAGCTCTTTCCCCTCATCCCACTCTCACCCCACACATCTCCCACAGCATCTCTGGGCAGCCCCAGGTGGGGCAGGGGCCGGCTCCTCACCTCGCAGGGAGCCAGGAGACCGCGGAGAAGGGGAGGCGAGAGCTGCTTGTTCCCTACCCCGCGCTTTCAGCTATTGAGGCTTTTTGGAGGGGAGAGGGGGAAAAAGAAAAAAAAAAAAAGACTGAAATGGGAAAGAAAATCCCACCAGGTCTGATAGGAAACAAACCCTGCCATTGCTGGGCGGCTGGCGAGGGACTCTCAGCAGTCACCGGCCCGTGCCTGGGGGCAGAGGGGCTCCGTGTGTCTCTGCACACGTGAGGGCACCTTTGCTTTAGGGGACAGGGAAGGCACTGGGGGAGGGTGGTCCGACACCCGGCCCCACTGCATTTGCCCAGGAATCAGCTGTTCTGCTGGACCATTTGTCTTGCGGTGTTACTTTGATTGCAAGAGCTGCAACCCCCTGCTTGGCCAAGTGGATGTTCACTCTGGAGCCTACAGATGATGCTCCAGATTCAGCTGCTAATGTAGGAGGAGGGAAAGCAGGCAGGAGCCTCCCCAAAATGCCCAGCTGGGGCACAGCAGCCTCTGAAGAGCATCCAGCCATGCTGCCCTGGCAGTTGGACCAGCACAGGGTCCAACCCACGGTCCCAGCCCAGCTCTCGGGAGCTCCCGCAGCAGCGTCTGTGGCAGAGATGGACCATCCTGCTGCTGTGGGCTGCTGGTCTGGCAGTGGGAGGGTTTGAAAGGGGAAGATAAATGGACATGTACGTAGAAATAACAAGTGCTTTGTGGAAACCATGAAGAAATAACAAACGGATTAAAATAGAGGATCTATTTTGGGAAGGCCTGGCACAGGGTCTGACCCAGAAAGCCACCTGCAAACCCGGCCAGTGCCGCTTCCCTGTGCTTAGGCCCGGCCAGCTCCACTCCAACGACTGAGACACCCCTGTCCCGCTGCAGGCGAGGTGCTTGGAGGGGCTGGGAAACACGGCTCGGTGCTGGCCCAGCCCCAGGCAGCAGCCGGGGGGTTTCCTGCTGCAAGACCCCACGGGGCTCCCGGGAGACCGTGGGCAGCTTGGAAGGGCCTGAGGGATTCCAGGGCTGCAGGGACAGGCCCTTTGCTGTTTGCACGCTGGATCCAGTTACAGGCCAGGTCAATAAAAGAACTGATTTTAGACTTTTATGGCTGAAATAATTGCCACTTGCACGCCAAGGGCTCGTTAGCGGGGGGCAGCAGGTGATGCTGCGGCCGGAGCTCACACAGACCCCTTGGGTTGGGCATCGCTTGCTGCTGTTTCACTGCCCCGGTATTTCTGCTGCCACGGAGGGAGGGGGACGGGGAGTCAATGGCACAAGTGTGGGTGACCCCAGCGAGCCGCAGTCACCGGTCCCTTGCCCATGCAGCAGCCAGCCTTCCTCCCACTTCTCCTCCTCCTCTCCTCCCCGCTTTTCCCCTGAAAACCCTTCTTTGTCATGGAAAGTTCTGCAGCTGGAAGGCGCCGGGGCTGGGGCCAGGCGCGGGGGCCGCCGGGTCCCCTTGGCGCCGCGTTTGCTCCGCTCCCCAGTGCCAGCGGCTCGGGCGGCAGCGCGCGCCCCGCTCTCGCAGGCAGTGCCTGTGCCAGACCCACCTCCCGCCACGGCCACCGTGCGCGTTCTCAGTGGTCACACATGGAACAGGTTATGTTTTTATAATCGTCTTTATGCAACCCTTTCCTTCTTTTTTTGTTCAGTCCCAATATCATTCCATACAACTCCTCCCCTCTCCCCCGCAAAGGTCTTTCAAGCTTGTGTCTACAGGAGCCCGTGTGAAACCTTCCAACCGCGGCTCTTCCCCGTCTCTTTCCAGGAGGGAGGCCCGTGTCCGATCCCTCCACCTCTTGCAAGGTCCCTCCCTTCTCTCACCGACCGCTGCAAGTCGCTTCCACAAAGACCGTTTCCAGCAGGGAACCAAAAGCAGAAGGAAGGGGCAGGCGGGTGGGAGTAGCTCTGCTTCTCCTACAGACGACACCCAGTTTTTGGCATCCCTCTCCCCTGCCCGGGCACCCCCCAGCACACCCGCCTGTGCCGTAAGCGCCGGGGCGGCTCGTCGGGGCCAGTGGGATGGAACTGGCAGCAGTGGATGAGGAGCACCAGCTCTGGGCTCAGCCAGCCGAGCTGGTGTTCCTCTTTCCTTAGAAAAAAAAGGAGACAAGACTCTTTCCCACGCAATCGCTGCTCTGAGGCATCTGAACCCGCCCATGGCCCCACTATTAAATCTCTGTGATGAGAGAACAATTTACTACAGGATTTTAACTGGTTTTTATTCTACAGAGAAGCTCCCGGTGCTACCTGCAGGAGCCGGCCCTGGGTCCTGGGCTTCGGGGAGCCTGGTCCTGTTTCGATGTGTCTTCAGGATGTTTTGCCGGCAAACGCAGCCCTCTGCCTCCTCCCTGTCAGGCCCCAGCCCGGTACCACACTGCTGTGCCCGGGCAGAGCAGGCACATTCCTGCCCTCAACACCACGTTGGTGTCTCCCTGCAGGGACACACGCAGGAGCCCGACCTGGCGGGAGATGCATCAGCGTGTCCGTCCGTCTGTCCGGAGAGACACCAGCAGGGTCCAGGGAGCGTGCCAATCTGGGAGAGGAGAAGGGCAGGGGCAAGTGAACTTCATCAGGCTCTGGGCAAAAATTTTCTACTTCAGAGAGTGCCTAATGCTTGGAAGGGGGCTAGAAAGGTGTCTCGAAGGTGTCTGTCCTTGCCAAACAGGGGTAAGAGCGCAGCCCACGCGCCAGCAGCCCTTAATCCTGCTTGTGGCTTCTCCAGCCGCGATGCCCCTTCCTTCTTCTGCACAGGGCAGTAAACTCGAGGAGAGAAAGGGAGAGCCCTGAGCTCCTGCCCGACACAGCAAACTGGGCAGGAGAGCAACAGCTTGGGGGTCCCGCGGCAGCAACACCCGGGTCGAGCCGAGCTGCTGAGCCAGCAGTGACCCCCACCGAGCCCCAACAGCCCCGCGGGCTCCCCCCTGCCAGGAGCTGGAGCCCTGCCCTGCGCTCCCATCGCACTGGCCATAAAAGCAGACAGGGCTTGTGATGCAGGCAGGGCAAAGGCAGAGTGCGTGTTCTCGCTGTAAATAAAACGAGATGATTAATTAAAGTGCGAGTCTGCTGCCAAAGGAAGAATGGGGCTCAGGTGGCTAATTAAACTCAGGCTGCAAATCCAGCCAGCGAGTTTCTGCCTTACGGTCCTGCACACAACATCTGCTCCATTAAGATTTCAAGAGATAAATGCAGGAGAGGTGCAAGAATGTAGGAATTCCAGGAGAGTCGCAGCCAGGGGATGCGCAGGGCACGGCCTGAGCTCCGCAGGACACGAACATCCCTGGAAATCCCTCGTCCCCGAGGAAAACACAGCGACGCACCCCGAGAACCGCCACCTCGCCCAGCAGAGCCTGTGGTGCTGCTGAGGGGGGGCTCTGCTCCCACCCCTGCATCGAGGTCATAGTAAAATCGCCGGAGGGCTGGGCAGGGCCCCCTCTCACCCTGCTGCACCTCCTGCCCGGGTCTGCCCCTGCCTGCCCCTGCCTGCAGCTCTCCGTGAAGCAAACGCCGCCGGGACCGCGAGGGGTGGAGCGGCACCAGCGAGGTCGCTTTGGGGCCGGATTCCCCCCTCTCCTCTCCCTCCCCAAACATCTGTGCAGATGTTAACAGGCGTGGCAGGGCTCGATTTTCGATACGAAAGGCAAAGGGTTAGAGTTGAGCTCTTGGGTAAGCGACACCGAGAAAGTCAAAGTTTAATTGGCATTCCTGCCTGGGATGAAAGCCCGCGGCTGCCGGTGCCGGCAAAGGCTAAGAGGGGCCATTGGTCACGGGCTGTAATGGCCACACAGGCGGCACTGGGACCAGTCTGCCCGATGGAGAGGCCTTCGTCATCGGGGCTCGCCCGCAGCGCTCCCTCCTCAGCCTCTCCCCGTCCCACATCCCTCGTGCAGAGGCAGCGGAGCATCTCGCCTGCACGTCCCCCCCGCAGCCTTCGGTCCCCACCCTCCGAAGGATTTGGGGGGGGTTAATCTTCCAAAAGCCTCTGAGCAGCGCTGGATGGTTGTAGCCATCTCGCCTCAGGGCCCTGCTGGTGGGGAAGGTTTATATCAAAACCTGTTCCTACCTGTGAAATTTCGCAGTCGAGCCCCTTCTGAGACCAGTGGTGCCCCAATCCCCTTCCTTGCCTCCCCCGTGGGCCTGGATCCCTCTGCAAACTGGGGTAGCCCATGTCTGCTGGACACCCTGCACCCCCTTGCTGGGGCTCTCCCAGTTTGCAAAGAGACTTGGGGGGGGTCCAGGAATCGCCTCCAAATGTCCATGAGCAAAACAAACAGCCGTGGGCAGCTGCGCTGCCAGCCGGGCGCTGCCGTGCGGAGGGAGCTACAGCGAGGGGCATATTTACCAGACTTCCCAAACTGCCTGAAAACAGTTATTACATTAAATGCAAGGTCTGGCAGATGCAAGTCAGTCACTTCAGTTCTGATGTAACTTGTTCACAGCGCCAATGCCACGGGGAGGGAGCTGGGCTGCTGGTTCCCATTAGCGCGAGAGCCCTGGCTTCGCTGCGAGCCCTTCCCACTTTAAACGCTTCGCTGGGAAAATGAAGCCACTAAATTCAGCCACGGCCTCAATCCCTTTTAACTCCTGCGTTGTAGGGGAGCTTCAGGCCCCAAGGGAGCTGCTCTGACTTGTTTTGGGCTCCTCAGAGAAATCAAAGCAAATGCAGAAACATCTTTCTTATTAAATCAATAGAGACTCGCAGGCTGCTGGGGGGAGCGCCGGGATCAGACCCAGGGCAGCTCTTCCTTGCTCGTCCCGCTGACCCAAGGACAGGGCTCGGGCACAGCAGGTCATGGCGTGGCTTTGCCTCGCTGGGGGACAGGAGCTGGGCTGGGGCGGCCCCCCAGGACAGGGGAGCAGACAGGGCATCACAGGGGTACGGCCGATGATCCCACCGCGAGAGCGGCTGGTGGGAACTGACCCACCCCGCTGAGGGGCTGGCTCGATGCCGGGATGAGAGCGGGCAGAGGGAAGCGCAGCCCCGGCTCGCTGCCACCCCCAAAACCCTTCGGCGAGTTGGCAGCAGCACACAAACCCCTGCCCAGCACCTGCTGCACTGTGACCCCAGCACCCCTGGCTCTGGGTCCGGAGCCTCCTCCTGCCAGCCCCACGCTGTTTACAGTTTGTTAAGAAACAGCAAAGCACTTAGTCCTCATTACAGAGTCCTCAACTGCCAAATTCTTTCCTTTGACTATAAATCCGACCCAGAGAAGCCAGAGACATGAATACCCACAGGCTGCAGGCTGCCACTTTCCCCTCGCAGCCCACCGCAGCGGGCAGGGGGGAGCAGGGAGAGACCCGGTGGGGATGGAGGTGGCCACGCACAGCCAGCGTGGGGGGCAACCCCAGCCCTGCCCTGTGGTGCACGAGCCAGGGAGAGACGGTGGCCAGCGACTGAGGGTCCCCTGCCCCTCCCCAGTGACACCCCAGAGCACAGTGACAAACTCTACACCCGCAGCCACACAAAATCCCCCACAGCCATGGACCCAGGAGAAGCCCCCCAACACCTGAACTTGCCAGGGGTCCCTAAGAAAGCTCAGCGACTGGAGTCAATTGTGGTCAGGTGGTTGTTATTATCAGTAGTTTTCATCGTAATTCAGAACGGCTGCCACTTGCCAAGTGCTTTCTGCAGCAGCCCGTTATTAACGGCACGTTGAAACGCAGCTGAGCTTTGCTTTTGCTGTCAGACAAGTACTTTTGCTGTCAACTGCTCCTCGCAGCCTGACAAAACTTGGGGGTTTCTCCCGTAGACAGTCGGTGCTCCCAGAGCCCCCAGGGCTGAGCTGCCAGTGGGATTCCCCGTGGCCAGTGGTGCAGAACCCCCGGGGCCACCCCACCGGCAGCCCCAGCACGGGCAAAGCACCGAGGTTGGTGGTGGCCTCTTGGAGTGGCCGTAAGGAGCGAGATGGGGCTCATCCCGCATCCCACCTCAGAGAAAAGTCAAGTGATCCTGGAATTACAGATTAATCCACCATAATAACTCATCGTGGTCCCCGTTAGCCAGAGGCTGGTGTACGCCGTGCAGTGGGATGCTCTTCCCTGGTTATTTTTCCACAGTTCCTTGGGCAGCCGCCGGAGATTCCCGCTGGGAAGGGGACGCCAGACAGGCAAGGACGGGCTGACCGGGGTGATGGGACCAGCCCTGCGGGCGGCCTGGGGTGCCCCGCGAGGAGGAGATGCTGTGGTCCACACTGGTGGATGCATTCCACGGTGTGGGGACGCCAGCTTTAGCTCTGACACCACTGTGCTAAAAACCCGTAAAACCTCCTACAAAACATGAGCTTTTTGGGTAAATGTAGTGGGTCCCCCTGTTCTCTCTCTCTCTCCCTCCTCCGTCCTGTGGGTTTCCACAGGATCACTAAAATCTCCACTGCGGTTACAGCTCCATCGCCAGCACTGCTGGGGTGCAGCACCCTGCCTGCCCCCCCCCTCTCTGCTCGCACCCCCTCTCCCTGCCCTCATCCCCTCTCCCTGCTCGCCCCCCCTCTCCCTGCCCGTGCTCCCTCTCCCTTCCTGCCCCTCTCCTTCCCAGCCTCCATCCCTGCCTGGGGCCATGGCAACAGCCATGACGTCTCCCGCACCTCGAGGGTGATTTGATTACGTGGGCTGCGCATCAGAAAGTTCCTGTTGGAGCAGAAATGGATCTAATTATTGACGCTAACGGCGGCACAGGCTTAGCAGTGGAGCGAGGTGCCGGGGAGGTGGGGGTGGGCTGGGCAGGAGTGTGCTCCGCAGTGTCCAACAGCTCCGCTCTGAGCGCAAGGTCAAGGGCAGAGCTGAGCCTGCTTGACCTGGGCGCAGGAGAGAACCAGACACCAAACCTCTCCTCCTCCTCCCCGCTCCCTGACGCTCTCCGGGAGGATCCAGGGCAGTATCCTGCATCGCAAGGGAGGGCAGAGGTGCCGGGGTGAAAATCCAGACAGGCCCCAGCTTTCAACCGATGTTTGTGCTCCACAATCATTTTTGCAGGAGGCAAATCCTGGTAGGAAGCGTCGCCCCAAATGCCCGGGGCTGGCTGGTGGCCACGGCACCGGGCCAGGGGGGAGGACGCTCGCTCCATGAAATGCTTCATTTCGTGTCCGTGGCTGGGCTCATCCCGGGAGAGCCCCGGTGTCACCTCGCCCCCGCCCTGGGGGGACGGTCATGGGGGACACCAGAGGTGGGCAGAGCCGCGACCCTCGGCTGCAGCCCTGCCAGGGGGGAGAACGCGAGGGGACGAGGGGAAGGGCTGGAGCTGGGCCGCCCTGCCCGCGGTCCAGAGTGGGCACAGAAGAGCAGATTTCAGCATGCTCAGGGCCGGGGCTGCGTCTCCCCCGTTCCCACACCCCGTGCCCCGGCTCCGGAGCGGCGGGTCGGAGCTGGCGCGGAGGGTGGCCGTGCCGCTGGGGAGGACGAGCCCCCCACGCCGCAGCTCCTCTTTCAAAGAGCCTCGGATGAAGATTTTCACTCCCTCCCTCCTTCGATTTCAATGAAACTGCAATTTTCATGCAGAAAAAAGCCTTAAAAAAACAATCTTTTGGCATGTTTTTGAGGCAAAAATCCCCTTTTTCTTGGAAAACAGGCCAAAGCCTAGCCCATATTCGCTTGGAAATGGGCCTTGTTCTATTTGAAAATCAGCCCAATTTTTCAATGGAAAATTGGAATATAGACCCAGGTTGGTTCCAGGAGAACGTGCGCGTCGCAGCAAAACTTTCCATGAAAAGGACCTGCCGACTGCAACAGAGCAAAAACCCTCGAAAGTGGAATTTCATCGGCCCAGCCCAGCGCCGGTGGGACCGCTCCCGGCCGGAGCCGCTTCCCCAGCCCGCTCCGAGCTGCTGTGGGCTTGAGGAAAGGCAGGTCCCCTCGACCCGTGGCTGGTTTTTTCCAGCCTAATATGAGAAATGAACTCCCCCACAAAATTTGCCCTGCTAATGTGGTTCTGGCATGGCATGTTGCCCGATAGGATTTCTATTAAAATGTGATTTCCTCCTGCTTATAATTTCATTATCCGAGGCATTCGTGTAGAACATCGACCACACAGGTAATATATGGGTAGGGGGGCTAAATTAGAGAGCGTGTACGTTTTTTAATGGAGGGTTGCAAGTAGATGTGAAATAATCAAGGCTGGATACAACTGCCATCATTTACCGGCGCCTGACAGGGTGAAATACTTCATCGAGGGGTTATTGCCATTTAACACATCTTTCACTTCTTCCATCTCTCCTGAATAAAGTGCCCAGCCGTCCCATCCGTCTTCAGGCGGGACCTGTCAGCGCCGCTCCCCGCTCCGCCTGCCAGCCGCGGCGTGACGCTGATCTACGCTGCCATCGCCCGCGCCCGGCAGGAAGCATATTTCTCTTTTATTTATCAGCACTCGAGGTGTTCCACGTAAATTCAAAGACAGGGACGTACCCTTGCTCATCTCGTGCCCCATCCATCTCCCCCCCAGACCTCTCCAGACTGTAAATTCATTTTGCCTCCCACCTCCCTGTCTGCAGACACCTTGCGTGGGACTGTGGCGGGGGACGGCTCTGCTGGAGCTCAAACCCCTCCCAGCCGCCCTCAACTAACCCGAGACAAGCTACCGAACTCAAAGGGTGCTCTGGATTGCTGCTTTCCTGGGCAAAGCGGCCTGGGAGTAAGGAAAAAAAAGGCATTTTTGGCCCCTTCCAGCAGCCTGCAGGCTCCGGGGGTCTGGGGGTGCCGGAGGGCAGCAGCCCCCTGCTCAGGTCGAGGGCAGACGATGCTCAGCCTGGCGCTGCCGCTTAGCATTCCCCCGGCATCCCAGGAATAAACACCGCTTTGTTTTAAGCCTGGTTGCTGCACAGGCAAGAAGCACTTAGGGGCTTTCATAAGCTCATCTGCATAATAATGCTGGAGAATTCTTATCTCGAGTGATCCGAGTGTCAAAACCCACAATCCAGCCGTAAATTATGGGCAGGAAGCGCCGCGGAGAAAATGACACTGGTGTGGTGGAGGGAGCGGGGCTGCTTGTGGGGCTGCTCTCATGCCACCCGGTTTTAAGTGAATGTCTGAGGAAGAGGAGGGCGAGGGGGGGAGCGAGGAGGAAACCCTGGGTGCCCAGGGAGTGGAGAGGCCTGGCCGTGCTGCCGGGCGGGACGCGTGCGGCTGCCGGAGCCTCGTCCCTGGGTGATGAGCAAATCCCTGTCTGCGGGGGGGTCACGAGGTCCCCACGGGCGTCACTGGAGACTCCCAAAGCCCCGCGCACTGACTCGCACCGCGGCCGGGGGGCTCAGGACCTCCCCACCCCACCGCCGGCCCGTGGGAATAGGGGCCACGTACCAGATGGGCGATTGCTGGGGAAATTCTGATTTACGAGCAGCAAAACCTGCTAACGCCGTCACTCGCTGGTGAGGGAGACGTGTTTTCTCTGGCGTCCCGTAGGAACAGGGGCTGCTTTGAGCTGGAAGCCGTCCTGAGCTCCCAGCCCTCTGGGTGTGAGAGTCTGGGAGGTGATAACTTATGCAAACACACACGCTATTACCCGGCCAGCTGAATTTAGCATAAATCAAGAACTCTGGCTTTGCAACGAAAACAGAGAGGGTGAAATAAGGCAGGGCAAATGCAACAAAAGCCCTTTCCTAACTTCGATGATAACACAGATAGGCAGACAGGCAGCGTTACACAGGCTGCAGCAAGCGCACGAACCCTCCAGGAGTTGGGGCTTGTCAGGGGCACCCAGCCGCCTTCTGCTGGCATCCCCCCAGCCCTTCCCCGCAGCCCATCCCCGCAGCCTCATGGCAGGCGGCTGGGAGGAAGGTGACGGCTTTGCTCGGCTTCCCCCTCCATCTCCTGCGACACTGGGCAGCCTCTCCCGGGGAGCGTTTGGGAAGGAGGGTGCTGCCGTTGCCCACGGGGTACCTTGGAGGATGCTTCCTCAGCCTGGGGAGGGGAACCGCAGCCCAGACACCTGTAAAACTCTCCCCAGAGCCACAGCGGGCCAGAAGGCAGCTTCTGTAAAAGAGAAATGAGTCTCAGCAAGGTGCATAATTCATCTGGGAGCTCAGCGGGTGCTGAGAGCCGTGCCCGCGGTGCGGGGTGTGATGGAGGTGGGTGGCGGCGAGGCAGCTGCGCGAGCATCCAGCTCTTCTCGGCCTGAACGCGTTGCTTTGCGGGGGAGACACGGCCAGGGGTGAGTGATGGCTCCAGGGTGGAGAGCAAGGGGGGGAAAAGCTGCTGCTGGAGCCTGGAGAGCAGGAAAGAGGAGGAAATCACACCCGGCTCTGGCTGCTAACCCGCTCCTGGGAGCCAAGGCAGGAGCAAACCCAGTGCTCGCCCCGCAGCCAGACCTTGCAGCAGCCTGCTGTAAAACCAGGGGTGCCCTGGCCCAGGCCACTCATCCCCTTTTTCCTGCCTCTGGCCACGAATGCAGCCAGCCCCGATGACGGCGATAGTCCAAACCTCCTCCCCGGGCTGCGGATCGTGGGGAGCTGGCCCTGTGCCTGCGAGCCAGGGCAGAGCAGGGGCTGGCCCAGACCTGGCCAGCAAAGGGCAGCAGCCAGGCTCGGGGGGGGGGGGGGGGGCGGTGGGGGGCAGCGAAGCCGGGCTGGGGCCAGCACCCCCTCCCCAAACAGGGCTGCTTGCAGGGGAGACACATCCTCCGGCTCCTGACTGGCTTCACACCCCGGCGTGGGGCAAGCGGGACTCTCAGATCACCTTTGTCAGTCGAAGAGCCGCCGAGAGGAGCCGGGAGTTCAGCTGGCACGTCTTTAATCCAGCGTTTATCCTGTCTCCGAGGAGTTCAAAAGTTGCTGCCTGCAAGGTTCCTCCCGGAGCCCTCGGAGCGCGCCGGGGCTCCCCAGCCCGGGCCAGGCAGTACCGAGGGCTGGGAAGTCGTTGGCTGCTCGGAGCTGAAAACAAAACCTCGTGTGTCCCATCCCCGGCTCCTCGAAACTTCCCGTTCCTCCCGTAATGCAACAAAAACATGGGCAGGTGTGAAAGGAGAGGGGCTGCTGACCCCAGCAGATCTGTGTCTGCCGTCGTGAGCTAACAGACGCTCTGGCCGTCCTAAATGTTCCCATTCCCAGGGAGATGCTTGGGGTGTAGCACAATAAAACACGATCTTCTTTTCTGCCAAGTGACGTCAGGATTTACAAGGCATTTCCAAGAGGGAAGAAGTCAGGAATTATTGTGGATGCGCCTTCATTTCAGCTCCCTGAATGAAAAGCTTTCGGCGGGAGCAGGCGGGTCCCCGGCGCGGGCCGTGCCGCAGAGCCGACAGCGGGGCGGCCGCGCGGGACGCGTCTCCCGGTGGGTGAAAGGGAAGGTGGGAATTAGGGCGCTTGGGTCCCCGTCCTGACCCACCCCAGGCTTGGCTTTGCTTTCCGCTTGGAAGCCGTCAGCTCCTGAGAGGCGGTATTTTTCCTTTTTATTTTTGTCAAAGAGCCCTGTGAGTGGAAGAACCGTCTCGCCTGGCAAAGGGCTGGTTCGGCCGAGGCAGCGCAGGGCCCCTCGCCGGGCACCAAGCAGGCGGCAGCGGCTGCAGCACGCCCAGAGCACCCCGGGGGGGTTGCTGGATGTGGCCCCTCTCCCCCCGCAGCCCCCCGGAGCCTCAGGAGCGCTCGGGCAGGAGCCGCTGCCGGTGCCCGGGCAGCACCGTGCCCGCAGAGCTGGCCTCGGCCCTCCGGGCTGCGGGAGCCGCTACCGAGCGCGGAGCAGGAGGGGGAGATCAAGCATGCGGCTATTGATTTATTCCAGTTCTTTTAACAGATTACTGGAAGGAATAAAGAAGGGAACCTGGCATTGCTCGGCTCAGCCAGCAGTGCATTTCCTCCTAATAGCTCTGTCGCTCGCCTGCACGATTGCTCCCCGCGGACCTGTTAAGTGAAGAATTCCCTTGCTGATGGCAGCAGTCGGCCCCTCCACGCGCGGCCGGGGAGGCATTTCTATTCTTAGCTGCTTCTGCATCCTCCTGCAGCATCCAGTCGGTGTTTGCCTGATTTTTTTCCTCCACCCCCAGCTGTTTTTTGACAGACATTTTGTTGTGCAGGAGAGGCTTGAGGTGGGGTTTCGAGGCAGCGCAATTCCTCTGCAGCAAAATCCAAAATGTTCCGGCAGCGGGGGCATCGGCAGGGTGGGGAGGCCGGTGAGAAGGGGCACCTGAGCCTGGACCACCCCGCGGGTGCTCACGTCCCCCCGCAGCGCTCGGGGATGTGGAAGATGCTCTTTCCCCCCCGTGGAGCAGCGAAGCTCCGGCGGAGCAGAGGGCCGAACCCCCACCGGGACGGGCCATATGCCGGTGTGGCATTCGCAGCCCTCCCGCCAGAGCCCAGACACCTTTTGTCGCCTTTCCAACCTACTACATATTTATCAGCCTCATTTGCATGGCCCTTTGCATAAGCTGCTGGGCCGGTCGCCGCGGAGTGTCTCTCTTGAAGACAATCTGAAGTATTCATCTAAATAATTCTGCCGGCATTTTGACTTCCCAGGACAGAGCCTTTGTTTTATGCTATTGCCAGCAAATTCCTGGTCAGATGGGCTCAGGTTTCCCGCGCGCCATTAGCACAGAGCCGTTCCCATTGAGAGCGGCGCAGAGTTTCCCCGTTTCCTTCCAACTCCAAACAGCAGCAGCCCGGGTCGCCTTGGGAAACCTGCTCCTTATTTAGGTGTTTGAACACAGTTGAGATGAAAACCTTGTTCAGAAATGGCAGGACAAGCCCCCGCCGGCTCTGCCACCGCGGGCTGCGCAGCAGCGATTCTGGTGACGTGGCTCACCCGGGCAGTTTCACCAGAAAGCTCCTTTCCTACTTCTTACTGCTCCATTGAGCGAGAGGAAATAGGGTCGTTATGCTTTTGATTTCAGACCCTAATTAGGCCTCAGGAAAGGAAATAGTGCTACTGAGGTAATGCGCTCGGTGCTCACCAAAGGGTCCCAGCGTCGCTCCGAGCTTTGACAGGGTTCAGCCATGCACAAGGTCCCTGCTCCGCCGTCCCGAGACGGGGCTGGGGGGGAGGAGGAGCCACCCCCGACCCACAATAGCCCCATTGAGGGCTTCCCACTGGGGTGCGGGAAAGAACCACACCACTGCAACCTGGCACGTGGGTAGAATAGAACCGACGTGGTGGTTTCTACATGGAAAACACTCGGGCAGAGCTCTCCGGGCAGCCCGCGGCGAGCCGGCATCGCCGAAGGAAGCCGAGGGGCCGAGGCATCATGGGCACGCTGCATCCCTACCCAGGATGTGTCGAATGGTCTGGGCACTTAGAAAATATCATGTTTCGCCACTGAATAGCTTCCCCCAGAAGAGCCATCTGTTCTGTCGTTAAAGATCGCCCCATCATTGTGGAAAAAGCCCTTTAGCACGTTCCAAAAAAGGGTCCAGCTTCGTACCAGTATAACCCCAACAGAGGAGGTAATGCCCAGTCCACTGCTACTGCCTACACTGCTGTTGCAGTTCACAGCCAGCAGCTTATTTAACATGCACATAAAGATTTTTTTTAAATAAAAAACATATTTAAAGATGTGTGCATTGAAATGAGTGAGAATGTGCACATGTAAATATGTACATCGGGGTATCTGTGTCCTGCAGGAGAGCGAAGGGACCCTGGCCTTTCTCCAGCAGGAAAAGTTGGTCTAAAAGTACAAAAGTCCCAAATCTCCCATTTCTTGGAGAGGAGCAGCCATTTCTGTATCGTATTCCCAAAAGCAGCTGCCGCAGCACTGGCTGGGGAGAGCCCTGTGGGGCTGGGAGCGGGCAGTGTGGGACCCTGAGGATGGGGACGCCAGGCCAGGGCGATTGATTTAACAATTCTGGAAGAGCAAAAAACCCCACAGCAACACTCGAATCAGATGTTTCTGCAGATAGATCAGTGTCCCTTAGGCCAGCACACAGCTCCCCGCCTGCTCCATGGCTTGGCTGCCCGGCGTGATGCCTGAGCGCTCCAGCCCCGATCGATGCTCCCCGGCTTTATAAACCCACTAATCACCCTGATTTGTAGGCGGTGGCACCCGGAGGCCTCCTGCGTTTGTTCCGAGAGGAGGGTTGAAACCTTTCCTGCTTTTTAGTAATTCCGGTTTGGAGAAGCCCACAGCCCCTTCGCTGACGCTGCCGAGGTTTGCCGTGGCCGTTGCCCGCTGGTGGGGCTGGGGGAGGCAGAGGGCTGCCGGCTCCCGGGGAGCAGGTTCTGGGGGACCCCGTGTTTCTGGGGTCAGAGCTATCTCCAGCCCCACAGCTGAGGCGGCAGCTCTAAAGTACAAGCAATATTTGTGCTGTAATTGCACCCTTAACGAGCCCATCCTCTGCTTAGCAACTGCTCCCTGTTATCTGCAGGGTATTTGCTTTATACGCGCAGCTCTGGGGGCTCTGCAGCGTCCGGGGGCTGCGGGCAGGCTCCGAGCTGTGCCTCGGCCCGGGCAGGAGGCTGAGCAACCCCCCCCGACCAGGCGTGCACCCAACGAACATCCCCCACTGGGCAGAGGGAGAGAGCGGCATCACCGGGGCATCAGCACAGGGAGCTGAGGAGCATCTTCACGGGTCCTGGGGGGCATTTCCATGGGGTGCTGGGGGCATCTCCACAGACTGCTGGGGGGCATCTCTGCAGGGTTCTGGGGGGCATCTCCACAGGGTGCTGCGTCTCCGCAGGGTGCTGTGCGCAGCCTGATTAGCCCAGGCACCCCCCTGCCCCGCAGACCTGCCGAGCCAGCGCAGTCTGCTCAGCTAATCAGGAGGAGATGAAGTGCCGACTTGATTGCGGTGACTAAGTACCTTTGTGGGCAGAAAACGCTGGGCGCTGGAGAGCTCTTCAATCAGACGGCGCAGAAGATGTCACAGCAAGAGCCGGCAGCACTCAGGGTTTGCCTGGGGACCAACGAGGGAGGATGATGAGGGGAGGAGGGATGGGGAGCAGCCCCATCTCCATCCCTGCACGTTGGGGTGCACGGGGGGCTGCAGGAGACCACACCAACCTCATTGGCTCGGGCACACCAACCTCATGGCTGCTTCTGGTCTTCAAATCTGTGAATCCACGGGCTTTAAGTATTTTCAAAGAATTTCCTGTATTTAAAGAGAGAGATGCTATTAAGTGCTTCCCTGGACGAGGGCCAGAGTGCTGAGTGCCTGCAGATGGACCCGGGCTGGGGTCTGCACGGCCACATGCCAGCTCCTGGCAGGAGAATGTGCCCCCAGATGCACCTTCTCCCCAGGACAAGGTGCCAGCTCCCATCTGCAGGGCTTCGGGGCATCCTGCTCCTGCCTGCAAGGCTCTCGGCACCGCCGCAGGCGATCCCTGAGGCAGAGGAGAGCTTTTTGCATCTCCTGGATGGCTTCCCGGGCTGGTCCCTGGGTGCTGGGTGGCACCAGAGGGGCCGTGGGGACATGCCCAGCGCCGGGGAGGAGCGCTCCTGGGGCTGACTGCATCTGTCAGGCAGCATAGAAAAAGCCTGCGCAAACCTGCGTGTTTAACCGCTCGTATCGACCCTTGCACCGTGGTCTGTGCCCACAGACCCTCTCCCCATCGCTCCCGCTTCGCTGTGAAGCTCTTTTTGGCCCCCACGGGACACCAGTGCTTGTTCAGTGCAAGGTGGCTCCCGTCTGGGGTGATTCTACAGCTTTCTGGGTGCGCTGGGGTGGATTTTTTCCCCAATTTTCTATGCTATTTCATTCGGGCTTTCTAAGAAATAAGCTCTTGCCGCCCCACAGCTGCATCTTCCAGACCAGCGCTGCAGCCTGCCCTGATCCTGCAGCCTGAGACATGGACCCCCCAGCACAGCGGCGGGAAGGGAGGAGAGGTGTGAGAGGCTGATTTACTTGCTTCGTGTAAATGATGCATTTGTTTGTGTTACTGCTGGCGCTGCAGAACTGGCTGCTGCTCCCTCTGCGGCAGTTCCCGCAGACAGAAGCGCAGCATCTCCCCCCTCCCGTGGGCTCCTTCCTCCCCACAGACTGTGCTTTTCACTCTTAATTTCCTCTTTCCTATTTAATGAGTTGGTGAGCATCAGGGATGATGCCTGTCTGGGAGCGCCCTGTGCATTAGCGGGAGATGATCCCATTAGGAGCAGCCCAGCGAGCCCGGCTCGACACATCCCAGCCCAGCCGGGGCTATCGGTCCCAGGGCCAGCGCCATGGAGCTGCAGGGTCCTGCGGGACCCCCCCGCCCCAGGCAGCCCTGCCTTCTCCCCCAGGGATGAAACCAAGGGAAGCTTCACCTGGGAAATGCAGAAGTTCCCGGAACCGTGGGTCACGCTCCAGGGCAAAGAGAGTGTTTTCAGCTGTCTGCTGGTGAGAGAGAAAGCAGAGAAGAGAAAACAGGTTCTGCTTTTGGAAACCGCGACCTTCTAGCCCAGAGATCAGGACACGTCAGCTCATCAGCGCCCATCTGCCAGACTCTGCGTGTACCGGAGGTGTCAGAGCGACAGATAGCGTAATTGCTAAATAATTCATCAGAAAAGGCCAAACAAAAGCAAGTGGTAAGAGCAGCCCCACAGAGTGAATATGCAAGCAGACCCCAGAGAGCCAGGGCTGCAGCGTGGTATCCACTTTTCAGCGAGCTCTCTGTTGGCAAGAGCTGCTTGGAAAACTCTGGGTGGCTTCGCTTCCAATAACACGCCTGTTGATTTTCCCTCCGTCCCTCCAGCAACTTTTGTGACATCATTTTCCCCTTATATCCCTCTTTCGCATTTCTATTTCGGACCAGGGTGAGGAAGGAGAGCAGCAGGACCTCCCCCCGCACAGCTCACGCTCCCATTGCCTCCACGTAACCCCGGAGTGTCCCGGAGAGAGGCAGAGCCAGCGCTGCCCGCAGCCACCGGGCCCGGCAGAGCCAGCTGGGTCGTCCCTCGGTACCGCCAGAACCTCCAGAGCAGCGGCTGCACCCCGGGGCGGCTGCCGCTCGCGGGTGCCAATGCCCCGGCTCTCCGCAGCCAAGTGAAGCAGCATCCAGAAGGGGCAGGACTGGCAGGTTCCTGGCACCCGTCCTGCAGGTTAAATCTGTCCCCGGCCACAAATGAGACGTGTCTGTTGAGTTCATCTTAAATTACAGTGCGGAGCGGCCCTTGTAATTAGGAGCTTTGCTCTGAAAGCACATCCCTGCAATGAACGCCCTGCGCACGCTTCTTCCTCCTGGGCATAAATCAAGGCAGAGGGGCCCCATCCTGCCCACGAACCCACGTGGAGGAGGGCTCCAGCCCCGGGCCCCTGCAGAGCTCGCCCCGAGGGGGAGGTGGCAGTCACCAGGTGCAGGGTGGCAGCGGACGCGTGACGCTGCTCTGTGCTGGATTTCTGCCCAGCACATCCCCATTCCCAGCCCTTGGGGCGCAGGAGCGGCCAAGCTGGGGTTCATCCCAAGCCCCAGCCCTAAACCCTCAGCTCCTCGCAGCGGGTCTGGCTGTGCCAGGGGGTGGCAGAGCGGGGATCACCCTCCTCCGCGCCACACAGCCAGTTCCCAGCCGTGACAGGAACGGGTTTGGCCGGCGACTTCCCACCCCTGGAACTGCCGGGGTCTGGAGCCAAGTGGCTGCTTCCCAAGTGCCCAGGGCAGCATCTGCAGGGATGGGCTTGGCACCGCTGGAGCCTTTGTCCTAAAGAGGCAAAAGGCAAAACGCCCAGCATTAAAAAAACCACTCCAGAGGAGACCAGGGGTGTTACCTGTGCCCGAGTCGAGCGGGGCATGGCTGAAGGGTGGCAGGTTCTTCCTACAGCCTGGGAAAGCCAGGCTGAGCATCTGCTAACCCAGTGAAATGAAATGTAAGATGCTGAAAAATTATCCAGCCCATCAGTCAGCCCTTCCCGAGGCTGCGGCCTCCGCGCGGGGCCTCACCTTGTGCCCCAGCCCCGGCTCCGCCGAGACCCTCCCGGCAGCCGCCGTCGTGCGGCGCAGCCGTTGATGAATCCTGCTGCGGGCTGGGCTGTGCAGCCATTCCCAGAGCAGACCCACGCCCCCACAGCACCTGCTTTGGGGGGGCCACAACCCCCCTGGGTGCCGCACAGGGGCCGGGGGCTGCATGAACCAAACCCATTGGTGGCCACTTCAGAGCCGCGGTGCCTCCCCATGCAAGTGTTTGCGCAAAGCCACAGTAACCAAAAGATAATTGCTGCGCCGTGCCGGGGGCAGCAGCGATGCCGGGGGGGGGAAAAGGGGCGTCACGGGGCATCCGAGCCGAGCTGAGTCGGGGGCAGCAGCGTCCAGGGCCGATGGGGTTGATCAGCCGCATTCCGGTAGCTCCCGGTGCAGCGGGATGAGGCGGCCACAGGTACGAGATGTTTTCACGCAGACCCGGCCTTTTTGTCAAAACAAAGCAGAACAGAAAATCTGCAGATTATTTTACTGAAACCTCACATTCCCTCTCACAGATAAAATTTCCCTTTCTGGTTTGTTGTTTTTTAACCAGAATAATCTCAAACATTTCAGAAATGTGCTCAGTGGCCCAGCCCCAGATGCCTACCAGCATCTTCACCCCAGCAACCCCGGCCCCGGCCTGCGGCTCCCCACCGCTTCCCGCCGCACCGGACGGGATCGCGCTCTGCTGCGGCCGGAGAGGACGGACACGTCCCCGGGCAGCCCCCTCCTGCCCACCCAATATTTCCGTGGTCTTGCAGTTGAGAGCAAAACCGCTCCCCTCCTCCCACTGCTGCTGGTCTCAGCATCGCCCGCTCCATCGCCCGCACAGCGCCGGGCACGGGGGCTGCATTCGGGGGGTGCATTTGGGGTCCGTGCCACCCCCTCGGTGGCAGTGCCAGTCCCGCTCCCGGGCCAGCCCAGTGGTCACACTGCAGCTCGGTGACAGCGTCGCGGCACCCAGGAGCTGTCAGCAAGCCTGGAAGCTGGGTGCCAGGAGGGGCGGGCAGGGGCGGGGGGGCCGGTCCCACTCCAGGCACTCCGATTGTCCCCCCAGCACCACAGACCCCCCCATCCTCTGCTGCCTTATACAACCTGGGGTTAAACCTCCCCGGGGCAGCAGCCACCAGATGTAAACTTGAGCCATTGTCCCTTTAGGACGTTTGTCACCTAAAAATACCACCTGTGTTTTCCTGCACTGTTGTAGTTTGTAATTGGTGCCTGTAAATATATAAATACTCACATACAGAGACACGAGGTGGCTATTTAAAGCCTGGGCCAGGAGAGGACCAGTGCCAAGCCCGGTTTTTAGGAGCAGAGCATAGGTGCAAGCCGAGGACACGGGCCCAGCCCGCTGGCTGCACTCCGGGGTCACAGACCCATCGCCCGGCAAAAATAGGAGCGTCCGTTGGGGTCGGAGGAAGTTTAAATAAACACCGGAGGTGGCGCGGGACGGAGCGGCTGCGTCCGGCCGTGCGGCACCTGCCCCGGCGAGGGGCAGAGCTGCGGGTACCCCCTGCCCCAGCCCCCCTCCCCGAGGGGCACCGCAGCACCCCGAAGCCCCCGGGGCAGACGGGGCTCGCACAGCACCGGCCCCGGGAAGGTTTAACGTTCGCAAATGCCGAACGCCCCCGGGACGGGGGGTGCGGTGGCAGCACCTGCTCTGCCCTCACACCTGGGCACAAAGGCAGCCACTGTGCCGGGAACGCGACACCCCCGCCAGCTGAGCCCCGGCCTCCCCGGGGATTTGCGCAACAGAAACCCCGGCCCTGCCAAAGCCAACAGAGGCTGCTGCCTCGGCGGGAAGCGGCAGAGCGGAGCTCAGAGCCTTTGCGCCAGGCCCAAGCACAAACCACCTCCTGCCCGCTCGGATGCCGTGGCTTTGGGGGTTTTTGCTTCCTCCCCACCATCGTTTGAGTCAGCCCTTTCGGCAGCACGCCGGGAGCAAAATCCTCCGCAAGCGCCTCCACGCGAAGCCACCGAGTTTCCCTTCGGTCCCACCCCCGTCCCCACGAGGACCCAAGTGACCCCCGACACCGCATCTGCTGTCCCTGCCCCCGGGACCCCATCCCGAGCGGCGCCGGGGGGACGGGGAGCTGCTGGCCCCCAGCCAACGGAGCATCCGAGTAAACGAGGAGCAGTGCTAACGAGCGCCGCAGCCCCGGGCCCTGCGCGCCAGGGCTGGATGAGAGGGCAGGGGGGGACGGGGACGAGCACTGGTCTTTGGTGGTCGTGCAGCGCCGGGCTGCGGGGGCCGGTCCCGCGCTCCTTCTCGGGGCTGCAAACCGAGGGGCAGCGCGCTCGCCGTGAGCCCACGCCGCTGCCCGGGCTGCACAGACGAGGGGACAAACAGCCTCAGCTTTGCAGCCACGGAACCAAACCCACTGCCCTGCACCCCCGGCCACCCCGGGAGCCCCGGCCGGGAAACCCACAGCCACCGCGGGGGCTGCGACTGCAGCATCCGGAGGCACCGTGTGTCCCCACGCGAGGGCACGGTGCGGGCAGACAAGACCCATGTCACAACGCCTCCGGACACCCCCCTCTCGCCACGCTCGCCGGGTTGCAGCCATAAACCCCGACCAGCGCTCCCAGTGCCTGGCTGTAGCACAGATGTACCTGCCGCAGGCTCAGCCCCTCTCCGTCCCCACACAGCCACCACCCCCTGCTCGGGGCCAGCTGGCAGGTGACGATGCCGGGGCTTTGTCTCTGGCCTATGATGTTGCCCGTGATTTATAGGTCATTTTACAGCAGCTGTAAAGAGGCTGTAAATTATAGGAGGGGCATAAATTAGCCACGGACCCCTTTACTGGCCATAAAGATCTAAGGCCCACCACAGCTGCCTTTGGAGCTGGCACCCCGGGAGCATTCCCGAGGACAGCCAGGGGTGCCTTCAGCCAGGCCAGCGCGGCCGCGCCGAGTTATTTAGCACGTCTCAAATAAATGGGCCCTTTTATTCCAGCGGAGTCGGCGGGTGGCAGGTGGGGAGGGGCCGGTGCGATGGGGACAGGCCGGGGAGGGGGCAGGGGACTCCCTGCAGAGTCCAGACCTTCCCCCCGGTTTGGTGGAGGTGGGGAGAGGGCACTGTGTCCCCCCCGAGGCGCCCTCGGTGCCAGGACCCCCAGCCCAGCCCCGGGAGGGTTTGGTGGTCCAGCCCTTTGCCAGGATGCAGCAGCGGGATGGGGGCAGGGGGGGCGATGCCTTTGGGCTCGCAGGTGGCTCTGAGGGGCAGCCCCACATTCTCCTCTTAATGAGCACAGGGTCAGCTCCTCGTTTAGCTCCCGCAGCCCGCGGTGGCCGGTGCCCCCTGCGCTGCGTGTCCTCTGCGCCGAGGCTCCGTCTGCGCCAGGTCCCCCAAATTCCTCCGCTGGCCGCCCTGCCCCAGCAGCCGTTGGTGCCCTGTTGTTCTGTGACGTGACCCTGGGGCACAAACCGCTTTGCAGCTCCTCGCTGTCCCGTTAATTACATTATGTCTAACGAGAAGGATCAGGCGGAAGGGATTAAACTTTGAATCTGCTTCTGCGGTCCCGGTGCACAGGAGAGAAAAGCAGCTTTATCCGTTGAGAAGGGGAGTCATTTTTCACACCACCTCCAATCCCAGCACTAATCTCCTTCGTCTACCCAGCCCGCTGCCAGCTCCGCAGGCAGGGCAGGCAGGATGCTCCCGGCCCCAGCCTCGGGGTCTCTCCTTCCTCATCCATCTTTGTAGCCTGCTGACAGGGATGGAGGTGACGGAGCTACGACGGGGCGGGCAGGGGACTCTGCAAGCCCTGCCCCAGTGCTCGGCATGCTCGAGGGACCCTTCCAGCAGCTTCTCCCCCGCCTCTGCCTGCGCACGGGACAAAACTGCACATCTGGGGGATCTCTGAGAGTTGCCAGCAGCTCAGCACTTCTCCCTGCCTGGGGCTGCCCTGCGGAGCGTGGAAAGTACCGGTTTGGGGTGAAGCCTGTTCCCAGGCGCTCCAGGGAAGAGCTTCCAAGCGTCGGGGTCCACACACACCCGAACCCCCACGGCTGGGCACTGGGTGAGCCCCCACGGCCGAGGAGGGCCGGAGCCGGGCAGGGAGGGCTGCGGGGAGCGGTGACTCCGGAGAAGCGAAGCCCCCGGGCAGCTGTGGGAACCCGCTGTCCCCGCATGCCCTGTCACCAAGGTGCCCCAGCGTCGCGTAGGGCTGCAGCCACAGGACAGTTTGGGCCACTTGGCATCGGCAGGTTGTTAAAATGCACAGAGAGAGGACTGTCTGGGCTGGAATCACCCAGCTAGAGGGTAGGGATTGTTTTGCCCAGAGACGCTCAAACGAGCGAGCCCCTTGCCTGGGCACCCCTCCAGGCTCCTGGGCTAGTGATTTGCATGATTATTCAGCATAAATTTGCCTTCATTACTGAACGGGGCATAGCCAGGGGTCACCGCTTCTGAAGAGCCGCAGTGCCGCAGCCCGGCACGCAGAGCTGCCGGAGACGAGGCCGCAGCGGGTCAGCAGCCGAGCTGACACCCCGCAGCAACAAGGTCGGCCCTCCCGTCGCTCAGGCTGCCGTCACGAGCGTGGTTTGCATTTTGAGAGGCCGCAGCATCACCTGCCTCCCCCGCGAGCAGCCTGGCACGGAGCCTGCGTTTGGTCCTTTGACAGGAGCAGACAGACACCCCCGGGCCAAGGGCCCCCCTCAACGTGCCCAGTCCGACCCTGCAGCCGCCCAGCACGTTCTCCCTGCAAACGTCTGACCTTGAGGTCTCCCAGGAACAACAGGGAAAACCTCTGCCCCCCGGCACGGGCACGTCGGCTCCACACAGAGAGACCCTTGTGCTCCGCCCCAGTGCCTGGACCCGGCGGCAGCGGCGGTCACAGTCCCAGCGTGGGGACGGACATGGAGACTGTCCCGGGCACTGTGAGGGGCTGCGGTTCGGCTCTGCGAAGCCGTCCCCAGTAGCTGCAGCACTGGGAGAAGTGGGAGCAGCCACCGACACCCTGGCCCGGAGCACAGCTGCCGTCCGGTGCGAGACGGCAGCAGTAAATCTGGGCTCATTGCTGGAGACCCCAAGGAGAGCATCTGCAGCTTGTTTTCAGCGTGAACTCCTGTAAAAAGGGCACCGTGCCTATAAATCCATCACAGGGAAGCTTCCTGGAAACCCGGTTCGGCTTCTGTTCTTCTAATTCCTGGTGCACAGAGTCCCAGCTGCTGCCCGGGCGGAGGCAGGGCAAACCGAAGGGGCTTTACAGAATCACAGAATCATCTAGGTTGATGCATCGCAGCTCTGCAGCCCGCCTGGCCGGGTCCCCCCAGTGTCCCCTTCTCAGTGCTCAGCAGCGGGGCGGGACCTCCCACCCTTTGGGCACCAAACGCCTCTGCAAGAGCTGCCCAGGAACTGGCCAGAAGCCTCTGTCAGGGCCATCTGCTGAGCCCCATGTCCTCCAGCACCAAACGGTTAAAACAGGCTTTAAAACCTTCTTGGAAATCACAGCCCGTCAGCAAAGACAAGGGTAAATATTTTAAAGTCAAATACTGCAGCTGAGCATACCAGAGGATGCTTCCTACCCCTGCAGATTAAGCTCTGAGGAATTAATCAATAAGAGTCCAATTTAAGAAGCTTTTAGGCACCTGTGTGTCTCTTGCTCTCTCTATAAATCCCACTTGCCCCAGGGCTCTGGGTGCCCTTACAAAGTGCTGATCAGGGTGAGGCTCTGGGGAGAGTTGGGGACCCCGTTGCCCCTGGCTGAAGGGACCAGGCTGAGCCCTTCCTGGGGTGCTGCAGGCGAGGGCAGGGATGTGGTGGGCTGGAGCAATGTCCTGCATCTCCTGTCATCCCACCCCAGGGGTTAACCCCGCGCCTGAGATTACATCCCCGTGGGATGGGAAATGTGAGAGGGCAGCCCCAGCCTCTCGCTGCCTGCAGGGTGCCCGGGGGTGACGGTCAGGGCTGGAGCTGCGGGATCCAGGGGCAGTGGGGACTCGTCCCTCGCTGGCCTCGGGACTGGTGTGGGGACCTTCCTTCCCCTTGGCTGGGAGCAACCCTGGGCGTGTGCAGCAGCCTGGCTTGGGTTGGGGGGGGGTCTGGGCAGGTCTCCAGGGACCTGGGGAAGGTGAGGCTGGGGTGCTGCAGCTGGTGGGGTGCTCAGGGCAGGGTGAGCGAGGCAGGAAGGGTTTTGAAAGCAGGTGGTGAAAGAAATGAGCTGAGAAAAAAAATATATCATCACCAGGGGCTCCTTCTAGCTTACTGCTCTTCTGTGAGCAGGGGCAGGGTGTTTCTCCCTGCTGGAGGCACCCCCAGCACAGAGCCTCTGGCCCCAGCCGTGGTCCTCAGGTGTCTGTGGAGGTTTCCAGCACCTCTGGCCCCAGAGAAGCGTTTCCCACCTGCAGGCCCCGGCGCGGGGCTGGGCTGCAGCCCGAGGAGCTGCAGGAGCAGGGAGAGCGTGTGACCCCGGAGGTGTGTGGTGTAGGGGGGCTTGGTGGGTCTTGGTCCCGGCGGAGGAGCAGCGTGGGGAAGGGGCAGAGCGTGTCGGTCTGATGGGAACCCTGGCCCTGCTTTGGGAGCGATGCCGCTCCAGGGAGGGATGGAGCAGCTTGGCTCTGGAAAGGGCGAGAGGAGCCCGGCGGTGCCGGGCGGGCAGGAGGAGCTGTTTGCAATCTGGAGGGGGTTAGAGAGTTTAGGGTCGGTCTGTGGTTTACTTTGCCTTCTTCCTCCTCCTGTTTCCAGCGTGTGGGAGGCATCTTCGTCCGGCCTCACCAGCAGCGTCAGGCTCATGCGGGTTTGGCAAAGCAAGCGGGCACAGCTCTCTGCCCTGCTCTATAAATACAGCGGCTTCTCCGGGGCTGTCTAGACAGGAAGCAGCCTGCGAACTGGGATAAAACTCCCCGTGTTAAAGGGGACCAGCAGCCTGTGCTGGGAGCCCAGGGAAAATCGGCTATGAAATAATTCAGTTGTGCCCAGGCAGCTCCGCTGGAAGGGGCTGCAGACCCCCGGAGCCTGGCGGGTGCCAGGCTGGGTGCCAGGCTGCCTGAACGCGGCGAGATCCTGGCCCTGGATCAGCTGGGCAGGGGCTGCTGCCTGCACCCTGTGCCCTGCTGCCACCCCAGGCAGTGCAGAGCTGCTCCGTGTCCGTGTCTCAGCCTTCAGGGTGCAAAGACTCCCAAAAAACTCCCTTCTTCCCCATGTCTGGCAATGGGGGAGCCCTGCACCAAGCACCTTGCTTCCAAATCCAGGGGATCCAAGGTCCTGGGTGAGGTGGAGGAGGATGAGGAGGCAGCGTGGCCGTGCCGTGGAGCACTTCAACCAGTGCAGCCTCCACCTCCCCTCCATCCCGCTCTGGCCTTCCTCCCTCCCAGCCCAGCCAGCCCCGCTGCCTCCCGGCCTTACACTGGGCTTTGCAAAGCAGCACGTGTGAGAGCAGCTCTAGGGAGTGGATCCACTGGATCCCTCATTCATCGGGGCCTGGGAAACAACCCAAGGACCCAGCTGCTTGGGTCCTTCCTTCGAGGCTCTGGACCTGTTAAGAGTTTGCTTTGCATTGCTTTCGCTTTATACCCTTGCAGGGAAAAGTCCTCATCTTGGTTGTTTTGTTCCCGGCTGTGGCTTTTTTCACTATAAATATCCAAGTATTGCTTGAAAGAGAAAAACAGCTCTAGGTAGTGGGAGAAAAATCATAGCCCATGGGTAATGACACATAATGACAGCCTTTCTCCTGATGAAAGCAGCTGCCATTGGGCTCCTAAATGACAGTGTGCAGAAAACGCTATTATCAGATTATCCGAGTGGCAGAATCTTTGCAGCAACAAGAAGGCAAAATGCGTCCAGCCCTGGGGAGGACGAGCAGCCAGCACCATCCTCAGCCCCAGCCCGCGCGGGACTGTGGGACCTGGAGAGGCAAATCCCGCAGCCGAAGGGGTCTCTGCGGCTGCTCGCTGCCCCGGGAAGCTCACACTGATCCCCACAGTCCCCGTGTCCCCAGGTCCCAGCAAGGAGAGGGGCTGCAGCAGCCCGGGGCTGGGATCTGTGGGTGCTGCTGCAGGGGTGCAGTAAGGGAGGGCGTCCTCGGGGGCCGGGGCGGATCCACCCGAGTGATTTGCCTTTTGCTCTTTGCCTCTCGCACTGTAAATGCTGTAAATTACAGGCACTGGCTTTGGGGAGCTTCCTCCTCCTGCCAAGGCGAGATAACAGCCACAGACAGCTGCTCTTGTTGCTCTGACTTCAGCACCTTCATCTACCCCTGGAGATCTTTCGGGCCTGACCCAGGGATAGCAGGAGACTTTCTCAGGTGGAGCCAAGGGGACCGGCAGTGCCCTGTCCCTGCCCCGGCTGTCCTGGGCACCATCCCCACATCATGTCAGCCCCACAGAGCCCTCTGCCTTTCCCCGTCACAGGGAGCCAGCCCAGGGTTGATCCGCTCCGTCCCCAGGTCCCTGGGCCTGCCTGGGGGTGCGGGTGCTTCCCCCGAGCCTGAGCAGCCTCGGGGCGAGCAGAGCATCAGTGCAGCTAATGGGAAGTGCTGGATGTCCCCCGGGACAGCTTATTAGACATCACAGCCCTGCGAGTGAACCCGTGTGACGCTCAGACACCAGCTCGGCTTCAGCATGAGGGGGCAATGTCAAACAAACGTAATTAATTTCCCTCTGCAAATCAATTGGGGGCCAGAAGTCAAGCCCGCCTGGTACAGGAGATACACTGCAGTGAATAATCGTCCTCGCAGACGGGTGATCCGCGCACGCCGCTCGCCTCCCAGCAAATTAAAGAGCTTCCCCCTTGGGATGAAGGCGAGACAAGGCTGCGGGCCCTCGGCGATGGATTATCTGCCACAGCGAGTTACTGCGGGGCTGAACCTCCTGCCAGAGCTGCCTGGGGCAGTGAACCCAACCCCGCAGGTCTCACTCGGGCCACCAGTTTCTCAGGTGGATGGTTCCATCCTTCACCTCCTTTACCTGCCAGCTCTGGCAGAAGAGCAGCACAGGGAAGGCTGCAGCTTTGTGCCGGGAGCACCCGAGGGGATGCAGAGCCCTAAGCATCCTTCTCCCCCACCTCCCCTCTCCCCCTGCCCCGGGGAGCCTGGGGTGGCAGCGGGAACCCATCCTGGAGGGCCACCAGCCTGGGGACGCGCCTGACTGCTGGCCTGGCTGCAAACACGGCCGTGCAACTGTCTCCAGACAATAAAATATCATCTGATGTCTTAATGGGCTCCTTGGTGCTTGACAATTGCAGGGTAGGGGAGCTGGCTGCCCGGCTCCCGGCACAGGGGTCTCGGTGAGCCGTGCCCTGCCTGGAGCGGAGGCTGCGAGGTGGATCCATCCATCCAGGACACTCTTCCCTGCGAGGGCACGTCTCTGCCCCAGAGAGCTCCTATCGGCTGTGATTTAAAATGAGATACTGCACTAATGTCAGGGAAGCGGCTGAAAAAGCTGGGCTGGGGCCCTGTGAAGGCAAGGCAGGATGGTTTTGGTGGTTTGGCTAAGCTGGCTGGGTACAGCTCTGGCTCCTAAATGCCGCCTCTGTGGGCAGACCCCAGCGTGACCCTGGGTGCCCTGAGCATCTCTGCCCTGGTGCGGGTCCTCTCCTCGGCCAGGGAGATGGTGCTCGGGCAGTTGGGCAGGCTGCGTGATGAACGCTGCGTTTCCCTTCATCTCCGGCAGAAGAGCAGCCAAGTAACAGCGGACGGGGGTTATTATGGTGCTGTTGAGATGCAGCCAAGGAAGGAAAAAGCCTGTTTGGGTCACTGCTGATAGCAGAGAACCCTTGGAGTGAGGAGGGTGCTGGGGACCCAGCCTGCGGCCCTGCTTTGCCTGTGCCAGGGCTCTACCTGGCGCGGCAGCACCCCAGGATGCTCCCAGGCAGGGACGCTGTGGCCAGGACTGGCTGCAGCCCAGCCCACGGGCACCGACCCGGCCAGGCCGGGCTGCCGGAGCCCAGCTGAGCGCCAGCAGCGCCTGTAGCTGCAGCCAGAGCCACTAATAACTCTTTATTGAGCTGGAGAGGAGGGGAGAGAGAGGGGCCTTCCTGTAAAAGGCAGCGCTCTGCTTCCAAATCATGCCCGGGAGCTGAGGCTTTATCCCTGGTGTTGTTGATTTTCCTGTGTCGTGTTTCCCTGGGAAAGTTGGTGCTTTGAGAGCTCCCTGCAGGGTCCTGCTGGCCAGTGGCAGGGTGGCCTGGCCGGCCGCTGGCCCTCGAGAGGGGGTCGAGTCCTCCGAGGCGGCTTAGGCAAACCCGGGTCTGTGCATCCCGGCTGCCGACCGCGAGCCGCTGGCCTTGGGGCTGAGTCGCTCGCCGTGACTCAGACGTTCCAGCTGGCGGGAAGCGGTTTGCCGAGGTCGGGTAACGCACCTGGAAGGCTCTGCAGAGCGCTGAGCAAACCCGCCTGCCCACGGAGAGCGGGGGAAAGGCAGCGGTCGTGTCCTGGGCATCGGGCGGGAGGGTGGCATGGGCACAGCTGGCCCTCGGGGATGGACGTGGGTGTCCTGGGGCCCGGCTGCGCCCGTTAACACGAGCACACACGTGTGCAGGCTGCACATCCCCCGGGAGCAGCGCCCGCGCACATGTGTGCTCTGCCGTCCTCTTCCTCACGCGGGCTGGAAGCCACAAGCCAGGCAGCTGCCGGCAAGGAGCCCCGCACCCTGATGTGCTCCGGCCCTTTCAGGGAGAGACGGGGCTGACAAAGTCTTTGTCAGTCGGATCTGTCAGGGAAAGCTCTTTGTTCTTCAGCATTTGCTCTTGCCTCCCCCTCTCCAAACCTAAACTAGATGCATCTGCTTTTGTTTTCTAAATGCAGAATTAGGGACTGAAAAGAGCCCCTTTGTAGTGGGGAGGAGGGGAGAGCTGCAGATCTTTAGCTGGGAACGCAAGGTCAGGGGGGAGCCGCTCTATTGTGCTGGGACCCTCCTCCAGCTCAGCCCTTTCTGTGCCCCCTCTTCACACTCCAGTTCCCGCTAGAACCACTCTAGAGAGGTGGGGAAACCCGCGAGGGGGGACGGGCTGCTCCCCCAGCCCTGGCTCGGGGGCTGTGCCGGTGCCCGTCAGCATCACCGCGGCCGTGGCCGTGCCGGATCGTGCGGATTCACCCCTGCGGTGGGTTTTGCTGCTTCTCGGTGCCGCAGCTGGGAGCCGGCACGTGGGGGTGGGCGGCGGAGGACGGGCACCCCCTGCTCAGCGTGGAGCCCGGAGGGTACGAACCTCTGCGGGTATGGGACATGGTCCGTGTCCTGCTACATCCCTGCGCTCGGTCCCATGTCGCAGGAGCTTGCGGGGAGGCTGTGAAAGGAGCAGAGTCACTGGGGAGCTGCTCCCCAAACGCCTTTGTTCTTCCACAGCCAAGACAAAACCCTCCGAGCCCCAGCCTCGCAAAGCCTCTCTCTTTCCCTGGCTCTTTCCTGCGTGAGGGCAGCCCCGCAGCGTGTCCCCCCTTCCCGGTCGCTCTCCCAAGGAGGTGGGTGACTGGGCACAGCTGCCAGCCCGCGGCAGGACCACACGTGGAGGCAGGATCTGGACCATCCCGAGGCCGGGAGCCCCTCTGCCGCGATGCAGACGGGATGCAGAGGGGGACACATCTCCCATGGCCTCCGTGGGCCTCGCCTCCTCCCGGGAGCAGCTCCTTCGCTCTCCCAGGCAGAAAGGATTTCTTTTTCATCAAGAATCTGCAGCTCCCACACCAGGAGCAATCCCCACCGGCAGCACAGGAAGGGGGCTCAGCCCTGGGGGTTGCAGGGCTCTTTGGAAGAGGCAGTGGCTGAGCAGAGAGCAGGGGAGCAGCAGTGGGACAGCCCCGTGTCAGCCGCGGGCCAGGTACCCCTCCCCTTGTCACCCAACGGCCTCCTCTGGCTTCCTTATCCAGCCTGGACAGAGCGATCCCGTGGCAGTGAGATGCCCCAGTCGTGCTGCCCATCGGGTTTGAGGTGGGATTTGCAAAACCAGCGCAGAGCCCTGGGTCAGCGCTCTGATTTCTGCAGCAGAGCTGAGCACGGCGCGGTACGAACCTCCCCGGCTGAGCCGAACCTGCGGGTTTGATGCTGCTCCCCACGGCTGGTGCTCGCAGGCTGCCCCGGGGATTTGCCTGACGCGGGGTCAGTTGTTCAGCTGTTGTGGTAACTGAGACCTCCTTTAAGTTTTTCTTAATCCTGTTCTTGATTAGCTGCAGATAAACTGAAACAAGCCCAGGTTCATGTGAAATCAGCGTCTGCGTTGCCTCAAAATTGCATCATCGATGCAAGAGTGTGCGGGGGAGAGCCCAGCACCTCACCCCCCCAGGCCAGGAGAAGGGCCACAGGCTGGCAGGAGCTGGTGCTGCCAGAGCACAGTCCCCCAGCCCCCTGCCCATCCTGGCAGGCATGGGCAGGCCTCAGCCCTTGGCAGTCCCCCTCGAGTCTGGGGGAGCCTCGTCTCCCCATCCCTCCCGGAGGACCTGCTCATTCTCTGCTTATGCCACCACATGGTGACAGCTCGTGGTCACTCCTGCGCTGAGCCCCGATGTGATGCTGAGGCCGAATCCTCGAGCGTCCCGGGAGCAGGGGGTGGCTTTCCCCATTTTCCACCATTTGCAAACACCTTCACTTAAAAAGGCCCAAGAACTTGCGTCCTCTTGATGCAGTCAAGCAGAAAACCACCCCCAAGGAGCAGCAGCAGAGGCGCGAGCCCGTCCCCTTTCCATCACCAGGGTGCAGTCCCAGGAGGTCCGTTTCAGGGCCGACATTCCTAAATCTGGGACAAAAGCTCGGTGGGAGACACGGCTGCTCCGGCGGAGAGCAGGGCCTGGAGCTGCTGTGCAGGGCAGCTCCCCCGGCCCGGGGGGGGGGACACAGCGTGGGCTGGCCCCTGGCCGCTGGGCGATGAGGGGAGAGGAAAGCGGGGCTGGGGGTGAGCAGCTGCCCAGGATGCCCCAGGGGTGCGGTCGTGCTTGCCGGGGGCCGGGGTGGGCTCTGCTGCCCTGCTGTCGCCCCAACGCTCCCCGCGTTCAGCTTGCGGGGAGAGGAGCGTCCCAGCAGGTGTGTTACCTTCCCCCCTCTCCCCGTCCACATCTGTCGTCCTGGAAAGAAAATATTCAGCGGGTCTTGGCATGGCGAGCTGAACAGTTGCCTGAAGCAGCGAGAGGCTGCTCCTGGAGATGGATGCCCAGCATTTGGTTCAAATATAGCTCTGGTGACTGACAGGGCTAATTCAGCCTGTCCTCTTCCCCGTTATAACTTAATCACTCGCACATTGCCCCGCGCAGGTCTCTCGCTGCCAGCCCGAGACGTCTTCATTCCGGGATGCCCTGACTGGCTCAGGCTCGGGGCTGCTCCCGTGCTTGTGCTTCCCGCCCGGAGGCTGAACCGCCCCGCGCCCCCCGCGCCCCCCACGCCCACCCGGCTTTGGGGGAGCTCGTCTGGGCTGCACAAACCGGGGCTCCCGTGTCGGGGGGCACAGGGGACGGGCTGGGCTCTCTGGCCTGGCGATACCCCACCGTGCCCCCCGGCTCGGGGGCCCAGCGCGGCCCCGGTCTGCAGGTGCTGCCTGTGCACCAGAGAGTTTTTGGGGTGCCCTGTGTTCCCGCCCCACACCCCGGTGCAAGGCTGCCCGACGCACACGGCCGGGAAGGGCTCGGGAAGGGCAGGGACGGCAGCAGCGCCGGCTCCCAGAGGGCTCCGGGAAGGATTTGGGTCTGGCAACCCCTTAAAACTCCGCTCACCGAACGCGGGTGCGCTGGGGCCTTGCCTGGACTAGGCTGGGGGCTCCGGCTGCCCACACCTCTGCCCACAGCTCTGCCCACGCCGCTGCCTGCACCCTGAGCAGGGAAAATAGTGGGGTGCAGGTGACCCCTTGGCCCCTGCCTGCGCCGAGGGGCCCGAGGCTTCCCCGCTGCGCCCGGGAGCATCGCGGTGCGGCCTGGGCTGCTTCGGGGGGTGACAACCGCCTGCAAAACTCAGCGGGGGCCCCCGGGACCCCACCGGCGGGCGTCTGCCGGGAGCGCAGCCCGCGGGGGGCTCCGAGGTGGGGGGGGGGGGGGGGGGACGGCCCGGTGGCGACTACAAGCCCCATCAGGCCGCTGAGGAGGAGGAGGAGGAGGAGGGGGGTGGGAGGAAGGCTGGCGGGGGAGGAGCCGGGAGGAGGCGGCGGGGCGGTGCGGGAGCGGCTCAGTCCGGCGGCGGCGGGCGCACGGCGGGGACGCGGCGGGGCGGGCAGCGGGAACGGCAGCGGCCGTCGGGGCGGCCGCGCTCTCCGGGAGCGCCTCCCGCCGCCACCTCGGGGCCGGCCCCGCCATGGGGCGGCCGCTGTGAGCGCGGCGGCGGCGGGGCTGCGCCTCTCGCCCCGGCCGGGGCTTCCCCTCCATTGTTCCCGGGAGCGGCGGGCACCGCGGGGCTCCGGTGAGTACGGCGGCCGCGCTCCGACCGGGGCTGCCGGGGCCGGGACCGCGGGGCATCGCTTTGTTGCGCCGCCCGGATGGCGGCGGGGGACCGATTGGGGACCTGGGGACACCCCCCCGTCCCAGGGGGCTCCGCCGCGGCCGGGCCCCCACCCCCCCACCCCATCCCCCCCTCCCCGGTGCGCCCGTGGAGGGGCGGCTCGACGGCGGCCTCGGTTTGCGGGTACCGGGGGCGGGGCTCCGGTTTGTGGGCGCTGGGGGTCTGCGGACACCGGGGCCGTCCGCTGTGCGTGTGTCGGGGTCCCCGGTTTGCAGCCCCCGGGGGGGGCAGTTTGGAAAGGCGGCGGGGCCGAGCCCGTCCTTCGGGGCCCGGGAGTCCCGGCCCCCCCCTGGCTGTGGGGAGCCCGGCCGCGAGGCTGGGGGCTGATTTCCGAGTCGCTGCCTGGTCCCTTGTTCCCGAAAAGTTGCTGAGCGGGAGCCTCGCGGCTTCCAGAAAAAGATGGAAAAAGGAGCTGGGTTTGGTTTTGTTGAGGATTTCGGCTCCTGGGGCGTTGCGGTGGTCGCCGGGGATGGGGGTGCTGGGAGTCCCGCGGTCCGTTCCGGGTTTCCCTTTGTGTTTGGGAGCTGCGGGCGGGGAGGTGGGGGGCTCCGAGAGCCTCCCCCAGCCCAGCTCTGTGCGGTCTCTGCAAGCGCTCCCGTTTGCCCGTGGCGAGCGCGGGGAGTGCTTCGGCCGGCGACGCCTGCGACAGTCGCTTGTGTCTGGGCCGACACGCAGCCCCCCAGCCCCGGGGTGGGCTTCGGGGGGCGGTTTTGGCTGCGGTGTTTGGGGGCGTCGGGGGTTTTGCCGCAGTCGCAGGCGGTTGCCTTGTGCGAGGCGGGAGCGCGTTGGGGTTACCCCGGGGAGCGCTGAAGCCGCCTGGCGATTCCGGGTCGTTGGTTCGTGTCCCGGGTGTCACGGCTGGTGCCCGGCGGGGGGGCCCCGGCAATGTTTAAACCCTCGTCCTGCGGCTCGGACGGGCTCGGAGGCCGCTGCTCTGCCGGGGGGGTCCCAGCCAGGGTCAGCCGGGGGGTTGCGCTGCGGCGGGGGCGGCGATTTGCTGTGGCCGGAGGTCGCTGGGTGCTGCCCAGCGGGGTGCGAGTGTGTGTGCAGAGGAGTGGGGGTGCGGGGGGAGCAGCCCCCCTGCCCAGCCCCGGGGATGCTGCAGCAGCCTGGACCCCGCGGCCCCCCGCCCTGGCTAGCAGCCATTTTCCCCGCACAGGAGCACTTCCTCCCTTAATCTCTGTGGTGGCTGGCATGCACTGTTGCCTTTTCGTTGTGTTGCTCAGAGAGGATTAAAATAAATAGTCCCTGCCCTGGCGGGGCGCAGGCGGGAGCAGCCCCTCCGCGCATCCGTCGGCTCCGGGCTCGGCTGCACCCGAGGCGGCCGCCCCAGCCCCGCTGGGAGGGACCCGGGTTGCTTTCAGGTGGGAACTGGAGCTCCCTGTTTATTTATCTACCTTAAAACATAAACTGAGCTAGGAGCTGTATTGCCCCAGCCCCGGCTGCTTTCCCCCCGATGCTCCAGCCCCCCAGGTCCGGCTGCTAGAAGGAGCCACTCGACGGGCTGGTTCAGCCCCGCTGGGGACCTCCTGCTCCTGGGCACGAAGGCGAACAGTCGGGGATGTGTTTGCTGGAGAAGTCTGTGTCCTTCCCCCACCAGCAGCTTTCCTTGGAGGAGCTGAATGTCATGAAAACCCCATCCAGCTCCCGCCCTGGCGGGGTGAGAGGCCTCTGCCTCTCCCAGGGGGTGACAGGCTGTGGCTGTGACCCAGAGTCCCCAACGGATGCTCTGCAGGTCTGAAAATGAAGCCCTCGGGTAGGGATCCCTGAACTGGAGGATGTTTCCAATACTGAACTGGTTTCAGAGGTCTGTGAGTGAGGCTGGGCCCTGCCCTGTCCCCCCTGCCCCACGTCCCAGGCTGCCCACAGCGTGTGGTGAACCCCCACTGGAGACCCCCCAGGAGCTGTAAGGCCTCGCCGCAGGCTGCAGCACGTACGGCCGGGAAGGGTTAACGCAGTGTGTATGCGCACAGTTGGATATTTATTTTTCCAAGCGTGCATCTGCTTTAAGCATTATAGTTTTTCCCTATAGTTACATTTGCAGTTGTGTTTGCTTTCTATTTCAGCAAATACTCGGTTCCTGACCCGAGCCGCAGGCTGGGGTGAGGAGCGCTGGGCGAGGGAAAGGCTTTTCACCCTTGAATTTTGCCTTTGGCGTGCCCTTCCTCCCCAAGGGCGCCTGGAGGGCTGCTTGTCTTGAGCCTCAGAGAAAAACTTGAGTCTCCTTTCTGTACTTTGGAGCTGGAGGGTGTCTGTGCCAGGCAAGGTCACCCCCTCCCCACCCCGAGGGACGCGTGGCCCCCAGATGGGTGCAGCCCCCACTGCGGGCTCCTGAAGCCTTGCAGACCTGGGATTCTTCTCCCTGTTGAATTTGGCCTTGCCCGGTTGTTTTTCTGCTGCTGCGTTACACGCTGGTGGCTGGCACCGAGGCACCCTGGCGCTCGCCTGCCTGGGACTCTCTGACGTGGTGGGTGCTGCAGGGGCCAGCTCTGCTCCGACGGGGAGGCGGTGGCCGAGCTGCCCCGGTCCAGAGCCACCCCAGCCCCACCAGAGCCACCCCCCCATCCCAGCCGGCAGCGTGAGCACAGGGGGGGATCAGATCGGGGGGTCCCCGCGGGATGGCACAGCATCGCAACCCCCGGGTGCCCCAGCCGGGCACCCTGCTCCGGCGCCGGCTCCTGCTTTTGGCACCTTGCACAGATTCCTGGGGATGAGCCGCGGGACAGGAAGGGGCTTCCCCGCTCCACTCAGCTCAGAAACGTTCGGCACAGGCGGCTGCCCGAGCGTGGAAGGTCCCGTCCTGTGCTGCGTCCCCGGGACAGCTCAGCCCAGTGACTCACGGGCGTGGGAGAGGCGAGAGGCCAAAGTGCAGCTCTCGGGGTCCCTGAGGACAACAGGGGCGACAGGTTGCACAAGGGCTGCTTCTCCCGAACGCTCGGGCGTGCCGAGGCGGCGTGTGAGAGCATCTTCCCCGACGCCCGGGTGTGCGGGGAGCATGTGGCCCCGGGAGGATGCGCAGGTGGGCACAGGGGCGCCCGTCACCGCCCCGAAATAGCTCCGTGGGTGTAGCAGCCACTTGTAATTGCAGTCTCGGGGGCAGGTCTCGGAGGGGCAGTTAGCCCTGGCTCCTCTCTTACTGCTTCCATTTTTAGTTGTTTGAATCCACCCCTGAGCAGTAAATTGCAGCGTGCCGGGGCCGTGGGGAGCGGGGCCGGTGCCCGGCGGGAGCAGGAGACCCACCCCACTGGAGCCGCCGGCCTCCTGAGCGAACGGTTTCCTGCTGGGATTTATATAAAAGCTGTACAAAGGCGGGGAAGGGCCATGCCGTTGTCTGCACAGGTAGGAGCGCGCTCCCGCTGCCTCCCGAGTGGGCGCAGAGGAGCCCTGGGGGGGGGAGCAGGTGCCGTGGGGGTCACTGGGCTCCCTTTTCCCCTGGGGAGGAGGGAAGGGTCTGCGCTGCCCCTTCCCCTCAGCACCCGCTCCTCCTGAACACCGGGATTCCCGGGATGCTGCCGAGCCTGTCTGGGGGGAGCAGGCAGGGTGCTTGGTTTGAGCCCCGTGCGCAGGATGCGTCCCTGTGCCCGTCTGCCTTCCAGCAAAGCCACACAGGGGTCGGGCGATCCCTCTGCCTCCTGGCACGCGTGCCCCCCTCCCTCTCCCTCCCGGTGACTCTCCCGGGCCGCGGGGCAGCTCTTTGCCGCCGAGTGATCCCTACGCCATGGAAATATCCTGCTGTCGAGCCCCTGAATCAGCTGAAGGCGCCTGCTCCGAGGTGTATCTGGAGAAGGGCTTTGCTGTGCGCCGAGCCAGCACTGACTCATTTTTCAGGAACTGCCGCTTCTGGAGGCGCAGCGCTCCCCTCCCTCCGTCCCTCCATCCCTCCCTCTCCTCGGCACGGGGCCGGCTCGGGAGGCCCACGCAGACGCTCCGCATTAGGGCATGTTCCGGGGAGCATGTGCTGTCAATAAACAAAACCACTTAGAGACAGAAAATAATTTCCAGAAATACCAAAGACTTTTTTTTTTTTTTTCCACGAAGAATTCCACCTCCCCCTTCCAAACCCTGATAAATTGTTAACATTCAATAACTATTTTAAAGCGTGCTGCCTGGCGCCTGGGCGCGCTGGAGCTCAGAGATAACGCCGGTGTTTGCTGGGTGCCACTTTTCCCTGCCCGACTGCTTGTGTCAATATTTTGGGTCCCAAATGCTCCTGCGCTGGCCAGAGCAGTTGGGGCAGGGAGGAAGGAGGCAGCCGGAGCCCCCAGACCTGCACCCTGGCTGGGTTCCTTGGGCTGCAGAGGCTGTTCAGGGGGTCTGAGCTCCCCGGGCAGCACCCGGTGTTAAACGGGAGCCCTTTGGGGCTGGCGGCTGCTCATCAGCAGGGAAAAGCCGGCACCTGGGGCAAGGGGAGTGAAGGGTCTCGCTCCCTCTCTGGGACAGGAGAGGCAGCGGCTGGGGTGTGCGGAGCTCTGACAGGCCGAGCGTGTGGGGAGGATGAGTAGCGGCTTATTACTCACTAGAATTATTACTCACTGTTTTTAACAGCGCATACTTTAGACAGGCATCTCGTGGCAAAGGGAAGCGCCTGTTCACGCGGCAGGTCGGGAACAGCTCGGCACGGGGCTTCGGGGAGTCCGAGGATCGGGGTGAGCTCGGGATGCTCGGTGGGGCAGGGAGGTACGGCTGCGCCCTGGGGAAGACCTCTGGCTGCCGGCGCCTGGACGAGGGCTTCGGGGACGGTATCATCCGGTCCCCGCCCTGGTCCTTGCACTTCTCCCAGAGCATTTGCCGCCAGCCGGTCCTGGGCCAGCATCACCCTGGCCAGGCCAGCACGGCCGTGCTGGGGTTGTGCAATTAACTGGGCAGGGATCTCGGCGGCCAGCTCCTCGGCAAAGCCCGGAGGGATGATTAACGACGGCCGGTGTCGGGACCTCCATCCCAGCTCCCGCCGAGGCGCAGATGTGTGGCGGGGGTGGAGCGCGGGGGTGGAGCGCGGGGGTTTGCTCGCGTCCACACCGCTGGGAGCAGTTGGCCAGGGGCGGCCTGGCTTGGGCTTTGGCTCCAGCGTCCCCCTCGAATGTGTTTTGGCAGAGCTCGGCGCTCCCAGCGCGCCGGGAAGGAGGGAGGAGGGCTGTGGAGGGCACATCCCCGGGGCAGCCGGAGCCGGGATCGGGCTCCGCTGGGTCTCCCTGTGCCAGAACCCAGCTCCGATGCCTCCCCGCACGGAGCGGTCCCCTGGCAGGGGAAGGGGATGGGGACCCGTGGGGACGGGGGGCTGGAGAGCCCAGCGTGAGAGCTGGCAGGGACGAGAGCGAATTGCAGTGTTGGCCCTGGAAGCCAGGGGATTTCTCCCCAAACGGCTGCTCTGAAAACAGCTGTCGGTGGAAAGAGAATCTGCCGCACGTGGGAGCGGGGCCGAGGCACCGGGTAACCCCTTCGGCTCCAGGAAGGCCATTCCATCGGGGGTGGCTGCGTGCGTGCCCTATAGATCCTATAGCGGGTGCAGGGGGCTGGGGTTTGCAGCAGTTTCTGCACGGAGGGTGCACGGCGTCGTGGATGGCGGATTTTGGTCTGGATGTGTGGAATTTGACACAGCCAAGGCCTGGGTCAGCTGCAGCAGCACGAGGTGCTGCTGGTCCTGGAGCCCCGGGAGGTCCCGGGCTGGGTCCCGCCACTGCCTGGGGTTTTTGGGGCAGAAGATGGTGTGGAAACAAGGGAGAGAGGCAGGAGGGGGTTTGCCTGCAGGTGTGCTCACGGAGGGGAGAAGTGGCCATCAGAGCCCAGCAGAAACATCTCTCCTGTCCCACAGAACTTGGCCAGGTTTTGAGATTATTTTTCATCTGAGAAAAGGTAAAGGAAACGAAGACATTTCTGGGAGCTGCTGCACCACCATGACCCAGCCTGGGCCAAGGGGGTCTTTCTTTCAAAAATTTTGTGGCGTTTTGATCTGTATGGGAATTCCTCTTTCCAGCACGAACTAAGTGCAGAAAGGGGAAAGCAGGAGAGCAGAAACCTCCCTTCCTTTAACCGGAGTTTGAAAATTTCTCCCACCGTTCTGGGAAATTTTGCTGCATTCGATTCTGCTTCGCCAGCGCTTTTGCTCTCGACACATCAGCGCTTTTATGCAGGAAAACATAACCCTGCCAGTCAGCGCTGGGTCGCTTCGGGCTGCGGAGGGTCCGCGGGGAGGCGGCGCGGCGGGTCCGGGGACATCCCGCTGTGGGGGCTGGATGCTCGAGGAGCATCGCCTGCATCGGCGAGCACGTCCCCCGCGGCGCTGCGCACCCAGCGGGCTGGATGGCGGGATGTGGGGGTGCATCTCGCCCTGCCCTGACTCTGCTTTCCTCCTTCGCAGCTCGGAGGGGCTGACGGCCCGGCGGAGACCCCCCCCGCGCCCGCCCGGGGCCAGCCCGGGGTCCCCATGGAGTGGTTGTTGCGGAGCCCAGTCGCCGAGCAGTAGCCGCAGCAGTGGGATGTTTGCCTGGCGGTGCCTCATCCTTTGGGCTGTGCTGGTCACAGCCGCGCTCTCAGCTGCCAGGCCGGCCCCCACCCTGCCCGACCAAGGTAAGACGAGCAAACCGCCGCGAGCGCGGGTCGGTCGGGAGAGGCTCCCTGCTGCCTCGGCCTCTGCGATCCTCTTCTGGCGATAAGACGGCCGGTTCCCCCCGCAGACGGGGCAGAGACACGTCCCTGGCAGCAGCACGGTGCCACGTGGCCACTGGGCTACCAGGGAGCTGCCGGCCGGTGCCCGTGGGGACATGGCGCAGGTTGTCTGCCGAGAGCAGTTCTCGTGGGCACAGAAAGCGTGTGTGTGGTTCCAGCATTGCCCACGGATGTTTTAAACCTGGAGGGAAATTGTGGCAAAACCCCACGTTGTCGGTTTGGAGAAGGATACGAAGCTCCGGGCGCTGTGTGCCCGGCGGGGGGTCACTGCGTGTCCCAGCACTTGCTTCCCCGTGACCATCTGCCACCCGAGGCGTGTGTGGATCCTTCCCCCAGCCCTGGTTGACACGGGGCTGCTCTGGCTCAGCAGGGTTTGGGTGCAGGGTGCCAGAGACCCCCGGGATGCTCCAGCGTGGCTCCCGGCTGGGGGATGCTCCTGCAGCCCTGATCTCTGCGAGGTGTCGCTGGCGCTGGGGGTGCAGCCCCAGGCGAGGGCATCCCCCTCGCTTTTCCTCAAAAAGCCTTGCAAGGGCTCGTGGCCCGCGACGGGCAGGCTGGGGGTCTGCTCCTGCCACGGCCCTGCAAAGCTCCAGAGCACGGTGGCACCCCGAGAGGCACCTCGGACGGGCTGAGCGAGGGGGTCACCCAGCCCTGGAGAGAGCTGGCCCCGACAGAAAGCACCGCTCCAGCATTTCAAAGCCTTGGCCTTCCCCTCGGTGAGGCAGAGAATAAACAGACCAGGCAGCGCCGGCGCAGGACTTCTGACTTACTGCCTTTTGGTTTTAATTACCCAAGAATGTCTGGTCTGAGGGGTACTGCTTTTCTTTTTAAGACTCGCTCCCCCTTCCCTCTCCCTCCCACCAAAACCCTGAGAGGCTGATTGCTGGTGGTGCCGGCATGGGCACGGCGGGGCACCCCGGCCGACAGCCACGCTCCCCATGCCCGCGGTCCCTTCACGGCTCAGGGCTTGGGGCAGGGCGGGAGCTGGCACCGGCGAGCGAACCCTGCGGCGGGTGGGGGCCCATCACCGGCCTCGGTGGGGGACGACGGGTGATCCTGGCTGGAAACACGCCGCGGGCTGGGCAGCAGGTACCCGGCTCACAGATCCGGCCCGGGAGAAGGCTGGAGCTGCGCGTGGTCGCCGGGGAGGAGCCCGGGCAGAGCATCGCTCACCGGGACCATCTCCGAGATTTTTCCATTGGCACTTTACTCCCCGCTTCTGTAAATAACGCGGTTGACAGCGGTAAACATGTTTTTCTCCGGAGATTGCTCTTTCTGGAAGAGGTTTCCTGGTGGCGTTTGGGGTGAGGATGGCTCTTGTGCTGCCGGGAGAGCGGCGCTGGCGGCCCCGGCCATCGCGTGGGGAAAGCTGTCGGGGTGTCCAGGCCGAGGAATAATCTGAGCAAAGGCGGGGTTTGGGGCACGCGAGGAGCCCTGCAGCCCCCGCAGGGTTGGGGGAGCAGCGTCAGGCGGCGGCGGTGGAGGAGGAGAGGTTGGAGAGGAGGGAGCTGGTTCCTCGCCAGCCTCATGCCAGGGCTAACAATAACCTCTGGAAACGTTTCCCGACACGGTTCTCACCAGGGCGGCCCAATTAGTGCCACAGCAGGAGCCCGGCTGGGGCTGAGTCCGTCCCTTGGCTCCGGGGCCGGCTGGTGGGAACAAAATGTTCCCGGCAGGACACGCGGGATGGGAAGAGCCGGTGCTGGGCCAGGACCCGTGGCCGGGGCCGTGCCACCGGCACCTTGCAGGTCACCTGCTCCGTCCCTGGGGGATTTTGGGGTCCCGCGGGGTGTGCGTGGGGGTTCAGCTCCCGCGCCGTGGAGCATCGTGTCCCCAGGGCCGGGTTCAGTGTCCTTCCTCCTCCTCCTCATCGCTGCCAGCTCCCCAGCATCACCCGTGCCGGCCGGGGGGCAGCGGCGGCCGCACTCGGGTCCCCTCCGTGGCGGAGGCAGCAGCTTTCCCGGACTTTGTTCTGGATGTTTATGGGGTTTCAGTTTACTCCCGGTTCTGAGGCAGCTAAGCTCCCTTCTCAGGGAGCGAGTAATCCCCCGCGCCCGGCCAGCGGCCCCTGCCTCGCTGCGGAGGAGGATTTTCAATCGCCGGCCCGCCTCTCCTCGTGGCGTGGGGAGGGGGCTCGGGAACTCTGCCTTTGTCAGGGGCTCACTCCTGTTACTGAAAAATCTGCAGCAAATAAAATATTAATGGGCACTTACTGCATTTTATAGTTACCTAAATTTGGAGGTGGTAAAAAACCCCTAGTTAAAGGGAAAAGCCAAGAAATTTCCATGAGCAACCTCCATCGCCCTCCCTCACAAAGCCGGTCTTTGTCTTCAGGTTAAATAGAAACCTGCAGAAAATTGCCGAGGGGATTTTTTTCCTCTCTCCTTGTCTGCTATTGTCCTCGCCGCTGTTCAGGCATTTCCACCGCTCGGGGTCTGCCTCATCCCTGCCTGGGGGGCTCTGGGGGTGCAAAGCAGCCGAGCAGGTTTTTGTGTCCCAGGACTTGGGGGGGCCCTGCCTTGGGGCACGCTGAGCCCCCACAGCCACCCCGGTGCAGCAGACACTTTCCTGAGGGATGCATCTGCCCTCCAGAGCGGGGTGGGGGGGGGTTTGGCAGAGGACCCCCGGGGCTGCAGCCACCTCCCTGTGCAGCCAAGCCCCCGTTGTAGGGGGGGCTGCCCCATTTCCCGGGGCCGCCGCTGGCCGCCCAGCTGGCCACAGGCTTAACCTCCCCCCGGCCCCATCTGCGGGGCTCACAGGGGCCCTGGCTCCCGGGGCTTTGTCATGCCCAGCTCAGCCGGGGGCTCTTGCTCCGGGCCCCCAGGCGCCAAAAGCCCGGCAGCTCTGGGAGTGTGGGGCTGTGCTGCCGCCCCCTGCTTGCTCCCCAAAACTCGCTCAGCACTGAGAGGAACCTGGGGGGTACAATCTGCGCCCCCCCCTCCATCAGGGAGGATGTTTGGGGCTGTTGGGCACCGCTGTAGCCTGGGACGTGTGGCCACCAGCCCCGGCCTCCCCAGAGGCAGCACAGCCGGGGTCCCCACTGCTCCCCGGGTGGGCTGCTCACCCTCAGCTTTGTCCCCCGCTCCCCATATCCCGCCGTCCAGCCCCCCCCGCCGTGTTCCTGCAGCTCTCGGTGCCTCCCCGCCCCTTGCCCCAGGGAGCCCCAGGTTTGGAGTAGCCAACTCCTCGCTGGAGCAGCTTGGGGACCCCCGGCCAAGCCGTGGAGCCTCCTGCGTTTTGCTGTTGATGGCAGCGGCCCAGGATCGTTACCAGAGCTCGGGGGGGGGGGGCCCAGCAGCCCCCGCTCACACCTCCCAGCCCTCCGCTCCCCCAGACCCTGCTTGCTGCAGCCGCTCAGCCCCCCGCTCCTCTGGGGCATCCCGCTGCCGGCCTTCCCCTCCCAGCCTGTTGAGCCGGCATTGTTCCCCGCCTCCCGCCTTTCCACTCGGATGCTGTCACTCCGGCCCTTAATTGAGGAGGAAAAAAAGAAATATGAGTCTTTGGGAAAAGCGGCAGCGCTCTGCCACAAGCCTGGGCTGCGTAGCCACGCGAGGGGGGTGCAAGGGGGTGTCTGGGGGCTGCCTGGCTGTTGAGCCCCCCCCAAGTGCAACAGCCCGGGGCTGCTCAGGAGAGATGTGGGGAGGGGAAGGCAAACTGCCGGTGCTGAGCCAGGGCCCAGGCAAAGCCAGAGGTCATTGCCAAAAGCCACAGGCATGGGTTCGGGTTGGGGTGTTGGGTTGTGCCCCCCGGGATGGGCAGGACCCCCCCCCCCCCGGCGGGAGGCAGTGGGTCTGTGCCCCGAGCCGCTGCCCCTGAGGGCTCCTCGCTGCTGCAGAGCTCCGAGTGTGTTTGGGGGTGTCCAGGGGTGGGGGGGGGAAAGGGTGGATTTATTCTGACAGCTTTGCAAACTACCAACACGCCTGTTAATTAAGTGCTGCTTCATTTGACGTGCAGGCGAGGGAGGAAGATCGGGGGTGCCTGGAGCAGTAAATCCTCTCTCCCTGCCCGAGGAAGCATCTGGGGACCGGAGGGTGGGGAGAAGCCGGCTGCCTTCTGGGCTGGCTTGGGCAGGAGGAGCCCTGGGTGCTTTGAGCCCCCCCGGGAAGAGATGTGGGTGCTTTGAGCCCTCCCGGAAGAGCCGTGGGTGCCTTGAGCCCCTGACGCTCGCCCACTGGCATCTCCCCGCTGCAGCTTTCCCCGGGGAGGGGGCACCGGGTCAGTGCATCCCCCCGGGAGCAGCCGGGGTGCAGGGATGCTGCTGGCTGGGGTGGGGGGCGGCAGGGCGAGGAGGTTTTTAAATAAGAAAGAAGCCAATCCCCACGTCCCGGTAAGCGCTTCCTGTTGGGATTAGCGGGGCTGCCGGGCATGTGTGTGCTTTTTCTTCAGGAAATACCTTCGGAAAGCCCCGCTGGGGTCTCCAGGGCAACCGGCGGCCTCGGCCCCGCGCCCCCCACCCGCATTGTCCCCGCGCCGCTTTGTTGGCCGCTTTATTGCCATCGCCGGCCCAGCCCGCAGCTCCCGCCGCTCCGGGGGGCTGCAGGCCGGGGGGGCACCGAGAGCGGGGGGCTGGAAGGTTAATCTGTGCCGCTGCCCTCCCCAGGGCTGCCGCTCCACATCCCCAGCCCCGGGGGTGCCGGTGACAGTTATACGCACTTGGTGACACTCTCCATCTGGCCGGCTCTCGGCTCCGCTTTCGGTTCCATTTCAAAGCTGGAATAAAGTAATAAAACCACGGCGGGCTGCTCCGGCCGTTGCAGCGTGCATCTACTTTTCGGGCTCGTTTGAAAGCGGAGGCGCAAGCCGCGGGGGCCGGAGCTGCCCCTCACCTCGCCCGGGGCGTCGGGGCTCCCCGCGGGCTCCCGGTGTCCCCGCTGCGCCGGGACGGGGCTCTGCCCGCTGGGATCCAGACCAGGGAGCTGGTGCTGCCTCCGCGGCCTGGAGCGTTTAAGTTAAAAAGGGAACAGCAGATAGTTCGGATGTGCCAAATCTAATGTGTGTTTTGCTGCTTTCTGCAGGCGGGCGAGCAGCGGGCGCTGCTGGGGGTTCGTTTGCTCTCCTCACCACTGCCCTGATGTGCTCGGACGGGTCTGGAAGCAGATTTGCAGCCGTGCAGCTCCCGGCTGGTGCTGGGGAGAGGGATCCCCCCCGCCCCGGGCACTGCCCAGCTCCGACCGACCTTTGTGCGATGCTGGGAGCAGCCGGGGTGACTTAGAGCCTGGTTGTGCAGCGCCAGGGCGGGCGAGGGCCCGGGGAGGAGAGCCAAGCGTTTGTCTGGCTGATTAAACTTTTGCTGAGGTGGCCTGCTCGGGGCTCGCTCGCAGCGCGGCCGGGCCGGTGGCTCCGCGGAGGGGCTGCACCTGGTGCCTCGGTTTAGGTTTCAGAAAAGCAGAACATGAGAAAGAGATGTTTCAGGCTGACGGAGTCCGGTGATCAAACGGGCTCGGACCTAATTACCGCCCGCGGAGGACACGGCGGTACCGCGGCTCCCGCCGCTCCCAGGCGAGGGGCAGCCGGGACCGCGCGGCTCCTGCTGCCATCCCCGGTTTCAGAGCGGCTTCATTTCCGAGGGGACGTCTGCGTCGGCAGCCGAGCGAGCCGGGCTGCCCCGGTGCTGGCAGGGCCGTCCCGGTGGCCGCGGCGCTGTCTGCCCGCCCCGGCCACCCCACAGCAGCACGGTCCGAGCCCGCGGGCTGCCCCAGCCCCGCTCCCGCCCGGAGGGTGAGCCAACCTGGACATGCTCATTAGCCTGTGAATTCGTTTTCAGGCCGTTCCCACCATGCTGCGTTTTCCGCCTTATCCCCGAGTGCCAGAGATGTGCTTTGGGTTACCAAAGGGCAGGATCCTGCCTCGCCCTCGGCCTCCCCTCTCCCGTCCGACACCCCCGACGCCTCCCCGGTCATGCTGTTAATGTAAAACAGAGGGGCTGGGGGAGGGGGGTGCTGCCTTTGAAAAGCGACCTGGCCACACGCCGGCGGACCCCCAGCCCCCGCCTGCCCCGGCTCCTCAGTGGGCTCCATGGCCCGAAGGACCGGTGGCCCTCGCAGGGGGTGCCCGGGGACCCGCGCGATGCTGCGCCCGCAGGGAGGGACCCGCCGCAGCCCAGGGCGCTGCCTCCCCCAGCCCCGGTCTCTGACTGGGGTGGCTCAAAGTTTTTCCTCCCTCCAGAGATCTTCTACCCCTGGGCCACCCCCTCCCCAGTCAGAGAGGTGACAGGGCTGGCAGGAGCTTCCCTCCCCGCAGCTCTTTCCAGGCGAACTGATGGCAGGAGCCCGCGGACGTCCCCGGGGCCCGCTCGGAGCAGAGGTGACCCAGACGAGCTCTTGGGCCGTGGCGGGGTTTTGATCCCGGCCCAGCATCGGTTCAGTCGCAGCGTGGTGGGACCCCGCGGCCGTGGGACACCAGACCCCGGCCCTGCGTGTGGCTCCTCGTGTGCCGGCGTGTGGGGGGACAGGGATGTTGGGGGACGTTTGTGGGCAGTGGGGGTCCCCGGCAGCTCCAGCCACCTTCTGCAGGTTCCTCTGTTCGATAAGGAATGAGTTTATGTTCGATAAGGAAGGAGTTCATCGGTGCGTGGGGAGGGGCAGACCTGAGTGCGGCGGGGGTGGAGGGAGCGAGATAAGGGCAGATCTGGCTGTGGCGGCAGCGCCGCGTTTTCGCGTCGGTTTGGGTTTTCGTGGCTGTTTATCGCTCGCTGACCTTGCTCTGTTTGAGAAGGGGATCGGGACGGACAGGAGGACATTGTGTGACCAAGTCCTGGGGTGTTCAGACAGACATCACTGCTGCATTGTGTGCGCTGGAAGACGCCTGTGACTAATCACTTGAAACACAAATCAGAGCTACTAGAAGTGCCCGTCCTGTGAGGCTGCGAGAGAAAAACGGGGAAAACAGGATTGCAAAAGCAAGACCCTTCCCCCGCCACCCCGGGGACTCCCACCAGTCTTCACCTTCCACCTTAAAATGCTCTGTAACCTCTTATCGATGGATCTGGAGCTTTTGGTCTTCTAGCAGCTGAGGAACGTGAATCTTTCCCCAGCACGGTGTTTTCCTTCGAGTGCTAAGCAAAAAAAAAAAAAAGGAGAAACTCTCGAGCTGCTCGTAGATGTTTTCCCTGTGAAGCTTCTCACCAGTACGAGGAAAAACAAAGCGGCCAGAAAGCGAAGGGCAGGTCACGATGCGGTGAATGGGAGTTTCTGAAGAGCTGAGCTTTCATTTTTGGCAGGTGGGAGCCGCTGGTGGGTCCTGGGGGGAGCGGTGCCTTGCTGAGGGCCCCGGCCCCGCACTGCCCGCTGCCAGCCCGCGCTCCCTGCCTGCGCCGGCTCAGATGGGGGGTGTAATGCGGGCAGAGACCCCGTGCCGGCTTTCGGCAGCTGCTGGGCCCAGGACGAGTGGCTCCACGGCTGCGCTGGGGTCTGTGCAGGCGGGGGAAGAGGCTGCGCTCGCCTGGCTCGGAGGGTGCCGGGAGCTGAGGGTGGTGACGCGCGTTCGTTCTGCAGCGAGCCAGCCCCTCCGGCGCGCCCTCGGGTGCTCTGGGCGTTCGCAATTAGCGGCTCTTTCGCTCCTCGCCGGGGGCCGCGTGGGTCCGCAGGGAGAGCTGTGGCTTTGCTCTGGCCCCCGTGGCCGGCGTACGGTGCCTGTGGGCTGCGAGCCCCTCGGTCCTTGGCAGGGACGGCCCTCGAGCTGTGGTTCAGCTGAAGTTTGAACATTTCCAGACCGTTTCTGCCTGAGTGGGGTTTGTTGGGATTTTCCAGCCCCCCTGATACGGAGCAGTTGCACAGTGGAGACCTTCAGCCGTGCCCCCGTGGCCCCATCAGCTCCTGCCCGCCTGAAGCTGGCCTGGCACCGGCCCGGAGCTGCGCTGGAATCACGGTGCTTCCTCCCAGGAGGCTGCCGAGCAGCCCCGGCCCCCGAGAGCGGCGGCTGCGCCATGAGCCCCTTCGCCCAGTGCCCACGGCAGCGCTCAGGACCCGGCGCCGCACCCACCAGCTGCGCCGCTCACACTGCGTCCGCCCCGTCGCAGGGAGCGCTGCAATGGCCCGGAGCCTCCCTCGGGCTGCGACATTCGAAGAGCTGGTTTGAAACCGGGTTGCCTGCACCAAGCCCCGGGACCAGGAGAGCTGCCGCCGCAGAGGGTGGAGGGCAGCGCGCGAGGACGGAGCCGCATCTGCACGACCAGGGCTGGGAGAGGCCAGATCGCCCGGCAGCGGGATGGAGAGAAAGGATCTTTGTGCCGCTCACACAAATGTCGCATCGGGGAGCAGCTGCAGCTCTCCCGGCCCAGCGTCGCCGCGAACGGGAACGCCGTGGCCGGCACCTGCTGCGCCGGAGCTCCCCTGGGCCGACCTTTCCCGGCCACGCCGCTCTCGCAGCCCCTCGCTGCCCTGCCTGCTGTCCTGCCGCAGCCCCCTCCTGCCCCGGCCTGCCTGCCCCGAAGCGCTCTAACTGGGGTGGGGGTCCCGGTGGCGTGGGGCCCCTGGCCTGCTTCGCTGGCTGCCCGCTCACAGTGGGGGGGACCCCGGGACCCCTGCGCAGCGGCAGAGCCGAGCAGGGATTTGGGATGCTCCTGGGAGAGGCTGGGTCCTGCCCAAGCAGTTGGCGCTGCCTGGGATGTCTCCAGTTGCCTGTTTCTCCCCCATTTTAAGGCCCCTGCAGCAGCTGGCTCCCTCTGGGCCAAGCAGCACTTAGTAAGAGATCGAGGGGGGGCGGTGAGTGGCCTTGAACTCCCCACCCAGGGGGGCGAAGCGCTTGGTGCTGCTTGGGGTGCTCGCAGCCTGTGCCTCTGCCTCCCCTCCGCTCCGCCGCCAGAGCTTCCCAGCAGCGCATGTCGCCTCATTAACAGCGAGCCGTGGCGGCAGCAGCATGGTTTCCTTTGGTCTCTATTTCTTTTCTCCTGCTTTTTTTTTTTTTTCTCTTTTCTCTTCTTCTCTCTCCTAACTCCTCCAGTTCTGCCCAAAGCAAAAATCGAAGTGGAGTCCTACTCGGCCCACCCCGGTGACCTCCTCCAGCTGCGCTGCCGGCTGAGGGATGACGTCCAGAGCATCAACTGGGTGCGCGACGGCGTCCAGCTGGCCGAGAACAACCGGACGCGCATTACCGGGGAGGAGGTAGAGGTCAGGGACGCGGTGCCCGAGGACTCGGGGCTCTATGCCTGCATGACCAACAGCCCCTCGGGAAGCGAGACCACCTACTTCTCCGTGAACGTCTCAGGTTCGTAGCGGCCCTGGGTGCGCAGGGCAGGGGCAGCCCCGCGGCCGGGCTGCGGAGCGAGGAGCAGGCTGCCTCCGCACGCCTTTGCATGCTCGCCGTGCGCGGATCCGTCCGGCTGCGCGGTGAGTTCGGGGCGGACCCGTGATTTGGGGGTGCCCGGAGGAGTTGCCGGGCGCGGTGCGGTGACCTGCTGCGGTGCAGGGAGATGTGGCTGGAGGTTGTCGCATCGTTTGTCTGCATGGGGCTGGGGGGGGGCTGCGGGGCTGCCCACGGGCGTGGGCACACGCTGGGCACGAGCCGAGGGCCACGCTGGCGTTGACGGAGCGTGAGGCTGGAGAAGAAGGAACGCTCGAGGCCGGGCAGCGTCTGCCGAGGCTTGGGGCGCTTCTGTGCCCGCGGGGTCTCGGCGGCTGCCCCGGAGGGATTGGTGGCACCGGGCACGGGGCGAGGAGCCGTGCTTGGGCACGCGGCATGGAGCTCCGAAACCACCTCGGGGGGCGAATCGCTCTGCGATGGGCAGGGGCTGTGAGCAGCGGGACACGGCTGGCACCACCAGTGGGGCTGTGCGGGGGGGGCATGCGGAGCCTGCGCCCGGGGTCCCCGCACCCCCCCACCGCCTCAGCACTGCCCCATGGGGCTCCGGCCCACGCCACCACCCCGCGACGCTGCGGTCCCCGACCGGCCCCGCTCGGGAAGGGTCAGGCAGGGACGTTCAGCTGGGCCGTCTCTTCTCTTGCAGATGCGCTCCCCTCCGCGGAGGATGACGACGACGAAGATGATTCCTCCTCGGAGGAGAAGGAGGCAGATAACACCAAGCCCAACCGTACGTGCGCGAGATGGGTTTGGCCCTGGTGCTGACCTTTGGGGGGTGAGGGGAAGCTGGGCGCACTTACAAGCATCACCCAGGGACAGAGCAAGGCGGATGAGGGTGCTCAGGGCGTCCTGCTCCAGCCCAGGGCACCCGGCAGAGGCGAGGGCTCGGTGCAGGGAGCAGGTCTGGGGGCACCCGGGCTGGTCAGAGCGAGGGGACGCGCCAGCACGGGTACGTCAGGGTACCTGCTGCTGCAGCCACTTGTGCTGAGCACACACCTCGCAAGGGATGGCCCCGACTCCCAGATAACACCCCGTGCCCGGGAGCTCCCCCCCTGCAGCAGCTGGGCTCAGCTGCCTGCGCCTCTCCGGCTTCCCAGCTCAGCCCTGCCCTGGGCATCCTCGGCGTTAAACCAGGAGCAAAATGCCGGAGCTGCCCGTGGCTGAAGCCCCGGTGGGTTTGGCCGGGGGCCCCCCATGCTGAGCCCCCACTGCTCTGCTTCCCAGAGGCCATAGCTCCGTACTGGACCTATCCCGAGAAGATGGAGAAGAAGCTCCACGCTGTCCCCGCCGCCAAAACGGTGAAATTCAAGTGTCCGTCGAGCGGGACGCCCAACCCCACGCTGCGCTGGCTGAAGAACGGCAAAGAGTTCAAACCCGACCACCGCATCGGGGGGTACAAGGTACCGGGGCCGGGGGGCCGGGGCGGCGCGGGGCAACACCCCGAGGCAGCGATGGGGAGGCAGCGCCCGGCCCTGCCTGCGCGGATGCTGCGGGCAGCTGCCTCGGGGCTCAATCCGGCCGGGTGCACCTCGAGGGGCCGGGGCTGGAGGGCTCGCGCTGGGGCGGCGCGGGGAGGGGGAGGACTGGGAAGGGGCTCTGCAGCTTAAGAGGCACCGAGCCCCCAGTCCGAGGGGGCAGATGGGCCCCTCTGACATTCCTGCTGCAGAAGAGCCCTCGGGCAGTGACCTGCTTCTGGGTCATGTTTGCATCAGCTCAACCTCTGGGGGAGGGGGCGGCGGGCGAAGCCTTCGCCTAATCCCCCCGCCGAGGAGAGGGGCCTGGGCGTCCCGGCAGGCGCGGGGGCTCCCGGGCGCTGGGGCCGCGGGGGTGGCAGAGTCCCTCCGTTGCCCAGCAGTGGGGAGGCAGGAGCTGCACCAGCAGCCTGGGGGTACCAGGACTGGGGTGGGGGGTGCCCTGGCCCGCGCGCGGGGGCCGCATTTGCCCCCTGAGCCGGGTTGGTGGCTGCAGCGCTGCTTCCCCGGCACCCACAGCGGGACGGGGGCTCAGCTTTCCCCTTCCCACGGCTCCGGACCCCCAAACTTCATCCCTCCCCGAAGGAGAGGGGGGGCCACACTTCTCCAGCATCTGGGGCAGCTGCAGGGACCGCCCGGGTGACCCTACAAGGGGGCACCGTCCCCCTTTTCCATCTCTCTCAGTTTTCTGGAGCGGGGCTGCAGCCTGCCCAGGGCTCACACCCCTCGGTGGGTGCCTCCCCGGGTGGGACCCCTGAGCCAGCCCGGCTGGGCGCTGCGGCTTTGGGCTCTCGCTCGCCGTCCAGCCCCGCGGAGACGGGACCCAGCAGTGGCCCTGCGTGCCGCGGGCTCCGGCCGGGTGCCAGGGATGCGCAGCAGGAACGCGGCCACGTCACAGCTCTCGTAGCACGTCCCGGGGAGGGACGCGGGCTCGCGGGCGGGGAGGAGAGGGGCTGCTGGCAGTGCCGCAGCTCCCCGGGCAGTGACAGCGCAGTGCCCTGGATAGCTAATGGGGCTGAAATGCAGGACTGTGGAAATAACCAGTTTCCAGCTGGGAGGGAGGAATGCAGCCGCCCCGGCGGGGAGCAGGACTTCAGCAGGGCTCGCCAGGAGCAGCCGCAGCCAGAGCCGCCGGCGGCAGGGGCCGGGCGTAGGAAAGCCATCCCTGTGCCCCGTGGCCGGGAGGGACCTGGGGAGCGCTCCCAGCCCGGCTGAGCCCCCCGGGACCCGTCCCAGAGGAAACGTGCCCGGTCAGCAGCACCCACGGGTTCACAGTGTGTAACGCCCAGGCCGCGTGCTGCCCGGCACGGTGCCCTCTCGCCGGCGGGGCCGGCCGTGGGGAGCAGCGCAGGTCCGAGGCAGCTCTTCCCGGGCTGCGGCGTCGGGGGAACAATGCCGGTCTGTTCCCTCCGCACGCGGGGGCCGCCGGAGAGGGGTGTCCCTGCACGCCGGGTGAGCCCATCACGCTCGGCTCACAACATCTGCTTCTCGGCGCAGTTGGCTCCGTGGCGGGGCTGTCCTGGGACAGCTGGGAGCAATTACGGTCCCTCTGTAGGAAAGGGGAAAGGTGACCTCAAAGGGAGATTTATGTCCTGCCTGTACGGCGGGGGCCAGGGGGGCTGAGCCAGCTCTGACGGGAACGAGGGCTCGCGTGCTCTGGCCCACACGTGACGGGCTCTGTCGTCATCCCCCGCACCCCCAGGTCCGCTACGCAACCTGGAGCATCATCATGGACTCGGTGGTGCCGTCGGATAAGGGCAACTACACGTGCATCGTGGAGAACAAATACGGGAGCATCAACCACACCTACCAGCTGGATGTCGTGGGTGAGGAGCGCAGGGCTCGGGGGGTCCCCGCGGGTCCCTGGGCAGGAGCAGGTGCTGCACCCTGCAGAGCCGAGGAGCTGCCCGTCCCTGCGCCCCGGCGCGCACCTCTGCGGCACAGCAGGTCCGCGGGCGGGCCAGGCGGAAGGTTCACCTCGACCCATTCTGGGGATTTTTAATTGTGGTGGAAATAATTTCATAGACCAGACAGAAACTTTTTCTAATCGCCTTATTAGCCATAATTCCCAGCTGGGAAGGCTGGTCTGAGCAGTTCCACATGTGGAGCTGCTCTAAATGCCAGTAAATGAACCATTAAAAATGTGATTTAGTTTGATTACACTGAGCAAACTGAAGGGAACAGTCAGCGAGGTGAACAAAGGGGTTTGTTAATGCTGACTCACCACAGTGGCAGCCGCTTTGTTAACGGCCGGGGCCCTCGTTAGGTTTGTTTGACCTCTGACCCCCCCCATAGGTACTGACGTCCCCGTCCCTGCGCCGGGATTTCACCTGTCCCCGTCCCCAGCCCCTCCTGGCTGCTCACACCCCGCTGCGGGGTCCCTGGGGGAAGGGGACGCCGCGGCTCTGCCGGACACATCGGTGCCCACCCCAGTGTGGGGTCCTCCTGCATGGCGGGGGGGGCTGCAGGGTGCTCCCCGTGGGCAGAGCCCCCCCGAGCCCCGTCCTAAGGTGCCGTGTCTCCCCGGGTCGTGCAGAGCGGTCCCCGCACCGGCCCATCCTGCAGGCAGGGCTGCCCGCCAACAAGACGGTGGCCCTGGGCAGCAACGTGGAGTTTGTCTGCAAGGTCTACAGCGACCCCCAGCCCCACATCCAGTGGCTGAAGCACATCGAGGTGAACGGCAGCAAGATCGGCCCCGACAACCTGCCCTACGTCCAGATCCTGAAGGTAAAGCCGCACGCCGGGCTGCCCCAGCCCGTGTCCCCATGGGGCAGGAGCAGGGTGGTCGGTGGCAGCGCTGCGGGATGGCGACGCGAGAGGAGCCGCCTGGGGCTGGGGGCCACCGGCTGTCACCTGCTGCAGCCCCAGAGCTGTCACCAGCCTGCCCGGAGGAGCCCAGGGGGGGCTGCCCGGCCCCTTGGCCGCGTACAGGCAGCGCCATCCCCTCGAAACCCTAAAGCCGCGTGCCGTGGGGGCTGGGGGGGCCAGCCCGGGGGGCGAGCACGGCGCTGGAGGTCGGGGAGCTGAGCCCCTGCGAGAGCGGCTCGCTCCGCGCACCCGTGGCGAGCAAACCGGCCCCGGCGCGGCAGCGGGAGCAGGATTACAGCCCCGTGACTCTGCCCCTGCCTCCCCCTGACCCCGCCTCGCAGCCCCGTCCCTCCCGCCCGGCAGCGGGTGCCGGGGGGGAGCAGCCCCGGTGCTGATGCTGCGGGCGCTGCCGTTCCTGCCGGCGTCGGTGTGACTCCATGTTGTTGGTCTGTTCCAGCACTCGGGGATTAATAGCTCTGATGCGGAGGTGCTGACCCTGTATAATGTGACAGAGGCGGAGAGCGGGGAGTATGTTTGTAAGGTTTCCAATTATATTGGCGAGGCCAACCAGTCTGCGTGGCTCACTGTCACCAGACCTCTGGCAAAAGGTAATCGGAAGAACGCCCGGCGGGGTGTTTCCTCGGACCATCAGTCCCCGGCGGTGGAAAACAAAACTCTGGGCTCTCTTGTTTCTGCTGTGTTTCTGGTGCAACAAGCCATGGAAAAATACTCAGCGGGGCCGGCTAGGTCTTGTGCTCTGTGTGTGTCTCGGTGTTTCTCCTGTGTGCTTCCCACCCCGTCACGCAGACACCGGCACGGCCCCGGGGGCCTGGGGGGTCCCTGCGGGTGCCGCCGTGGGGCCAGCCCGTGCCTTCGCACCCAGCCCGGCGCCCCGTCCGCGCCACCCTCCTGTCTCCGTCCTCCCCCCTCCGTCCTCGTGCCTCCCCGTGTCGCCCAAGCCAGCCGGCCGGCTCTGCCTGAGGGTTATTTCTCCATGTCGCCCATCGCCAGCATGTTCAGATGGGCCGGACACTCCGTTTGGTGAAGGGTTTAACCAGCCTCTCCTTAGGTCGGCCGGGATGAGTGGTCATCCCGAGGGTCTCTAGCAGGTCTGCAGTGGTCTCTGTCTGCTCCCCGGGGGTCTGGCAAATGAGACTGGGCTCTCCCTCCTCTCTGGCCTCCTTCCCAGAAGATCTCATGTCGTTTGCTTCTCCGTTTTTTGCTTCCATTTTTCCTTCTAGACGGCTGGCGTTAACACGACAGACAAAGAAATGGAAGTCCTTCACTTAAGGAATGTCTCATTTGAGGATGCTGGGGAGTATACATGTTTGGCGGGTAATTCTATTGGGATCTCCCATCACTCTGCATGGTTGACAGTTCTCGAAGGTATATACTCCTCTTCCTCTCCCTTTCCTCCCTCCTTTCCAGCGTATGCATCGCGGTCAGGGAGAGAGCACACCCCAGCCCCTGCCCCCCGGCACTGCGCAGTGTCAGCCGGAGCAGGATGGGACACGCGTCCCCCCGCTCCGTGCCCCCCCTCCGCCCCCCGATTGGGGTCTGCCCCCTGCTCTCTCCCCGGCCCAGGCGATGCATACCCGGGGGAGCTTAACCAGGGGCTGCTCGGCTGGAGCAGGACGGTCCCGCGCCCCGGGGCGAGGCCAGCGCTGCCCGCGCAGGGGGGCAGCGGGGTTTTGGGGGTGCCGGCAGCGCTGCCTGCGGGGGGGCTGGCCGAGCCCTGCGGCGCCGGGCCCGTGCCGGGGCTGTGTGTCGCTTCTGCTGCGCTGCGGGGGAGCGGCCGCCCCGTCCCCGTTGATGCTGCTCCTGGGGCATCAACGCTGCACGGACTAAAGCCTGATAACTGCAGCCGGGAAAGTTTTTGGGGTGCTGCGTGGTTGTTGCTTTCCAGCCAAAAACTTTCCCCGTTATCAGCTGCTGCTTTGTCAGCCGGGTGTGCTCGGAGGTGGGACAGAAATCTTCGGCTCCCTCTCACACCTCTCTCTGAGGCTCTGTTCTTTGGGGAGGTCAGGATGGGGGTGCTGCCGGGGGCGGGGGGGGCAGTGGCAGCTCCCACCCTCCCAGATTCACCGCGGTCTGTGGCCGCGCAGGACGGTGCCGCACGGCTGCAGCTGCTCGGAGCTGTTCACGGCACCGACACCTCCCCTGCCACGGCGGCTGCCAAAGCAGGGTCTGCCCCACGGCACGGGGGGACAGGACCCCCCTCCCCGCCAGCCCGGGGGTCCCACGGCCGATCGCTGCTGCAGGAGCTGCTTCTGCTGCTCTGCCCCGAGCTCTCCCCAGTCGTTACCGGTAACGCCGGGACTCCCGCAGCCCCGGGCACCGCTGGACGGCCCCCTCCATCCCGCCCTGCTCAGGGTGACCCCCAGACCCCGAGGGGTTGCAGCTCCCAGGGCCGCAGCGGGGAAGGGGACCCGTCCCCGGGGGTGCCCGCGATGCCCCATCCCTGCGGGGGGGTGCAGGGAGAACTCCGCTGCCTCGGCACTGCCCCGGCCGAGGGACGCAGGCACCGCTGCCCCCTTCACACCTTTCTCAGCTGACCCCAGCCCCAGGCGTGGGGTGGGCGGGCAGCCCACCCCCCCCACCCCCCCCACCCATCCCTGCTGCGCTGCCCCAGGCCTCCGGCGAGGCAAAGCGTGTCCCCACCGAGCACAGGGCTGACGGGGGCTAACGGCCTGTTCACGCCGACCCAGCTATTGAAGACACCCCGGCCATGATGACGTCCCCCCTCTACCTGGAGATCATCATTTACTGCACCGGGGCCTTCCTCATCTCCTGCATGGTGGTGACCGTCATCATCTACAAGATGAAGAGCACCACCAAGAAGACGGACTTCAACAGCCAGCTGGCCGTGCACAAGCTGGCCAAGAGCATCCCCCTGCGCAGACAGGTAACAGAAAGTAGAGAGGGGGTTTGTTTGCACCTACTGCCCTTCCCGGGGGGAGGCTCTGGATGAGGGTGGAGTGGGGGGAGACCCGGGACCGTCTTGCCCTGCGCCCCTCCGCAGCCCCGTGGCACGGCGAGGGCGATGAGGAGGCGCAGAAGGATTTTCCGCCGAGGAGAAGAGCGTGTTTTACACCCTGAGGAGACAGGAGGACCCCCGGGCTGTCAATTTTGTGATATCAACCTGCCAGAAATTAATTAAAAATTACTTAGTCCGGGTCCGACGTGGAAGCAGCGCTGAGGGGTCCCCGTGCCTGCGGACAGGGGGGGCTGTGGGCAGGGTCGGGGCGTGAAGGCTCCCGGTCAGCATCTCCATCCCGGCGGGGGCGGCCGGCCGCGGCCCCGGGCGCTGCGTGAAGGTAACCCACGGCCCCCGCTGCAGGTGTCGGCCGACTCCAGCTCCTCCATGAACTCGGGCGTGATGCTGGTGCGGCCCTCGCGGCTCTCCTCCAGCGGCACCCCCATGCTGGCCGGCGTCTCCGAGTACGAGCTCCCCGAGGACCCGCGCTGGGAGCTGCCCCGGGACAGGTGAGGGTCCGTCCCCGCTGTTGGTGCCCCCGGGACGAGCCGCTGGAGCAGCCTGGCTGGGGGAGGACGGTGGCACCGCCGCTGCCGTTGGCCAGTGCCGCTGACCGAGCTGCTGCCCTGCCAGGCTGATCCTGGGCAAGCCCCTGGGAGAAGGGTGCTTCGGGCAGGTGGTGCTGGCAGAAGCCATCGGCCTCGACAAGGACAAGCCAAACCGCGTCACCAAGGTGGCGGTGAAGATGCTCAAGTGTAAGTGGCGGCGAGAAGGGGGGTCCTGGCACGATGCCGCAGCCCTGGCTGGGGCCGGGTGTCTGCAACATGGGGGGAAACCCAGCCCGGCCCCCCCCGACCGCTGCCTTCTCCGCTGCTTTAGCTGACGCCACAGAGAAGGACTTGTCCGACCTCATCTCCGAGATGGAGATGATGAAGATGATCGGCAAGCACAAGAACATCATCAACCTGCTGGGAGCCTGCACGCAGGACGGTGAGAGCGCACGAGCGGGGAGGGGGCGTCCCCTCTGCCACCCCCCCGCCTGCTGTCCACGTGCCAGGACGGGGCCAACCCTGTGCCCCCGGGGCCGGGAGCCCCCCCCGCTCCCCGGTCCAGCTGCTCACCCCACCGTCCCCGCAGGACCCCTCTACGTGATCGTGGAGTATGCGAGCAAGGGCAACCTGCGGGAGTACCTGCAAGCCCGGCGGCCCCCCGGCATGGAGTACTGCTACAACCCCGCCCGTGTCCCCGAGGAGCAGCTCTCCTTCAAGGACCTGGTCTCCTGCGCCTACCAGGTGGCCCGGGGCATGGAGTACCTGGCCTCCAAGAAGGTGAGGAGCTCCCGGGGGCCGTGGTGGGATGGGGAGCCCGGCAGCTGGCCCCGGCGGGGGGCTGCACCCTTCCCTCGCAGCCCCTTTCATCATGGGGAAGCATCCGGGGGGTTCAGGGACCACCTGACGGCCTCGCGCTCGCTCAGTGCATCCACAGGGACCTGGCAGCCAGGAATGTGCTGGTGACCGAAGACAACGTGATGAAGATCGCTGACTTCGGCCTGGCCCGCGACATCCACCACATAGATTACTACAAGAAGACAACAAACGTGAGTGGTGAAGGGGCTTTGCCAGGCTGGGGATACCCCAACCCGTGCCAGGGATACCCCAACCTGGGGATGCTTTGGCCGTGCAGGGCTGTGTCGTCCCCCCCCTAGATCCCTCCATGTCTCGGTGGCACGGAACCAATGGGGTTTTCTCATGTGCCAGGGTCGCCTGCCGGTGAAGTGGATGGCCCCAGAGGCTCTGTTCGACCGAATATACACCCACCAGAGCGACGTGTGAGTAGCAGCCGCAGGACGCCTGCTCCGGAGATGGGCTGGGGCAGGGGGAGGTGGGGAGACAAAACCCGCTGGTGCCTGGGGGACGTGCACTCTGCTGTGACCTGGGGGACGTGGCCCTTCTTGGCCACCCCGTCCGGCATCGCTGTCGCTGCCGGCACCTCACGGCGTCTCGCTGAGGTCGTGTCCTGCAGTGCCCAGCGCCCGCCGGTGAACACGGTTCGGTGTCGTGGCGAAGAGCACCAGGTGCGATTCGACTTAATTTAATGAAAATATAAATAGCGTCGGCAGGTGAAATGTTTGGGATCCAAATTGTGTTTGGCGCTGGGACTCGTTTGTCTTGCAGAGCGAACCAAAGCTGTTAGTGCTTGTCCCTCCCAGAAACGGACTTCCGGCTGTACCCAGAGCTTGGACGCGGGGGTGTCAGCTCCACGGAGCCGGGTGCCCCAGCGTCCGCCCTGTGTTTGCCCCGGGCAGGTGGTCCTTCGGCGTCCTGCTCTGGGAGATCTTCACGCTGGGCGGCTCGCCCTACCCCGGCGTGCCGGTCGAGGAGCTCTTCAAGCTGCTGAAGGAAGGTCACAGGATGGACAAGCCCAGCAACTGCACCAACGAGCTGTGAGTGCGGCGCTGGGCTGGGGAGGAGGGGGAGGCTGGCACCCCGACACCCCCCGCCCGGCCGGGGACCAGCACCGCTTCCCCTCCCTGCACCCCCGGAGCCAGAGCGGGGTCGGGAGCCTGGGGGGCAGGGGCAGAGGGTCAGAGTTGCTTCCCCTGCAGTTCCCATCAGCTCGATCTGCCTGCAGCAGTCACCACCTCCCTTCAGTATTTCTCGCAGGAGCGAATCCCAGGGTGGCCCCGGCACAGGGGCTGAGCTCCCCGTGCATCCTCCTCCCGAAGCAGCCCCGCGTCCTTCCCAGCGCCCGCGAGGGCGGGTGGGGGTTCCCTTCCTTCTGTGCAGGGGATTAGCCCTAAATCCCCGGAATAGCGTCTTTGCTGGCCACAGGTCCCACCCTGAGTGCCAGCGGCCGTCCCCGGGTGCTGCTCTGCTCCCGTGGGTGGGGGGTCCCCAGCCCCAGCCGCTCGCTCCGGGCTCAGCCCTCGCCCCCCCCCGCCCTCCCAGGTACATGATGATGCGGGATTGCTGGCACGCCGTCCCCTCCCAGAGACCCACCTTCAAGCAGCTGGTGGAGGACCTGGACAGGATCGTGGCCATGACCTCCAACCAGGTAGGAGAGGCACCCGCCAGCGCCCACCCCACCCCAGGCAGGGTGGGTGCTCCCCGGGGGGTGCCCAGTCCCCTCCTGAGCCCGTCCTCAGGGTTCGTCCCTCGCAGGAGTACCTGGACCTCTCCATGCCGCTGGATCAGTATTCTCCCGGCTTCCCGGACACCCGCAGCTCCACCTGCTCCTCGGGAGAGGACTCTGTTTTTTCTCACGACCCTCTTCCAGACGAGCCGTGCCTTCCCAAGTTCCCCCCTCAGCACACCAACGGCGGACTGAAGCGACACTGAGGGTGCCACTGCCCGCAGGGACTGCCGTGCCATGCCGTGCCGTGCCACGCCGTGCCGTGCTATGACGTGCCGTGCCGTGCCCGTGGCTGCCGGCGGACGCTGCCTGCACAGCCCGGCCGTGCTGAGCTATTGCAGAAAGGGTTCAGAGACACAACCGTAGCATCTCACGTAACCAAAACCACCCACCTCTCATGCCAGCTTCTCCTGCCGCCTTAGTTGTGAGCTCTCTGCAGCCCAAAGGTTTTGTTCTGGTGTTTTTTTGGTGTTTCCTTTTATTTTTTTTTTTTAAAACCTCTTTTCCATGAAGTCTGTGCTTGAATATTTCCACTTGGTGAAGCCAAAACCTGCTCCTGTGGGCAGCAACCCCCTTTCTGGGATGGCACGTCCTGGCAGGGCACGGAGAGCCGGGCTGATCCGCGACTTGGAGAACGCGCTAAGCCGAGGCCAGCGCCGGGGCTCTGCAGCCGCACGTGCCGGGGAGCGTCGGCGTTGCCGGGGGTCCTGCCGGCGCGGGGGTCCCACCAGTGCGAGGGTCCCACCGGCGCAGGGGTCCTGCCAGCATGGGGGTCCCACCAGTGCGGGGGTCCTGCCGGCACGAGGGTCCCACTGGCGCGGGGGTCCTGCCAGCGCAGGGGTCCTGCCAGTGCGGAGGTCCCGCCGGTGCGGGGGTCCCGCCAGTGCGGGGGTCCCACTGGGGCGGGGGTCCCACCGGCGCAGCACTCACTGCCCGGGAAGCTCCGCGGTGCCAGCGCCGATGGGCTGTGCTGACCAAGCCCCGGGCACCCCGGCCGCGGGAGCCGCAGCGCGTGCGTTGCTCAGCACTGATAACAGAGGCAGCCAAATACCCCAGTGCTAGAAACAAGAGTCCTGTGTACATAACTAAAAATATGTATAAATATGAATATATATTTACATGTCTTTTTAAAAGGGTTGTTACCAGAGATATACCAGTTTGGTAGTAAGGTACTAGTGGCTGGTAGATATCAGTTGCTATAAAAAAAAAAAGTTCATATATTTTGCTACTTTTGCTGTTTTTATTTTTTTAAATTATGTTCTAAACCTATTTCAGTTTAGGTCCCTCAATAAGAATTGCTGCTGCTGCTTCAGTTTTATATGGGGTTGTATTAAACAATAATAATAATGTGTCGATGCCTTTTGGGAATACGTTGTCATTACGTGCCTGGCCGTTCCCTGGCCCCCCCGTCCCCCCGGGCTCTGGCGGGGCTGGGGCCGGGCATCGCCTTGCCCCGCGCCCGCGGCACCATATTGGTGCGTGGGGTGCCGGGGCGTGGGGTGCCCCGTGTTTTGGGGGGGGGGACGGTGCCCTGGGGGGGGGGGGGCTGCAGCCCCTGCCCTGGCCGCGGCTCCCGTTGGGAAGGAGCTGGGGGGTCACGGGGGTCCTGCACCGGCCCCCCGAGGCACCGGCACACCGGAGTGGTGCCGCCTGGCTCCAGCCCCGCTCAGTGCCCGGTCCCAGCCCTGGGTGGGGGGCGCGTGCCCTGCAGCCCCCACTCCCCGGGCGATGCCCGCCAGTGCCTTACCGGGGCACCGCGCCGCCCACCCCTGCCCGCCGCTCTCCGTCCCGGCGGCGGTCGCGGTGCCCGAGCGCAGCTCTGCCGAGCTGGTGCCAGTTTGCCATGCTGGGGGGGGGACGGGGCATCTCCCTGGGCGGGGGCAGCCCCTCGCTGGGGAAGGGGCCACAGGTGCCCCCCTCCCTCCCCGTCACTGGCGTTGAGACTCCAGAGCCAGGACGCTATTACTTGAAAAGTTTATTTTGCCTTTGTATGGAGAAATATTATTTGTTGTAAACTCTTCTGTAATGAATCTGGAATTCTTGTAATTATTAAAGACTTTAACCGAGACTTTGCCAGCTGTGGCCCCGTCCCTGGGGAGGGCGGTGGGGGGTGCTCTGGGCAGGCGGGCGATGGGGAGGGGGCTGCCAGGGGTCCGGGCACCAAAGCCCGTCCAAGTGACGTTCAGAGAGCAGCGAGGGATGGCGGCTGGTTTGGGGGGAGCTCTGGTTTTCACGGCTCCCGCGTTCCCCACCAAAACACTCTCCCATTAAACAACTAAAAACCATTCACCTCCTTTTTGCTACCAAAGCGACGCGTGACCCCCTCAGGAAGCGTCGCCTGGCGGGTCCCCTCCTGGGGTCGGGCCACCCGCCCGCGGGCAGGACCCTGCAGAAGGTGCCACCGTCCCCACGGGCTCAGGGTGACGCGGGGCTGGGGCGCGGGGGTCCGGCCAGGCAGCCCTCCCCTCCTGACGTAACTGCCCCGGCTCTGGTTCGATCTCTCCACTTTTTCTGTCTTTTTTTCTCCTCCCAGGCCGCAGCCGGTGCCAGCCTCAGCCTGTTTGCATTTAAACTTGACCTGCTGCCTACAGAAACCGCTGACCCTGGGGAGGGCGTTTCGTTGCCTGAGACGCCCCGGGGTGGTTAAAGATGCTGCCGAGGACCCTCAGTTGGGGCATCACAAGGGGCATCCTGAGCCCCACGGCCCCCCGAGCTGCTCGGGGTGCTGGGTGGTGGCTCACGCGGGGCGGCAAGCGGCTGCCAGCCCCTTTGCTGAGCACTGAAATAGTTAAGATGAAACGGCTGCAGCGTCATTGGCCTCACTGGCCCTTTTAAAAGCATCTGCTTGTTGCTATTTCCCTGTGTAAATTAAATCGATCAGCTGTGCTCTGCCCCCCACCCCCTCACCCCGCCTCCCCACCCTCCTAAATTAAGTAGAGCTTTTAATCAAGTGATTTATGTTGAATTCACAGTCCTAGATTAAACTCGCAGCCCAGGCAGCCGGGAGCAGGGGGAGCGGGGCTGGGGGTCTCCATAAATCACCGCTCTCCCTGGGACCGACTTGGCAAGGTGGCGGGGAGAGATGGAGCTCGTGTTTACATCATCAGAAACTGCTGCTATCACCATCTTCTGCTCATTTCCTGGGGTTACCAGGAGGGCAATTAAATATGATAATAAGCAGAGCGACTCCAGCTGCGCTGCAGGGCTGGGGAAGGGAAGGGCACGCAGAGCCCCACGCCCTCTTTGCACCCCCCGGGCACGGAGGGTCCCTCCCGCCGAGCCCCCCCTGGGGATGCTGCGGTGCCTCTCGCCCAGCCGAAGCCCCGGAGCTCTGCAGGGACGGTGCCCCCTCAGGAAACGACCCCAAAGCGATGGTAGATCCGGAGCTGCTGCCCGCGGGAGCCCCCCAAGCGGGTGGCCAGGGCCATCGGGTGTTCGTGGCCACCGAGCGCTCGGCCCACGACGGCGCGTTTGGCTCTCACAGCATCCTTTGTCTCTTCCACTCCTCGCCTTCCTCTTTCTCTCCTTTTAAAGCCCTCCAGCTGTGCGGGACCGAGACAATCTCCTGGCCGCGGCCCAGGGCCTGGCTGCTGCGCTCACTCGGCGCGGAGCTGGGCTTTGTCCGGCTGCCAGCCACGGCAGGAAACCTTCTGCGCAATTCCACCTCGGCGCGGGGTCCCACGGTCCGGCGCCCAGAGACGCCCCCGGCCACCCCTCCGCCCCGCGCGTCCCCCCCGGCTGCACAGCGGGACCCAGGGGTCCGGCTCCAGCCCCCCCCGGCCACCCACAGCTGAGCAAAGATGGAGCCAGATGTGCGCAGCTGTGGTCGAGGCAACCTGCGAGGGGGCACGAGGTCCCCCCAGAACCCTCGCTGCTGCGGCGCGGGCCAGGCAGCCCCCCCACTGCACGGCCGATGGCAAGAGGAGCGGGAGGGGGGTCGTGGTGGCAAAGCCAGGGTGACTTTCCAGCCGTAAATTGCTTCCTTGCAAGGAAATAACCCTGCCCCCCCAGAAAAAAGAAGTGGGGGCTGCGGAGCTGGTGGGAGCAAAGCCACGGCCGCAGCCCCCAGCAGGGTCAGGGCAACGCTCCCCAAAACCCCGGGGGTGTCCGGGAGCGGATGCCCCTTCACCCCCCAACGAGTGTGGGGGGCTGTGAGGGAGGGGCAGAGGAAGGCAGCTCTGGATTGGGGGGGGTGGTTTTGTGGCCGTGCCGAGCCCGGCGGTGGCTGTCGGGGTCCTGGCACGTGTCCCGGCCGCACCGAGGCCATCCCGAGGCGGGAACTTGGCCGGGCTCTGGGCGAGGTCCCCCGCTGCACATCCCCGCCCCGACAGCTCCGCACCAGACCCCGTCAGCCGCCGCGGATCGGCTTCATTTCACCCGAACAAAGCGTCGGTTAGAAACCGGGGCAGCCGCGGGCGACCCCCACTCCCGTCCCATCCCGCACCCTCCGCCTGCCGCCGCGCTCCCCGGGTGACACAGGGTGTTCCCAAATCCGTGGCCCAGCTCCACGGGCAGGGGACCAGCCCCCCCGGCATCCCCGCGCCGCGGCCGGGGCTCCGTCAGGTGCGCAGGGGTGCGAGGACGGGCAGAGGGGGACGGGACTGTCCCTGCAGACCCGGGGACGCCGCTGCCTGCGCCCCGTAACGCTCAGCGCGGGGTTTGGCTGTCGAGCCCTTGTTCTACATTACTTTAAGCTGGTGTAAGCCTCCATCTCCTTTGTTACAAATTTATAACAGAGACAGAAAGGCTGCTAGGAATGCGTTGCTCAAATACAGGAGGCTATAAATCTCAGCCTTTGTTGTGCTTGGGCCTCACTAAATCAGTGCTTTTCCCTCTGAATATTAATCTACTCTAAAAGTGCTGACCAGTGCATCTTTCCCCCCCGGCTTTCTGCGTTAGAGGCTGATGCAAGGACCGGGGCCGGCTGTGGCACAGGAGGAGACGTTTCCAACCGACATCCCGCAGCAATCCCCGGTCACAGCACGGCGTCCCCCGGCAGGGTGGCAGCAGAGGTGGGTGCCGGAGCAACCGGCTCCGCAACGGGAGCAGCGACAGCGCGGGGATGCCCGGGGGGAGGCTCAACCGGAGCCGAGGGGAGGCCTGAAAGGTGTTTGGCACCGGCGTGGCTGGAAAAGCTCTCCCCACGCCAAAGCACACACGGCCCTGGATCCCTGCAATGTTTAATTTGCCCGATGTTGCAGAACAGAATCCAGTAATTTATGGGGCTCTGCTGGGTTCGTTTCCTCCGCTCGCTCGGGGGGGTCGTGCAGCAAAGCTGCTGACTCTCCTCTTTTTGTGCCTGTGGGGTAAGGGGGGGTCGCAGGAAAGCTCCCGGGGTCCCAACACGCAGGGCAGAGCCAAGACTCGGGCACGTGCCACCGGCCCTGCAGCGCCCGCAGGTGCCCGCCGAGGGGCACAGGGGGGGGCAGAGCTCTCTCGGCAGCTTTGCAGCACAAATCCACCCGGGAAGGACTCGCCTCTCCCAGCCCAGGGGCCAGCTGCCTGCCGGGGTGGGGAGGAGGTCGAGCCCCGACCCCCTGGAAAGCCCCGCAGCAGCCAACAACCTGCGAGGGCTGGGGGGAAGCAGCTGGGGGGGTGTGTGGGGATTTTTGGTCTGAAAATGGGTTTGTTCAGAGATGTGTAAGTGGCCCAAGACTGCTCTGGGTTCATCCACCTCCACCTGGCTCCAGTGCCCTGCTGCCCCACCGCGGAAGGGTGACTTTGTTCACAATCTGTGCTCGTTTCCAGGCTGAATGCCGAAGCTGGCGACCCTGCCGCATGGCTGGGGGTCACCGCAGGGAAACCGGGGAGGAGCAAGCCCCAGCTTCCAGGTCTTTCTAAATTAAAAACAGGGGAGGAAAACAGGCACGAAACGACCCCTCGCTCACACACCAGCGTGGCGTGGTCATGGCAGAGCGCAGCCAGGAGGACGGGGCCGCGGGGAGCACCTTAGCTCGCCCTGAGCTCACCTTCAGCTCACCCTTAGCTTGCCCGTGGCCGAAGCGCAGCACCCAGGTGATGCCACAGGCTCCCCTCTTCACTCTCCATCTGCAAAACCTCTCAGCAGAAGAATGTGCTGCGCCTTCGTCCCGCCCAGGACACCTCGCCAGCCTCCTCCTCCTCTGCCTCTGCCTCGAGCAGGGGCTGCCGGGCAGGAGCATCCTCAGAGGGAGCAGGGAGGCCATGGGGACAGCTTGCTGCGCGCTTGCTGTGATCTCGATGGGGGCTGAGCTGAGCCCCAGGGCTGGGTTCCCACCGTGGCCCTGGGCGCCAACCGCTGCTTCGCATGTTAATTAGTGTTAATGACCATAAAAGCAGCAGAGAACAGGCTCCCATGCCTCAGCCGGGTAACTTGCTCCTGACACCCCGGTGAAGCTGCCAAGGCCGCGGAGATGAGCAGCTCGCCTGGATCTTGGGTCACCCGGAGGAAATGTGTGTGTTTAATCCCCCCGTTTAAGGGTGGCAGCGGTGGGTGAGTTTCAAATGGCTGCAGGGCTGGGGGGGACTCCTGATCCCGGCAGACGGACCCAACCCCGGCCAGAAGAAATCTCCCAGACAGCGCAGGATGCTCGAGGGCTGCCGGACCTCTCGGACAACGCTGCTGCTCCTCTGCAGGCTGCTTGAGCCCAGCTGGCAAAGCAGCTGCTGGAGGAGCTGTTATCTGATCATTTCACCTCAAACTTCCCTGGGTGACTGCTAAATGCTGCCAGGAAGAGTTCAGTCGTGTTCAGAAGTTGGAGCAGTGGCAGGCCTGGAACACCGGGCAGGAGGAGATGACGTCCCTCATTATCCTGTGTTATGTGGTATAAGATGTTCTCCTAAGATGTATTTAAGGACTATCGGAGTGGCAGTCTTTCAAGGGAACATTATCCATTTGCAGGAAATTAAGGGTATTATCTCAGTAATTTTCTGCCTACCTCTAGCACCAAAACCGGAAAATCCCCTGACAATTTGAAATTCAACTCCAAATTCTCCAAACACCCTGAAAACTTTCCAGGCTGCCAGAATAAGGCGGCGCTTGTCCCCCGGCCAGGCCTGCCATTGCCCCGGGCAGCACAGAGCCCGGCAGCGGGAGGGATCCCACCCTGAGAGGGGGATGCAGGGTGGCTCCGGGGGGGGGGGGGGGGGGGATGTGGGCTCCCCAGGGGCCGGCTGGGCTCTCTTCAGGGCTGGCAGCCCCTTCTTGTGAGTCTGGCAGAGCCGAAGCATCTCTGGGACACGGGACACATGTCTTTGTCTCTCTGTGGCCAAAGGGCTCGCTGGCAGAGCTGGTGCTTCCCCGGCTGCGTCCTGGCTCCCGTCTGTATCAGGGCAGGAGCAAACAACCTCCCTGGGAGCTGGGGCAGAGGGTCTGCAGCGCTCAGGAGGGGGGAGAAGAGTCTCGTGGTGTGCCGGCCCATCGGCTGCATGGGGCAGATCACCCCAGAGCAGGCCGAGGGCCGGGGTTTGAGCCCCAGAAAGGAGCATCCCAGAGGGACGGGGCTGTGGAGCGCAGGGGCTGCAGCAGCCCGTCCCCGGGGCTGGGGCATCAGCCCGGGGGGCCCCCGCAAGCCCCTCTGTGCTCCACGCGTGCATGGGCAGGACGGAGCCATTTCTCCCTTCCACGGCCCGCAAGCGACGACACGCTTGGGGAGCTCCTGGGAGCGGGGGAAGCGTGTCTGCGTGCAGGTGATGCTCGCACAGGGGCTCGCCTGGGGGCAGGACACGGCTCCTGGGCAAGCTGCAGGACCCGTGACCGGGCCGTGATGCCCACGCGTGCGGGGGAGCCTTGGGGGACCCCATCTCCGACACGCCTGCGCCCCACCGATGCGCTGCCCTTGGGGGCTGCGGAAGGCACAGGAGCGGGTGGGCAGGCTGGGGCGCAGGCAGCACCTCCCCGCTGCCTGCCCTGCCCGCGGGCAGCACTGCCAGCACGGGGCCGGCTCTGCCGGGTTTGTTTTGCCGCTGTTGGCCGGAGCGGGTCTGGACGCAGCGCCGGGGTCTGGGCTTTGAAGCTCAGTTGCTGCTGCAGGCGTGGAGAAAACAGGAACCTTTGAAGTCTGGTCGGTGCTGAAAACACTTCATTACGCTGCGCTAGTGAATGGCTGATTCTGGGAACTGGAAATTCCTCGGCCGCGATGGGTCCTTCCGACGGGCTCCGCCGAGAGGGCGCTTCTGGGGAACGCTCCCTCCTGTGGCTCCTAATTGCCCCTGGAAATACAAACAATTTCTCAACCCAACCTCGCCTTCCCCGGCACAGACCTTGCTTGTTACTGTAGGGTTGCGTGCGAGGACCAGACTCTCCATGTGCTGCTCTGTTGTTGCAGGGCTGCAGCCAGCTCTTTAAATCGAGAAAGGGCTCACAACGCGCCTCGTACATGTGGCTTTTATGTGCTGCTTGGGGAGCTGGAGCTTGAACCCGGCCGGGCTGTTGGCCGGGCGCAGCTGGAGGAGAGAGCTGCCCCCGTGGCTGCCCCCCTCCAAGCTGGCTCCGGAGCCCCAGGACTCGTCTTCAGAGGATCGGCGTGTTCTTAACACCAGCTGCTGAGCGTCGGTTGGACCTGGAGGCAGGACCCTGGTGTAAATCCAAGAGGTTTCGAGCGCCCAGGACGCGCGAGGTTTTGTGGCTGTTTTTAAAGGTTTTGGCAGGTTTGTGCTTGGCCCTGCAGAGCCTCAGCTCGCCAGCCACGGGCTAGCAGCAGCCCTGCCCGCTGGGGATGGGGGGATGGAGCCGGGCAGCAGGCTGGGGTGTTCCCGAACAAGCGGATTAACTCCGAGGAGCCTGTTTCGGGGCCTTTCGGTACAAGAACTGGATGGTGCTGCTATCTACCGGCGGGAAGCGGCCCTGGTCGGCAGGACCAGCCCTCCCCGCGGCATCTGGGCGGGCGGGTGGCTCCCAGCAGCGGCTCTGGATGTGCCAGCCCCGGCTTCCAGACTGGGGCGAGCACCGGCGGGGGGCTGGTTGTGCGACTCGTGCGTAGACTAATCCCGTTCTACTAGAAAAACACGTCCGCCGGCCACAGCACATAAACCCCATGGGCAGTGATGGGATTGTTGGGTGCATCTGCCGGCGTGGGGCAGGGGTCGATTCCCTCGGCACCCTGCAGCCAGGGCTCGGGAGCTGCAGCCCTGCACACGGGGGAGGCCCCAGCCCCGGCGCAGCGGCAGAGACCCTTCGGTTAACGGCTCCTGCTCCTCCGCTGCCCTCAAAGCTCCGGGCGAGGACACGCAGCTCCGGCTTCCGCAGCGAGTGACCTGAAGATAAGGAAGGTCCCGAATTCATGGCTTGGCGGGAGCTGTCTCGGTCCCCACAGCTGAAGCTTGTTTCACTGCTGCGTTTCTTTTGCGCTCCAAGAAATCCCCCCAGGTCACACGCATCAAAAACCTTCCGCCCGTCTGTGACGTTCTTGCTTTGATAGGGTTTAGTGAACCAGGCTGGCTCTGCTAAGCCCAGTTTGTGCTTTAAAACAGGGACTCTCCCTTTGCACAGCCCTTCCCACTTAATTTGGATTCAGGAATTCCATCTATTTACACGCTTTAGCCACCCTACAGGAATCACTCGCGTTCCGCACAGTACCCCAGTGCTCAGCACCAGTGAAATCTCGCACTGAGCAACCTTGTACTTGGCTCGTTGGGGGCTGAAATCTTCTCTAGATGAGGGCTCTGCTGGCGTTTGGTCAGTTCTGGTCAAACGACAGCGACTGTCAGGGCCATCACAACACCCCATCCGTGCTACACAGAGGCAGGAGTGACGCTTGAGCAAGGGGGATTAGTTTATTGCAATATCTGTTCTCATTTACTAATCACCAGTTCAATACACGGCCTGTGCGACCGAGGCAGGGGCGCAGCGGCAGAGCCAAGGACGCGGCCACCGCAGCCGCCTCCCCGGGCTGTTCCTGCCTTGTCAGTAAGAGCCTGGAGTCACATGTTGAAATGCTGATAACACCTGACCTTGGGAGGGGTGTGCTAAAGGCTGTCTGACCTCTGGGAAAGACATTGTATTCTACTTAGCACCAAGCCTAACTTTAATTTTGCAGTAAGTATAAATACACGTATTTAAAACCCATAATGTAATTTCCAAACATTTACATAGGACAAAGTTAAAAAATTAACAAATGCTAAAAACAGCTTTCCAGCATCCTCCTCTGGAGTCTACCAAAACACCAGCCAACACTGGAGTGTGTGAAGAATCCTTGTGTAAAGTACAGCAAGTCCAAGCACGCTTGCCGAGCCCGGCGAGGTTTAACCAAGTCTGACACGGGACTTGGGAATGTGCGGGGGTCCCCGGGTCGCTGCCTCACACCACCCAGCAGGACCCTAAAAACACAAGTCTCTGCCTTCTGTGTCTGGCACCTGCTGCAGCTCCTCCCGAGGAGTGTGAGGGCTCAGGCGGGGGAGCTCTCCTCTCCCCTGCTCGGCTCTCGCCCAGCGAGTTCCAAAGTCTTTCTGAACAGTTCAGTGCAACCACACCACCAAGGAGAGTGCTGGTCCCCCCTTCGCTGCCGTTGTTCTCCTTGGTGCAAACGTGACGGCGAAACACGACGGCTACACGGGTCGTTCTGCGCACTAGTTATTGGTTAAACCGTGCTAACTAGGGTCAAGAGCTCGAGCTCGTGAAGCTGCGGCGGCAGGACAAGCTGCAAGCCCTGGGTATATTCCTGCGGAGGATTTCAAACTGCAGAACAGGCTTTACTGGACTCCCAGCCTAGCTCTCTCTGTGCCCAGGCCCATAATTAAAAGCTGCCTTTCCTTTGTTGAAGAGCACAAACACCAGTTCAGCAACAGCACAGACAGCAGCACCGTTATTAACATATTTACAACAGAAGTTAAACTGGGGGGGGCAGGGGATCCGGTACAAAAGGGGAGCGCCAGCCTTAGCCTGGCAGAGGAGAGGGAGCGAGCCCTTCCTGTGTCACACAGCCCCCTGGAGAACCCCTCCTCCCTCACGGGGACGACAGCTCTTCTCTCCCAGCGTCACAGCCTGCCCGGCTTCGGGCTAGACTCCGTTAGCACCCGCCTTGCTGCTCTGAGGGGCTTCCATCGCAGCCTAGGTGTGAAAGAAAGTTGCAGACTTTAGGCCGTATCAACACAAATGCTGCTTGAAATTCAAAACCTCTTTTGAAGGGATCTTCCCATTTACTGTGGGAAGCTGCTCTGCAGAGTAACAGCTAAGAACAAAGTTCTTCAGGGTAAAGGAGCGTTCTCCTGTCGATAAAAGTCAGTCTGGACTCCCAAACCTGCCTGAAGTGGGCATCCCAGATGCATAAGCAGCTAAATCAAAATCAAATATTCACAGAATGGAAATGGGCCAAAAAAAAGGCAAGTCACTGTAGAAATATTTTTGCAGATACAAAATGGCACTTAACACTGTGGTGGTCCTGATGGGAGCTGCTCTGTCCTCGGGGTCCACAGCAGATTGTCGAAGAGTGCACGAAAGGACGTACCGGTACCTCCCCCAGTGCTCCGCTACCCTCCCCAACCGCACTGCAGCCTCTGTCACATGTGGTATTTTTCTGTTTAACAGCCCTCAGTGTAGTTCTCATCCACAATTTTTCCAGTCACTCCTTGAACTTAACATTCACAACACGCTGTAGCACAAATCTCCACAGTTTGTAAATTGTCTGAAGAACAATCTCCTTTGGAACGTGTAAGGATTTTGAAAAGCTTACCTCTCGTGGGGGAGGCTTAACCGACACTTCTGAGACTGGCAATTCCTCTGCTGGTTGAGACAGAAATTCTTCATTCTTTAAGGAAAAAGCAGCTTTAAGTGGCAGAACCCTCTCAGAAAACAAAGCTCAGCTAGACCCCGTACAGTCCCTTCTCCTTTCTGAACAAGGCCGCTCCCTGCAACACACGTTTGTGAAAGCTGCACGTCGGCGTTTCCATCGTTTCCCCTACGCAACTTAATTGAGCTATTTGGAAATAATTTCTAGCAGTTGACACAATATTCTCCTTTAATTTCTGTTGCTGCTTTCACCAGCTAGGACTAATCTAAGGAATTTGCTTCAGCCTTATGCCGAGAACCATATTCTCTGACTTTCTTACTCAAGATACTTTGGCTCTTTTTGTCCTGGACAGCTCAGCCCAAGTTCACTAGAGAGCTGCAAACGAGTCACCTGAAACCGGCTCCTCTGAGCTACACGTCCCTGGATTGAAGTCTCTGTATTTATGTGAATAAAGCAGCTTGGGAGCTCAGGGGTGCTCCTCTGCTGGGAGGCAGGAACATGGTATTGAACAACCAGCTGTTTCCAGCAACAGAACAAGATGTGCCACAGCAGATCTCTGAACCCTCTCGCTGTCTCTTACGTCAGAGCGTGCAGCTGGGAGGCTCTGGGGCAAAGCCACGTACACAGCGCGAGAACAGACATCGCCTCTGCGCTCTGTGCCACGGTGTCAAACATCGGCTTTTGTCGAGCTCTGGGAGGTTTGTTCACACCTCCCAAAGGTTACAGCACTGCACACTCATTTTCTGACTTGTAGACTCTGATTTTCTAACCTTTCTTCCCTGTACGACGGGGGCAGGATCCACCAGGGTCTCTTGACCTTCAAGAACGGATGTCACCACTTCAGCAGTTTCACCTGTCTACGGAAGAACACACAGTTCAGCACAGTTAAAACCTCAGTCCACTTGGAGGATCAAAGAACAAGATTCATGTCACGGTGCTTCATTTTCTATAATGCGTAATGGTTAAACTATTAACCTGAAAGTTTTATTCAAACAACTCACCTTATTTTGTGGAACCGGAACAGATTGTGGCTTTATATCTATTAAGTACAAGGCACGGGAAAGCAGGAGCAGAGAAGGTGGAACGTTCTCTTTTAAATGCAGATCCAGCCACTGTTGGAAGAAACCAGGGGGAGAAGTTCTTTCATATTGGCTCTATGTCAGTACTTATTTATATAGTACTCTTTGTCCTTGCAGATCTCAAAGCTGTCTTGAATTTGGCTAATAGTTTTAAGTTACCACAATAAGAAGAAATGGCTTTGAAGAGTTAAGCACATCGTATGGGATATACCCCAGAGAAGAAGCTTCCAGCTACTAGTGAGGTACCAGTGTCACCGCTGACAGAGAGCCGACAGTGACAGCGAAGTGCTCTGACTTACCTACAGCTTATCTCAAACGCAGCACCTACAGCCGTCCCGGTACTCGCTTTGAGTGCTTATAAAAGAGTAGCGTTGGCTCTGCTACAGCTCTTGGCTACTTTAGAAGCTTAAAACATATTCCACCCCCCCCACTTCATCTTGCTTCTAACTGGCCCTGATGCTACTTGGTTTTCTCTTTAGCCCAAGACATAATCTGGGTGCTTCGTGCCTCAAAGCTCGGCTGTGCAGGTGAGGACCCATCCAGAGACACGTGTGTGAGTTCTTGGTGAACCCGCGCCTGCGGGGTCTGCACCGCAGCCCTCTCCGTCCCGGGAGACCTTCTCCAACAAGACCAGACCGGAGCGCACTTGCCTGCCCGAGCTGCTCCTTTAGCTGCTCCTCCGAGAGACCCAGCGACCGCATTCCTCGGGCTCTGCAGGCACTCTGCAGTTCAGACACGCTTAGACCGTTGACTCCTTCCTTGGCAATCATCTGAAATTAAAAGGAATGTTCCTATCTAGGCCTAGAGTAAGCTGAAACCCTGAGGTACCCGATGAGCTTGAGCCCAGAGAAATATCTGTTGAGGTAAATGTGCATAAAGTCTTACCAGCACAAAGGTGAGACAGAACTGCCTCTGGCGATAACTCATTCTGTCCTTGAAAGCCAAGAGTCTTCAGCTACAGAGGATGAACAACTTTGATCCTGCTTATTTTCTTTCCCACCCCCCTAAGTCGTGAGACTTTCACTTTTACCTGCGATCCTACAGGTTTGAATGAATGAATCCAACACTTTTACACGAGATCCTACGCTCAGAGGCAGGGGACCCCGAGAACTGCCAGGATTGCAGGCTCTAAAGCAGAACCTGTGGTTAGCTGCACATGTCTCTCAGAACTGGCCACCTCCTACAAGCAAGAAGTTTCCGGTCCTTTATCCATGTCGTAATAGGATTCTTAACGCCATTTCAAATTACAGTTCCTACACCAGCATAAAATGGAGGCCAGCGGGGACATCTGGAGGTCTCCAGTCCCACCTCCTCTTCAAGAGAGGGTTAACTTCAAAGTTCGTTTACATTGCTCAGCCTCTTCCATTTATGCATCCAGCCTCTCTAGGGATGCGGATTTCACAACCTCTAGACAACCTGTTCCACCGTTTACCCACTCACTGATTTTAATTTTTTTCTTACCGAGTTGGAATTTCCCTCACTGTAATTTATGGCCATTACCTGTTGTCCTTTCGCTGCACACCTGTAAGTCTGGTTCCATTTGCTAAATAACCCCATTAGGCAGTTGAGAACAGCAAGCAGATTCTCCTTTGCCCTTCTCCAGGCTAAATAAACCCAGCCACTTTATAAACTAATACAAACACATGCTTCAGTATGGTTAAATTCTGGTGTTTCCATACATTTATTCCAGAATTGGAACCTCCCTTTTTTACAAGTTAGTATGACTCCAGAATAAAAATATAAGGGTGTTCTAAACAGTGACAGTATCTGCAGCACCACGCTCATTAGGGTTCACCAAAGGCAGCAAGGGTGCAGGAAGATGAACTCTCATTCTGTTTTCTTGTGGAACCTCTTACGGGGAGAATCCAACTCCCACCAATATTAAACTTCACATCTGAGGAGTGTGGGCAGTGACACACACCTTAAGGAAAGCAGGCAGCGATTCAGAGAGCAGAGCCTGCGACTGTGAAAAGCCTCCCTTCCACCAAAGCAGCTACATCTGCCCTATTTTAAACTTACTTCATCATCTGCCTTGATAGTTCTGAGTCTCAGCAGAAGTTGAAAGCGGAGCAGGTTGTTGGTGCCAATGGGCTGCAGCTCGAGCAATTTGCAAAGAGCCACCAACTGTGGCCGTTCCAAGTGTTCCAGGGTCAGCTCATCCTCAAAGAGCTTGGAGAAGCGTATGATCTCCTGGGTACTGGGCTGGTGGCCGGTGTGACGGATCTAAAGAGAGCAGAGGCATCAGGGCCGAAAGCCAGACCTAGAGAGAATCGCAGACCGTGAATCCTCTTCCCCCTCTAAGGAAGAAGCCCTTCCTGTCTTCACACTGGTGTTCCCGTCTCTCGATGGAAACAATGACATAGTTAAAAGGCCAAAGCGAAACGGTGTTTTTGAGCGGCCACTTACAGGATTTCACAGGGTGAAACTTTCGCTGTTGTTCCAGTCTGTACAGAGAGCTGCGACAGAGGCAGCGCCAGGAGGGCGGCCCGCTGACCCCTCCCGGCAGGACGGCTCTGCGCCCCCCAACCTCTGCAATCTCTGCCCAAATCCCACATTCTCTGCCCAAACCAGCAGCACTAAAGCTGGTGTAAGCATCGTAGCTGCTGTCCCCAGCACAGCCGTTGTACCTGGTGCACATACGAGGAGAATTGTTTTCCTTGTCCTGTATCTGCTTTGTTCCTTTTGGCCATCTCTGCAATGGTCTCCCGCAGGAACTTTGCTAACTCCAGCTTTGCATTTAATTTCTTCTTCTGCTTTTCTTCCTTCATTCAGGAAATAAAACATAATTAGAAATTGCACGTGAAAATCAGAAGGGAGGGGATTCTGGGAAAGAAATGAAATAAGTCTTCAGTACTGAAAGCAAATAAGCTTTGGTTACCGTAGAAAATGAAATTGCTGTGCCCTTTCCTACTGATCACTGTTTACACTACAATCTTCAAATTCTGCTGTCCTGTACAGGGATGAACTGGGAATGTCTGGCCTAGACATGTGTGTGAGGCTGATACTCATTTCCAGCAGCAGGCAGGAAGCTCTCTGTGCAGCTGTACAGGCGTTCTAACGAGCTGGAGCAGGCTACATCTTCAGAAAGGACACAAACCTTTTTTGACTCCGTCTCAAACGTCGAGGGCAGCATTTCAGGGAAGAGTTTCAAGAATACAGGTAAGAGAAATTCCATGAAGGGGACGATGACAAACACCAGGAAGGGAACCAGCCGGAAGAGATCTGCGCAAGTTCTCAGCAACTGTACAGAGAAGAGCACAGCGGAAATTATTGGTCAACCTGACACAAAAGAAAGTATTCCAAAGAAGTGTGGAAACTGAGTAGCTAAACTTCTTTCATTATAATGAGCCTCTTAATGCATCATTTTAGCAAAGCATTCGCATGTCTGGCACTCACCCTTCGCCTCTCCCTCCTAGTGAGGACCTGACCATGCAAGAGCCTCCACACCATCCTGGCAGCCACCTTAGTGTCGATCCAGAGCAAGTGGAATCCATTGTAATAATGTTTCAGTTCATCCACAACTTTTTGGCGTAAAGACTTTTTTCCCACGGGAGTCTCTACGACTTGTTTAGTCGGTGTTTTCGCAGGCTTGGTACCCTGGTTTGCAGCACTCCGGTGGGGGGGAGGTTCATCCCGCAGCTCCCGACACAGGCGGGCGGACGTGTGAAACCTTTGCACAACTTCAGCCGGGGAGTGAGGTCGGTTCTCAGAGTTTCTTACGTGAGTCCAGTTCAAATGAGAATCCACTAGGTGGACAAAAGCAACTGCTGGAGTGTATGGAGAACCGGAGTGCGCGAGGAGATGGGAGCCTCTGAAACTGGAGAGGGATTTAAGCAAGTAATAGTGCGTTGTGGTAAGGTACCTGGGTGTGACACACAAATCAGTGCTCTTCGTGCCAAACTGATCTTGTGGCTGCATCAGTATCTGAGACTCTGATCCTCCAGCAACGGATAAAATATTGAGAATCTGTCCCATGCTAACAACTTTCCTCTTGGGGGAAAATAACCCAAGACTTCAGACTGCCTCTGGGAAGCCCTTCTACCAATTGTATTGGCTAAAATTTGCCAGTTGCAGACAAAGAAAAACCAAATCTTGGTCTCCTCTCACCAAGTGCTTAGGACAGGGTTCTCTGCCCCCTCCCTCCCCTGGCAGCCTCAGCTGGAAAAGACGGGCTGCGCACTGCAGAGCGCCAAGTGGTGAGGCAGCTCGCTCTCTTTTTATAAAAGACCTCGCAGGCTGCTGTGCGTGAAAACTGCCAAAATCCCTTAGTTCTAGACAAATCAAACTTTGTACTTCTCATGCTTAGCCAGGTAATCTTTTGCAGAAGTACTCGAGTTTAAAGCGTTGATATTACAGTGAACGTCTGTGCTGGAAACATCCCAACAGCCCCAGTTACTGTAAATAACCGGCTACAGAAAAGCGTTATCAGCCGGGACCTCCCCGCTCCCTTCGCTGCGATCCCCCCCCGCCCGCAGGGCACAGGGACTCGCGGCACGGAGCGCCCGGGAAGATCCCCCCGCGTCTCACCTGGCCCTGGCCGCGGCCAGGAGCGCGTTCCAGCCGCAGGCGGCCATGCTGCCGCGGAGCCACCGCCTCGGGCGGGGCGCGGGCAGCGCCGGGCCGCTCCTCTCCAGCGGCGAAGGCGAGCGGCCGGGGAGCGCTGCGGCCCTCGGGGCGGCGGGGCCGGGCCCTGGCGGGGCCCGCCGGGCCTCTGGCGCATCACCTTCCCGGCCGTGCCGCTGCGGCGGCTGCGAGGGGAGCCGTGAGCGGGGGCTGCGGGGGACAGGGCCCGCCCGCCGCGCCGGGGCCAGCGCCTGGGGACCCCTCCCCGTCCCCCACGTCCCCCCCGGGCGGGACAAGCCCCGGCGCCCCGGTGTCTCCCCGCCCCCCGGCTGGGCCGGCCCAGCCCCGCTGCCCCTCCCCGGTCCCGGTCCCGGTCCCGGTCCCCCCGCCCCGCCCCGCCCCGCCGGCCCCGCTCACCGCCGGCCCCGGCCCCGGTCCCGGTCCCAGTCCCGGTCCTCCCGGGCTGTCCCATCACGCCCTGCCCGCGGCGCTCTAGCACGGCGAGCGGCACTCTATGATTCCCTCTCCGTCACGCCATCGCGCTGCGTCACGGGCCCTTTGGCGAGAGCCAATCAGAAGGCAGGACCGCGGCCCTGCCGGAGGCCACCCAATGGGAGCGGGGCAGGGCGGGGCTTGACCCGAGGTGCCCTCAGAAAGGGCCGCTCATTGGCCGCGAGGGCAGCGGCAACGTCAGAGGGGGGCGGGCCTTGAGGGGTGATGTCACGAGCTGGTACGTGACGCCATCGCGGGGTCGTGGGGCAGCGCGTGACGTAAGGGAGGTTGAGGAGGGGCCGGCCCGGGGTCGGCCTGCGGAGGCGGGAGCCCTGACAGCGGCTGGGGCAGCGTCTGGGCCTGAGGCGGGGCCTGAGGTGAGGCCTATGGCGAGGCCTGAGGCCTGCGGCCGGTGCACACACAGGCCTCGGGGTGGCGGGGGCTGGGCCCCTCCTGTTCCCACGCTCCACATGACTTGTCATTAGCTTTGCCAGGATCGGCAGCGCCCCTGCCCGAACAGCGAGGCCAGAGGAGCTCGGCTGGGGGCGTATCTTCACCTTGTGCCTTTTTGTTGTTATTTATGTAGCACCTGGAGAGCAGGAGAGAAACCAGGAACCATGCGCGGGGTCGGGCTCCTGGCTGGAAGGGACTCTCGGGTTCTGCTCCGTGTGCCTGCTGCCACCCGCAAAGCCTTGGCTCGAGTCCTGGCCAAAGGTAGGAGAGCTTGTTAAGCAGTCAACTCACACGCTAAAATTGTTTCATTGGCGGCCATGTCGGATGTTTCCTGGTGCATTCACAGGGTTTTCAAAAGGGAAAACACCATCGGTGGCTCAGCAGCTCGCAACAGCTAACCATGCTATCCATCAAAATGTCAACATCCCTTTATTTTTTTGCGTGGAACAAAAATTTGCTTTTATGTGAAAGGTTCCTGTTTAAGTGATTGCAGTTTGTATCTATATATAGAGCAGAACTACTCTGAGCAGCTGCGTGTACGACGGGGCATGTAAGAGTAGAGCCTCCTTTTGTGCGTTATCGCCTGAGAACAGCTTCGCTTGGAATTAGGTGTCAGAAGGAAGTTTCAAGCCCTGACGTGTTTGAGACAAATCCTGTGGGTCTGCAGATCTGATGAAACACGCAGGCAGCTGGAGAGACGTTCTTGATAGGTGACGGGAGACTTGGTCTCTCGAAATGTCTTCTGTGTTTGAGAGACTAGCGGGGAAAAAACATTTTGTTGCCCACAATGAAAAAGGTTTGTAACTCTTGGGCAGCTTTGCTAATGGGTGTCTAAACAGATGAACGATATTCAAAAAAGTAGAAAATAAAATTGGGAAAGATGGGTAAGAAATGGGACAGAAAGCTCCCGAGGTCTGCCACCACAGCTCTCGGCACGTTGCTGTATTTTCCATTGGTTGGAAAGCATGTTTCCCGTAAAGGGCTGGTCTCCAAGTCCTTTAAATTCTGAAAAAAACTCCACCCCACCATTAATCCAAATACTTCTTTACTGTCAAAGACATCTCTGCATTGTTAATGCAGACCATGTAAGAGTACAATTTAGTTCCTGTGTGCTTTATTCTGCCAGAGTTGGTTCTGCTAAACCACGTCCCCGGGGATTGCAGAAGAGGGTTTTGTTTTGGTGGGTTTTTTTTCCCTTGGGAGAGGCTGTTGCTTGAGGAAGTGAGAGAATTGGAAATTAAAGCTAGATGAGTAGGCAAACACAAACTCCCGTCCTCTGAACCCAGCTCAAGAAGGTGTCCTTTGTTCGTCGTGCTAGAGTGGGAGATCTGTGTTACTGTACCGGCGCTCTGGCTCTCAAGAACTTGGAGACACTGATTTTGTCTCCTCAGGGATGTGTTTCAGTGTGAATTCGTGAGGTGGCTTCTGAGGCAATGCCAACCGGAATCTGTTGGATGTGCTCATTGACCTTCTAGTTTTCACGTTGTTCAAAACTGTGATTTAAACACGTTTAGATTATGTCTTCAAGAGTTTTTCCTGCATGGACGAGGGCCAGACGCTCCTGTTCTGAAGGAGGCTGGTTCATGGATGCTCCCTCGCTGTGCCAAGCACTGGGCCTTTAGGAAGGTCCCTGAAGCGGTGAGGGGTCAGAGCCCTCCACACCGCCCGCTGAAAGCCCTGCCAGGGAGCCGCAGCTTCTGCGCTGCTGTTGAGAGCCCCCCTACCAAAGCCACCCCTTCCTTTTGGGAATGGCGCCGGGCACGGCTCGTTTGTCCGGGAACAGGCGTCAGTCCTGAGCTGTTCTGAAACAGGCAGTGCGCGTCGGGGCACGGCGTCTGGAAGCAGTTAGCCTGCTGCGCTTAAAGGGGAGCGTTCTTCAGGGAGAACACGCCACCTCTTTGATTGTTCGAGAGTATTGTTTTCTCTAACGCACGTCTTCGGGGTTATTGTAGAGCGCTCAAGTGTGCGGCGTGTCCGGAATGCCGGGGTCTGTTCCTGATGGAGCTGCGGTCGCTCGCTGGCTCGAACCGCGTGCGACGATCTCCTGGAGCTGGAAGTGTGGAGGCTGGCGGGGAGGGCCCAGCACAGACGGGCTTGTTCGGGGGGCTGGGGACAAGCACCCCCAGGTTCCTCAGTACGGGCTGATCCTGGTAAGGGTCGCAAATCGCCGTGGTCGTATCTTGCAGTCCCCGCGCAGGGCAAGCAGGACGGGGTGTTGTTTCCCTTACTCCGCATTCTGTGCTGGCCACGGCACAGCTCATCCAGCCTCCCTCAGGGGCTGAGGGGGGTGAAGCTGCTGTCGTGGTGCTTCCCGCGTCTGCGCTTGGCTCTCGCGCTGCCTGCGGATTCCCAACCAACGGATCGTTTACAGTAAAAACGATCAGGAGCGGGAAAAAGTATTGCAAAAGAAAACTGAACAAGAGAGAAATGGAGGAAAAAACTAATTCCTGTCAGAACATTCATTAGCTGTCAGAAGGAATCAGAAAGAAATACATCCCCGTGCCTTGGCTGCTTCGGCTGCAGGAACATCAGGACCCGCCATATATTAACCTTAATATTAAGCATTAGGATTTACAGAAGGGAGGAGAAGGGAGAGAGAAAGCCTTTTCTAGGTCACCTCCATTTTTGGTGCCTTATTGTGTTTAAGGAGGAGGAGAATTGCTTTTTAAAGTCCCTTTATTACAGCAACTCCCACCCCTCCCCAGACAAGACGAACGCCTCCTGGCTGCGGGCTCCGAGCTCGGCGTGTCAGTGCGGGAGCATCGCTGCGGGACTCGCACAGCCCGGGTCTCCTCCGCTTCCCCTTTCGTGTTGGGTCATGTCTCTCTTCCTGCCTAATTCTTCTTGGTTTATTTTCTGACTTTTTTTTTTTTTTCTGGTAACAGGCATCATCTGATCTTCCCATCTTGTTTACTTTCCATTCTCTTGTGCTTTTCTTGCTTTCCATTTTCGTTTTTTTTCTCTTGCATGTTAATGCTTTTGCTGCAGGAAAGATTGATTGTGTGCACTTCAGTTGTGTTTTCTTCCACAAAAAGAAAGACTTGAGGGTTGTGGAGGAGGGGAATTAATTGCAAACATCTCAATGCACAATTTTTCAGCCAAAATAGGATTAGAAACTACTGAGGATGACAGCATTTTCTTTCGCGATCCAACCCAGACGCCAAACCTCAGCAGATAGACCTCGACTCCGCAAGGCACGTTGCCATCTCTCTGGCAGAACCAGGGTTGCCCCCCAGCCCTCGTGCCGCCTGGCCATCGTTTGCCCGTTTCCTAACCGCAGCTTTGGGGCAGTTCCCGCTGCGCGGGGGCTCGGCGACGCCTCGGCGCACACCGGGCTTCTCCGTGCCCGGCGCTCGGTGCCCGCCGGCCTCCGCGTTGCTCAAGGCGCCGTTGCGCCCGTGAGCGGGAACGCGCCGGTGGAGCCGCCGTCCTCTCGCCGCGGCGGGTCTGTGCTGCGCGTGGCGCTGGCCGGGGCTGGGCCTCGGCGGCTTCTGGAAGATGCCGGCGCGGCGGGGTGTGCGCAGCGCCCCGTCCCCGCGGCGCCAGGACCCGCACCGCGGGGTTCGTTGTGCCGCGGCCGCGCCGTGCGCCCCACGGGGCGTCGAACGGTCCCGGCCCGGGCCCTCAGAGCAGGGGGCGGCGGCGCTGCCCGCCCGCCCGCCTCAGCGCCCCGGGCCCGCCCGCGGGACTACATCCCCCATGGTGCCTTGCGGCGGGCGCCGCCCCGGCGGCCAATGGGGCGCGGGGAGGGGCGGGGCGGCGCCTGCGCAGTGCGCGGCGGCGGCGGCGGCGGCGGCGGGGGGGCGGAGGCGGAGGGCGCGCAAGCGGGGCCGGGACCCGGGCAGAGCGGCACGGAGCGCCGCCTTCCCCCGCCGCCAGCGGTCGCCCGCGCCCGCCCGCGCCCCGCCGAGCGCCTCCCCTTGGCCGCACCGGCCGGGAGCGGGCGGTGGGGGGGCGGGCGGCCTCCCGGGGCGGAGCCCGGCGCCAGCGGCGGGGGCGCGGAAATCGAGGCCGGGGCTCCGTCGCGGCCTGCTGCTGCGGGAGGAGGCGGGGAGGCCCGCCGCTGCCGCCGCCGCCGCCCCCGCCGCCGGCCTTTGTCTCCGCTGGGCTGGGTGGACGCGGCGGGGGCAGTTAGAATGGAACAGACTGAAGGTGAGGGCAGCGGGCGGCCGCGCTGGCGGGGGCGGCCGCGGCGGCGCCGGCCCGCCCGGGCTTAAAGGGGCCGCGGCCGCCATGTTTGCTGCCGGCGCTGCGGCGGCGGCGCGGTCCCCGGGGCCGCCCCCGCGGAGGGTGGGCGGTGGGCCCCGGGCTGTCCCGGGCCGAGGCGACCCCGCGGGCAGGACCGGGCCGGGCGGCGCGGCGGCGACCCGGCCTCTCCGTGACGCGCCGGGCCGGGGCGGGCAGGGCTCCGCGCCGCGGGACCCGCTCGCTTGTCCCGCCCGGCTGCGTTCGGGCAGGCGGCGGCCCCGGGGCCTCCCGGCCGCGGGCGGTTCCGCGGCAGGTAGCTGGGGCGCCCGGGGGGCGGGGCGGGGCGGGGGGAGCCGGTCTCGGCGAGCCCCAGACCTTCTGCTGGGGAGAAACTTGGGGTCGGAGCCTGCACCGCGCTCCCCTGAAGCGATGCAAAGCCGCCTTTGTGCGAGCCGCGTACTTGTCAACTTCTCCGAGAAAAAGGTTCTCGTCGCATGCTCTTAAGAACTGCATATAAGGATTTGTTGTTTCATGGCTCTTTTTTTTTTTTTTTTTTTTTTGCGGTACTGTTGCATTGTACTCTACTTTGTTCTGTGTCTCTGCTTGCTTTTGACTGTCAACACTCAGCAATTTTAATACAGGTTTAAGATTTTCAGTTTGTGGTTAAAAAAATCGTAACGATACCATAGTTCTGTATATACCAACCAACGCAAAAGGCAATGTGAAGCAGTCTATAATCAGAGCTGAAGAAAAAATTGTAGCCTGTTTTGGTGATTGTTTAGTTCTTCTAGTGGCTTATTGTAGAGATGCACAGAGAATGTTTTGGCAAATTAAAAAAAAAAAAAATTAATGAACTTCTTGAAAAGATTTTGCTCCAAAAAGTGAGCTTGTGCTTTATGAAGTTACAGAGTAAGAGTAGAGGAGGATGATCAAAGAGTCTGTTTTGTTGTAATACAACCATGTTTTGCATTTTTCAGCTGGCAAGTTTGCCTGAGTTTGCAGCAATTCACATGGGATATGTTGCAGTTACTACACTGCTTTTGATAAGTCAGAGCATGTCATGACTCTTACAATATTTGGTGTTGCCAAAGAACTGACTTCTGGGTTTATGTGAATACCAAACCCTGTCTTTCCTTGAAGAACAAAAGATTTTCCTCCATGTTTCCTATTTGAATCCCAGGGCTCTAAAAAGAAATGAGTACTCTAAACTCATTTTCAAGACAAACCCCTTTTCTCTTTCCTTTTCTTTTTAATGCATAGCACTTTCTTTGCTGCTGTCCCAGTTGTTTCTTTCCATGTCACCATGGGAAACTTGTTAAAAGTGGCCTTATCAAAACCCTGTTACAGGCATGACTTTTTCTTCTGGCATTTAAAAAAAACCAAACCACCTTTAAGAAGGTACACAGGGAAGTACTCAGCCTTACCACATGCTTTAAAGTTTGTCAGGAGGCCTCTGATTCACCGTCAGTGTCTGCCAGAAGAGATGGCTCAGTCCAGCTGAAGTCAGTAGAAATCCACAGGCTACAGTTTTTCTGCTAATGAATCTACGTGTTGTTGAAAAACTTGGCATTGTCTTAACGTACGTAAATAAAACTTTCCATGCGTGATTTCTTAAGGACATCCAGAACAAAGTGGGACAAAGCAGACTGCCAATACTGAATGCAGGAATCAGTAAGAATAATTATTTTATTTCTGTCTACAGTTCATATAATTTGAACATCCCAGGATGCTGTTACAGGTGATAAAGGTGGCCCTCCAGGTAATTTTTGGCGTGACTGTAGAAAAAGCGTGGGCCTGTTCGGTGGCAGGTGTGTATGTTGAACTTCAGCAAAGCCATAAGGTGTTGAGAGGAGGAATGGAAACGCCACAGAAGTCAATTGCATCACTTAAAAAACCCGACTGACCTGGCCTGTTCCAGGCAAACGGCTGTCTGTCTGTAAAACACGGGTAGCAGTGAACCGCTCCTGAGAACAGCTGCTGTGTGGATTGGACGTGTGAGATGGCCAGCACAGGTTAGATACAGGCGTACGTTGGAATGGAACAGCACAGAAAATGGCAGTAAATGTACGTGTGGTGACTCAGGTAATAAAGGGGTGGTAGGATACGAACAGATCTTTGACTCTGATTTAGGTCTCTGTGGACAGGAGCTGGGTTGTCGTTTGTGCATAAAAATGGCCTAGAACTTCTGCTTTCGAGACTGTTGATAGAAAGCCCAGCTCAGGGTGACGAGGCAGTGACTCCATTCCCTGAACACATAAGACTGACTCAAATTACTGCTTTTTCAACTCAGTCAGTGAGCCAGTAGGACAGTTTCTGTTCTCAGAGCAGATACTTTCCACCTATGTAAAACGCCTTGTCTCTAACAAGCGCTAGCCCAGCTGCTTCAGGCAGGGCTACCCACGTGGTGGTTGTCGACAGAAAAGGGTAAAATTAATTCAGAAAGGTGTTGTGGAAGCTCGGTTTAAAGTAAGTGCGTGCTACGCTTGATCTGTTGTGTCAGCTCAGCACAGTGGTGGTAGCCAGCCCCAGATCAGCGGGGGGCTGTGCTGGCCGGGGCAGGGTTCGTGGGCCGGTAGCCGTGGGCAGAAGGCACACAGCACCCCGTGGGTCTCAGCGCTGTCGTTGGGCTGCCTCTGGCTCGGTGCGGCCACTTTCTCTGAGTTCTGCATCCAGCGGGCTTTGGAGACAGCCCTCGTGCCTGGGAGCGTTCGCCCCGGGCTCCTGGGCGGTGATGAGTAGTGGTGGGTGCTTCTGACATTTAGGAAATTCCTCTTACGCATCGCATAGTTACCGTATCTCTTCTCACTTGTTTGAGCTCTTCCTGATTGAGCAATAATGCAGTGGATAGATGCATGTTTGTGTACTTTATAGGTAAGTCCTACGTTTTCTTTATTTTGTGTAAACCTACAAAACTTCCCTCGCTGGGGGGAAGAAAAGCTTTCCTCAGATGGTATCAGCATTGTTCAGAATTGCTCGATAATCTGAGAGGCCAGTTATTATTTAGCCTGCTGCAGCATGAAAGCAGTATCTGAGGACTGCGGAAGTATCTTGTTTTCTGAGAGAGAAGTTGCAAAATGCCCATGCTAAAAGTGCACTTAGATAAGTGCAATTGTTGGTGAAAAACGTGAACCCAGAGGATTGCTAATCACTTTGAAACTTTCCCCTGGCTGGGCACTCACTGTTGAAGGTGTAACTGATTTTTTTCAAGGTGTGCTCAGTCACAGAATGGGAAATGAAACAAACTTAGCGTTCGTTTAAGAAAGAGCACTGTAAGAGCTCAGCTAGGTTGACCTACCTTATCTTGTACTGCTTATATTTTTATCTAATTTACTTTTTCCTCTGGTACTTTGAACTGTGACTCTTCTGTGGGCAACATGAAAATATTTGCTCAAACGGTGTCCGTGTGTAGCGCGTCAGGGTCCGTAAACAGCCGTGTTTTCCTGCTCGGCCAGAAGATCCTACAGCCGTGGGAAAGGACAAGTGCAGAGTGCTGGCTACCCAGTTCTAGAGAACAAACTCTTTTTCTATTATTAGGAAATTCAGTTGCGGTTTTGAAGGTATTGTTGATTTCAAGTTGTTTCCCAGGTTGTCTAAAGTATCCATTTCCTATAAACCTTGAAATAATTAAATTGTTTCCTTATCTGTTGGTCGAGTTCCAGCGGCATATCAGTGCAGTATCTGTTGTGGGTCATACTTGGAAGCTAAATTTTACAGCTTGCAGGAGGCTGATACTGTACTTTAAAAGGGTAATCACTGTTGTAGTGAGAAGAACTTACTTTGAAATACTTTTTTCTGCAAGATCAACACGTATCACTGAAAATCACGTTCACTTGTGGTTTTAGGTGGTGTTCCTCTGCTGAGGAGGGATAGGTACGACTCTTGAGCCTGTCGTTGATAATTCCACAACAATGGGGTGTTCTTTGCATTAGAGCTTGGGAGTGACTTTTACGAAGTAATCCTTCCTTAGGTTTAAATGTTGAGGTTGCTGTGCGTTCAGGATTCGTTGTTTTGTTCCATGATTTCGGTGCTCCGGGGGCTGTCCTTCCACTGCAACGCAGCCCCTTTGCCGCTTCGCTGGGTGGCAGCTGAGAAATGAACAAACTGATGCAGAGTTTTGGAAAGGAAGGAGGGTGGGAAAGTCTGGGTGTGTTAACCGTGATGACAGCGAAAGGCTCGGAAGGAAGAAGCTCTGGGTGATGTCAGCTCTGTGGGAGGAGAACAGCCGCTTGTGTTTTAAGACTGTTGAGAGTAGCAATTCCGTGAAGCAATAATCCTTGCTTCTGCAGCCTCTATAGGAAGATAATGAGGCAGGTGCACAAATTGCCCCGGCTGTGAAGCACAGGCCGGCATTGAGGACTGTTTTACGTGGGTGAGTTCCAGAAAAAAATTACTTAACAAAAAATTAATTTTCTTTTACTGGTAACTCCTAAATCCAACGTAAGTAGTGTTACGAAGTTCGTTAATCCACAATTTTTGTGACATAACAGATCGAAGCACGCTGACGACCCGCCCTCCTCGCTTGGTGCCCGCGGAAGCGAGCGCATTGGCGGCCTCGGGACCCGTCACAGCCGGGGACTGGGCGCTGCGAGGAGCGGTGCAGCGTGGGCAGACTTTGACCTGGAGGGCTGGATGTGGAGCAGATAAGAGGGACCAGGCGCTGCCGTGCAGCTTTTGAATTCTGTTAATGCTGTGTCTGGATCTCATTAATACCACTTTGGTGGGATAGCTCTACCAAGGTACCAGCAGAGAACTTCTGCTTCTCAACACTAGCAAAACGGCATTTTTGTTGCCATACCTTATGTCAGCCCTTCTGAGAAAAACAAGCTGTCCTGGCAAGAGCAGCCTTTGTCTGTGTACAGGTAAGGACTTTCGCTGGCTGCGCTGATCGAGTGTTGCGTCTTACAGTACACCCAGATGGACATGGCCGTGACGGGAAGCCTGTAGTGTTGTCGTGGCTTAGTGCTGTAGCTGTGTGACAGCTCAGGAGCAGGGCCGGGGCTCATAAACAGTCCTCGTTAAATCACTCACCAGTCTGTAGATCATCAGCTTCTGAATGGTGTTTATAGATGGAATCAGAATGGGTGAATACAAATAGCCTAGTGCAGAACGTTGTAATCAGCCAGATCTGTGCTTGCAACATCCCAGAGAATAAGTAAACCTTGTGTCCCAGTGAAATGCTGCACAAAATAGTTTGGTTTATATCCCAACTTTTTAAAGTGTGGAAGCTCTCGTAAGGAAAAGCTGGGAGTTGCCAGTGTAATAGAAAAGGGTCTGTTCTTACTTCAAAGAGATGGGGTAGAGCAATGCTTTTCAGGGCAGAAACCTTTTGCTTAGGCTGTTGCACAATTTCAGTGCATCTCAAACCGAAATGTCTGGCTGTGGATTGTCTGAACAGCTTCCTGGTGTTCTGTATGCAGCCTCACCTGACGTTGTGACTCAACTGTAGAGAAGTTTTTAAGGAGGATTTAAGTGAATTCAACATACCAACCTGGCAACGGGTCAGATTTTCTGTAATGTTGTCTACAGCAACATTAAACTGCTGCCAGAGGAATGAACTGGGTGACCAAATCGTGTAACCCACAGGTCACGGTAGTACGAGAGGGGGTTTTTTCCCTCCCTGACACAACAGTTGAGGCACAAGTTCTCAGTCTGTACTTGGTGAGTTGTGTGACTAGAAGATGGTGACACAGATCACAGCTCCAGGGCAGTCCCCTGAATGTACATATCCACTGCTGATGTGAAAACAAGAGTTTGTGGAGGCTCTAAATCTGATAGTGGTGGCTGTGTGGGGATTAGTTGTTCTGGTAGCGGCAGAGAGGTTTTTTTTCCTCTTACACCATGAGATACTTGCTCGTTAGGAGCTGTACTAGTGCAATGAGTAGTCTGCCTTGATATTTGATACTGTAAGGCCAAAAAACTGCACCTGCGTAAAAAAGTCTTTTAAACGAATGATCGTCCTTTCTCTTTCCTCTCAAGAGAGAAATGAAAAGTGTTAAAATTATTTTACCACATCAAATTAGCATCCTCCAGCAGGACCCAAAACTTACAAAGTTTCCACTCTTAGTCAGACTTATAAGCAGGAAAACATAAAGCATAATTACTCAAATACCATGTGACATTGGCAGAGTTATTCTTAACAAAGCACAGAATGCTGTATAGTTTTTTTGTTTTATAGTTTCACTTTCTGCTAGTTGATGTTTGCTTTTTATAGTTCTGGTGTGGCCACACCAAAGTTTGGGTCCTGGCGTGATATACTCCGACAGATCCCTTATTTAACAGTCTGGTGCTTAGTTCAAGTCAGGAGTAATTCTAAAATTTCTTAAACTATTTCTGCTTTGATTCTCTGCCAGGATGACTGAAGCGCTGTTGCAGCTTCTCAAGATAATTTTTTTTTTTTAAGCATTCAGAAGGAAAAAAAAGATTGAACCTGGTTTTAGTAACAGATAAAAGCAGCCTAGGGTGCAATTTCTTACTAGTGTGAGAAATCTGTTGTTTGCTCTGCAGTTTGGCATATGTAAAGTAACAATTAATTGGTAAGTGGTACAAACAGTCCCACTTCCTCTTCCTAGAATGGGTGGTGGTTTTGTGTTTTTGACCTTGATATGCGATCCTGCCGCTCCATGCGCTGTCCCTCAGATGTGCTGTCGCCTCGACAGAAACGTTGTGTTGGTTTTGTGGCTGACATGGAGAGAGCTGCTGGAGAGAGGGGATGGTTTTACAGCCACGAGATTTAAAAGTTACTGCAATTAGTGAGTTTTGCTGCATAGCATTGTGCTATTAAGTTGTTTCCCTAAGTCACTTAATTACAGTGACAAATGTGCCCCTGGTTGATGGCACAGGGCAGTAAAGATGAATACAAACATCAATATAATCTGAGTGTGAAGTCCACAAAACATAACAGCAAAATTCTGATCAAGTTCTCACTTGTAACAGTTATAACTTAATTTCTTTCTGCAGTCTCAGAGGAGGGGAGGGTTCTTGGTGTTTTGAAAACTATTAGATAAGGTATTGAGATGCGTCGCACTGGGAGGGTGAGAATTCAGTGTGGGCAGGGTTATATGTAGATTCTTATAATGAGAAATATCTGTGGGATGTGTTAATGTCGCTTCAAACCCGGACCAAAAGGGCACAGTAACCCTCCTGTATGCCTACACGGAGACAGAATAAATAATACAGAGCTATGTTTACTTTGGAAGGGCTAAATTGACCTTGCTTGGAAGTAAACTTGTATTTCGTACCTGAAGTTTAGGTCGCTTTCTTGTTAAACATTGAGATTATTTAGGGGGTGCAGAAGCATTCTCTGAGCCAGTAGTTGAGACGTGGAAATCTAACTTTTCTAGTCTGATTTTGGTGTTTTGATATGCAGTGGAAAATTGAAAGCGTGTATGACAGCTTTCTCAGCTGTAATCTAATTCTGCGAATAACCTCAGGTTTTGGAGATCTTTTGATGCTGAGACTATTTTTCTCTCCCTCAGAACCACGTAGTGTTTAAGCCCTAAGTGTTTAATATTAAAATAAAGCGGAGGGGTGGGGAGTGAGGAGAATAGCCCTCCTCACTTAGCTGCTGAGAGCCAGCGGGTGCAAACTCTGCTCTGCTTTTCTGGTGAGGGAAGAGGTTGGGAAACCCCGTCTGAGGCTGTCGTACAGTATGAGCTGGTTTTCCCAGCAGCTGAGGTGGAACGACCCATTTGCTTTATTTGTGCCATTGTCCAGAAGAGCCCGTGGCTTGGGGCTCCTGCTGGACCACGGGCCGCTCATCTGTCTCCAGTGTTGGTGGGGAGGAAGAGGAGAGGTCTCTCTCTTGTTCGAGTGGTCTTTCCGTGGTTTCTCTGGCTTGTTCAGTTTGCAGTGACTATGGTGTCAAGAGAACGTGCTATCTTCTGTATGCTTGAGGGTCGGAGTCTGCTGTCTTACTGCTTTGTGTTAGAATAATGCTTCCTACTGCCAAGCTAGGAGGGCTGTGGAGAGCAGTTGGAATTTTAGCACCATTATTCTGACTTTGTAGTACTTGAGCTCGTAGTTTTTAAGCACTTGAACGTGCTTATAACATGTCTTTAAATGTCTTGGAGAAGAGGAAAGTGGTCGTGTAAAAAAGCTGTTCTGCAGAAATGTGTAAATAGCGCTTTTTAAAGGTTCAATATTACCAGTCCTCTCTGAATCCATGGGAGGGTGGCTACTGAATGGAGACAGGGAAATTGGTCTCCTTTTTTTTTTCCTCAACAATTTTAATTTGCTTAATTACTGTCTATTGATTTACACTGACTTCTTATTTCCCTTCCCCTGCCTTTAGGCCCTATGAGAAAAAGGGAAAGCTAAGGATGCTGGAGCAGAACAATGGATTTCTCTTTCTCTTTCATGCAAGGGATCATGGGAAACACAATTCAGCAACCACCTCAACTCATTGACTCAGCCAACATCCGCCAAGAGGATGCCTTTGATGCCAGCAGCGACATTGCTGAAGATGGTGGGCAAACGCCGTACGAAACCGCCCTGCAGCAAGGCTTCCAGTACCCGACGCCCACCACGGAGGACCTTCCGCCCATCACTAATGGCTACCCGCCAACAATCAATATGTACGAACCTCAAGCCAAATACCAGACCTACAGTCAATACCCCAATGGTTCAGCCAATGGTTTTGGTACAGTCAGAAACTTTAGTCCCCCAGAGTATTACCAAATGGAAAACTCTAACGCAAGGCCGCATGAAGTTCTGGAAAAATCCTCCCCTCCACAGCCGCCACCTCCGCCACCACCTTCAGTTTCACAAACGGTGATTCCAAAGAAGACTGGCTCACCAGAGATCAAATTAAAAATAACCAAAACTATCCAGAACGGCAGGGAATTGTTTGAGTCCTCTCTGTGTGGGGACCTTTTAAATGAAGTACAAGCGAGTGAGTATGCTAAGGCGAAACATGAAGGGAGAAAAGAGAAAAGGAAAAAAAGTAGCAAGCATGACTCTTCCCGATCGGAAGAGCGCAAGTCGCACAAAATTCCAAAATTAGAACCAGAGGAGCAAAATGTAAGTGGAATAATGGTTTTGGCCATCTGTATACCTGATATTGTTGATGGAGTATGCGTCTTCGGCAGTGTTTTTTCCCTTACTTCTAGTTGTATACATACTCAAAGTCACAAGGCTTTATTTACTTGTCAGATACTCAATATTGTGTTGCTAGGAACCGTATTTCTAGGACAACACAGTTTTGGTTAAAAGACTGCATATGAAAAATGAACGTTAGAAAAGGTTATGTAACGTTTTTTAATATTTAGTGGTTTAGCATGTTCAGTTTGCTACACTTTGGACAGTGTTGAAGATGGAGCTTTTGTCCAAAAGCGTACAAGCGTACACATTCCTAACGTTGCCTCGCAAAATAATGCAGGACTATGCAGTGGAAAGTCAGGTTACTTGGAGTATTCAGCACTCCAGCTTTTAATGAATTTTTGAAAGATATTCTGAATATCGTGGTGAGGTACAAAACCCAAGAGCTATATGTGGAAGCCAGTAGAAATTAGTATTCTAAAACAGTTGGCAAATGAAAAGTATCAGTTGACTCAGCAAAGTTTGGGAAGATTCAATATTGATGATGTCTATTACCGTTTCTGTCAAGTTTTGTAATATGGTTGTACATCTCGAGGGTGTGTATATACAAGTGGTATTTCAACTCGGATTCCAGGAGGTAGAGACACAAATCACAGGTTTTTGGTGCTCAGCCATTCTTTTTTCTTCAATTTTGTAAGCCACTTCATTACTTCTGTTTCCTTTTATCTTGGAATCTGCCCGCTCTGTGATACTGGTTTCTGTATTTCCCAGTCTGGGGGGAATGGGTAGCAGTGAGGAGTGGCGAGTGTCCGGAATGGGGAGGTTGCCCTGTCAGGCCAGGACAGAAATTGCCCTGGGCTGGGCTGTTACAGTATGTAGCTGAGTTTCTTGTAAGTTCTGTGAAAGCCCTTGGTCCTTGCTGCTTTGGGAGGTTTGGGGGAAGATCCTGTCCTGGAGGGCTCAGGACTCACCTAGTAGAGCAGGTTCGTGTGCTTGATGTGGTGGTGTTATTTTTAATGGCAGACATGCTAATTTCCCACACACACCCTCACCAGGAATATCGACAAGTTTTATAAGTGTTACATCTCCTTTCTGGTAGCCGACCCCTTCCAGAGATCAGGTTGGTGGTGCATCAGGATTTTGAGCTTCCACTCTGTTAGCATAGCTGACTCCCGTGAAGCTCATAAGGTGTTGTCATCCAAGCTTGGAATGGACTATCCAATTAAAGTACGAGCCATCCGTGACTGCAGTTGTACGCAGTTTCCTTGATCTGGGAGGTGCCGTTTGAAGCCGTTTCCAGGTGCCCGTAGCAGCTGCCGTGCCCAGCTGGCCCCGGCTCCCCGGCGGCAGTCCCCGTGGGAAGGCAGCGGCCCCCACGGCACCTCCCTCGCTCGGGCCTGGAGAGGGACAGCGGGCTCCGTCCTCACCGCCGGCGCTCTGCTGAATGCCTCTGCTGCTCCGGTGTTCGTCCACCCCTCCTTTGCTGCTGTAATCATTCGCTTACCCCCAAGTTTCACACAAATCAAACCTCAGTGAGTCTGGTTCTTTCAGAGTTCAGCTGAAGACGCTGTCTTGTATCCAGGCTTCTGGCCTCTTCTCTAGACTTCACCCCCATCAGGCTGTCGGTTTTGCCTTACCGTTTTGTCCTCCTCTTACCAAGGATCCAGTTCCACTGTTGAAGCTTCAGCTGTGCCCATCCCTCTGTCTGACTGGTGTTACCTGGTTATCATCAGAACATAATCTTCTGTCTTTCCCAGACTGAACTAAAACCTTGCCTCTCGGGTTTTGAGTTCCTACTAGTCATATGTGTCATGCAGAATTCACCAGAAAACTTGGTCTTGCTTTTGTCCTCCTTGTAGCTGCCATTTCCCTTTCAAAAGGTGTTGTTGCAATAAAATCTTTCATGTTCCTCACCCTTGTTTCAGACAGCAGATCGCTCTGACCTGAGCAGGGTTTTGTGCGAGTGGGTTTTGTTACCAATTATCCAGTGCAGTCTCAGTTTCATCCTCCCACCATTTGGCTTTCCACTACACAGTTTCATCTTCACGTACGTTCATCATGTGCGCTTCCATCATCTTTAGGATCAGTGCTACAAGACTTGTAACTTAGGGTCATCTTAATAGGAACAAACCAAACGTGTGGTAGAACTGTGGTTGTTTTACACTTCTGCACTCGGCATGGCTATTGGGAAGGAAGGTGACGTGCACTTGTTTCCTCACTCTGACACTGTAATCTCTGTGGAAACCCACTGACTCTGTGGGGATGTTCATACTTGAAAGGTTGATTTGAAATGAAAATGTTATGAAAACATTGTTGAACTTTAAGCTCTCAATACTTGTTTTAAGAATAAGCTGCTCTGCTCGTTAGTTGTATTCTGCGAGGAGATGGAAGTTTGCAATCTGTGTAGTCAGCTTGGCTCCCCTGGCAGAGAAGTTTCCACTAACTCACTGTAGCAGAAGAAAGGCAGGAGTCGTTGCTGTGCTCTCTGCTGTACCAGTGAGGGAGGATTTCTGCCCAGCAAATATTAATATGACCGGTCTTAAATGATTGTTTTCTGCAGACAGCTCTAAAGGAGATGCTGACCTGTGCCAGAACTGCCCTTGTTCTGGACGATGTTTACACGTGTGTTCCCTAGTTGCTCTGAGCTGAAGCATGCCGTATTGACTCACAGAGAATCACAGAATCACTCAGGTTGGAAAAGACCTTTAAGATCGAGTCCAACCGTTAACCCAGCACTGCCAAATCCACCAATAACCCGTGTCCCTAAGTGCCACGTCTGCGCGTCTTCTAAATACCTCCGGGGTGGTGACTCAACCGCTTCCCTGGGCAACCTGTTCCATGCTTGATAACCCTTTCAGTGAAGAAATCTTTCCTACTATCCAATCTAAACCTCCCCTGGTGCAACTCAAGGCCTTCGTTTCAAATGGCCTAGGCGTAATTTGGATGAACAGCATTAGTAGTTTCTCACTGCATGTGTCCGACTCCTCTTTTTGCTGCTCTTTGAGTCCTTTGACTACCGACTGCTCCTCTGCCATGGTACAAGCGAGTGTCTGGTCTCTGTCTCGTTAGATAGTTCATGGCCCACCTCTTATCTTCTCAGCTGCTGTGTCATCACACTTCCTATCACGGCCACTCCACCGATGGTGTGAGCTTCTGTTCCGTGGTGATCTCTCTTCTGTCAAAACCTTTTCCTGTCCTGCTCTGCCAGAACAGACTGCGTGCGTGCCTCGCATGTATATGCACCATAGGCTTTATGTTACTGACTTTTGATCCTCAAATATATTTGTCAATTATATGCGATTCAACATCAATTTTACGATTTTCATATTGTGTATTTACTATGAGTTTTGTAATGTAGTTTTTGCAAATAACTGGTGTACAGTGAGACTCATCACGTTGCTATGGATATCCTTCATGTGTTCTTCTCTGTTTCTTTGAAATTGTGTATTAATTTAGGTGGAAAGTTATTGGGGTTTACTGTCCCCGAGTGTATGTTCTTCTATCGCCTGTTACAGGAGAACGTTGTTGTATGTAGGTGTGATGGCAATGTAAATAGTGTAGGGAAAAAAGGTATTTTTTGACTGTGATGCTGCTATGTTTTGAATCGGGTGTAAAGAGTCATCGTATTCATATTTTCTGGCTTTCTGGTTGCCTTTCTCTCTGTGAATTATTTTTTCTGCCTGGTTTCAGTATTAGCTTTTTTGTTTTATTGTCCCCTTACCTTGTTTGTGTTTGTTTTTCCTTTTTTCTCTTCATTGTTACCCATTTCCTAGAGACCAAATGAGAGGCTTAGCATGCTATCAGAAAGACCAAGAGAAGATACAGTGTTGGAGGAAACCCCGGTTAGTACATACACTAATTAACACTTGTTGAACTTCTAGTGTGCTACTATTTTTGGACTAATTATTACATGGATTCTTTAATTTGTCAGATGAATCAGTTGCCATTTCTTTGAAACTCTTATTAATCATTATTGCATCAAAACTTCTCTCATTGCTCTGTATTTATTGCTTTAGTTTATCCCCAAAGCAACATTCTTAACTTCTGAAGCAGAAGGGGTTTTCTTGGGTGGGGGGTGGGAGTGGGGTTTGCTGTTGTGTGTCGTGGTTTCAGTGACTATCTTGTGTAAATCCTAGCTGTGTGTAACTCCTTTCTGTCATGTTTCTAAGAAATGTTTCTCTCATGTTAGATTATCAAAGCTCAGGGATACCCTGTGGGTCGTGTGCGCATCTCTGAGTGCGCCAAGTTGCCTTCTGTGGTTGAAGCTTGCATTTTCTTTGCAGGTCCAGCAGTTCTTGCCTTCTCTTCCAACACAAGTCACCCATGACATCAAGTTTCAGGTTGGCGATCTGGTTTGGTCCAAGGTGGGAACGTACCCGTGGTGGCCTTGCATGGTTTCATGTGATCCACAGCTTGATGTTCATACCAAAATTAATACAAGAGGTAAGGGAGGAAGGTCTTTGCCAGAGTATATCAGGTGTCTGTAGTTGGTCCTTTATTGAAAATACCTTATCTTTAAACTCACTTTGCAGGATGAATTCTGCTTGTGTGTTTGCTAAACAGGAGTATTGCTGAAATGTGTAAAACTAGTGCCTGTTAAATGAGCTGTGGGCTGAGCCTGTGCAAACCAGGCTTGTGCACAGATGCTCCCGCTTTCTCCAGTCAGTGTGCTTGAGAGGAGGCTGCTCAGTGTGAGTGTTCGCTGCGGGCAAGGTATGCTTACCTTCCCATCTTCAGCTGTTCTAAATCTAGGCCTGTCTTATTTCTAAACGTTAGCTAGGCACTTCCACCCGCAGGAATTGAATGATGTGGAGGGGGAAGGCGTAAGCTAAACCAGCAAAGCGATGTTGATAAAACCGCTGACTAGAATTTTTCATTTCCAGGTGCCCGTGAATACCACGTTCAGTTTTTTAGCAACCAGCCAGAGAGGGCGTGGGTGCACGAGAAGAGGGTTCGAGAGTACAAAGGACACAAACAGTACGAGCAGTTATTGGCTGAGGCTGCTAAGCAAGCCAGCAACCACTCTGAGAAACAGAAGGTATGATGAACGCTAATTGTGTCGAGGGTTATCTGCAGTGCCTGTGTAAGTGAAACTCTCGTGGGGCGGTTCTGAAACTGTAGTACTGTCCCTGCGAAGGGTTGTCCGCCTTTCACGGCAGAGGTGTTTTACACAAAGATAACAAAAATGTTTCCGTACTCTTACGACTTTCATGTGGAAAGGCTGACAGCTGAACCTACTTTGTCGGCTCCTCATGATGGTAGTCCTCCTGGGCAGTGGAGACAATTTTACATCCGTATTAAAATACTAAATAAAAATGGTGCCTGTGTGTTCACTATTAACCTGTTCTTTGGAAAATACCGTTTTTAAAGGACACTCTTCCAGCCCCTGGTACTAGTGGATATGTTCTGTTCCACTGTTCTATGGAAAGGAAGTGTTAGCTACAGGAATTACGTACGGTGTAGATGGACTACTTCAATCAATATTTATGCTAATCAAAATATTGATGCGGAAGGAAACGTGTGTGTATAGAAAAATGAAGAGGATTTAAACAGTAGATAAATTAGGATCAATTCTGTGTCTCGAAACAGAATTACAGGCTCGAATACTGCCTGTTCTTGTCTTTAGTGAAGTTGTCATTCAGGACAGACACTTTTAATTGTGATGGTCATATGATCCATCTCGAGTGTCTGCTTGTACTCTGAGCAGGGGATTCACTGTCCACCTTTCAAAAAATACCCTGTAAATGGAGAGCAAGCTTAACTCTGCTGCCTGAGAGATGTAAAGAACCTCAGGGCTGCATTTTAAGTGCTATACGTGGCAAAATCTTCAGTGTAATTAGCTGCTTGTCTTTGTTCCTTAAGATTCGCAAACCAAGGCCGCAAAGGGAGCGTGCTCAGTGGGACATTGGTATTGCCCATGCTGAGAAAGCGTTGAAAATGACTCGGGAAGAGAGGATAGAACAATACACCTTCATTTATATAGACAAAGAGCCAGAGGAGGTTTTGTCAAAAGCCAAAAAGACTGCTGCTTCTAAATCGGAGACCAAGAAGAACCGACGACCGAAGCCGGCACTGAACGCCCAGCCAGAACATGGCCACGCGGTAGCAGCATCGCCATCAAACGCTGAGGTGCGCAGACAGAGCCAACGGAGACAGTCAAGTGTGGAGGAAGAGGAGCCACCTCCTGTGAAAATCGCGTGGAAAACAGCTGCAGCTCGAAAATCCTTGCCAGCCTCAATAACCATGCACAACTTGGATCTTCAAAAATGTAACATGTCTCCAGTTGTTAAAATTGAACAGGTTTTTGCCCTTCAGAATGCTGCTGGGGATGGAAAACTCATCGATCAGTTTGTGTATTCCACCAAGGTAGGTGCTTCGGGTAGTGACGCCTCTTTGTTGGTGAATTCTCCCAAGTCTGTCTTACTGTGGAGCTTAAAGTTGTGTCCACCAAGCTTTGACAATACAGGTTCCTTTCATTGGAGAGAATAAATCCAGCAAAAGACAGATGTGACAACAGAAACTTTTAGTGCACTGAACTCTTAATTTCAGTGCATCCAGAAGTCTCTGGCAGTAACCATTTTGACTGGTGGCAGAGGAGCTCCCTACACATGGTCACGTTTTTGCTCGTAACACATTCAGAATATTAAAACCATTTAATTCGAGCTTCCCAGTTGAAATAATCCAGAAATTCTCTGTAAGTGTTAAAGTCAATGGATTTGTGGGAAACAGATGAGATGACAAAACTGTTAATAATGTCCTAAAATTGTGTAACAGACTTTTAAAATGAGTTCTGCCTCCTAGCTTCCTTCAGGTGCACAGCAGCTTCCCACAGTCAGTGTAAGGAAAAGGTTTAGGACTATTTCTCTGCCTCCTTCTTCTGCCTCTCTACCTGGAGGGTATTTATTTCATCCTAAGCATTATAGAGAAGGTAATGTTTAGAAAAGTCACTGGAACTTGTTTTTTTTTTTTTCCTTGTGTATGAGGGGAGATTGAGAGGGATGGAAAGGTCTGCAGGGAAGCAGCTCAGCAGTAGATCTCATCACGTGTGTGTGTTGCGTTGAAGAGCGTTCTGATGCTTAGGAGTAGATAATATGGCTGTCAGCAACAGCACATATATAAATAGGTTAAGACAATCTTTTCTTTTTTTCTTCTTTTTAAGGGAGTTGGTAACAAAACAGAAATAAGTGTCAAAGGACAAGAGAAACTTAATTCTTCATCAAATCAGAGAAATGAAAAAGCAGCGGTGCAAAACGCGTCCTCTCCTGAAACAACTTCTGGGTCAACAGGTAGGCAAGACTGCGGAGTCCTTGTCTGAACTCTAGCACTCTAGCATTTAAACCCAAATATCGAGACCGACGTTTTCTCATTAGTTAAAAATTATTATTAACATCTTTCTGTTTACATAATAGTTGTAACAAGCATGGCTAATAGAACGCATGATGAGCCCAGATGCTTGAGAAACACAGGATGTCTTTGGGATTAGCTGGTTTGGCCTCTGAACTTTTAGCGTCTGCAGCGCATGGTATCTAAGTCAACATATGAGAAGGACGGATGCCTTGTGGAGAGCAGATGGCAAGTTGTTGTAGAAGACAATGCAGTGGATGTGTGTTAGCAGAGTATCGTAATGGCTTTTGGCAACAAATGTAGAATCCAACAGCAGGGATCAAAGGAGGAGAAGCTGGAAGTGGCGTAGCTCAGTAAGGAACGGCTCTGAATCGGGATGGGTGCTTTCCTAGACTTTGTTGTTGAGTTCCTGCATGACCTTTGTAAAGGATAGTGATTTTTTTTTTTTTTTTCTTTTAAACGGCTTCAACTAACTCCACCAGTAAAATGAGGTAATGCTTGCTTTCTGAAGGCAATTTAGGGGCCCTGTCATAAAGCACTAAGTTGTGAAGTGTCATGTCTGAGGGAGAAGAACCACTGAAGCAAATAACGGAGCTTGACACTGAAAAGGGAAACCCTGGCACAAGCTGTTTGAAGTTAGGTTTGTAGTACAATGGTAGAGGAGAATGAGAAGGGTAAACGGGATGAGTGCTTTCTAGACTTGGAACAGAAAAACATTTTTTCATGTTTTGATTTTTGAGACATAGCTAATGGGAATTCTTCCAAAGGGATTGAGCTTTTCCCCACCAGCAGAAATTTGTCTGCAGTATGTCCTCTCGTCATCCTCAAGAGGAGACAGACACCCTTTGGTGAAAGGATGGAGGTTCCTGAAAAGAGGCAGCTTTGAGTCATCCTAAACCAGGAGCTTTTCAAGTTCCTCCAGTCCTTACAGTGACTTCTGTATTTCAGCCACAGGTTTTGTACAGGCCATGTAAAATCCCCATGAACTGTTGCATGTTTGTTACTGTGCTTGTAATCGTATCCTTGGTGTAGTCTCAGACATACTTAGTTTTACATTGGGTATGTAAAAGTCAATTTTAGGTTGCAGCAGAACACCTTGATTTCCTCTCACAGTAGGGTGTGTGCTCATGGTATGGAAGCAAAAAAGGATGGAAGACTTATTGCAGTACCCTTGCTCAAAACCCCCTCCTCTTGAGAAAATAATCCCCCAGTGTTGCCAAGTGTCTCTCCTGCTTTAACTATCTGTCTGTTGGGTTACTTCTCCCTTTGCAAATGTAAAATGAGATTCCAAGTCAAAAAGCTCAGTGGTCAGCGTACATGAGATCACTGTCCTCTGCAAACACGCTTCAGTTCCTGTAGTTTGAGGCAGGCTTATCTTTGTATGTGCTGTTTTGTGGACCGTGTTTGGGAACTGCACAATACCAGCTGAGTACTCCAGATATTCTGGTGTGAGTGGGGTTTCCTTTGCTGTTGTCGACAGTGGTTCTTCTTTCCAGTTCTAGTTGCTGTAGCTGCTTCAGTTTTTTCACACGGTTGCTACTTTAATTGCCTTGCAGCAGGAGAGGTGATCGCTGTTTTGTTTCTCTCACCTGGGAACTAAAGGCTTCACCTTCACAATGGCTCTTCAGACGTAGGGGGGTGAGAATTCTGAGCCTCTCTTTTTTCATTTTCTTAGGTTTTTTGGATACGTAAAACTCCACCTGATAACACCCTATAGAGTGCATGAGCTTTCCTTCAGTATACACTCCAAACAGTCACTTTCAAAGCCATTTCCAAAGTCCAGACAGTTATTGGTCCCCTCTCATGGAACATAACTGCGAAGTCCTTTTTTCAAATTTAAGGTCACCGGAACTTCAGAATACCTTTACGGTAAAGTATTTTACAGAATGACTCTGGGAGTCCTTATTAATAACCTGCAGTTAGATATGCAGAATTCCATAATGCCGGGAAAATAATTCTGTAACTTGAAACCTGATAATAAGAGAACAGCTCTGAGAGTTCATAGTGCCTCTGGTCTCCATGTACAGCTGAAACAGGATCAACCTGACCTGGCCAGTAGGGAGGTAGATCGCTGGTCTGAAATCTGTCCTGAAACTCTGGATCAAACTATGCCTGAAGACGGGATAGGAGCATTGTGGAGGTGATGCTCGGGATCCTGGGAGAGCGGGAAGAGGAGAAGGTGCCCGCTGCATTGATCAGTGTTGCTCTCAGCCAGCGGTAGATGCATGGTGCTGGAGTTTCTCCTCTGATACAGGGCTTGCATCTTGTTTCCTTTACTCCAGTGGGGCAGCACAGGGAGAAAATACGTTATTGATTAAATGAACTGTTTGATCACACTTGCTCAAATTTACTCTAAGCTGCTTCAGAGGATTTTGGCCGAATACAAAGGTGACAAAAGACGGCCCCTGGCTTTAGCACTGAGCTCCGTTGTAGTTGTGTCCGTGTCTGCGGCTCATCGGAACCAAAAGTTACTCGTGTGCTAACATGAAGGATCTTGAGCCGAGTTATTAATTTCTGAATTATTAATAACTCATTGCTATTATTAATTAGTATATATGCTGTAAAACTTTTTTCCCTTGAAGAAAAACAATTAATTTTTTCCCTCTCAGAAATACAGCTATTGTAAAATGAGTTCTTCTCATTTGTCGTTACTGAGATACCCCTGAGCCGTGCAACCTTGATAAAAGTGCTCATCTAATTAATCAAGATGGATTTTCCTTTTTTTTTTTCTTTTTCTGGAGTCCTTTTGAAAGGCTTTCTTTCAGTGTCTGATTAAAGCCTGCCCCTCCCTCTAGATATTTTTTTCTCCTAACAAGAAGACGCAGGTTTACAACTTCTAACAGTAAACTAATTCCTGGTCCCAAGAGCTTTCATTTTTGCTTGGAAGAATACAAGGTATTTTATATTTGTATTGTCTTTAGGTGAAACACCCAAAACTGAAAAACACGAATAATGCTTCACAACAGCTAATTGTAAATCTTCGAAGTGCAGTGTCCCCTCAGTACAGGTCGAAGTGTGTACTTTGTTTCAGAAGTTGCACATGGTGTCAAGTGTTGTGTACATGTTTCTCTCTGCCCTCTTTGGGGGTACTGTAGCATAGAAAGCTCTTCTGATTTTGCCAGCCTTAGTGTCAAAAAAGCAGTAGCTCCTACTTCATCTCTTGAAATGTCATGATAACCTTCATTAATCTGAGTTTGTTTTCCATGGTAATATTTTTTTAAAAGTTGTTTTTCATGTTAATGATAATAACACATCATGATCACTGCTTCTGCTTGTGCTGAGTTTTTCTTCACCTCTCAAAATCTTCAGCTGAGCGTTCAGATTTCGTATTGACGGCACGTGTTATAGCGTGGCTCCTGCTTTAAGTTTTTGTGTTAGCCAGGTCTGATAGAAGGCCATCCCCCGCAGAGCAGGGGCGCAGAACTGGTGTTTTGAGTGAAAACTTGGAAGCTGTGTTTTGCGTCTTAAATTTCTAACTTGCTTTAGTTCAAGAAGATGATTGTGGTAACCTTCCCATAAACACCAAAGATGGACTATTTGGTTAAAAAATGCACCAAAGCAAAGACTCTGCTTGAGAGGTGTGTTATGAAAATCTGCTTGCCCTAAACTGGATTCCAGCTTTTTGTTTCGCTGTTACTGGTGTCTTTTTTTGAAGCTGATCTCTCTGTCTATGGAATCAGAACGCGTTGTCGGCAACCACGGCACCAGTTGGCAAATAGCTTGGAACTGAATTTAAAAATAAAACATTCAAAAGAGGAAAAAGTCTTGGTTTCGTTACTTTATGTGTTAATTTGGTGTTGAACATCTTGCTGTACTGCAGAAATACAAGGAATCATATAATGGAAACCTTTTTCCTTCTTCAGGTTCTGTAGAAAAGAAGCAACAGAGAAGATCGATTCGAACCCGCTCAGAGTCTGAGAAATCCACTGAAGTTGTGCCAAAGAAGAAGATCAAAAAGGAGCAGGTTGGCTTCCTCCATGTAGAGAGTTAAAATATATTGTATTCATAAATGTTGTGGCTTATATTGGTGCCTTTTTATTTTTCTCCATTTTTCCCCATCGGGTTTCGTTTTGGACTATCCTTCATGAAATCCCCCTGTCAATACCATTGCTGTGACTCTGCTACTGGCATCTTCACAGTATCAGTCAGGCTATGGAAATGGGAACTCAATGATGCAAGACTCCTAACGAACCTGCCATGTTTACTTTGAGATTTCTGTTATGGGCAAAATGATTTTGTTTCAGTAATTTCTATTTGATGGAATTGCCACCAGGTTCCTTCCTTTTGCTCTTGATTTAGCTGCTGGTTTGTATTGAGGTTTTGTTTTTCAAATGAAGTTAGACTGATTAATCTGACCACTCTTGAAAATGGACTTTAAGAATGATTTAACTTAAAGATGAATAGTCAGACTTTTATGTTGGCAGACATCAGCAAAACAGATCTTCTGAGATATACGTTTTCTTCTTCCTCAAGTAGATCTAACATGTACAGGGCATTCCTTTAATCTGGATGTCAGACAGACAAATGTTGTTGCTTTAAAAAAAAAAATATAAAAAAATTCTGCGTGGAAACGAGTAGGAAAGTTCAGTGGATGGACATTAATATTAAAAACTGAATACACTTTTTTAACAAGTTTGTCAAAGTTGTTGGTTCTTTTCCTTACATGGTTGATTTTCCCTCTTCAAGGGCCTCTCCACTTGAAACCTGAGAATTTTATATAAAATATTTTGTAGTATAGCTTTTACCAGTGAGAATTTTTAAAAAGGGACAGTCAGGCTAAAGATTTATATGGGAAGGGGAAAAATTGTTTTTATCTCTTTTAATTTATTCTTTGCTCTTTACGCTTTGTTTTTGCACTTCATTCACTTCAGAGATTGAAAGTGGACCCAGTTGCCTTTTCTTTCCCCCATATTTTTCTTTTGGTGCTGTAGCATTTACATCTGTTGAGCAGAAGAATGCTCTAACTCTGGAAAGTTTCTCAATGAAACTTTAAAGCAACTTAAATGTTGGGCGTAAGATACCTGACGTAGTCCCTTAAACCTCTTGTCATGAGGTGTTGCAGCCTCCCTATTTTCAAATGAGTTATGTTATGTTTGTAAATGTTTCTTAATTTAACAAAGGTATAAGAACCAACAATATGAACTTCATGGATCCCAGTTAGCTTTGCTTGCTTATATTATCTAGCTAACTAAGACTATGAACATTAAAGTGCTTTTCTCAGGAAAAGTATATGACTAAAAATTAAACACAGATGCACTGTAATGCGCATAACCTTGAATGTATTAAGTTATATTAAAAAAAAAAAATCTTACTAACTTCTTACAATTATGCAACAATATTTGTTACCCAAAGTCAAGTTTTCTTGCAACTGATTCCCCAATTAGTCTGCAACAACTTGGTATAAAATTATAACTGGAACGAGTACAATTAATGGGAAAAACAAAATGTTAATGCTACTGTTACAGTGACTAGTGGAGAAATAAAAGTGATTGTTTAGATTTTATATTTGTATTACGAAATGTATCCTATACAAATCCTTCTATTGTATGTTTTTACCTATTGTACAACAAAATAAAATATTTTTTAAAAAAATTATAGAATAATCCTTAAATATTTACTAAATGTGTTTCTACATGCATATGTAACCACATTGTAAAGAAATAACTTGTAATTCTTAACCTTAAAACCAGGATTTTAGGCAACAACTTTCTTCTCTAATTACGATACAGTCGCCAAATTCTGACGTGTTCCATGTGCATTGGCAGAACAGTTTCTAAACTTGCCCTCCTGATGTAGGGTGGAGAACTTGCAGCGCTTTGGCGAGGTTGTGAAGGCGTCTGCCTGGGGGTGTCCTGCCGTTGAGTTTCCAGCTGTATAGAGCCCTGCAACGCCGCGTGCGACCCCCCCTGCCCTGGCCGGCGCCTTGCAGCGCTCTATACAGGAGGGGCCGGCCCGCAGCCCCGGCGCAGGCCTGCTGCAAGGGCCTTAAGCCGCCGGGCGTTAAGGGTCTCCCGAGCGTCATTCCTCTCGAGGGGAACTTGTGCTTACACAGGCGTGGGGTTTTACAAAAGCGTCAGGGTTGGCTGCCAAAACGAAGCCCGCTCCTGCCTGCCGGACACGGATAAAGCTTTGTCATCTTCATGCCCAAAGGGAGCGATTGGAAAGGACCTTGCTAGTGACCGTGTGGCTGCCTTGTCGCGGGCATGCAGCGTAGGCAGCTGGGATTAAACCCAGCAGGACCGGAAGGCTCACCCCGAGGGGGGATGACAGACTGCAGCTGAGTTCAGAGATGCTAACCGCTTAAACTTAAATGTTTTCTTTTTAATACTAGGGAGAAAAATTCCTCTGGTTTTAACTCTGGATTTTCCTATTCAAACAGGTTGAAATGGTTCCACTGACAGCAGTGAAGACAGGATTGCAGAAAGGTGAGTTACCTACGAAAATAAACTTTATTAAACCTTCCTGGCTGATGACGCTTCGGCAGTGGTTTTCGTTCTGTGTCAGATGCAGAGGTCTTCGTGCTTTCTGGTGATGAACACGAGAGATGCTGACCTTAATTTCTCTTGTGAGGGCTTTCCAGGGGTGTTTCTGTTGTTGTTTGTTGGTGCACTGCTAGTTGGAAAGACAGTGTAAGTCTTTGCTTAGCCTTGTTTTAAAGGTGAATGGTGAAGAGGTAATTCCTAAGGGTTTATCCTCTGTCATAGACAGTTAAGTAGCTTCCTCCGCTATGTCAGCATGTTCAGGAGTTTGTCAGAAGGTCTTCTTAAGGTTTTCATTTAATTAGCTCTTCAGGGAGAATTAAACTAGTATCAGAATTGCAAACAAAAGTAAGGCTAGTGAATAAAGTACAGTTTCAGGCTATCTTTTTCCTTTATTAATTTTAAGCAAAAAGTTGAGAACATATATTAAAACTAATTTTAGTGTGTTGTGTTAAGGTGCCAGCGAGATTTCAGATTCTTGTAAACCTTTAAAGAAAAGGAGTCGTGCCTCAACTGATGTAGAACTGACTAGCTCAGCTTACAGAGATACATCTGACTCTGATTCAAGAGGACTTAATGATTTACAGGTAAAGGCATATTGTTTCTCGCAGGGACTCGTTTGTTTAATCTTCAGTATAGTAGGCTTTTCAGCTGCTTATTGCTAAATATGTGACCGCTGTATTTTCTACAAATTTCATGTCTTTTATTGTCTAAAAAACTAAAGCCTAATCTTCTTTCTAATCCCCTCCATTGCATTGATATAAAAAAAGATACAATATTGCTCTACAAATTTTCCTACTTCCTTGTCTGGCAAAACATTGGTTTGGATCGCTGACTCAGTTTGCTCTTTGGAAGGTTGTTGGATTCTTTGGGAGTTGGGGGATGCTGCTGGATCTTGGTGTAAAACCGAGGTGTGGGGGAAAAGTTAGATGGATACCTTTGGGGTTTTTGCTTGTACAGGGAAAAGATGTCAAGAAGGCAGCACTTCTGGTATCGTTCTCATGAAGTTCAGCGACTTTCAAGGACCTTTGTATCTCGTGACATATTGAATGATCTTTTAATCGGTGGTGACGTAAATGTTTTTTCACAATGTGGTTGTCCTTTGCAAGTGTCTTGTTTGAGTGCCTTGGATTTTTCCTCTTTGTAGGGTAGTTTTGGAAAACGTTCAGACAGCCCATCAGCTACTGCCGATGCTGATGCTTCTGATGTGCAGTCGGTAGACTCTAGCTTATCGAGGAGAGGAACTGGAACAAATAAAAAAGACACTGTTTGTCAGGTAAATGATGGTACTGTAAAGAAATGAATGCTAAATCTGTATCGTCCATTTCTGTTAGTCTGAGCTGACAGACTTTTCAAATTGCACTACTTTGTTTTAACCATGTCTCGTAATTTGACATCTCAGATAAAATATCAAGGCTTTTAGGAGTTTTTATGCTCTGGAAATGATCCCTAAGCCCTCCTGCATGCTCAAAAGCTAGAAAGTGGTGTCTAATCCATAGCTGCTAGCAAAACTAGATCTCCTTTTCTGCTCCGTTCCAAGATTCCGGATGGTCTTTCAGGGTAGGGCAGAGTGGGAATTTTCCAGTATTCTGGAGAGAAAATCCTGGAATCTCTGGCCAGTTTTCTGGTCAATAGTAGGGGAACAAGCTGCTTTTGCTCTTCAGGTGCATGAGAAAATGAGGAGTCCAGATGGATCCTGTAGTGTCTCTCCTCTCCGTTACGAGAGCAAGATGCAGAAAGTGCTGGGATTGTCTTCAGCCCAGAGACTTACCAGGTCCGCCCGTGGGATGTAGGCCAGTTCTCCTGCCTTATCTTAGCTCTGAAGGGATTTCAGCCAGTTTCTGGTCTTTGTTAGCATCTGGTAGTCGTTTGCATCTAAGCATGTCAGGTACCCTTTGTTCTCTGACTAGCTCTCTGCTTGTTTAAGATCTGTGAGAGCTCTGGCGAGTCTCTGGTGTCCTGCGAGGGCGAGTGTTGCAGCGTCTTTCACCTGGAGTGTCTGGGCCTGAAGTCAGTGCCCGATGAGAAGTTCATCTGCACCGAGTGTAAAAATGGTGAGTGTGTTCCTGTCTCTGAAAAATGGGATTTCCCACTCTGCTAAGGAGCCATGTTCTGGTCTTGGGTTATTCTATTACTTTTTTTAACCTCTGAGGCCAGATTCTCATTTTCTGCTTGGCAAGTCCCTGGTAAGAAAAAAAGTGATAAACTACTTAGAGCTTTATTCAGAATAAGAGGCTTTTATGTTAACAGCAATTACATAGTTACTGTGGATTATAGTAACCAGCTTGCCTGGTCGAAGGGACGGAGCCTGTGTTGCTCAAACCAGTGTAACTGTTTGCTTCAGAGTTTTGTTTTGACAACACCTGTATCTCAGAGAATTGGCCGTTACAGTTGGGCTTCCTTATTCCTTCGTTTACAAGGAGAACATACGTGCTTTTCGTGCAAACTTCCTGGCAAAGATGTGAAGCGCTGTTCCGTCAACACGTGCGGTAAATTCTATCACGAGGCCTGTGTCCGCAAGTTCGCCACGGCGCTCTTCGAGTCGCGAGGCTTTCGCTGCCCGCAGCACTGCTGCACGGCCTGCTCCGTGGACAAGGACATCCACAAAGCAAGCAAAGGTGAGGACGGAGCAGGGGGACGCTCAGACGCATCGTCGCACTAACGGTGACTGTAACTCTGCCCTCTGTAATGCAGCGTGCAGCAGGGGTTTCCTTCTTAATGAGGTCATTAAATCTGTCGCGGGTGGGAAGAGGCAGCGTGCGGCTGCTGTTGAAGTATCCCCGGATCCACAACACTTCCGTTACCTGCTGTTGCCAGGTTTAATGGAAGCCGAGGGTTAGTAGTGCAAGACCAAAGGATGTGGTGTGGTGGGGGTTTTTTAAGATGGTTGGTAGTGGCCTTTAGAACAATTATTTTTCAAGAAAACCAGAATCCTTTTAGAAGTCAACCAAAATGTTTAAACAAGTAGACTGTAGAATGATTAAAACCATGTATTTTTTCTTAAGAGAGTTTAACAGTGAAAGTTAAAAGTTAATTTTTGTGAAACCTTTTTTTTCTAAATGTTTCTTTTTAACCTAGTACTCTGATTGGAATAAAAATCAGCCTTGCATCTGTCTGTGGTGCCTTCTGCCATATCCTGCCTCCAGGGTGACATGGTGCATTTTTCTGCATTTATATTGAACAGGTCGCATGGTGAGATGTTTCAGATGTCCCATTGCCTATCACTCAGGAGATGGCTGTATTGCGGCAGGAAGCTTGTTTGTGTCATCCCACATTCTCATCTGTAGTAACCATTCCAAAAGGAATCACTCCTCATCAGCTGTAAATGTAGGCTTTTGTTTCGTTTGTGCAAGAGGTGAGCACACTTGTTTTTTCCCCTGTTTTATAGTTCTGTGGTCACTTGTGCAGTTTAGTGATAAAAATAATGTGTTTCATAAAGAACTCCTCCCTTAGGGCTCTCTGGGATTTAAATGCTGCCTGTGATTTTTTTTTTTTTTTAATTTTTTTTTTTTTTTGTGTGTGTGTGTTTGGGGTTTTTTTGTTTTGGTCAACAGTTTTCATGAGACTTCCACTTGCTATTTTGGTCCATAATATTTGATACTCAGACACAGCGATAGGTACTCAGAAGCCCACTTGTTTTGCCAGTAGGAAAAGGTGGATGCCAAGCCCCCAGTTCCAGCCATTGCAAGCTGAGAATGGATGCTGTGTTATTCACTGTCCGTTAAGCGGAAGGGGATTCTTTCACCAGTCACAAACTTATAGCTGTTTAAATTTTTAAGGCTAAAGGTAGGATTTACTCATGAACTAGAAAAATTCATTTTAATTTATAACTACCATCACATTTGAGAACTTTGGAAGAGAAGCATTTGCAATACCGTATAAACAGGTTTCATGCTGGGATCTTCCATATGCCAAAGTTCTCTCTTTTTTTCTTTTTCCTTTTTTTCTTTTTTTTCCACTTGTTACTTTTATGGCTCTTAAGTCACTAGTCTTCTGCCAGCTAGCAGGTTGAAAAGCTTCGGTGTATCAGTTGCTTTAGTCTCATAATGCAAAAATATCATTATTCTCTCAGATTGATCGGAGTGACGTGGTTAGCTGTTTGAATAATAATTCGTATCTTATACAGTATTTCAGAATTGTTGGATGTATTCTTTTGAGCCCCTTTGAGAGTCACTAGTAAGGAAGTGAAAATGAGATGAATCCTGGAGTTTACTTGTTTTCACTTGTGTTCATTCGGTTGGAGGTTTAGTATGAGAAAGGTTGCCTTGAATTTGCAAGAGCAGAGTAGTAATGAAAGATCTCTGAATAGGAAGGGAAAGATGGTGCCAGGATAATTTCCTTTCTACCTCTCTTCTTTCTTTCCCTTTTCTCATTTTTAAGTAATTTAGGAGCCATCACAAAGGATCAAGTTTAAAATAGAAAAAAAATTCAGAAGCTCAGAGAGAAACAGTAACTTTTAGAATGAGCTTTAGAAAAGCTCCTCTGAATGGGTAAAAAGACGTGTACAGCATGGTTCAGTGTTTCTCCTTGTGTGGGCTTATTTGGACATTTTGGGGCCTCCCCAAAACCGGATATGCGTGATGTGAATCACATCGGCGTTGCCTGAATGTACCCCTGCAAATTTGACGTTGTGTGTGTCTATATGCTCTTTTATTTTAGGTCTTTAGGTAGCCTTATGTATGTTCTGTGTTTAATTTTGCTTGATAGTGTTACTACACGTACAGTCTGAACAACAAAACCAGGCCCGTTGCCGTGTCTTTGAAACGCAGCAAGGTGCGGAGGTGTGAGGGAGTGTTCTGGGAGCAGGGGGGTGCTCTGTGGCGTTCCGCGGCGGGTGCGAGCGCTGAGGAAAACCGACACCCAGCCTGCAGTGTCACTGATTGAACCAGTAGTTATGTCCAAAAGCCCAACCTAAATAGGTGGAAAGAAGTTGTTTGTTTTCTGGAGCTGGAGCAGAATCACTAAAAGCCATTTCTGTGGTAGGTAGAGCAGTTCCATCATGTTTTCAGTACTTTGGGGTTTTTTATCTCAGTAGTCTGGAGTCAGTCTGGTACCAGGGTCAGACAGAGGTTTGTGACAGAAGAGTTTCTGTGGGTCTTCCCAAGATTCCCTAATCTGGAATGTCGGATTAGAACTGTCTCTTGGCAAGGGCCAGCAGAGGCTTTAGTCTGCCGCTGTAAGTGTCCACGGGAAGGTCGATGTCTGGTGCTGCTGCTCCGCTGCGGCGTGAGGTCGGTGTGGGACCTCAGCCAGGAGGGGACGGCGGTGCGAGTGTCGCTGCCCTCGGTTCTGGAGGCTGTGTTTGTCCTCAGCTGGGAATGCGGAGCTGTGGCCGGCTTCTGCCCTCGGGCTTCTCCTGAACGTTCTGTTTCCTGCCAGTTTCAAAACACTGTTAGGCTGTAGTATCCAAATACATTGCACGGTACGGAGCGGCTGCATTTCTCTGCAGGTGTGCTTTGTTAAACCTGGGGCCAGCTACGGCAGATGCCTGAAGCTGACCTAAGATCCAGATCAGAGCAGAACCTACTTAGATTATAGATCTGCCATAGTTTGTTACAGATGCAGATGAAGGTGAACCTCTTTGGGAATTTTTTCTCCAAGTTTTGGCTACTTACTCTGTGACACAAAGGTGTGAAGTTAGAGGCCTCCTATTTCTCCTGGGTAGAACCTATTTAAAAGCTTTATGAAAAGGAATACCTGCTATTTGGCATCCCTCTTTATATCCAACACAGAAACAGGAATTTAGGAGTAGAGTTCCAAAACTGAATTACAATAAAGGAGTCTTACAGTTGCTGAAGATGCAGACCTGCATTTGTTTCTAAAAAATAAATGACAGGCAGAAGAAAACTTTCATGTTTGTTTTTTTTTTCATTTGACATTGTTTTAGTAATTCTGTTTATAACTGAATCTAGCTTCATCAGAGATGAAACTACAGAAGTCTGTATTTTCTCCTGGCAATATAAGTAACCCCTGAACCCCGGCAGATGGAATTTCCTGACCTGTATGTTCACCGAGTCTTAGTTACGAGAACTTGAAAAGTTACAAACCGCTACCACTGACTGAATCCTCTGTATTTTACAGCAACTACGTACTTGTTCTTCTAGAAAATTTTTGTGGGGTTTGTTTCTACTAGGCATAGCTGGAATCGGGAGCCAGTGTGCTTCACCGAAGAAAGATTGTGTGAGGTTTACATTTAGCAAACCCCCCCGGATGGGTTGAATTGGGTCCTGTCTAGTCATATTGGTCAGCGTGAGGGACATAAGGTGAGGACAGCGTCTGTGGCAGCAGCACACAGTACCTGCTCAGAAGGCAATGGGGAACTGAATGCTTTAGAAACACTTGGGCATCTGGATGTGAGAATGGTTATTTAATTAGTTTTAGCTGATGTCGAGAAACTTTGTATTTAGATGCAAAGCGTTACTGAAGTGAGAAAATGCAGATGAGACAATCTATAAAATATACAAACTTGCTTATCATGAGGTGCTGCAAATATGGTATATTTTAAGACTTCCCATTCACCTTCCTGAAATATCCTTCATTAAGCACGTTAGAGTTCACCTAATTGCATGTGTAGGTCATACTTGTTTTAGGACTCCTCCTGAGGACGTGCTCTCCAGGTAGGCTGATGCCATTCTCCTTACAGCAGTGTTTTAGGCACCCCATTTCGAAAGCTTCTCTACAGCACTCAGCTCTGCGTGTGTCCCACGAGGGAAAGAATTGGTGGCTGTCTTGGTAGCTCATCTTTCGTGCCTCTTTGGGTCTCAGTTGCTCTGCTCTTCCCATGAATTACTGGCCAAATGCTTCTGATCTGTAGCTGTGGGGCTCTCGCCTGGGCTGCCTGGCTCTTTGGAGCGATGAAGAAAAACTCTTCTTGGTGGGGAGGGACAGAGAGATGCAAACACGTCGTTCACAATAAAGGCGTCTGGGAGAACAGAGAGCTCCAAAGTAGCTGTGGGAGGGCAGGCGTGGTGGGGCTTCACTTAAAAACAAGCGGCATAGGGCAGAACTTTCATCTGTTCTTTCCCCTCTGGTGCCTTGCAGAATCGCTGACCCCCCCTTGATATTTTTTTTTTCGACACAAGTATAAAGGCAAAACACTGTCATAGATAAGATTTTAGTCAGATTTGTAGTTAGTGGGATGGTGAGCTCTTGTGTACAACATCTGCGTTTTCAGTTTGTAGCCCCAACTAACAGCATGACCCTTCCGTGACCGTCATCCCCCAGCTCTTCAAATGAGCTTGCTTTTTCCATTTGGGGGGGGGGGTGGTGTCACACAGATTTCAAATTGGTTGCTTTTCTTGTGCTTTTTTATAAATGCACAAATTAAGGGTAGAAGCACAACTGAAATTCCACTTAGAAGCAGCTTATTCATCATAAGTTATTCCAGTTAAGTTTAATTTAGTCTCTCCAACATAAAGCCTCTTTCTTAGTGAAGAAACTTTCTGTCAGACTTTTCTTTTTCTTCATTTTATCTTTTTTTCATTCACACATATATGCATTAGAGGTGTTCATTTGGTTTATTTTATTTTCTCCTTTATGGAATCATGGGTAGTTTCATTGCAACTCATCTCTTTCTGTTTGTTTCGTATAGGGTTGGTAGTGCAGGATCATTCAGACCCCCTGTTCAGTTCATATGCCTATAAGTCCCACTACCTACTGAATGAGTCAAATCGTGCTGAGTTGATGAAATTACCTATGATTCCTCCTCCTTCGTCAGCTTCCAAAAAGAAATGTGAGAAAGGTAACCAAAATAGTTTCTTTCTCTTTAATTTACTTTCGCTTTTTCTATTATTTCTCTCTCTTTAAATCAAACAAGAAATGTCTGCTTGTCGAGCACCTCTTACTGCTTTTCAGTGAACTTCACTCATTGATTATTGTGAGCGTGTGTTCATGTTGTTGGCAATTTTTTTTATTACAAAAGGGCTTAAAATAATTGCTGTCACTAAATTCTCCTTGAAAGAGGTTAAATCATTTTGTACCTGGCCCAGGCTATTCCAGCTTCAGGGCAGCTATTTCTGCAGTAACGTGAAGAGGAGGCAGGTAGAGCTTGGTGTTGCAGTTCAGTACTCGCCAGGGTGACGTAACCAGCTTCTTAAATTGGTTTCGTGTATGGAAGAAAGGGGGTGCTTGTTTCAGATCTTCTAGGCAGCTTATGCAGAGCCTGAGCGAAGAGAGGGTCCGTCAGGTGGAGCGGGGTGGGTGGCGTGTCCGTCCCGAGGATGAGGATGGCCGAAGGGGGAAGCAGTGAGGCTCTGCCTGCACGTGCGTCCATCAGTCCTTGGGCCTCGCGTTGTGCCTCTGCTCGCCTGAGCCAGCCAGGGCTGCTCCCCTCTGGTGGGACTCGCCTGGGCCAGCCAGGGCTGCTCCCCTCCGGCGGGACGGGACGGCCACTCGCCCCCCGGAGCAGCCGGAGGGCGGGGGCAGGCGGGGGCCGGCTGTCCCGCGGTCATCCGGCGCGGGTGTGCCGCGGCAGCTCACCGTACCTGACGGGGACGTAACTCTTGTCTGTATCAAATACTCAGATGTAATATTTTATTCCCCACAGAAATTTGATTTCCCGAGAGTGTTCAGAAACGGTGCCCCATTAACCATTCTGAAGTTAGGTTATTTTGAACGTTGCTAGATTGATGGCTTTCGGTAGTTCCTGTAATTCCTGAAAACAAAAATTATTTTGAGCCCTCTGCTTAGCTTGAGCAATATCTTACTAATGCATCCTGAGAGCAAAGTGTTGGGTTTTTTTCTTGCTTAGCACTGAAAGTTTTGTGTTTGATTTTGTTTGATTTTTGCATCTCTTGGCATTTTACCATGTCGGATAATGTTTCAGTACTTTACACTGGCTCTGTATTTCCTCTGAAATAACATTTGGCAAAAAACATTTTAAAAGGTAAAATTTTATTATGGGTTTGGGGAGCTCTGGAAAATCCGTATCGTTGGATTTTACTGGCTTTTAGCAGAGGAAATACAGTATTGGTCATGCAACCGATTTGTTTAAGGAATGCTCGTTGTGACATGCAACAATCAATTAATGCAATGATATTTTTGAAAGTCTATAGGTGGACCAGATTTTCTGATAAATGTTTGAAAGTTAGTATTCACACTTTTGATACTGTGATTGAAAATTGCTTCAAATACTCTCAAGTCTCTCCCAGATTTTCCATCTGGGACACAAAAACTTGTTAATTTTTAAAAATATTTATATATCTATAAAAATGTGTATCTATATTTTTTATACTTACATATATAAAATATTACAATACGTGTAATGTATCAAGTCTTACTGTATGAGCTGCTTTGCTGAGGGTGGCTTAGAGATGTGCTGTGGCTCTCCACATTTAATACATCTGCCAAAATATAAGCCAGCCAAAAGAACTTCTGTCCAAATAAGTGTGAACTTCAGAAATTAACACGAACCACTGCACTAAGGTTTCCTTTGTGCGCAAAAGGAACTTTTGGGATGGGGACAGCTTGTGTGGTGTCTCATTCTGCACTATGTACTGTGCTCATACTGCTAAGCTTTTCTTTTTGTGGAACAAACACAATAATCATGACAATTCTTTTATCATGTCCTTGGTACAGAAAAGCATTGATCAACCTATAGGCTGTGGGGTTTTTTAACGCACACTAACTGATTGCTGGGGGATTCAGTCATAACGATGTTGATTGAAAAAGTGATTCTTAAAAATTTGGTTATTTGTCGTTGTTTTGGCCGTCACCAAAGAAACAAAAGCTAGCGGCACTGCTTTCAGGTGCAGAGCTTCCGGGGGGGGGGGTTGCTCCCCCTGCCAACTTACCTCACCTTTAGAAAATACTCGGCTGCTTTTTTGTGTCTCTGATGCAGCTGAGAGTCACAACTCGTACGTTAGATGGTTGCACTGCACAGTCTTTTTTAACCAACATTAAGTTTGACTTGATCCCTTTCTTTTGCCATTTTTTTTCTGTGGGGCGAAGGAGAATGTGGAAGGGATGATTTAAAGTGAATGTCAGTGGCTGTGCACAGGGGGAAGCAAACGCTTACTTCTATAAACCAAGCAGGATTTCTTTGTTTAAAGGTGGAAAACTGTTGTGCTGTGAGTCCTGCCCAGCTTCCTTTCACCCTGAGTGTCTCAACATAGAAATGCCTGAAGGATGCTGGAATTGCAATGACTGTAAAGCTGGCAAGAAGCTACGTTACAAGCAGATCGTTTGGGTCAAGCTTGGAAATTACAGGCAAGTTCACTATTTTTGTTTAGTGTTTTGCGTGGTTTTAATGTACTATAGAATTACAGGAAGATAAAGCAGCTCAGTCTTCGTAAACAAGGATTAGAAATACAATAATTCATCTACTTTGTGTCAGACATCGATGTCGCCCTTGAAATTAAGTTCTCCTGCTTTTTCCAGGCAATGGTGGATACTTGGTTGCGTTTACATTTGCTCTGTGGAGCGTAATAGCGATATGGAAGAGCGGGGGCTGTCTTGTAGAACCAACATGTCCCGGGTTGTGTTTGCTGTTAGTCACTGCAGGAGGCCGGGCGGTTATAGGTGACCTCACAAGTCCGCTCTCGTGCCACGGATGTTCTTAAAAGGCTTTTGCAAAATTTGGAGTAAGAACTTCTCTTGTGTTTTGCAAGGATTGCCAGAGAGAGCCTTGCTTGCACAAAGGAGGAGTTAATTTCTTCAAGTTAGGCAAACTCAGAAGCTAAGGCTATGGTTCAGGCAACTTATATTCTTTTTTTTTCTACCTTTCAGGTGGTGGCCAGCAGAGATCTGCAATCCCAGGTCTGTGCCTCTCAACATACAGGGCCTCAAACATGATATCGGGGACTTCCCAGTATTTTTCTTTGGTTCACATGACTACTATTGGGTACACCAGGGCAGAGTTTTCCCTTATGTTGAAGGAGATAAAAGCTTTGCTGAGGGGCAAACTAGTATTAACAAGACCTTCAAGAAAGGTAAAATCAAACAAAGTTTATAGTGGTTTATGACAAAAATTCCACGTGTTTGTGTCTCCATCACCACTTAACCTGCATGGGAATATTATGTGACTAGTGTTCTGTGTTCACGTAAAATTGCAAACATTATGTAGATCCCTTGACTGCAGATAAAAAATATGTTTCTTTAAGTGCCTACTCATTGTGTTTGTTGTGGGCAAGTTCAATTCTGCCACAAACTGGGAAATGTTACGATGGAGCTTGGGCTCTGCTGCATGGGATCGTTGTCCAGTATCTCAGTACCTACTGAGAAGTACCTGATGATAGATTCATTATATACTGCAATAACTCATTTTTAGCCTGTGTTTTTGTTTATAGAGTTCTATTCCCAGCTTTAAAAAAAAAAAAAAAAAAATACATACGTGTATATGTTTGATTAACAGCAGCTGGTGCTAATTGCTTTCCATTCTGAACTCCCTTGCACAGCACTTGAAGAAGCGGCAAAGCGCTTCCAGGAGCTGAAAGCACAAAGAGAAAGCAAAGAGGCATTAGAAATTGAAAGGAATTCAAGGAAACCTCCACCTTATAAACACATTAAAGTGAGTTGGCTTCTTTCTTTTCCTGTTTTTATTCTGTGAGTGGGTAAGCTATGTATTTAAACCAGTATTTGCAACAATCCAAGCTTAAGGAAATTCAAGTAAATCATTTTGCTGTTCTTTTCAAGAATCTTCTGTTCTGTCTTACAGTACCGTAAAACGTTCTTTTAGCAGAGTATTTGTGAAGGAGTTAACAGCTGAAGAACAGTTTTACCTGAGGTAGAATTTTGCTGGTGGCAAGTGCATCTGGTGTGTCTTAGACGCCAGCTATTGCAACTTGCTGAACTTTGTTAACTTTGTTAGGCTTAGTTGGAAGAAATCCCAGTAATGTACTTGATAAACTTTGTGTGCTTTGAGTTCCTGAAACAGTAATTTTACTGGGGAGAGACTCACGCTGTACTGTCTGGAGTCAGGACTTTTAATATTCTTGGCTTAAATCTCTTGCTGCTGGCTTCTCTGAACAGTGTGTCCCCAGTTAAGTGAGCAGCAGTGGCAGCCACCGTCTGTAAAAGCACGTGTGTGTGTCTGTGTGTGTGTGTGAAGTGCAGGAAGTGTTCTTGTGGTGACACACTGTCCTTCGAAAGGGTCTAGAGGAGAAATAGCGAGGTGTTCGTTATCTTCTTGCTTTCTCGTGTCAGTTGATGATTGGTCTCCAGTAAAGCTGTTGGTCTGTGTTCTTCGTGCATTGTCTCCATAATTCTTTTCTTCCTTTGTGCCAGTCCAACAAGGTAATAGGGAAGGTTCAGATCCAGGTGGCTGATCTGTCAGAAATCCCTCGCTGTAACTGCAAGCCGTCGGACGAGAACCCCTGCGGCCTGGAGTCGGAGTGTCTGAACAGGATGCTGCAGTACGAGTGCCATCCCCAGGTGTGCCCCGCCGGAGAGCGGTGTCAGAACCAGTGCTTCACCAAAAGACTCTACCCTGACGCTGAAATCATAAAAACTGATCGACGTGGATGGGGCCTCAGGACAAAAAGGAATATTAAAAAGGTAGAATTATGAAGGACAAAGGTTGCGTGTGGTTTTATGTGAAAACACTGCAACTCTGTGCACCTTAAGCAAGCTCATAGAAAAATTTCAGCACTTGGAAGTAAATGCTTTGTGTGAAAAAGAGGTGAAACTTCTGTAGGTGATGGTGAAACCTGCTTAGTTGTTTTGACAGAAACGTCTTAACTTTGATACTTAGAGAAGAAAAGCTCGTTCCAGGTGATTGTGACTTTGAATTCTGTTGGCGGAGGGAAGGGCGTGCTGTACCTTTCAGTACTCTGCGGTTGTTCCTGTCCCAAGTACCTGGTGAATTTTTATAGCAGGTTTTGGGGTGTTTTGTGGTGGAGCTCCTGGGAATTTAATGTGCAAACTTCATAAACGCATTGGTGTCCTGTAAGAGCTTTACGGAAAACTGTTGATGGTTCTGTTGAATTGTCCAGGTGTTCCCAAACACACAGGCTGAACTGAGAGCAACTTGGCCATGAAGGGACTTTGTTTTTTTTCCCTTTAATTTGGGCTAAAATTTTCAGAAGCATCTAAATGACTTTTATCAAGTGAGTGTGCATTAGAGAAGACTCAGACTATTCCAAAGGACAGATTGGCCTTAACACGTACTGGGCTGCTGAGTCACTGAGGTGGCTTACCTCAGAAAGGTGACCCGAATTGCCTGATTGCCACCCTTGCCCTTTCCATTTGCCACTTTGGTGTTTGGGTTTGACCGCTGCGGGCGAGGGCGCGCAGGGAGGTGTCGCTGCCTGCAGCCTTCAGGCCGTCTCTGGAGTCGCTTGCCCTGGCGGCTGCCCCTTGTTACCGCGTCAGTACTGCACGTGACGAGGTGTGCTCGGTGGGCACGGAGGGTTTCAAACAGCTCTTCTTAACCGTGTGTTAAACCATCCGCAGCTGGCTGGCTCGATGAAGTGGTGCCCAGAGTGCTGAGTGCTGGCTCCCTTCTCTCAGGGTATCAACCGCGGCCCAGCTCTTCTGAATTTCCTTAGGGAACAGTTGGGAACACGCTGCTGGCCTGGAGGGCTACTTTTAAACGTGGTTTTTAGTGATTTAATTTTTTTAAATTTACAATTTTTGTGTAATCTGTATTTCATTAAAACTTTATTACTGCAAATGTTCTGAGTTTATTGACTACTAAAAGTCCTAATAAAAGTGAAGTATGTAGTGGAAATACTTGCCATGGTAATAGTTCACGTTTCCTTAGGAGTCTGAATGTTGTCTCGTTGTAAAGAGAAGGCATGAAACCTTAACGGGTTCTGGAGAACTGCCAGAGAGGGCTTGTGTAGGGAACACAGAACAGTGCTTGGCTCTGCTGCCTTTTTATTTCAAGTAGGCTCATTGCTTAGGCCGCAAATACCTGGTGCACATGCCCACTTCTTGCCTACTAGATGGTTAAAGTTCAATGGTTTTTGTGATGATTAGAGTATATTCTTATAGGAAATGCTTTTTTCTGTGCTGCTTCCCTTTACTGTCACAAGAAATAGTAAGCGTGGATTTCTTAATTTTATTTTCCTTTACTTTTCAGGGTGAATTTGTGAACGAATATGTTGGTGAGCTAATTGATGAAGAAGAGTGCAGATTGCGGATCAAACGTGCACATGAAAACAGCGTAACCAATTTTTATATGTTAACTGTAACAAAGGTAAATATTACGTCTTGTTCAGTATAAACTGTCGGGGCAAAATACTGGCAGAGGCATCGTTCCATGTTTGATGTTATCCTCCTACTGGCAACTAACTCTGCAGGGAAAACTTACCACTTTTAACTAATTTAAAATAAGTATCTTTTACTGCCTAAGGCATTAGTAGTCACTTGTGAGCAGGAAACCTTTTTGTGTTTGTGAGTACTAAATACGTCTGTCTTTTTTTATTTGCAGGACCGGATAATAGATGCTGGCCCAAAGGGGAATTATTCTCGTTTTATGAACCATAGTTGTAATCCAAACTGTGAAACACAGAAATGGACGGTGAATGGTGACATTAGAGTTGGGCTGTTTGCTCTTTGTGACATTCCTGCAGGTAAAAAATGGCCCTATTTTGCATGTATACTTTGTCTTGAAACAGCCAAGTTCCTAACCTGGCCATGGGTTTTTTCTCTGAAGTTACTTAATGCCAGTGATGTTTATGGGAACTTTGTCGCTCATTGGAGCGGAGGCACATATTTGAGTTCAGCTTGAGCAGGGACCTTAGTTCGCAATAGTGTGACGCTGAGAGCTGCTGTTAAAGCTGACTGGAGGGTTTGCTGCTAAGTCCAGTGTTAACTCTGTCGTGTAAACACTTACATAGCGTTGGTGCTTTGACCAGTCTTTGTCTAGTGTGGCACTACCTTTCCATGTTGAGTATTTTACCTGATCTGTCGTTTTAACTGGCTCTGTATGATAGTACAGCTGCTGCTTGTGTCTAATCCAGGCAGAATTGGCCACTTGCAGAGGGTATTAAATCGAGGCACTCTTTCAAGCTTGCCCTTAAAACATCTTGCTGCCAGGTCTCACAGACTGTGGAGAGATAAATGCTAATGAAATGTCGTTGTCACGAGCCTGTCTTTCCTCAGTGTCCCTGGGGGTGAATTGTTTTTCTTTAACTTTTAGGAATGGAATTAACATTCAATTATAACTTGGATTGCCTGGGCAATGGCAGGACCGAATGTCATTGCGGAGCAGAAAACTGCAGTGGTTTCCTAGGAGTGCGTCCCAAGGTACATGGATGGAGAGTGAAGCTTCTCTTCCCAAATCCAGAGATCTAGTGAGAGCAGGGCAAAGAGAGGGTTTTGTTTTATTTAACTTTTTACATCTTTGTAATACTTTCCACCCTTGAAAGTCTCTAAAGATTTTAGTTACGCGCTGTAGTGCTGTTGTGTCTAGGGTGAAGTTAATTTACCGCATTGTGTTAATTCAGATACATGTGGACGGGCATTTCTGGCTTTTATCGTTTAAAAACATTTTTTGAGTGGATTTAATTTAAGCACAGTTCATACAAATCGTTACCCAAAGTTGATTAATTTTAAAGCAAGGGTTTTATAAAGTGACTGTATGCTGTGACCTTTGTAATTGCTAGACAGCATTTGCAACGGCAAATGAAGAGAAGGTGAAGAATGCAAAATTAAAGCAGAAGAAACGGAAAATAAAAACAGAACTGAAGCAGATGCATGAAGACAACTGTTTCCAGTGCGGAGATGGGGGAGAACTGGTCATGTGTGATAAGAAGGACTGTCCCAAAGCATACCACCTCCTATGCCTTAACCTGACTCAACCACCTTTTGGTAAGAGCAGTCGTATGGCTTCCTACTCACCTCTTCCTTCCTGCAGCAGGACAGTGTTTACCTGAAATGCAGGGTTTATTTACATTAAATGCAGCGTTTTTGCTTTTGCAATACCACTGATTTTTAGAAATACATCAGGTGGCAGTGTTCCTAAATAGAACCGATGGACAGAGGCGCATTGTAATACTTTTTAATGTTCTTGTTGCATCTCTTTCTTGGATCAAATATCTTCCTCTTATTTTGATTGAAATATAAGCCTCATCTTGATGTCCCAAGGTCACCGAGCACAAATCAAATGACAGTTCAAACCACTGACGTACCAAGCATGATGCGTAGGGCTCAATTAATCAGTAAATGTGTTTAAATTATCTACTGTAACCTGATGGCACTTATCTTCTATTTGGCTTTTTCCATGTTAAGGCATAGCTTTTTGTAGCTGGGGCTCAAATTACTCGGCAATACTACACCTTAATACGATTGCAGGATTTTGTACATGTCCATATCTCTTTAATCTTCCCTATTCCAAAGACTTCAGTGAAAATAATTGGAAGTCCGGTTTAGTCTATGATTAAATTAACCAGAAGGCTGCCACAAATGAAGTTGAATCTCTCGGGTGCCTTTTCAGCATATTAGGAACATGGAAGCTGTCCTCAAAATAGCTTATTTGCTGGAGAAAGAAGTGCTAGCATCTTGGCACCAAGAGCAACTTGAGTTGTTTTTTTTTTTTGATTGGCCTCATTCTCCTTTGACGTTCGGGGTGGGGGGTGTCCTGACCCAGACAGGCCAATTACAGCTTCATTAGAGGTCTGGAGTCCCATCCTGGGGCTGTTCTCACTCTTGGGGACGCGGCTCTCGACGCACTGTCCCTGTGAAGGAGGGTGCTCGCTGGTTCCCAGCAGTGGCCCGGCCAGGAGGGACCAGCGAGGCGTGGACAGCAAGAAGCTTCGGAGGTTCCTTTTTTGCGCTGCTCAGTATTAATTACCTCCGTGGTCCGAGAGTTCAGCACATGGTCACACAAATACATGTCTGAATGGTTTGGGGGATCTGGGGGTTTCTGTGCTCAACCGTATTTTTACACAACTTGTTCTTCTCTGAGCCATTTCTTGCTTATTTTTCAAAACTAACGCGTTCAGTCTCCTACACTGAAGGACGCTGTGGGTGAACTGAAACTTAACGTGGAGATACCGGACTGAGCGAGTGCTGTGCCCCGATCAGTAAGAGATGCTCACAAATCAGAAAAATGTACAAACCAGACTCTCCGTCTTGGAAGGACATTTGGTGTCCTGATGCCAAAGGAGGTTGATCTAACTGTTTTAAGCTTTGGTTATGCATGCAGCAGTGTTTTGAGCCAAGTGAGACCTAAAAAATGCAAAATGAGTAAGAACTGTTTCCAGTCAGGTTCTTGTAAATGAGAAGCAGAAATAGCAGCTACAGTAAGAGCTGATTTTTCTGAACTTGTTTGCGTTCATCTGAACAACTACAACATGGAGTGAGGGTTAAAGGCCAGTGCTGACCCCAGAATGCACTAATTTCAGCTTCCTGTCTCTCTTTTCTCCCTTCCCCTCCCATCCTCAGGAAAGTGGGAATGTCCGTGGCATCAGTGCGACGTCTGTAGCAATCCTGCAGTTGCATTCTGTGAGTTTTGCCCTCACTCATTCTGTAAAGATCACGAGAAGGGAGCCCTGGTGGCATCAGCGTTGGATGGCCGTCTCTGCTGCTCCGCACATGACCCCAAATCTCCTGTGGCACCCGAGTACTGGAGCAAGATAAAGTGCAAATTGGAACCACAGAATCCCGTAGAAGAAACAAAGGAGTGAATTTGGTTAAAAACAAAGAAGGGAGGGGAGAAGAGGGGCAAACAGGCGATGAACTTGAAGAGACTGCTATGTCACATTCAGTCTTTGTCATCGGAGCCGTCGTGCGTGAGCTGGGAACGGGACCATTTAATCTTAGCAAGCAGAAGCAGGCAGTAGTGTTTGTTTTTTATTGTTTGGTCTTTCTTTTACCCTTGAATGTGCTACAGCAGCTCTTACTGTTGGAAACCAGAAACATCTTGGCCTTCAAAGAAAAATGTAGACCTTTTGACAGTGAAAAGAATATTCTGTTTAAAATATGTTCTTTGAGTGTAGAAAGCAAAGCATAGAAACATATTTATTTATTTAATTTTTAAAGGGTGTTGAAGATCTGGTTTTGATCAGTCAACGTGTCTTTAAAAACAAAATAACAAAGCCAACATAACTTTTATGTCTAGTTTATGAAAAGAATAAAGCCTCCCCACTCTGTGTAACATTGAGATGCCATAAAGACAGATGTGGGTTTCAGACCAGGTGACCCTGAAATGCCTCCATTCCGTACTTTATTTTAAAGGCATTTTGAGAAGGTAGGTTATGTATCATGTTAACTTACGAATATTATTGTAAAGCTTTTCCTGTGAGAAATCAGGTGTAGGACTTCTTGGGAGTGCTTGTAACACGAGATCTGGCGTTGTTGAAGGAGAGCAGAAATCATGGTTCCTTGCTCGAGGGCTCTAATCTGTGTTTGCAGACAGGTGGAGACTCAGAAGGAGCTTAATTGCACAGTGGTCATTTCTTTATCCCGCCTCATTTGGAAAACCTTCCTAGTTAGGAGAGCCTCCCAGCCTCGCTCACCTACTGCAGCACACTCAGAACTGAAGTCCTGATCCTGCCCGTGGGAGCTCTGCCACCGACTTCTTTAGGTGGAGGATTGTTCTGTGCGTACGTATCTGTCATCTGCCAGGTCTGCGCTTGCTCTGTGGCCATTATACTGGGGGATTCTTTAATGCTGCCTTCTCAGGCTCCTGTTAGCTTCAAAGAAGATCGGAGTGCTTAAGGAATCTGACCCATGTGCATGTTTGTTTTGATTGAATGTTTAGATTTTTTTTTTTTTGCTGAGAGAGATCTTCTAACTTCAGTCTTCATTGGAGCTTAGAAAAATCTCAGCACTTTTTCAATGAACAGGGTATTTTCTGTCTGGGTAACGGGCCGTATTCACAGCAGCCAACCTCAGCCTCACGGGACAGCTCTCTCTTGGATTTCCTCTGTTAATCAGTAGAGAGACAGGCTCCTTCAGTGAGGCTTTTGAAGTGGCTTAGGTGGGCTCCGGCTCCAGATTTTGTTTTCAAAACCTATCCTCCTCCATTTCTTGTGCGAGGAGCCTAGGGGGACTAGTTTCTCCAGGCTGACGTTAGTCTTCGGTGAACCTCCTCCCCTAGCCCACAGTCGTACAAAGCGCTGGGCGTCTCCCCCTGCCCTGGGATAGTTAAGAGTGTACTTTTGACCTGTATACTGATACTAGCTAACGTCGTGCTAGCTTTTTGCTAATGGGTATTGAAAATAATCCTGAATGAAAAGAAATAATACCAAGTGTTGGTGGCATCAGGCTAAATGAAGCCTTTGAGTTAAGGATTAAGAATCTTGTCTCTGGAAAACTGCTTACATAAACCTACAGGAACATGGTGACTTCTCAGTTCAAGAAAATAGTAGGCTGAAAAAGTACAGGTGGGATTTTAGAACGTGTCTTGCCTCTGGTTGGTGTCCTTCTCGTCCTCAAATTTACGGGAGGGAAGTTTTTTTGCGTGCAATTGTAAAATTACAAAATACACTACAATCTCTTCAAGCAGCTACTGTGCCATTTAACTGATCTGGCGGTTCATCTTCTGGCCGTCTGCAGCAGATGCCTCTCCGACAGACTCGGGGTGTCTCGGGTGGCATAACTGTGCAGATCTCTCGTGGGTCAGTTCATGGTACAGGGGGCTGGTGGGATCTCTAAAGCACTTCATCTTGTGGTCCGTACTACAGTGAATGTCTGAAACACTAATCTTGCTTGAAAGCAGTGCTATATTTTGGTATTTTTTACAAAAAAAAATTTACAAAAAGGATTTTATTTTTCTTAACATTTTATGTGATAAATGTCTCTTTTTAAGCTCTTACTGGGGGTGTTTAACCTTTTCAGAAATTCCAAACAGCTCTTGCTACAGTGTCTGTAAGGCCTGATGTGTTTACTTTATATTATTTATTAGGCTTGGTAACGTTCAAATGATTTTTCTCTTGGGAAGTCAGAGCATTCTGAACATTGCAGATACGCTGTCATGTGAGTGCACCTGCATACGTTTTTCATTCTGTGTCCGTGGTGACTTACTGACGGGAGGGAGATGGTGTGGTGGCACCGCAGCGCCCTCGGGAGCGTTTGCCGTGGCGGGGAGCAGGCGGGAGCCTCGACCGTCCGTCGCCACGAGGGACGTGCTGCTGGGACGTGCCGCTGCGCTCAGATGGCAGAACATGGGAAGGTTCAAAGAAGGCTTAAAAACTTGTAAAATGCTGTGAATTGAGGCCTGCTGCTACTCCTGTGCCATGCCACTTGATGTCTTGGTTAACTTTGTTTTCAAACTTCTTACAGGTGCTCCTTTTTTCCACCAAATAAAAGATTAATAATAGCCAACAGCTGGGCTTGGACTTAAAAGGGAAAATAGGAGATTGGTTTATAAGCTTGTACAGCTTGCAAACAAAACGTCTGAACTGGATTTCGTGCTATTGGAGAGAAGGTGAATCTTTCAAAAAACTTTAACATTCTGAGATAAGGAAATACCTAATTCAGAGTATCTTGGTAACTGCGGGGGGTTTGTTCTGTATGCCAAACACAAAATGTTAAAATAGACATTTTAGCCACATCTTTGCAAACTGAATCTCAATAATGCAATTCCTTTGTAAGGAAAAGATTTAACAGCTCTTCCGATTAATTGGCATCAGCAGAGGGGGAGTCAGCTGCTGAATTAAATTTGTGTGGTCTCTAATATTGGACAGTTTGGTCATTTCAGGCTGAGGCAGGAATCGCCACAGAACTGCTGGTGATTTTGGTTGGGAACTTCAATCTGCTGGTTAAGACTGTCCGCTGTTCCCTAACTGGAATGCCCCGTCACACTTTTTTCCCTTTTGTTTTAAATTTTTGAGATAGCACCGCGCTTCTGGCGAACACCTGACTCCAGCTCTGTCTCCTGGGCGCTCTGTATAGTGCAGTGTCGGAGCTGCTCTGCAAAGTTAACGGGATGTTGTTGTTTACTGGAGCTTTTACTCTACGGTTCGCACCTTAGCACAGCGCAGATGCTCTGCAGACCGTGGCCAAACGGTGCAATGGCTGGTTACTACCGTTTTCTAAATACATGGTGCAAGCATTAATTATTGTAGCGTTCAGATTATTAGTCTAGACTTGTCCTATCAATAGACTGTTGAAGGCATTTGCAGCTCAGGAAGGATAACGTTAAAGGCAATTTGTGGGCAAATTACCTTCTTTGGTCACTATCATGGTCTTAAAGAATCTGTTAAAATGGAGTAATAGGGCTGGAATGTTTAATTTTGGCCTTCTAAAAAACTTCTTGTATCTTAATTTCAGGATAGAATGGGAAAGACACAATTACTAGACGTAATTAACAATGAGCATAAAATCTGTATATATTGAAACTTTACAGAAATATGTGGGTAGGGTGGGGGAGGAGGGTGGGAGGGGGGATGTCCAACGCTGGTACGAAGTAGTCACTTTAACATTGAAACCTCTGCCTCATTGAATTCAGGGTTTAATGTACTTGAAGCTCTGCGGTTCCTTATACAGCTTTTTTATTTATACATAACTTTTTTTGTATACTACATTGAAAATGTCTTTTGACTTCCCTGAAGTTAGTTTCTGCTCCCACTGTACAGTGAATCTATGGCAAATGGGAGAGTTTTTCAAAGCAGCTGTCTCAGACTTGTGTGTGTTCAAGAAGTGTGTTGCATGAGAGACGGCAACCTTGGAGTAATGCTGTCCGTTTGCTTTCAGTTCTCCATCGACCTTCCCTTGCCATTTATCTTTGTGTAGCAAAAACATTTGCACTTATGATACACTCCTACACTTTGGATGTATTCACAATGTTGTTCTGAGGAAAAAAAAAAAGAAAAAAACGGAGAAAAAAGAAAAAAAAAAAGGCAAAAAAGAAAAAGAAAAAAAAAAGCTGTTTCCTATTATATTCTATTCCTGAGTGCCAAGCTCAGGTCCTTGTTACCCCTGTGAGGGGCTGTCCCACTGCTCTGGAGAGAGGGGGGTTGTTCAGCTGAACCTCTGTCTGTGCTTTGCATAGAAGACTTCTGTAACTAATGTGAAATCAAAAAGGGAAAACGCGTATGAATTTGCCAAAGCCATTCACTCATTCACTGTTGCTCGTGTGGTACCAACCGCCGGGGGCTCGGCGCGCGGGGCAGAGGCCAGCTGCCTTTCCCGCCCCAGAGGGGACGGTGGCTGGTGGCCCGGCCCCCCCCCAAGCAGCTCCCGCTCGCTTTTGGGTTATCAACAGACTGGATGGAAAAAAAAAAAAAAAAAAAAGGTTCCTCTTCACCGGTCGAGCTGTATCTCATCTCTGGTGTCACTTTTCCTTTTCAAAGCGAGGGCTGGCGTTGCCGCAGAACACAAGGCGATGATTTGCCGTTTGGGCTGGCTGGTGGGAAGGGTCTTGTCCCGCGCCGGGTGTGCGCGGTCCTGGGGTTGCTGTGAGAAACGAAACCCGTTTGTTTCCACGCGAGTGATGTTGCACAACACAGATACCTGCAGATTCCGTTTCCATTCCCATGTACTCTTGATCTGTAAGGATGACCTTTGTAGAGTCGTTATTTCTGTAGACTTTGTTTATCTGTAACAAACTTTGTAGATTCTGTGAAATGTTATTTTAAGGAAATCACTCGAGTCTTTAATAGCAAAGCATCAATATTCACTGAAGTCGATATCTTAAGAGTTTTTGGAAGTTGACTAGAAGCTCTTGACACTAACGAAGTAGTGTTAACTTCCCCTGGCGATGTTCCACTGGGGCATTACTGTATTATGACTTGATGTTGCCGCATAGACTTTGAGATATACGATATTTTGGGGGTTTTGTGTTCGGCCTATGTTCTCTTGCATAGTGTGAAACCTGTAAAGCTTGGTTAACCTGTATATAGATAGCTTACTGTCGACTAGTTATAGTGTATCTAGAATTGCCTGTAATATTTTAGCTTCTTACTGAATGTGTGTGATGGTAGGAACATATAATTTTTGTACATTATATTTACTGAGATGTTGCCTTTTTTATTTTACAAATACTTTGGAATTCAGATGTGGTTTTGCTTCCGTGAGGATTAATTTGGAAAGGTTTTTAATGACATTCCACTGATTTGAACTTTTGCTTGAGGTTGACTTCAATAAATCGTTCTGAATGTTCCAACGACGAGAAACGCTTTTCCATCCGTCTCGGGGGCCGAGCCGGGGGCTCCCGCTCCCGGGGGGGAGGTGATGGCGGCAGGGCCCGGTTCCCTGAGGGGGACGAGGGGGACAAGGGCCCTCCCTGCCCCGGCGCTTCCCGCTCCCGCGGCGGGGGTGGTGGCGGGAGGGCCCGGGGCCGTGTGAGGGCCGGTCCCTTGGCGGGAACAAGGCCCCTCCAGGCCCCTCCAGGCCCCGGCGCTCCCCGCTCCCGCGGCGGCGAAGGGCCGGGCCGCCCCGCCCCGGGGAGGGCCATGGCAGGGCGGAGCGGGGCGGCCATGCGGCGGGCGGGCGGACGGGCGGCGGAGCTGGCGGCCGAGGCGGCGGTGCGGGCCCTGCTGCTGGCCGCCTTCGCGTGAGTGCGGCGGGGCGCGGCCTCGGCCCCTCGCAGCGGCGGCTCCGGGCCCCGGGCTGTCGGCGGGGCCTCCCGGCAGCCGCGGGAGCTCGGCCCTGCCCGGGGGAGGGGAGGGGGCAGCGATCGCAGCGGGGCGGGTGCTGCCGCCCGACATCTGCGGGGTTTGTGCTCTCGTCCTCTGCAGGGTCATGGAGTTCCTGCCGCCCTTCCAGCGCGTGGTGCAGCCTGAAGAGATGTGGCTGTATAAAAACCCCTACGTGGCAGCGGATCACGTACCCACAGTCCCCATGTTTGTAAGTTTGGCTGTTTCCTGCATTTCCTTGGGTTTTTGCTATAACTGTAAACTATCCTTTTAAATCAAAGCTAATAAAAGACTTGCCTTGCGAATGCCAGTAGTTCTTAACACATGTTACTGAAAGCGTGAACTGGGCAACATTTCCAGTCAATTTTTGTCAATTTTTTAGGCTTTACCATCCAGGGTTGTCTTTGGGATTTTAGCTAAATTTATAAAAACTAGCAGGGGCTTTTCACTCTTGTTCATAACCAGTTTCACATCCAGATTACCAGGACCATGGCAGGTAGCGTATCTGTCGCTGCCAGAGGACGTTTTGCTTGAAAGCAGATATTTTCAGCAAAGGCTTTTTATAATTTTACTATGAAGCTGTTTTCCCTGGGCCTCTAGGCTCTGTTAAAAGGGTTTAATATAAAACTGTAAGTGTTGAGTCTCCAGCGGACAACAGTCCGTTAAAGCAGTTGTCTGTGCCTCGGAAGCAGGGGTGTTTCGGTGAGACGCTGCGGCTCCTGGGTTGGGCAAACACCCACTTTCTGAGCAAATAGCACTTGTGATTTTCTGTAAGAGCCGGGCACTAAACGTTAAAGGACAAAACCTTGGCATCACGTTTGGATTTGGCAGTGTAAAGCACAACAGATGCCGGACTTGACGTGGTAGCAAACTGCTTGGCAGCCTGTCCGACACCGTGGACCTCCCCGGGGTGAAATCCCATGGCGGCGGCCGCTGCTGAGATGTTGTGGATGGGAACTGGTTTCTTCTGAATCAGCGGCTCCTGTATTTTTTGCTGACAAGCAGCATGGGTGCTGCTGACAAAGAGCTAATCCTTGTGCTTGCAGGGGTGGGGAGAGCTGAGGTACTGTGGCTGATGCTGTGGAGGGGTACCCGCAGGCAGGAGAGGAAGGAGCTGCAGGCAGGAGCGATGCTGTGTGAGAGCCTGGGGAGCGCTGGGCTTCCCTCAGAGGAGGGGAGGCTCTGCTGTGCTGCGGAGCATGTGCACGAGTGGGTAAAGCACGGGAAGGAGGGGGATGCAGAGAGGGTTTTAGTGCACTGCATTATTTATGCTGCCTGGGGTTGGTTTTTCCTCACACTTTGGTACAAGCAGTGCCCAGCAACCCGTGGGCTTTTGTACGTGAGGCGCTGGATGACAGAGGGGGAGCAGCTGTGCTCTGGGCAGCGCAGCGTTAGTCGGGGCTTGCTGCGAGTGCAGCTGGGTTGGTTTTTCTGATGGGAGTGTAACTGCGTGTGGAGAGGACAGGCTGCTGCTCAGCTCTGGGGAAGGAAAGGTGTATAACCTCCCTGAGCAATTGCTGTTGTGTTCTGGCAAGACTGCTTGAGTCTGCTTCTTCTCGTTTTGCGGCAGTTCATCGCGTTTCTGTCTCCCTTATTGCTCATCGTCCTGGCGAGAGTGTTCCTGAACGCCGACCAAGACGACACGCGGGAAGCCTGCCTGGGTGAGCTCCTGCGTCCCCCCCGCGGGGTCTGCCCTGAGCTGGGGCTCTCACAGACCAGCCCTTTGCTCTTGCCGGGGCACGAGTGCTGTGCCGGGGTATCAAAGCTCTGTGGCTCCAGCTGAAGTCTGAGCGCTGCCCGTGCCTGAATGTGACCCGAAGCTGCTCATTCGGGTGGGGGCGATGCCGACATGACCTCTCTGCTCTCTCGTAGCTGCCAGCCTTGCTCTCGCCCTCAACGGGGTTTTCACAAACGCCTTGAAGCTCATCGTGGGGAGGTGAGAAACGCTCCTGCGCGGGGAGGGGAGACACGTCTGCGTGGTGGCAGAGCTCCAATTGTAGGAGCAAGGTCCAAAAGCTGAAATTGGACATACTCACCCTGGAACGAATGTGTTTTTTCTAGCTGTAAAGACAATTAAATACTAGAACAAACACTGGCGGGGGGGACCTGTGCTGAGGCTGCGTGGGGACTCGGTTCTTGCAGGGCGTTTGCTGTGCTGGGCTGGGTGGGAGGATCAGGATGGGGCTGATCCGCAGGGGCTGACAGGTCCTGCCCCAGCAGCCCTGGGGTGGCGAGGGCGCGCTGCCGCAGCCCGGCCCCCCTCCCTGCCGAGCCCTGCCCACGCAGGCAGGAGCGGAGTGGGGCGCGATGCCCAGTTTTGCGTTTCTCACAGCCTGGTTTGCGGCGCCATCCCTTTGCACCATGGAGGGAGCCGTGCGAGGCAGCTGGTGACCGTTGGGATGTGGGGAGCGCCGCACACCCGAGGGCTACGTGCCTTGTTCTCTGCCCTAGGCCACGGCCAGACTTCTTCTACCGCTGCTTCCCGGACGGCCAAGCGAACGCGGAGCTGGTGTGCACGGGCGACCCTGGCGTAGTGACTGAGGGCCGCAAAAGCTTCCCCAGCGGACATGCGTCGTGTGAGTTCTCCGTGTCCCCTACCCGCTGCAGCCCCAGCAGCGAGCCGGGGTGAGCAGCAGCCCGTGGGGAGGGCAGCTTGGGTCCGCGTCCACGCACCCCGTGGCTTTGCCTGCGTTCGTTGGCCTGTTTGGGGGCCTCAGCGTTCCCCCTGCCAAGCAACGGGGTGACAAACGTAACGTGAAGCTGCTGGGAGGGGGGATGCTTGCCAGGTACCAGCTTCTATGGTTCCTCTGTCGCTCACGAGCTGGTGCTTCCCTTGGGGCACAGACGTCCCCTTTCAACCCTTCCACCGCCGCAGGGGAGAGGGTGAAGGTCTGGCTGAGGGCCCACGGTGCAGCCCGGTGCCGTTTCCGAAGCGACACGTTTCTCTTGCAGTTGCCTTCGCTGGTCTCGCCTTCTCTGCCTTCTACATAGCCGGGAAGCTGCGCTGCTTCGCTCCCGGCCGGGGAGGCAGAGCTCTGCGGCTCTGCGCCTTCCTCCTCCCGCTCTTCCTCGCCACCCTCATCGCCGTGTCCCGCACCTGCGACTACAAGCACCACTGGCAAGGTGGGTGGGTGTCTGCCTGCAGAGCCGGGTGCCTGGAGCGTGGGGAGGGGTTCAGAGCCCACAATGGCATCTTGGGGTTTTCGATTGCTCCTCCCCTGGTAATTTTTTTGCTGCCTGCAAGGCGATGACGCCTTTCTCTTTGTTTTTGAAATATATGCCAAGGTTCGTTTTATAGCCAAAGGTCAAGGTGCCGACCCAGCTCAGCTCTGAGCAGGCTGAAAAGCTGCCTGCTGCAGGATTGATTGCAAAGCTTGGGAGGGGAACGGGAAGTGAACTCTCCTCTGGTCTTGCCCACAGATGTGTGTGTTGGCTCAGCGATTGGCTTCCTGCTTGCATACCTCTGCTACAGGCAGTATTACCCTCCTCTGATGGACTCCATGTGCCACAAACCATTTCTGTACAAATCCAAAGAATTGCCAGCGCACCAAGAAAAGCCTGCGGCTTCCAGCTTTCACCTAGATATCTAGTGACGGGCCCTGTCCTGCCGGCACCTCCTGCTCCTTCAGTGCCAGGGCAGGGCAGCGCGTGGGGAGGTTGCTCACAGTCTGCAAGAAGTAGCTTGAGTAAGGATGAACCCGAAAGCCAAGCAGGTTTCTCTGCGGCGCTGGTAAGTTGTCTGCTCCGGGGCCTGTGTCGCTTCGTTAACTGGATGTTGTAGGTGTCCCTCCCCTCGGGCCCGCTGCGAGGCGAGGCGTTCGGCGTGCGAGAGGACAGCCCGTGTAGGAAGGTGCTGAAGAACTGGAAAAATAGGACAATCTGGTGTGCCCCGTGCGGGGGAGTTCTGGCGTCCGGTCCAGAAAGCACCATCGGTCGTGTCCCTTCTGGTGGGAAGGAAGAGCGGGACCTGCTCCTGGCGCTGGGCTTAAGTCCATCTTTTCAATTACAGCTGAGTAATTTGGAGTAACGAGCACGAGGCTGCGGGCTTTAACCGTGGATTAAGTGGGGGAGACGGAAGATGAAGCTAGCGTGATCGTTATTTGTATTACTGTGCTAGCCCTGATTTTTTCTAATTTGCCAAATAAAGGAGTTTAATTTTTTTAACGAACTGTGGTACTAAACGCTTTACTTAAGGACTCCAAGGGTTGACTGCTCTATAAACCACTTCCTTTGGTGTGTCTGCAGGGCTCTTGATTCTGTATCTCTTTCCTTGCAGCTTTAATACAGTTGTAAAGAGGTGACAATCAGCAGAAAAGGAAATGGTGTCTGAAAGCAGCCCTTCAGAGGTGCTTGTTTCTCTACACCATGGTTTGTTTGCTCAGACAAATCCGAGGCACGGCTGTGTGGCAGGACTGTTGTAAGTAGTTCTTTGTCACTGGTCTCCTCCACAGAAATGTCTGTTCTTGACCAGGTGTGTGTACGTGCAGACAGCAGAGGGGAGGCTGTGCCCTAACGCGTGCCTCTGCCAGCCTCGGGATGTGACAGTAATGGAAATGCCACCCCATCCTCTTCAGTTCGGGCCACGTGAGCCCTCTGCAACCCTGCAACTTCAGTAGAAGTTACAGAAATAGCTTTACTTTCCCCTAAAATTGTGCACAATGGGAATTCTTCAGCCCCCTCCCCTCCCTCTCCCCCCAGACACGCACGCACCACAGTCATCTACTTATTTATTTTGGCTTTTGCTGGAAAAGACATTAAATAACATTTAAAATGTATTTAACATTTTTTTAACAAAGTGCATAAATTAAAAAGCTGATCATGAGAGTGTCCCGTGTTAAGACTGTTCCTTTTCCTACCGTTGTAGGAGATGCTTTAGCAATTGGTAGCTCAGGCGCCGGCTGAGCAGCGTCTCTGTTTCTGCAGTCAGGTAAAAGAACAGCTTCTGCTCCTTTGGGGTGGGAGGGGGGATGTAGGCTGCAAACAAAACCTTTCAAATAGTGCAAATAACGTAGCACGATGAAGGACAAACAGGCTGTGGAAAAAAGGCTCCTTACCCCATGCAGGGCAAAAGTCAACGGGAGGGAAGGTGGTTTGGCTCTTCCCAAGGCTGTCGCAGCACCCGCCTCACACACCCCTGCAGCGCCTGCCTCCGCCTTGCCCACAGGCTCCGGCCTCAGCCCTGGGGGTTCTGGTGGCAAAGGGGGGTCCCCGGGGCTCGCTGGCCCCCGCCCCCTTGGAGCAGAGCGGGCAGAGCGCAGGGAGCTGCAGGCTGAGCTGCCGGCAGAGCCGGGGCTGCTTCCTCACTGGGGACACAGTGTCTGGACCCTACAGATCTGGGCTCCCGCCTCGCCGGCTGCAGTTTGTGTATTTAAAACCAAACCCCACGGCTGCAGCCTGGCTGGTGTGAGGTCCCTGCAGCCACCCCGAAAGCCACACTGCTCCGCACCCCTGCAGAGCACGGGAGGGCTGTCCCTGCAGGCCTCCGCCTTCCCGGCCGCGCTGAGGAGCTGCTGCTTTCCCCCAGTCTGAGCTTTCCTCCCGCCTAGTTAGACCTGGCTGCTAGCTTGGTCTTAGGCAAGGTGCAGGCAGCACCTCAGGGAGGCCCTCAGCTTGCGGCCGGGTGAGGGCACCGAGGGATCTGGGTCAAGCGCGCGCAAACACGCCGCTCTCGGGAGATGTTCTGTGGGACCAGGGAGCTGGGCTGGCGGGTGGACATGCTCCCCAGACCCCTGTGCCCCGGGCTCCACCTCCCAGAGCCCGCAGTCCTCACGTGCTCTGCGTTAGGGCAGGGAGACGCCGGCCATCCCTTCGCTCGACAAGGCTGCTACAGCTCTCCCCACGCTGTGCATTTAAGGCTTTTTTATTCCTCGAGGTCACGAGTTCCCTTGCTAAGCCAGGAGAAGGGTCAGGCCCTTGGTGGCTGCTTGGGGCTGGAGGAGCAAGCGTGAGAACTTATGAGGCGGAGGGTTAGAAGTACACGTTGCCGCAGGGAGCCACGGCACAAGTGCTCTGTGTGTGTGTGAGCAGAAGGGATTTCCCCTGATGGTTTTCCCCTGGCCCCTACCCAAAATGGAGGAAAATCATCCTTATCTCCAGGTAGCGGCAAGTACTTGGGAAGCAGCATGCGGGGGACAGCGGCAGAGGAGAGAGGAAGGCAGAGGAGAAATCTGGACTTTCCTGGTGAGTACTTGGTTGAATTGGATCCAAGAAAGCAACAGGCAAACACGGGGAGACCAAACCCCAGCACTAGGGCAGCCCAGAGCCCAGCCCACGCCCAGCAGCCACAGCGTAAGGCTCGAGGGCAAGAAAACCAGGACGCCTCACCCCTCATCTACCCCGGGCCAGCAATTAGCAGCAGAGGGTGGAATCCCCCTGCCAGAGCCGCGGGGTCCACGCTCTCATTTGCCACCTGTAGATAAGAACCGTTCAGCCCCGGAGGCTTGGAGCAGGGGCCGCGCATCTGCTGGTTCCCTTGGACTGAGCCGACGGTAACCGCGCGCGGGTGCTGCCGCCCTGATCTGCAGCAGCAGCAGGTCGTTACTCTGCTCGTGTCCAACAGTGCTTGTGCACAGGGTGGGAGGAAAGAAGCCAAACATGCTGACAGGTCAAAGAAAAAACCCGACACAAACTCCTGCGTTAGACACAGCGCTGTAAATAAGGTCCCTCAAAGCGAACCGGGTGTCCTCTGGGGTGTCCTCGGCAGTTCGGAAGGAAGGTGTAGGTGAGGTGACTTACAGCAGGCGGCCAGAACAGCCCTGGTTGGTCACTGGCTGCCTGGCAAAGGTTGATCCAGTGTAATGCCTTGTGTCTGGTAGATCTCCTTCAGAACCAGCAGAACGGTGTCTTCCGACTCCCTGGAGGAGAAGGACGGGGGAATTAGAGGGGGACACTTCCCCCCGCTCCGTCAGGACTCCTGGGACGGTTGTGGGGCAGAGGCAGCGCTGGGGCAGTACTGGGCAAGAAATGCACCAGTCCCCTTCCTCCATCTCTCCCCCCCGCCGTGTCTGCGTTACAGCAGGAGCATGTGCACCTTAAGGCCTTTCTTACTACGTTGGCTTTAAAAATGATGCCTCTGCTTACATCAGACATGAACTTGAAGCTCTGACAGTTTGGCAGAATCTTACCAATAGCAGAGATGCCCTTGTAGTGCAAATAAATACTCATTAAAGCTCTCTATGGGCTTCTCCTGCAGCACGTAGTCTATGCGCCTCCCGCCGTTCAGCCTCCCCACGTTAATGAGGGCGGCCTCTTCCTTCCCTGCCGCGGGGGTCTCCTCTGGCTTTGTGTCTGGAGGGACAAAGAAGAGAAACGTGGTTCAGCCAAGGGGCAGCAGCAGCCGTGAAATGCCGCAGCGTGGCCGTGCCCTCCCTGCGCCCGCTCTGGGCTCTGGCAGAGGAGAGGGACAGGTCCTTCCCCCCAGGGCTCTCCCACTCTTGGAGAGCAGCTCTGCGAGAGGCAGCCAGAGATGGGGGACGGGCCGAGACCCCGGCCCGGCCGCAGGGAGCCCAAGCGTGCTGCTGCATCCCCCCCGCACGCACCACCCACCTGGCTGCTTCTCCGGGCCAGCCTCTGCCTCCGTTTCGGCGTCGGTACCTGCTGCCTCCACGGCTGGCAGCGGGGCCCGAGTGAAGGACTGCCAGGCTACCCGCAGGGACCCCAGCAAGTTGTTTTTCAGGTCCACGCTCATGCGAGTCAGCCCCTCCTTCAGCTCTGAAAGGCAGGAGGGGTCGGTGTTGGGCTGGGGGCGGCAGCACTGCCTGGGGCAGGGGGAGAGGGGCTGCCCCTTCCCTTACCGAGGTGCATTCTCTTCCTGCCCTTGTGATGGGGCAGCAGCATGGGCTCAAACTCCAGATCTGGGACAATCAGGGGCTCGATCCTGTACGCCACCGGGTCGTACTGCGCAGAGGAGGGGGGCAGTGAGCCAGGGCTCGTGCTCCACGCGTCTCACGCAGGAAGGCTCTGCCTCTTATACCTACGGGGTGGAAGATGTTGAAGAAGCCTCTGCAGGTGGGCAGGCTGTAGTCCGGGTTGATCCGCTTCACTCCTCGCACCGTCAGAAACATCCCGATGGGAGACCCAAAAGCAAAGAAGATGGTGGGCTTGTAGTCCAGCTGAGGGTAGTTTGCCGAGACCTAGGAGAGAGGGAGGCTCAGAGTTGTTCCAGGAAACAAGCTCCACGCTGGCGCTGTCGCAGTTAGGACACGTTACCTGTCCTAAGCCAATGTCCCAGTACTGGCCGTTCCTGCCATCGTCTGTGCTGCCTGGGCCGCGCTGCGACGGGGACCCCGGCTTGGCTCCGCCGGCTGCTGCGCTCTGGTCCTGCAGCGACACAAACGGGGATCCCCGCTAGCACGGCTCCTGCCGCGAGCCCACGCCACGGCCCGTCCTACCCGCCTGCGAGCAAGGACGCGGGGCAGCGAGCTGCCCGGCACCCTGAGCCCCCAGAACCAGGGCGGCCTGCGCAGCACCATCCGGGTGCGCCAGCCCCCTCGCCAGGCAGCATCGCTGCCTTCGCTCTCCACCACCGGTAACAAGTGCTCCCGCTCTGTGACCGCCCTTACAGGCCACGGGATCCAGCCATCAGGCAGTGGGGGAACACCGGTGTAACAGGAGGGAGCAGCCAAACACGAGCCCCCGAGAGCCGCCCGGGCAAGGGTGGCCAGGAGTGAGGAGGTCGGGGTGCTCGGGGACCGACCGTACGCGGCGAAGGCTGGTCCCTGGCTGAGAGCGACGGGAGGTGACCTGGGAGGTGACGAGCTGAGTGGATGACAAACCTGCATCTCCCTCTTGGAGTTGATGTAATGGAGGATCTTCATTCTCGGTCCTAAGGGAATTCCCATTTCTTTAAAGTTCTGATCTGTGCACAAGAACTGGAAAGGAAGCAGCCCAGGTATTAGTACGGGAGCAGAGCGGTGGTGCGGTGAGGTATTCCTCTCCTCTGTAATTCTGTTCCTGCTGCACTCCTCGGAGACACTTCACGTGCCAGCAAGACGTGCACAGGGTGGGAGGACTGGGAGGAAAAGCAAAGAAGAGACAGCAGAAGAGGAGAGCTCCTTACCATTGCCTGCGGGTCCATCTTCTCCTTCTCAAAAACACCACAATATTCAGACAGGTCCAGCTTCTTCAGGGCTTCTATTACTTCCTCAGTAACCGTGAGGTTTGAGGTTGTTCTGGACCCCTGCGAACAGAGCCATCGGGGATCACGCCTTTTGCTCACTCCCCTCCTCCCGTGCGCTCTGGGGTCTCTCCCCGTTGCAGCCGCGGAAGCGGGAGGTCGGTGTGACGCTGCGCCGGCCCAGCTCCCCCCGTACCTCTTGGCCGCGCTCGCCCTCCTCGGGAGCTGCCTTCTGGTTCGTCAGGAGGTCAAACAAAATGAGCGACCCTGGAAACCGGGACAGAGCATCAGCATCTCGGCGGGGAGGAGCCTGTCTGGGGCGAAGGACCGGCACCCTCCCCGCTCCCACGGTACGGTGACCTTCGCAGCACCCGTGGGTGAAGCCCCTTACCCAAGCTGTGCCCCGCGATGGACACCCCCCCTTTGAAGAGGGGGTTCCTCTGCCGAAAGAGCTGGTACAGACGGTTCATTTCGGACGCCACCGTGTCCAGGACGGTCTGGCAATAGGTGGAGCTGTTGTAGAAGAAGACGTCCAGGATGGTGTCGTTGATGAAGTGACGCAGGCGGTTGATGCTCGGCAAAGTGATTCGCTCCAGGTCACTGCGAGGGGGGAGGAAAAAGAGGAGAGAGGGAATTGCAGTTAGGGGTGCCGGCGAACCCCGCCACGTTTCTAAAGCAAAGGGCAAGTTCGGAGAAGGATTGCCACCGTCTCAAAGGACGGGTGTTGTAATCCAGAGCCTTGGCTCCTGCCGAGACTGAAGGCAGAGCACGGCCTGTGCTCTCGTGCCCCAGGCAGGAGTGATGAGCCCAGCCTTCCCTCCCCGGGAGCCCGGCCTGAGCTCTGCCCTTCCTGGGGCACTGCAGAGCAGTGCCTGTGTGCAGAAATGGGGCACAGAGGCCTTTGGCAAGGTGCAGATGTCCACGGCCCCTGCTGACACGAGCCAGGGAAGGGCAGAAGCCTCTCCTGGATGTTGATCAGAGCAGGCACCGGCTGCGCTCTGTGAAACTGGGCTGCAAGATGACGGCGGGAGGGGGCCTGGCACAGGGGAGCTCTAGGGACCCCGTCTGTCCTGCTCACCCCTGCACGCTCACCGCCCTGAACACTCACAGGTCTCCCTTTGCCCACGGTGGCCACCAGAAAAAGCAGAGTTTCCGTGGGAGGAGGCTGCCTGTGCGCTCTGCTGCTCCCGCGGCCGCCGGCAGCGCAGGAGGGAGGTGGCTGCCGGGACACTTACACGTCGACGCCGGTGGAGTGGAGGGAGCTGTGCCAGTTGACGGGCAGGAACTCCACCCGGCCGATCTGCTGCTGCTCCTGGGCCTTCCTGAAGTGCGCCTGCAGCATGCTCAGGGAAACGTTCCTGAAGTCGTTCACTGGAAAAGAGCACGAACTCTTAGCGAGATCCACCGGGCCGCAGGGCAGGCCTGCTGCATCAACAATGCTTAATAAGATAAAAGAAAAGATCATTACCAGGGGAAATCCCACACCACGGTCTTTAATCTGCTGCTGCTACCCTACGACCTTGAATCTTTAACTACAAGATCAGGGGAAGGCTCCACGTCCTTACATGTGTGCTTACTGGATCTCGCTGTCCCATCTGTAACAAGCCTCCCCGCTGCGTGGTCAGGGCTTTAACACAGCGGTCAGGATAACAAAGGTACTTTTAGGAATGTAAAAAAAATAAATCTGTTGCGAAGATGCATGTGTTAGGGAATCCTAAGGGAGGAGATGAACTTGAAATTACTCTGTTCTGAGGGAGAAAGGCTGGTTTCCTTTGTCTCAAATGGTCAGCAGCCTTCAAAATAATCAGATGAACATACAGAGCAGACTGCATTAAAGCAGAGGTATATTTTATAGGAACGGAACAGTCCACTGTGAAAAATCTCAGCTCCCTTGATTTCTACAAGTTAAATCATGTCAGGCTTCCAGGCAGTTCCAGTGATCACCTCTCCTACCGAAGGGAAGCCCTCTGAGCAAATAATAACGAACAGGTCAGACCAGTGGCTGGGTTTAGAACCCTGTCGCCAGCACTGATCCGCGGTGGGTGCTCCGAGGAGTGCGCAGGGCCAGCGGCGCCTCCTCCCGCGCCCTCCGAACCTCCAGGCATCCCTTGGGGCTTCCCTGAGCCAGAAGCAGCATCCCTGGTTTTGCTCTAAAATCGCTCCAGAGACTGTTAGACTTCACCCGGTGAGATTAGCCCACAGACAGAGCAGGTTACTAATTAGTTTAGCAGGTTTAGACAATTACTTGGAAAATCTGCGTCCAATTTGGAAAACTCCCTACTCTGAGCAGCAGCAGAACACGGTAATGAAAAGCGGGTGCCCAAACCTTTCCAGATGGTGGGATTTAACGGGTCAGCGAGCATCGCGTTCACGCTCCCCACCGCGTCAGCAAACGGGACCGTGCCCTCGCTGAGGCCGGTGCCGCGGCGGTCGCAACGCACCCGGGCGGCGTTTCGCAGCAGAGGAGGGGTCAGTGGCTCCGCTAAAAGCAGCGCGTGGGAAGGGCACCGGGCCGGCCCCGCACCTACCGCACTGGATGATGTTCCTGAAGCGGATGTCGCAGGCCGGGCCGATCCCGTGCACCACGAAAACCAGGTGATCGATTTGCAGCGGCTCTCCTGGGGAGGAACGGAGAGTTGAGAGCACGGGCCCTGCGAGAGACCTCGCAGCAGGGGGAGCCGACCCGCTGAAACCACGGGCTCTGCAGGAGAGCGGAGCCTCCCATCCTCACCTCAGCCAGGCAAAGAAAACCCCTGAGCCAGTGCTTGGGCTTTGTGGGATTTCTCACGTTCCTGAGCTGTCTGTCCTGCTAAATTCAGCCGCCCACCCTGGGACATGGAGGAAGGCGAGGTGGCTTGAGGAGCATCCTCCCTTCTGCCACTGTCAGGCTGGTCCTCGTGGCTCACACCCACCGGTGGCGGGGCACGGGAGGGGGCAGGACCAGGAGGACGGGGTCCAGCTGCCTGTGCCCTGCCCGCTCTGCAGAGCCCCCTGGCCCCTGACGCTCTCGCGTAGGCACCAGGCAGTCACGTCTTGTTCTCTACTTCCCACACACTTTGGTTTCCATACGTACTCTCCCGGTTAGACGGGACTAACTGCCTGTCCCCAGCACAGGGACAAGGCCTGAGGCCTGGCCGGGAGCTCAGGGAGAGCTGGGAGGGGGCAGAGCTGAGTGAGGCTTCAGAGACAAGGAGAGCACGTGCCCCAGCGAGTCACCGCCAGGTAGGGGGGTGATAAACCCGTGTCCCCACCATGGAAAGAAACTCCTCCTTTATGAACGTAAGCGCCGAGACCTGCGGGGTCATTTCAGGCGCCGCCTCCCTGAGCTCTGATCTCAGGGCAGGCGCTGGGAGCTCCCCATGTGCCTGCCTCCTCTGGTGCTGGGAGTTTCTCAAAACCATTCAGCTCCTTTCAGCACGAAATCTTTAGATATGCCCTTCATTTAAAAGGATGGTGGAAGCTTCATTTTGAAAACACAGGGCGGAGAACAGGCTCTGTCGCTCCGGTGGAAGGGAGGGAGAAGCGAGCTCACCGTTGGGGATCTCGGCAGCGATGTTTTCCACTCCTCTCTTCACAGTCCGAGGTCGACCTTGCTCCGTAGGAGTTGAGCCCCAGTCGTCGGAGGTGGCAGCGGGGTGGTAGTGCACCATCAGCTTGTAAACAAGAAGAGCCTGTCATTAAGCCGCGCGGCACCCCGTGGTTAAGCAGAGGGGAAATTCCGCTGCAGGAGCTGGGAGGTGACGGGGTGGTACCAGCCCGCGACGTTCAACCGCGCCGCTACGAGCCCTTTGCACAAAGGGAGCGAACGGCGGGTCGGAAAGAAACGCTGGGGTGTGAAGCAGAGTCTGCTGGCATTGCCCTCGGCTCTGCGGAATGTCCTCTGGACAAAACTGATTTCTCAGCAGGCGTGGTTAAAAGAAACAGCAGAAAGCCAGAGCAGAAAGCCAGGCCCTCAGGAGAAGTGATGTCCTTGCTGGCCAACACAAAGATCACCAGGCCCCCCTCCTCACCTTTGGGTTGTGCAGGATAATGATTTCTCTGCTGGGGGACTCCAGCTTCTTCTTCCACTCATCCAGGGTCACAGCAACCATGTATGCTTCCTAAGGAAAAGCACACCCTCTGTGAGTCAGCTGAAGGTATTCCCATGAATATTCAACCACTTGGGACATTCCCCACCCATTTTACGGTCTCTCTTATCAACACGCTTTGCGAAAGAGGCAGAGAAATCAGCCAGGTCAAGGTGGAGGAGGCACAGGGTCACCTGAGTATCGCCTGCTAGAGAGCTTCCAAAACCAGCAGCAGACTTCCCCATCAATTTAGAATTGTATTTTTCGGTACGTCAGAGTACGGATCATCGTAAAGATGTGTATTTTTATACACACATATCTCCACATAGGTATCTTTCCAAAGAAAAGCCCCCAGCCGTTCGCAGCACAGGCCGCTGAAGTCTCTGACGCTACGTGGCCTTCAGCGGGTCCCCGTGACGACGACTCCTCTTTCTCACATTCACAACCCCCTCGGCTTTGGTGACACCACGCGCGTGGCGAGGCCGGGGCCGGGGGAAGGGGAGGCCGCCCAGCTCCAGCAGGCTGGGAGGGCGACCTGGCGCTGTGCAGCTGTTCATCAGCTGCAAACACCCCACGCCAAAGCCTCTTTCAAGTTCGCGTCCTCGGGTGTGACTCTGGTGCCCGTTGCCCCACGTGGAGTTTGGGATGTCGGGGCCAGTATGTGACAGTGAGAAGCCCAGATGCTTCTCGGCAAGTCGGATGCTCCCGGAAAGGCGCGTTTACCTCCAGCTCTTCGCTGAAGGTCTCCGAGTAGGGAACGTACTTATTGTCCTTGTCTCCCTTGTAAAACCAGGTGCAGCGACGCACTTCAGACACCTCCTCCTCCCAGTACACTGCGACGCGCTGCCTCTTCTTCAGATGCACGTCGTACCTACCCCCCGACGTCGGCACAACCAGATCTTCTTTGTCTCTCCCTGCAGGAACCAAGGCCTGAAATTAATCGCGAGAGGGCCAGGAAGGCGAAAGCTGTGCACCGCGCCGGGACAGAGGGACGAGGCTGGAGCATCTTCTGCGGGCAGCACACGGCAGCGCGTCTGAGCGACGGCGGCAGACACCGACGTCCTCTGCAGCCAAGCACGGAGCACAGCGTCGGGTCGAAGTCAAACCAAGTCAAACCTCCCCCAGAGGCAGAAGGTAAGATGAAGACGTTCAGCTACAACCGTCTTCCCCTCTAGCTCAGGCACAGGCTTACACGGACTCTTCCTGCCTTGCTTAGATGCTAAAACGTGCATCTGGGGCCCTGGGAAGCGCGTTGCTTAACGGTGGAGCTGCGGGTCTCCAGGTCTCTGAGCCGTTCCCTCTAACATGGAGAACTCGGCTCAGAGCCCAGCACAGATTTCAAATTCCGGTCATTCTGCTGCCACTGGGGTCTGCCCCAGGCCAGGCCGCGCTTGGCTCCAAAGCTCCCTCGGAGAGGGCGGCCGGGAGCCGGCCTGGGGTGACGGGGGCTCTGCCCACCCGCAGCCCCGCGCTTCAGGCCCAGTCCTGGCAGCGGGGCGATGCCGGGCAGCACGAGGGCCCTGTGGGAGCGGAGCCTGGGCAGCGCCCCCGGGAGCAGGGAATTGCTCCCCAGCGGGATCTCTGCCGCGCTGCTGGCGCTCCTATCCGCGCCAGGGGGGTGCTTCGCAGCGCGGGTATATATAATTTAGAGATATATCGAATGAATGAGGTCAGACCAGTCGATGCAGCCCGGCAGCCTGGTTATTCACGCGTCCACAGCGCCAGGAGTAGGCGCGTTGCCAAAAAAAAAAAAAGTCCCCGTTTAAAACTCCCGAGGGAAAATCGTGCATCCCGGGTGCGAGGCAGGGATGCGCCCGGGGAATGTCGCCGGGATGGCGCTTCCCCGCGACACGCACCTGCTGCTGCCGCCCTGCCCGGCCGGGCCGGTCCCTCGGGGCGATTCCACACCCGGACCGCGAGGGGCGGGGGGCGGCCGGGGCTGCGCGCCCCCCCCACCCGGCCCGCGGAGCTGTAACCCCCCCCCCCGCCCCGGCGCGGTTTTTACCTGAGCCGTGAGCCTCCTCCAGGCGCTCCGAGTCCTGCGCGCTGAAGGGGACCCAGCGCTCGCGGCTGTCCGTGACCTTGCGGTAGAACCAGTGCGGAGCCACCGCCTCGTACCTGGCCGCGGGCTCCGGCCCCGCGGGCGGGGGGGGCTGCGCCTCGCGGGCGGCCATGGAGCCCCCGCGCACCGCCCACGGGAGGCGCGGGGGGGGGGGACGGCAGCGGCCTCAGCAACGCTTATTGCGCCGCAAAATGGAAAACGCTCCCCCCCGCCCCCCCCCCGCAATAAAACAACAAAACCCGCGGCGGGGGCGCAGCGGCGCTGGGGGGTCGCGGGGGGACGGAGGCTGCGGGTGGCCCCCGCCGCCCCCCGCCGCCCCTTGCGCACACGCGTGTCCGTGGGTGGGTAACCCCCCCCCTCCTCGCACACACCCCCCCACCCCCGGCTGGTACCGGCGCGGCCCCGCTGCCCAGCGGCTCCTCCGGCAGCGCAGGCCCCGGCCCCCGCCCCGCCGCCCGCCCAGCCCGGGGCGGTGCTCCCGGCCCGGCCCGGCCCCGCCGCGGCTGCCGTCACGGGTGGGGCGGGCCGCTGGTGCAGCCCCTGCCTGCGATCCCTGCCTGCAGCCCCTGCCTGCGATCCCCACCTGCAACCCCTGCCTGCGATCCCTGCCTGCGACCCCTGCCTGCGATCCCTGCCTGCGACCCCCGCCTGCGATCCCCGCCTGCAGCCCCTGCCGGCGATCCCTGCCTGCAGCCCCTGCCTGCGATCCCCGCCTGCAGCCCCTGCCTGCGATCCCTGCCTGCAACCCCTGCCTGCGACCCCTGCCTGCGACCCCTGCCTGCAGCCCCCGCCTGCGATCCCTGCCTGCAACCCCCGCCTGCGATCCCTGCCTGCAACCCCCGCCTGCGATCCCTGCCTCCAACCCCTGCCTGCGATCCCTGCCTCCAACCTCTGCCTGCGATCCCTGCCTGCAGCCCCTGCCTGCGATCCCTGCCTGCAGCCTCTGCCTCCAGCCCCTGCCCGCAGCCCTGCCTGCGGTCCCTGCCTCCAGCCCCTGCCTGCCGCACTGCCCGCAGCCCCCCAGTACACGAAGCCCCTGCCTGCGATTCCTGCATCCAGCCCCTGCCTGCCATCCCTGCCTGCCATTCCTGCCTGCAACCCCTGCCCGCAGCCTCCGGTGCACAAAGCCACTGCCTGCAACCCCTCCCTGCAACCCCTGCCTGCAGCCCTGCCTGTGACCCCTGCCTCCAGCTGCTGCCTGCCGCCCTGCCTGCTGCCCCCAATGCACCAAGTCCCTGCCTGCAGCCCTGCCTTTGATCCCTGCCTGCAGCCCCTGGTGCACAAAGCCCCTGCCTGCAGCCCCTGCCTGTGACCCCTGCCCACAGTGCTGCCCACAGCCCTGGCAGCTGGCAGCGGCCCGAGCGGATCCATGCCCGAATGCCAGCGCGGGCGGGCGATGCCAGCGCTAATTAGGACTCTCCGGCCTAAGCCTTGACTTAGGCTGGTCATTACGGGCCTAAGCCGGATGCGGGCGGGCAGGGCCGCGCGGTGTCGGCGCAGCAGCGCGGGCAGCACCTGCCTTCGTGCCGCTGCCTCCCACGTGCGGCGGGGACGGACGAGCACAGGGCGCCCTGGAGCAGAAACCACGAGGTTCTGATTGAACGTTTGTGTCTCCTCCGCGCCCCTTTCGCCTCGGCAGAGGTTGAGAAACCCCCTTCTGGTGGCGGGTGCTGCTCGCAGAGCGAGAGGCAACCCCGGGACGAGCATTTGGTTTCTGCCGAGATGAGCCTCGTGATAAACAGAGACACACTTTCTAATTTGGGGTTCTGTGACGTGGGTGGATGCTGGAAGATAAACCAGTTGCCAGGGATCGTCATCCCAGTGCTCGGCTCTGCCACGGCAGTTACTGGCCAGGAAGGCGGAAGGGCCGGGAAGGTGAAGACCCTCACGTGGCATCTGCAGCGCAAAGGGCCGCGAAGCCTGTCCGTGAGCTCGGCGCTGACGCAGCTCCTGCCCGCGCCGCGGCTGCAGCGTCTTTCTCCTTTCACATCGTCGTCCCGGCCGTGACCCACTTTGGTGCGGCTTTGCAGGAGGCGGAAGGCAGCGGGGACGGCCGCGGGGGTTTGCTGCAGGCTGCGGTGTGGAAGGTGCACGCTGAGCCCTGCGCTCAGCCCCGCTCAGCCTTGGGACAGCCACGTAAAACCCACCGGGGGATGCAGAGCCGTCACGCAGCCGCCTCTTGTGGCAGAGCTGGTCAAATAACCGGCCCCGCTGAAGTGACCCCCTGCCCTTCCAGCCCACTTTTTAATGTTCTTGCCTGTGCTTTGAACTAGAGGTTTATAGAACCCTCTGCCACGTCCTTCCCACGTGCGGGGACTTAAAACTCTGGAAGAGGAAATATTGTAAAGAAATGTGTTACCTTGATAGGTTCAGCAGCAAAACACCAAAGAATCAGCCCACCTCCCCCCCGCCCCGGACTTTGTCTGGCTCGCACGCCCCGCGCATACTTTCAGTTTTGATTACGGCCACATAAAGGCCCCACCCCAGCAGGAAACCTTTGTCCCAGTCCGCAGCGCACTGGGGAGCCCAGCTGAGCGCCTGTCCCCCCCCTCGCTGACTGCACTGCAGAGCTGCCGCGTTTGCAAGGTGTTGGGATTGCTCCGCGCTCCTCCTCGCACAGCTAGAACCTACTTACCTCTTCTCCCTGGCAACTGACAGCCGAGGGAAATGAGTATTAGAGCGAACAGGATGCCACGAACAACGTAGTTTTGGGCCTGATGCAATTCTTGTCACTGAAACAAATACAGAAGATGGAGTTTCAGCCGGGCCCACGGAGTCCAGGCTGACTGAAGCCGGCTGCTGGCTTCTTCCTGCCGTGTACCCGTCAGTTTTTAAGTCAGTTTTTGACTTTTCTAGGAAGTGGCCAGTTAGGTCTCTTTGGGTACTTGGATCCCTTCTTCCCTTTTTCATCTCCTTCACAGCCTTCTCCAGACAAACCTTGCGGGAAGTGCTGACGGATCAGAACAACGGGGCTCAGTAATGGAACTGAGTCTGTAGCACAAGCTTTCTGCCCCCACCCCAAGGATTTCTTCGGAGTGTTTGATGGTGTTTGTTGCCTGTATTCCCTTTCAAAAAACCTAAATAAAGTTCTTACTCTACCAAGCTAATTCAATGAACCCGCAGCAGTCTCTTGGGAAAGATTTCAGGACATTAGTGGCAGCATTTAAAAACTCCACGATAAGAGGAAACGAAAGGGGTAGAGACACCGCAGTGCTCTGAGTTTAAAGAGCCACCGGTAGCGAGGCCGGTTGGGTGCAGACCAGCTCTACCACGGGTATTTTCACAAAAAGAAACAAACCCAGAGCACGGATTAATTCCTGGAGATGCTGCTGACACTGCTGCCTTTATCAGCGGAAGAAAGCTGGCATTGACTGGGGCAGGGCAGCGCTTTCTGGGCGCAGCGCGGTGACAGGGCACTGCTCTCTTTACTGAGATCTGCTTTTTCTCCCAGTGTAGCCACCGAAGCTCACAAGTCAGATTTCACGCTGTATCCAAGGCACAGACAGCTTGGCCTGGCTGCTCCCTGCCTGACAAGAGGAAATAAAATAGCAACCGAGCATCCACCCATCCCAGAACGTTCGGCTCTGTCCTGGCCCGCCTCGGACGCGGCCGTTTTTGGCGGCTGACGGCCGTGCATGACCACGGACACGTCCAACGAGCTGCAAAGGTCAGTCCCGTGTGCGAGTGACGTGGGACTTGCCAGGTGCCCTCGGGACATCGGCCGCCGTCAGCCCGCAGGGCCCTCCCAGCCTTGGGCATGCCGAGACCCCCTCCAGACCCCTTCCAAAACACGGCCACCGGCCCTAGAGCCACGGCAGAAGGCTCCCGGAGCACCTGCACCGCTTGGGAGGCGAGGGGGCACCCCCCAAAAGAAGCATTCTCGGAGGTAACTGCCTGCGCTCACCCCTAAGCTGGGCCGCTGGGACGGCCTGGCTGGTGCTTTGGCTACAGGCAGGTCTAAGTGACACAACCTTGCCCACAACTTTAAAGAAAAGAGACTTTGAGACGCCTCAATTACAAAAGAACATTTAAAAGTTGTCAGGGTTTATTATCTCGTCACACAGAGTAATGACTCACTTAACACACGGTGACCAGGTTAACAGCAGCCCGAGCCGCTCCCGGCCCTCGCAGCGGAATACAAAACTTGCAGTATGTGAAGGACATTACAATTAAAAAGTGGATTTTTACCCAAGTGACCTGGAATGCGTTTCCAAGCACCCCACCGTTGCGCGTTGCTCTGCTCTGACATTGTTCCTCTGCCTGTACCTCTCCGTTTCAGCCCAGAACTGAGGTTCCCAGCCCCTGTCCCCGTGTCTGGGGGGGGACACCGCGGGCTGGCTCCTGGCGAGAGGAGGAGCAGCACGAGGTGACGTGCGCCCGCGCCGGCGGGCTGCCAGCGTGGGCCCTTCCTACAGCACCTCAGCATCGCTGCCTGAGTGTACCAAGACCAAAGAGGACCCCACGACGACACACGAGGTTTTAGGGCGAGGAAGCTGAAGCTGAAAATACACGCAGTGACCAACAAGCCCAGAGCCTTGGCTTGTGGCTGCAGGTCGCGGTGCCACGGTGACCACATCTGACAAGTGTTCCGGTGGTTCGAAGAACTGCTGTGGCTGCAGGAGGCACCTCCAGATGAGGCCTGGTTTGGGGAGCTCTGTACAGGGATTTTCTTCCTGCTGATGAAGAGGATGTGGACCCCCACGGAGACCTCTGCAGCGTCAGCACCTCAGGTGCTTCTGCTTCTCTGAAGCCTGGAACAAACAAACGATTCAGTTTGCTGCGTCAGACCTCTCGTCATTTGTCCATTGCCAAGTTATTTCTCGGGGCTGCGTTTCTGGGTGGGTTATTTTTGGTGGTTTTGTTTCATTTTGTTTTTTTAACTCGGGGCTTATTGCTATTCCATTGTCAAGAGTGCGTAGCAGAAAGAGCTGAGATTTGAAAGAACTAAAACTCTTTGGAACCTCAACAACAGGCTCTGTGTTGTGGCTGATGTGCTTTCACAATCCCTTTCTTTCCAGTGTTTCCAGTATGGCCTGAATTCTGTGGACGGACTCTTTCCTGGCCTGCCGAACACTGTCCTGGCCACCGGTCTCGATGGAATCCAGTTCCAACAGCAGCTTGGTCAACATCTCCTCCAGAAGCCGGTAGGATTTATCTGTCTTTTTTCCTACAAATTCATCCACCTCTTGCTCCAGCTCTTCAGCCTCCCCCATAACGTGGAGGATTCTCTGAATCTCTGGCTGGACAGCTGCAGAATTTGTTGAAGGCTGGTCACCAGGTTTAAAACCAGCCTCCTGGTTCCCAGGCGACGGCTTCCGAGGGGCGGCGTCGTACATCTGGGGCTGTGCGCTGTACTGCACCTTGGGGGGCAGGGGGGGCGGCCTGCTGTGGGCCGGGGGGGGCGGCTTGTGGGCGTTCATTGTCCCGGGGTGCTGGTGATCGACGTCGGAGTAGTAGTTGTGCTGGTTCGCACTTTGCTCGGCTTTGTCGTAAGCATCATCCTGCAGTCAGGAGGGAAAAAAAAAAAATATCTTGAAGTGCATTTCCCTTACAGGCAGGGTTTTAATCTCCCATCCCGCCCTGGGAAGGCCGGCGGGCAGGGCTGAGCTGTGTGTGCCCGGGGGGACAGGCCAGGGACGGTCACACACCGTGAGGTCCCCGCGGGCTGGCACCCCCCACCCTGCCCAGCGGGCTGGTTTCTGCGGGAAGTCCCAGAGAGGGACACGGAGCCTCAGCCCAGTCCCTGGCCAGGAAAGGGCAGATCCCCGGCAAGAGGCGCGTGTCTGGGAGAACCAGCGCGAGAACACGCGTTACCTGCCAAGGGGGGAGATGGAACTAGATTTCAGCAGGGTCTGGAGAAAGCCACGTTTCTCTGCAGGTAGCACACATCGGAGCTGTTCCCAGGTAACAGCGGCCTCCCCACCCCCAAATCCCCCCGTCAGGGTTTGCCAGCCCTGGGGACCAAACCTCTGGGGAGTCATCTGACTCCTGATCAAACCCAGAGAAAGCCGAGATGAGCAGACCCCCCCTAATGCATCGTTTCCTTACTTTTTTTGCTTAAAACATTCCTCAGCAGAGGATGACTGTGCCCAAAACAAGCAGCTGTAGAGGAACACCAGAGTCTGCTGCAGCAGAGTCTGCAGACTGACCTGCAGCTTAGTCCCACGCTCTGTGCTGGAGGATTTCTGACAGTGCCGCTGCTTGAGAGAGAGGAGTTGGACAACCGAGACGAGGTCTGACCCATTTCAAGACCTGCCCTGAGATGTCTGGTATCTCCAGTACCTTTCTGGAATTACAACCGTGGATTTTGGTCTCCTATATGCAAATAGATTTTGCCGGCAGCACTCTGGATACCTGCTGCTTTGTTTCTACCTAAACTGGCTGTGCTGGGAGAAAGGGGCATTCCCAGGAGACAGAGGCAGGTTTTGAGGAAAGCCGTATGATCTAGGAGGCCTGACCACGGCCGGGACCCGGCACGGCCACGCGCCGTAGCAGCATCGCCCGTACCTTCGAGTCCCACGCGGGAGGGTGGGGGGGAGCTCCGCTGCCAGGCCAGGGCGGATGCGATTCGGAGGCGAAGGGGCTCCCGTGCGCCGAGGCGGCGGGCCAGGCGTAACGCGGCTGCACCCCGTAGACGGCGTGGGGAGCCCACGTGTCCTCCGGGGCTCTGGGCTGTGGCGGAGGCCCCTGCGCCGTGACCCCTGGGCTGCTGTCTCCGTACGGATACTGCGGGATGGGCATTCCCGGGGTCTGCAAGAAGAGGCGGGGGGGAACAGGCGTTACCCCTGGAGTCGCTCCGAGCCCCGCTCCCTCCAGACAGCGCTGGGAACAGCCGCAGCCTCAGGCTCGCTGCCCGATTCCTGCTCTCCTAGCCCACAAGCTTGGAGCCTCTGGAGAATGGGGCGACCACCAGTTTTTATAAGAATAGAACCAGGCAGGGCAAGCTGCTCACGGCACAACGGCCACCAGGACCCACAGATCCATTGGAGGAGGCACTGGGGGCCCCATAAAGCAACTCCTTGTACCCCAGGAACTGCAAACGCAGCAGCTGCACCGACACTGGGGCTGGAAATTGCCGTGGCCGGTGCTCGGCCTCTTACCTGCGGTGGGGAGTAGCCAGGAACCTGCTGCCTCCTGAGAGAGGACCCTTCGGCGGGGCAGTCTGGCGCGGCATAGCTCCAGGGGGGAGCCGGTGACGGGGGCTGGTACATGCCCGTGGACTCCGTGGGGTAGGGGGGCCGCGGGGGCCCCGAGCAGTAGTACCCCCGTGCCTGCGGCAGGCCGGCATAGTGCAGGGCAGCGCCGGGAGCCGGGGGGTACGGGGGGCTGTAGGCTCCGTTGGCGTAGGGAGAATCCATTGCCTGGGGAGGAGGGAAGAGCAGAGGAAAGGTGATGGGCCATGGAGAGGGGCAGAGAGGCTCCGGTCCGGCCCAGCAGCTGCCGGGCGAGAGGACTGGCCCTTCCCGCAGTGTTTAACTATGGGGTTCCTTTGTCCCCAGGCTGATTTGCCCCAGTTTTAGGTTCTCCTGCTCTAACACAACTTTCTGTTGGCCGCTGTCAATAAACACCCGTCGGCCTCACGCTTTGCCCCCGCAGCACGCGCGGGCAGACGGGCAGTGGCGGGGTGTTACAGGGGGACGGGTTGTCGGGAACAGAGGGGACACACTAAGCTGAAAACCACGCTTCACTCCGCTAAGCTTCGCCCAGAAATAGGCGCCCAGTTCCTCACAGCAGGCAGCTCTGAGGAGGTTCAACCATGTCAACATAGTCACCGACCGGTGGGTGAAAAACATGCCAGGAAAGTTCCTTTTTCAGTCTGCAAACAGAAACGACGCAAGTGGACGAGATCTACCAGTCGTGGGACCCGGGGGGTGGGTGTTCAGATCCCCACGCCGCCGGTCGCGCTGCGGCCGTGGGAGCCGTCGGGGTGGAGAACTTGGACGAAAGGTCTGTCCGGCCAGAATCTACCTGAACACATCCACGGAATCGATGGATATTGAACGCGAGTTTCCCTCTCACCACGGAGGGACAGGAGCTCTGGGGTGACTCCCTCCAGCTCTGGGCAAAGCAGTTTTTTGCCTGCGAGCTGTTTCACGGAGGAGAGATCGTATCACCTGTGTGCTGGGATTTATGAAAGGGCCGGATCAAACCTACACGTCCCGTCGGATTAAAACAACCCGCAGTTCTGTCCGGACAGCAGACAGCCTCTTTGGAAAGAGCAAAGCCTTTCTCTTCGCACAGTATTTGTGCAACGGCCCCTGAAAACAGCTGCTGCTGCAATAAACCGATAAATAATAGACCCGGGCAGAGCAAGTCACGGGGCGGGGGCACAGCGGGACCGGCGATGGTTTTGCCCCCTCGCGGTGGGGCTGGGGTGGAAACGCCCCCGCTGGCGGGGCTCTGCCGTGCCCCGAAGGGGGGGACGCGGCGGGGGTCGCCTCCCCAGGGCCCCCCGCTCCCGCTGGGGCAGCGGCAGGTCCGTCCGCCGGCGAAGGGCCGGTTGGCCCCGGCGCTGCCCAGCTGCCCCCAGTCGTCCCCGTTCCCCCCAGTCATCCCAGTTCCCCCCAGTCGTCCCCGCAGCGAGCCGGCCCAGGGGCGGCATTTCCCCGGCGATCTCTCCCTGAACACACCCGCCCTGGAAATGTCACCTTGAACTGGGTACGGGGGTAAAACTTCGGGTCGGTTTGTGTATTTTTCTGCAGTTTAAACACCTGCCCAGACCCGGGGGGCGGATTTTTAAGGCAAACGGATCCCTCCGGAGATAAAACCCCGAGAGCCAGAAATAAACCGGCCTGGAGCGGGGCAAGGCTGAGCCTCCGGGTCCGGCCGGCGGGGCGGGCCGGGTGTATCGGGGGGGGGGGCAGGTACCGGCGGCGCAGGGCTGACCCGTACGGGCTCATCCCCCCCCGGCCGCCCGCCGCGGGTGGCGGAACCGGCCCGGTGGTGGCTGCGGGCGGGAAGCTCAGCTGCCCGTTACCGGTGGGGGGGGGGGCCGGGACAAGGGCTCCCGCTCCACCAGCGGGCGGGCTCCATCCCCGCTGCGCTCGGCTCAGCGCCCGGGACCGGGCTCGGGGCGGCCGCCGTCCCCCTCCCGCCGCCCCCGCCGTTACCTGCGCCGCCGGCGGGCGGGGGGACCCGGGGGGCCACGGCGGGCCCGGCTCGGCGGCGCGATCGCGGGGCTCCATGGCCGCCGCCCCGCCCCGTCCCGCCGCCAATGGCCGCCGCTAACCAATCACCGGCCGGGCCCCAACCGGCGCGGACCAATCAGCGGCCGCCCCGCGCGCACGGCCGCCGAGGCTTAAAAGGGCAGCGCCGCGGTGGGCCCCGCCCGGCGGCGGCGGGGCGGTTCCGGGGCGGCGGCGGCACCGGCGCATGGCGGCGCTTCCGCTGGGGGCGGCGCGGCGGCACCACCATGAACTACATGCCCGGCACCGCCAGCCTCATCCAGGACATCGACAGTGAGTGCGCCGCGGGGCCGGGCACCGGGGACCCTCCCACCGTCCCCCGTGGGGCGGCCGGTGCCCGCTGCCCCCCGCGGGTGCTGTTCCCCCGTGGGACGGTCGCTCCCCCTCCGCTCTTTCCGCGCGGGTGCTGCTCCCCGCTGTAGGGTGGTGGGACCCTCCCGCACCTCCTTCCACCGGGGAGCTGCCCCCCGCCGTGGGCACCGGTCCCGCGTGGGGCTGCAGCAGAAGGCGTCGCTGCGGGGGGGGAGCAGTTAACGCACGTCGGTGGTTTCCCCACGCTGTATATTGGGGGGGTCGGGGGCGTTAATGCCCCCGCGTGGTCGTGGCTGACACCCCCCCCCGCTCTCCCTGTCCCGCAGAGAAGCACCTGGTCCTGCTGCGGGACGGCCGGACGCTCATCGGGTACCTGCGCAGCATCGACCAGTTCGGTACGTCTGCCCCGGGGGGCTGCCGGGGGCTTAGGCCGGGCTTTGGACACGCTCCGGTGTGCAGGGGTTGGCGGGGGGGAGGAGGAGGAGAGGAGCCCCACGGTGCCCATCGGTGTGAGCTGGGTGATGCTCCCGTTGCCCGTCAGAGCTGCGCTTACCAGAGCTGCACCCATCCCAACCGCTGGCTTAACAGAGCCTGGCTTTGGGGAGGGTCCCCCGTTTCGTGGTCCCCACTTAGCGCCCCGGCAGTACCGTCCAGGCCCAAGCAGGAGGACGCGTTTCCTTGGCTAAAAACAACGTGAGTTTGACAAGAAATCCATTCAGCTGCGCGCAGAGCGATGGCATTGCAGCTCACGGTTCTAGAGCGCGTTTGTGTTGTGGGTGAAACACCCGCCTGCGTGTCCCCCCCGGCCTTGGAGCTTCACGGAGGCTTCTCCCAGGACCGGCTGCTCCCCCCGCTCCTGGCCGTGCCCAGCGCTGGTGCTCGGACACCCCTTCTGGGGCAGAAAGAGCCCAGGATGCGCCGGGTGACGTCCGTGCCTGGTCCCTGCCCAGACCCTGTGGCACCAGCGAGGCCGCTGTCTGCGCTGGGGGGGGCTCGGGCCCCGCTGGTCGGAGCTCGCAGTCCTGCCCGCCCTGCCCGCGCAGGCAGCGGGAGCTGGAGGGTGGGGGCTGCCCCACGGCCGGGAGCTGCCGTGCCCGTCGCTGCACCCGCCGCGTCTCAGCCGGGGACGCGGTCGGTGCCCTCGGTGACCCGGCCCAGGGGATCTGCCGAGGGCTGGGCCAGCGCCGGTGCCGCCGCTGCTCTGGGTCTGGGCCGGGACGAGACATTTCACAGCTGGAAAACAGCGGAATTGGGTTCTCTCCTCTCTCCCGATCGCTGCAGCGAACTTGGTGTTGCACCAGACTGTGGAGCGCATCCATGTGGGCAAGAAGTACGGGGACATCCCTCGAGGCATCTTCGTTGTGAGAGGCGAGAACGTCGTTCTGCTGGGGGAAATAGTACGTGAGGAGCTGGCCCTGCCCCGGTGTTTGCGGTGACTCCAAGCGGCGCTGCCGAGGCGTGGGGTGTCTGTCTGTCCGAGGCGTGGGGTGTCTGTCTGTCCGTCTGCTGTCAAATACGGTCCCTGCCCCGCTGCGGGGGGTGAAGTTTGAGCCCCCTCCCCAGGCTGGTTCGGGCTGAGCCATCACAGAGGTGCCCCCGTGAGCCGAGGGTGGGGGCGGAGGCACCGTCCCGCAGCTGACGCGAGGGGTGAAGAGCATCGTGGGGGGAGGCGTGGGGGAGCCCCAGCCTGCGTGTGGCATTGCTGGAGGGTGTCATTAGTGCCTGCCCGTGGGCTGTCACCTCCCTGCTGCCTCAGCACCAGGGGACACCAGGATGGGCTGGGGAGGAGCCGGGGACCGTTCGCTTTGGGCTGAGCTCAGGGAGCCCCCTCCCAGGGACGCCCATCCCGGGGGGTCCCAAGTGCCTCCAGCACCTCCAGTTTGCATCTCCTCCGCCTTTTGCTGGGACTCGCGGAAGCTGCGTGGGCACGGGCTCGCTTGGAGGAGACTGTCCTGCGCGTGCAAATCTGGGAGTGTGACCCTGGGGGGACCCGGGCGCCCGCGAGCGCAGGACTCGGACCCTGCCACGCCTCGGCAGCTCAGCGCGCTGCTTCTCTTGCAGGACCTGGAGAAGGAGAGTGACACGCCGCTGCAGCAGGTCTCCATCGAGGAGATCCTGGAGGAGCAGCGGGTGGAGCAGCAGGCCAAGCAGGAGTCGGAGAAGCTGAAGGTGCAGGCGCTGAAGGAGCGGGGCCTCTCCGTCCCGCGGGCGGACACCCTGGACGAGTACTGAGCGCCGCCCCTCGGACCCTGCCCCCCCGCACGGCGAGGGCTGCTCCGCCATCCGCCCGCGCCTGGGCACGGCTCTTTGCAAAGGAGGTTTTTTATTTTCAGATTGTGTTTTCTGTGGCGCAGATAACTGTAAAAAAAGAGGAAAAAAAAGAAAATCATGCCTTTAGCTTCTCCTTGCGGAGAAGGAGGAGAGAAGGCATTCGGCTGCCCTCGGGGGTGGCCGAGCGCGAGCGTTTGTGTTCAGGAGGCAAATCGCTTGGTCCTTCAGGTTTGTTTGCTTTTTCCTCCTCACGGGACTCTGGGTGAGAGTTTTTCCTTGACGTGTAAATAAATCCTTGATCTCAGTCACAATGGTTTTGCCCGTGTTTGGGACCTGACGCTTTCCCCTCTCTTAGGACGATCACCCTCGTGCCAGCTCCTGTCCCCGCCGGGCGCTGCGCAGGGGGGAAACGGGACCCTTGGACCTGCCGGGGGGGGCTCGCTCCGAGGGCAAGATCCCTACGGGGAGCAGGACAGGGGTGCCCCTGGGTACCCCCCGCACCCCGACAAGGGCTGCCAGCTCCCCCCAGCCCGGCTGTGGCTGTTCCCCTGCAGCTGAGCCCACTAATTACTGGCTGATGAAGAGCTGCCGCAGCTGGGCTGGTGCAGCCACACCTGGGCCACTGGCAGCCCCTGGGCCACTGGCAGTGTCTCCTGGTCTCGGCGCTTTGGGGGAGCTGGTGCGACTCCGGCAGGTTGGAGGGTCCGACAGTTGGTGCTGTTGGGGCGTTGGGTGACAGGGTCGGGCGGGCGCTGTCCTGTGCCACGGGGGTTGGTTTTGGGTTGGTTTTGGGCAGCTGCCAGGCCGTGGGAGCGGCGTGGGCTCTCCCTGCGAAACCCCTTTTGGTTCATTTCCCTGTGAAGTGAAACACTCTTTCGGGGAAGTGCCTGTGCTGGGGGGGGAGCAGAGGGGGGGCCCCGCGAGTGGGTTTTCTCTTCCGCAGTGGCTCGTTTCATCAGGACGAGCCCAGCTCCGCTCGCCGGCACATGCCGTGTACGAACGGGTCTGGCTGCGGCTCTCCTGCCCAGCCGATGGCCGGGGCTGCCCCCCCCCCCCCCCCCCACTGCCTGGGCACCCCAAAAATGCGTTTCCCTGAGCCCTGAGGTGGGGGCTTCTTGCTTTTGGGGAGGAAATGTGTCTTCCCCGTTGTGTTTACTCGTGTAGGCTGGTGTGGGATAGTGCAAGTTTAGTGGTAGAAAAGGCGTAAACAAGGAAATGCAATTTCTTGCTTTAACAAAAAAAAAAAAAAAAAGGGCTTTCTGGAGACCGGGGTGAGGGCCCTGCAGCTGGAAAACCTCCGCCGGGAGGAAACGGCTTCTTTGGTTTCGTTCTGCTGCCCCTCCTGCTCGGGGAGGGGGGGAAAGGGGGTGTTTTGGGGTGCGGGGGGGTGGGTCCCGTCCCCGGGCTCAGCCCCGCGCTGCGGGGGGAACGGGGCTCCACTCCCTGTGTGTACAGGGGGGCTGTGGGGCGCTGAGGAGGAGGAGGAAGGCTGCTGAGGTGCATCCTGCTGCTGCCGGGGGTCCAGGGGTCGGTGCCCCCACCCCCGCGGGGGGGGGGGGGGGGTGCAAGGAGCTGCTGCCGCCCGATCCCCGAAGCGGGGCGGGCGCTCCCGTGCGGCGGGGCGCGGCTCTGCCCCTTACATAAGCCCATGACGCCAGGGGGCGGCCCGTGACGTCACGGCGGTGACGCACCCCCACCCCCCCACTCCCCCCCCCCTCCGCCCCGTCCCGGAGGCGGCCGGTTGCGGCGGGAGCGGCCGGACCGCCCCGCGCCGCCGGGCCGGGCATGGTGTGCGGGCGGGGGGGCCGCTCCGCCGCCCGCCGCCCCCCCCCGCCGCGCCATGGAGCTGGAGAACATCGTGGCCAACACCGTCCTGCTCAAGGCCCGCGAAGGTACCGCGTCCCCCGGTTCCTCCCCCCCTCCCCGGTCCCACGCTGCATCCCCGCGCCCCTCCCCACGCACCCTCCCTGCATCCCCCCCCGCCAACGGGTACCCCCGGCCCGGGTCACCCCACGCACCCCCCGGTCCCGGGTGGGCATGGCCGAGCCCCCCCCCCCCCCCCCCGCCCCCGGAGGTCACGGCCGCCCCGGTGCCGCGGGACGCGTCCGTCCGTCTGTCCCAGCCGTCCCGGGGGCGCGGGGCAGAGAATTCCAAAAGCCGTTTCGGTGCCGTTTCCCCGGGTGCTGAGACACCCCGGGCGGGGGACGGGGGTCGGCCGCGACCTGCCCTGTCCGTCCGTCCGTCCGTGCCAGCAGGACGCGAGCAAAACTCCGCCGGTGCCAGGACGGCGCAGGCCTGAGCGAAACGGGCGCTGCCAGGAAAATCCCGGCCCAGGTGCCGCCGCCGCCCCGGTTTGAGCCCGGCCAGGAGCCGGGGCGAGGCCTGGGGGGGCCAAAGGCCGCGGGTGTCCGCGCCCCCTCCCAACGCGGGGCCTGGCACGGGCTCCCGGGGCAGCGCGGGCGCCTTTGTTTGCTTTTGGTTTCCTTTGGAAAACCGGTGCCCTCGTCGCTAAACCTTTGCGACCGAAAAGCAAACGGCCCCGAGAGCCACCGACGGGGCGGCGGGACGTGATCCTGGTTCTTCTTGGGAATCCCTCTCCCCTAAAGCTTTCCTTCCCCCCATGGCGGTCGCTTCCAGCAGCACCGGTGACGCCGCGGGGACGGCTCCTGCGCCGGGACCGGTGCCTTTGGGGTCGGGAGCTCAGCGCCGAGGCCAGACGTTCGCCCCGACGCTCCCCGCTCGGGGCTGGACCCCGCTCCTGTGCCCTGGGATGCGCCACGGCCGCCCGCGGGAGCCGGGGCCTCGTCCGAGCCCGAGCTGGGCACGGGGCTTGTGGCCTCGGGAGCGAGGGGGGGCTCTGCCGCCGCGGCCGCCGAACGGGGTCATGTCGGTGTGCGACGGCGGCGAGAGGCTCCGGAAGCCGGGAAGCGGAGCAGGACGAGGGCTGGGTCCTGGCTGGGCGGCCGCTTCTCTCCCGGCAGCGTGGGGATGACCGGAGCCGCCTCAGCGGAAAGCTGAGACCCCCCCAAGTCATGGCTGGGGGTCCCCACGCTTGGGGGTCACGGGCCGGCCTCATGCCGAAGGCGGGGGGGGCTCAGCCAGGCCCAGCACCCGCCGCAGCCATCGCCACCATCTGTAATTGGCCAAGTTCCTCCGTCCTCGGGACGTGCGGGGGGGGCTTGGCCCGGGCAGGCGGCTCCGCACTCCCGGCGCTTTTGGGGGTGCTGGATGCAGCGTGGGTGGGTGCCGGCACCGGGCTGGGCTGTGAGTTTGTGGTCTCCGTGGTTTGAGGGGCTCCCCGAGCTGCTGCTGCCCTCTGCACCCCTCGGAAGGGCCTTGCTCTGCTGCAGGGCCCCTCGCAGCCCTTCCTGCAGCACGGACGGGGGCTTTGTCCCCCAAAAGGTGGTCTGGGGGGGCTGCTCCCCCCACCTGGCCCCACGAGGGCTGCGGCCGGACCCCCCGGGGTCTCCGCTGGGGCTTTCGAGGGAGGGTTGGTGTCCCTGAGGGCTCCTAAAGCTCAGGGAACCCAAAGGGCTCGTCCGCCCACGGAAGTGCCCGGGATAAAATCCCAGGAGCGTGCGGGCGCGGAGGAGATAAGAGGCGGTGAGTGAGGGTTTATGGCTCGCGGGGCGGGGGCAGCCAGGTCCACACCTCACCGGGCATCGGTGCCGTCTCACCGCGTGATGGGGGACCTGGGGGGACACGCACCCCCGCGTGTGCTGCACCGTTTGGTACCTGGGCTCCTTTCCGCTGAGAAATGGTTTTATTTTGCTTCCCGCAGTTTTTTCTGGGGGCCGTGGTCAGTTTGGCAGCGTCCGCATTCTCGCAGGGTTTCCCGGCGCCGTTTGCTTGTGGGGAGCAGGGCCCAGGCAAGCGCCGGTTCCTCATTTTATCTTCCCCGCTGCATCCCGCTGCCTGGCAGGCGCGTGGCTCTCGCTGGTGCAGGCAGGGAGCAGGCAGCCAGCAGGCAGTGGTGGGATGCCCCAGCACGGCCGATGGCTGCTCCCCACACGCCCTCGGGAGAGGGGCTGGGTGCCTCCGGGGTGTCCCTGTGGGTGCTCCCTGCCCAGCACCAAGGGGTCTGTGCTGGGGGGGGGCTGTGCCCGGCCCCCCCTGCCCTGCCAGCAGGCCCACGCCGGGGCAGGAGCAGCTGCCGGCCCTTTGTGCGGCTCAGCCGGCTGCCAGGATCCAGCTCCGAGGCGAGGGCAGGGTCGCTTCCGAGGGGGCCCAAAGACTGTGTATATGTATTTTTTCCCCCTTTACTTTGAGGTTTTTCCCCCTTTACTTCGCTGGGGAGGGAACAGGACGGGTTTTGCCTTGCCCGAGCACACCGCGGGGGCAGGAGCGGGTCCCACCCTGAGCCCCGCTCCCCCTTTGCCCTGGGGCCTCGGTGGGCGCTGGGGCGGCTCTGCCGTGGGTCGGTTTTGGTGCAGTTTCACCCGGGGACAGTGACCCTGGGGACACGGTGCTCTTCCCGCTCGCCCCGGCTGTGCCGTGCCTGGACGCTGCCGGGGGGACGGGACCGGGGAAGGAGGATGCTGCAGCCTGTGAGGCTCCGGCTGAGAGCACGTCCCCGGGGCTCAGACATGTTGGGGCGCGGGTGGTGAGCGTTAATTTATTTTTATTGTCGCAGCAAACAAGTTGAAATTCAGACAGAGCGCCGTAAAGCGCCGGGTGGTGCGGGTTGCTGGGGGCTGACACCCGCAGAGTCCCCGGGCGAGGCGGGGAGGGAGTTGAGTGGCCAACGTGCCGCTGAGCCTGGCCACGGAGCCGCGGCCTCCGAGCATCCCCCCACCATCTCGGGTGGCTCCTGGGGCGGGCGGAGGGTCCTTGCCTGGGCATCCCCCCTCTGCCAGCTGCCCGGGGGGCTCCGGCCTGGGCACTGCGGGCCGAGGGGAGCGGCTGCTCCTCTTCCTCCGGCGCTCAGGGCTCAGGGCCGCGTGCCGCCAGGGCTATTCCTGCCGGAGGAAGCGAGCCGATGACGGCAGGAAGCTCTGCCCGGCCGAAACGCCGGAGCCCAGCACCGCGGCGTCCCCCGGCCTCGCCTCGGCGTCACCAGCTCGGAGCCGCGCTGATGTCAGGTCCCTGTAGGGGTGACTTCACGGGCCAAGCATCCCCTGGCCTGGAGCGGCTGCTGCTGGGGGAGCCGCTCCTCTGCCCCCTCCTCGTCCCTGGAGAGTCCCCGTCCCCGAGGAGGCCGGGGCTGGGCTGCTGCAGCCCCGCATGCGGGACGAGCGGCTCGGCGGGGAAATAAGGAAACCAGATGTTTACGGGAGGGAGCGGCGTGGGGCCGCGGCATTGTTTGGGGAGGAAGCCTGCACACGCCGGGCTCGGCCGCCCCCAGCGCCAGGCGATGCCGAGGAGATCCCGTTGATCCCAGTCCTGCCCTGGAGCGGGGCTGGGAGCTGTGACCTGGTGGGGATCCCCTCGGCTGCTCGGGGCGAGGGGGTCGGAGCCCTCTCCGGGGCTGACGATGCGTTTTCCCACGCGGCTTTAGAGTTGCCCAAAGCCCCAGCGCTGGCGGCGTGTGGGGACGTGTCCGAGCGGTGGGTTTGGAGACCAGCAGTGGTGGGATGGGGGGAAACCCGTCCTGTTCCCCCCGTCGCTGGCTGGGCTGGAGCTGCGACGCCCGTCCTGCCAGCGTCACCTCTTCTCCCTCTCCCCTGGCTGCAGGTGGTGGTGGCAAGCGGAAGGGCAGGAGCAAGAAGTGGCGGGAGATCCTCCGGTTCCCGCACATCAGCCAGTGCGATGAGCTGCGGAAGGGCCTGGGTGAGCCGGGGAGGGCACCGGGAAGCGGCAGAGCCGGGTTGCGGCCGCACTGGGGGCACGGCGCGTGGCACGTCCCCCCTTCCCTTGCAGAGCAGGACTACGGCAGCCTGTGCCAGAAGCAGCCCATCGGCCGGCTGCTCTTCCGGCAGTTCTGCGAGACGCGGCCGGAGCTCCTGCGCTGCATCCGCTTCCTGGACGCCGTGGTGAGGGACCCCGCGGGGTGCCACCGCGCCGGCTCTGCGCGGGGACCGCGACGCCCGGGAGGCGTTTTCCCGGGATGGGGTTTTGCCGAGGGCCGTGGCGGGTTGGCAGCGTGTGCCCCAGGGCCCCGTCCCCGTGCGCTGCCGGCTCCTCTCCCGTCCTCCGCCACGACCTCTCCGTCCCAGCAAGCTCAAAAAGCTCCTGGAGAATCCACCCGCTGCGAGGTTCGCCCCGGTGCCGGGAGATTCCGGCTGCTGGCGAACGGGAAACACGAGCCTCATAAAATGATCCGTGTTCCCCGTTTCTGCGCAGTTGGGGTCGGCAGCGGGTGTGTGCCCTCCGCGGCGGGGTCGGCGTTCGGGGGGGGCCTCGGGGGGAGCAGCTGGAGCCTCTTGGGTGTGCAGAGACCCGACAGCCGTGGGGGCTGCTAACGGGAAACGCGTCTGTAAACCGGCCCCGGCTTGTGCCGGCTCTCAGGGCTCTCGCAGGACATTTATTTTCCCCCCTTTTGGGTAACTTGCTGCGGGGAGCAATGTGGGAGACCCCCTGGGTGCAGGCAGCTCTTCGCCCCATGGCTGGGGCAAGCGTGGCTTGTTTGGGGAGGCGGGGGGCACAGGGCAGAGCCTGCAGCACCCTCCTCTCCCCGGGCATCCCAGGCGGACTACGAGCTCTCCCCGGATGAGAAGCGGAAGGAGATGGGGGAGGAGATCATCCGCCGGTTCCTGGAGCAGGAGGTGAGTCCTGGGGGGCCTTTTCCCCCCCCGCCGGGCAGCCGAGCAGGGTGGGGCAAGGGTGGGATGGGGGCAGGGCAGCGGTGGGGGGGTCTGGGGGGGCTGCATCCCTGTTCTCTGGGCATCCCGACGGCTCCCATCACCCAGCCAGGACCCGGGGTGGGACATGGGGGGGTGCATCCATCTGCTCCCCCCTCGGCAGTCCCCAGATTTCCTGCCCGAGGTCGGCCAGCCCCACGCCCGCCGGTGCCTGCAGGACCTGCAGAAGAGCCCCTGCAAGGATCTCTTCAGCAGCTGCCTGCGGTGAGTGCCCTGCCCGGGGAGGGGGGAGCAGCTGGGGGCGGGGGGCTGCAGGCGACGCTGACCCTCCCCTTACCCCCCCGCAGCCCCTTGCACGAGTACCTGAGCGGGGACCCCTTCGTCGACTACCGGGACAGCATGTACTTTGACCGGTTCCTGCAGTGGAAGTACCTGGAGAGGTGAGTGGGGGTGCTGGGGGGGGTCTGAGGGGTCCAAGGGGGTGTCCAGGGGGTGGCGGGGCTGACGTGCCCGGGGTTGTGTCTTTCAGGCAGTCGGTCACCAAAGACACGTTTCGGCAATACCGGATCCTGGGCAAGGGCGGTTTTGGAGAGGTACGGCCACGGGGGGAGGAGAGGGGGGCGATGGTGGGGGCTCATCCCCCACTGTCTGCGTGTGTCCCCCCCCCAGGTGTGCGCCTGCCAGGTGCGGGCCACGGGGAAGATGTACGCCTGCAAGAAACTGGAGAAGAAGCGGATCAAGAAGCGGAAGGGGGAGGCGATGGCCCTGAACGAGAAGCAGATCCTGGAGAAGGTCAACAGCCGGTTCGTGGTGCGTGTCGCGCTCCCCGGGGCGGGGCGGGGAGCTGGGGGGGGCCACGGCCGGCGCTGATGGCCAGGGGGGCCACGCAGGTGAGCCTGGCGTACGCCTACGAGACAAAGGACGCGCTCTGCCTGGTGCTGACCATCATGAACGGCGGCGACCTCAAGTTCCACATCTACAACATGGGCAACCCCGGCTTCGAGGACGAGCGCGTGGTTTTCTACGCGGCCGAGATCTGCTGCGGCCTCCAGCACCTGCACCAGGAGGGCATCGTGTACCGGTGAGCGCGGCGCGGGGCCGGCGGCGGCGGCTGGGCCCCACCGCTGCCTGCTGAGCCGCCCGTCTGTCCCCGCAGGGACCTGAAGCCCGAGAACATCCTGCTGGATGATGATGGTGAGGAGGGGGCCGCTGGGCCTGGCTCTGCCCGCGCTCTTGGCTTTGGGGATGGGTCTCTGTGTGCCTCCGGGGGGGCCTCTGGCTGTCTTTGAGGGAGGATGGGGGGTGGTTCCTCCCTGGGACGCTGCCCTCAACCCCCTCCGTGCCCCAGGCCACATCAGGATCTCCGACCTGGGGCTGGCGATCAAGATCCCCGAGGGCGAGACCATCCGTGGCCGCGTGGGCACCGTTGGCTACATGGGTGAGCGTGGGGCTGTGCTGGCCCTGGGGGGGGGTTTCCCCATGCCGCGGTGTGCCGGGCCGCTGACGGGTCTGGGGCCGGTGCCTCGCAGCCCCAGAGGTGATCAGCAACGAGCGCTACGCCTTCAGCCCCGACTGGTGGGGCCTGGGCTGCCTGGTGTACGAGATGATCGAGGGGCAGTCGCCCTTCCGCGCCCGCAAGGAGCGGGTGAAGCGGGAGGAGGTGGAGAAGCGGGTGCGGGAGGAGCCGGAGCTCTACTCGGACAAGTTCAGCGAGGACGCTCGGGCCATCTGCACCATGGTGAGCCTGGGGACACGGGGCCCGTGGGGGCCGGTGCTGGCGCCATCCCCCCGCCGTGACGGCCCGTCCCCCTCCCCAGCTCCTGGCCAAGGACCCCAAGCAGCGCCTGGGCTGTGGGGCCGACGGGGCGGCCGCGGTGAAGTGCCACCCCTTCTTCAGGACCATCAACTTCAAGCGCCTGGAAGCCGGCATCATGACACCCTCCTTCGTGCCGGACGTAAGGGGAAGGGCAGGGGGGGCGCCCGCGGGGGGGGGCAGCCCCGCTCCCCCCTCGCTGACGGCCCTTTGGCTCCCGCAGCCCCGGGCGGTTTATTGCAAGGACGTGCTGGACATCGAGCAGTTCTCGACGGTGAAGGGCGTCAACTTGGACCAAACCGACAACGATTTCTACGCCAAGTTCGCCACCGGCAGCGTCTCCATCCCCTGGCAGAACGAGGTACCGGGGGCCTGGGACACTGAGGGGGCACTGGGGGCTCTCACTCTGCCCCCCCTGGTGACCCGACTCCCCCCCAGATGATCGAGACCGAGTGCTTCAAGGACCTCAACGTGTTCGGCCCCAGCGGGACCCGCTCCCCCGACCTGGACTGGAGGCAGCTGCCCGAGCCCCCCAAGCGCAGCCTTCTGCAGCGGCTCTTCCGGCGCCACGTAAGAGACTTGGGGGGGGATTATTTGATGGGGGGATTGTCCTGGGGTCTCCCCGAGACCCCCCCAGCTCACTGCCTGCCGTCTGTCTGTCTGTCCCTCGCAGCCAGCCGACTACACCATCGGCACCACCATCCACCCCCCACACCCGGCCGCTGTGAACTCACACCCTCCTGCGGCCAACTCCACCTGCCGAACCCCGGCACCGTCCTGACCCCTCTCACCGTCCCGGGGGAGCCCCCAGCCCCCCCTGGGCCCCCTCAGGGTTATCTCGGACCAACGCGGGGGCCGGGGTCTGCGGGTGCCAGCTGCTGGCACGGGCTGGCGTGGGCAGGGGGTGACAGAGGGGCAGAGTCTGCCCAACCCCAACCCTGGCAGCTCCCCGGCCCCCCAGCCTGTTCCTGGGGGCTCCCACCGTGGGGCCACCCCCAGCTGCCCCCCCCAGCGGGAAGGGGCCAGGGCAGGGACCTATTTTTGCTGTGTTTGAGCCCGTTATCGCCAGCTGGGTGCACAACCTCTGCGGGCACCGAGGGGCTGGGGGTTTATCTGCACTCTCCGAATAGAAACATAGGCAGCCTTGGAATGGGGGGGGGGGGGACGGGAGACCCCCAGCTCTCCCAGCCATGCTGCAGCAGGAGGGATGGGATCACCCCAACAGATCCTCGTCCCCCCCCCCGCCCTCCTTGGCCACCACAGCGTGAAATGGGCTCAGAGAAGGGAATTTTCTCGAAGGGGGCTGGGCTAGGGGGGGTGGGGGGCTCCCCTCCGTCCTCCCAGGACAGCTCAGGGCAGCCTCGGGGCTGGGGGGGGGCACAAGGGCCCAGTACGAGGGGCCGTGCACGTGTGTGTGCGAGGGACAGTGCACGTGGGCTGGGGGGGCCCTGCGGTGGGTGCTGTGGGTGCTGTGGGCCCCGCGCCTTTGAACCCCGGGGGATCTCTGCCTCCTTTGGTTTACATTCGACCCGGTTTTGTACATTTGTAAACAGTTGTAAATATTTGTACGTTGAGCGCCTGGATGTACATTTTTAAGCTCAAAGCTGCAAACGGAGCCGCGTGGTGACTTCGCGTGGGGACGTGGGGGGCGTTTCCTGGGGTCAAGGGCCCAGCGGGGGCTTTCTCAGCTGTTTTACCTCCCCCAGTGTTTTCTCCCTCCTCCTGCCCCCACGGGACACGGGTGGGGGGGTGCTGGGTGCCCATGTCAGAGCGGGGCTGTGCCACCTTCCCAGGCATCCCCTGGCTGGTGTGCAGGATGCGGCCACGCGCTCCCCTTGCCCCCAGCACCCCCAGCCCACGGTCCGGGTGGGTCCAGGCAGGTCCAGGCTGTGGCTGGGGCCTCATCCTGCCCCGGGCAGGCGAGCGGTGCTGGAGCACGCGTGGGCTCAGCCGTGCCCCCTCCTGCCCCAGCGCAGAGGCACCTTCTCGGTGCCCCAGGTAGGTGCTGGGACCCGAATCCCGTCCCCGATGCCTGTGGCACCGCTCGGCGCTGGTGCCGTCCCCGGTGCCGCGGGAGAGCTGCCGTCCCCTCCCCTCGCAGCAGCACGGCGACAGCAGGACCCCGAGCGACGTCCGGAGGAGATGCCGAGGTCACGTCAGGAGCCGGTGAGTGTCCTGGGGGCGTCCCCATTAACCAGACCCCCCCCCCCGAGGGCTCTGGGTGCCTTTCCTCACCGCTGCCCGGCGTGCTGTGACTCTCTGCGTGCCGCTTGGGGCACTGGCTGTCGCTGTGTCCCCTCCTGGGGGGACACAGAGGGGTTCGTGCCCCTCCAGCCCCCCCCCAGCCCGGAGCTGGAGGGGCAGCTCTGCCCGGGCTGTTTTGGTTCTCACAAACAGCGGCGTGTCCTTGTGCCGAGGCCTTGTGCCCCGCAGCGCCTGCTCCCTCTGGGATAACGACGGGCCCGGCCGGGGGGCTCCAGCCGCCTCACCAGCAGGGCAGGGGGGCTGCGGGGGGGCTGGGGGCGACACACCGTGCCGGAGGGTCTCTCCCACCTTCCCCAGGCACCGCAGACCCCGTTTGGCCCAAGCTCCGGGCTGGGAGGTCCCGGCAGCAGTTCAGGGATTTCAACCCCTCCTGATTTTCCCTCCCGCTGTGTGCAGGCACGAGGGGAGCGGGTGGAGGAAGCCCAGCCGGGGTGAGAGCTGCGGGAGGGACCCCGGAATCACGCCTGCGCGGGGCCGCAGCACCAGTCGGCGAGCGGGAGCGCGGCTGCGATGGGGATTTCCCGGTAAACGTTTGGGAAGGGGATGGTGCAGCTTCTGGCTTCCTCCTGGCCCCACCAGCATCGCCAAGGTGTCTTCTCTCGCACGTGGTGGAGAACAGCAGCCCCGGCGAGGAAGAGGAGCTGTCTCGGGGTGCAGTGGGACTGTTCCCGGGTGGCAGGTAGGACCCGAATCATCCCTGGGGGGCTCGGCGGGCAGGCTGGGGGACGCGAGGGGCTCCCCGGGGCTGGGCCACCGGCGCAACGAGCGGTTGACCTCCCCCTTGGCCAAGTTGTTGCAACAGCGGGGAGGAAGGTCAGGTTCCCCGCAGGAGGGTGCAGGGGCTGACGTCAAAGGAAGCAGCTGGTGATTCACGGGTTCTTGGGAGCGCTGGTCTCTGGGGCCGTAACTCATCCCAGAAATGTCATTTCATCCTTGAGCGTTATCGCTTCTCTGCCGTCGCCCACCGCTCCCAGCCCCACGGCAGATAAACCGGCCTCTGGGGGAGGTACGGGGGCTGCCCCTTGCTCCAGCCTCAGGTTTCGCGGCTTAATAATCTTAATACTCAGCTTTATGGAGGCCGAAAGACAGGCTGCGTTCGCGCGGGGCTCTGCGGGGCGAGGGGGAGGGCTGTGTGCCCTCCGAAACGCTCGTGTCCGTGCCATGTGCACGAAGCATCCCCGGTGCTGCCCGGCCATGCACGGCCAGCCCGGGTGTCCCCCCGTCCCCCCCCACCCTCGCGGGGTTTGGGCTCGTGCACTGGGGCTTCCGCATGCCGCCATGGTGAGGGCTCCACGGTGGGGTCTGGTCCCCTGGTTCTTGTATCCAGCCTTAGCTGAGGCTGGGCTGAGCCTGGCTCCGGTTATTCCGGGATGGTTGTGCTGTGAGAGGGTGTTGTCCCTCGTTACCTGTTGTTATTATCCGTTGTTATTATCCGCCGTTATCTGCCGTTAGCTGTCAGAACTGATCGTTATCCCGTGATCCCGGTGATGATCCGTGCGGGCACAGCCGCGCTGTGGGCCCCCACGGATTGTCCCTGGGCCGGGGATCGCCCGCAAAGCACCGTGCGAGCCGGGCAGGGCGGCCGTGCCTCTGCCTGGGCCCCCGGGGCTGGCCGGGCTCCATCGCACCGAGCAGGAGCACGTGTCAGCCCACGTGTGCGCGGCCACTCGCCGGACACGACCCGTGGCCCCGGCAGATGCGTGAGGAGCCGGGTCTGGCCTTGGCCCCCGGGGCCCTGCCGTAAGTGATGGCTCTTATCTCCCTGCTGACAAGCCAGCATCCTTCAGCTGGCGTACTTAAGGCCGAGCGCCGGGAGGGCCGGGGCAGAGACACCCGCCCGCCGCAGACACCCGCCCGCCGCAGACACCCGCCCGCAGCCCGCGGCTCGCTCCGGCCCAGGGAGATGCTGCCCGCCACCTTCAAGCTCTGTGCTGCCATTTCCTACCAGAACCTGCGCAACATGACCGGTGAGGGGCCGGGGGAGCCCCCCTGCACGGGCTGCCTGTGGTGGGAGGGGGCTGGAGGCTCCGGGGATGCTCTCCCCACCCTGTCCCACGTCGCTTTCTGGGTTTGTGTTTTGTCTCTGTCGCCCTTCTTGCTGCCAGGACTGTTGCCGGGGTCTGAGGGGGGCAGCGTGTGCCGCAGCTGAACGTGGGGGGTAGCTGCAGGTAACGGTCCCGCTGGCTGCGAGGGTTTTGTATTCTTGTGCTCCATTTCCTACGGCCTTTTCCGAGCATCCCCATGATTGCTCCTCAGTATTTTTACGACTCATCTGCTCCCCGCATGCTGCGTGGCTTAGACCTGGAGCAAAGCCCGGGTTTGTGTAGGACTGTTCTGTCCCAGAGCAGCGCAGGGGCAGTCAACTGCTCTCTGTGCCTGTGGGGACTCCAGCAAAGGCGGCGAGCAGAGACTTTTTCAGTGTCGTTATGTTTAAATTGGAAAAAAATAAAATAAAATAGCAAGCCCTCCGTGGTGCGGTGCTGGCGGGTGATGCGCTCTCTGCTCTCAGGTCTGAGAAGACAAGCTGCTGTTGCCATCAGCCAGGAGCTGAGCAAGCTTGCCTGCCGCGGCGCGGGGCCCAGCACCTGGGTCAACCAGGTTCGCAGAAGAAGCTCCTTGCTCAGTAAGTGACCAGCGGCCGGGGCTCTGCCCCTTCCTGAGGCGGGGGGCGACCGTCACGGCTCAGGGCTCGGGAGAGGGCTTGGAGGAAAACCTGCTCGCGGGTAGCCTGGGCTTTTGCCAAACAAAGGGCAAAGGCAGGCAAGCAGCGGGAATTGCGTTTCCTTCTCCAGCCCCTGGGCACGGAGAAGTGTATTTATTTGATGTAGATAAAGCTTATCTGGCACGAGGGTGCGTTAGCTGCGCAGTGTTCTTACAACTCGGTCCTGCTTCTGTCTGATCCCGCGCAGGCTCGAGGCTGGAGGAGAAGCCCTTCAGCGAGGTGGAGATGTCTTACATCAGGCAAGGAGAGGAGGCCCTCCAGAAATCTCTCAACATCCTGGGGGACCAGGAGGGCTGGAAGACAGAGACGGTGCTGGTAGGGGCTCCGCTTTGCAGCAGCCTGACGCGCTCCTCCTGCACATATTCGTGGTGTTCACTCTGCGCTCCCCTCGCCAGGGTAACGGGGACAGAGTGCTGAGCAAGGTGCTCCCGGACGTGGGCAAGGTGTTCCGGCTGGAGGTGGTGGTGGAGCAGCCGCTGGCCGCGCTGTACGACGAGCTGGTGGACAACATGGAGCAGATGGGGGACTGGAATCCCAGCGTCCAGCAAGTCAAGGTAGGCAGCGCCTGGCAGACCCCAGCGGCCGGGGCTCACACCCACGGGCTGCCCCGAGCGGCCTCGGGAGGGCCGAGGAATCGCTCTGCCCATCCCAGCGGGAGCACAGGGATTTCTCCACGTTTTTAAGGAAGGGAGAAGCCAGACTTTCTCTTGTCTGCTTCCTCCGGAGCTCGAGCTGCAGCTGCTGCGCTGCTCTTTGCTCGGCAGGAGTCGTGCTCCCGCTTTACGGCGAGGAGCAGCCCAGCACCGCTGTCCCCCGTCCTGTTACTGGAGGAGAAAGAACGTACCCCAAGGAGCAGGGAAGGGCATTTTGCAATTTCACAGCGTCTCTGGAATAAGAGAAGCGTTAAGAGAGACACCTTCCCTTTGCAGATGTTGAAAAGTAACGTTCTGCATTCTGGGATGAAGCAGATCAGATATTTGCAATTTTTCTCACAATAAACACTGAGGTTTTGTATTTCAACACGCGAGCTGTCAGCCATCTTTGCAGCAGATGCTTCAAATTAACGTTTTAATTCTGAACTCTCCAGATTCTCCAGAAGATTGGGAAGGACACAGTGATCACCCACGAGAAGGCGGCCGCTACCCCCGGCAACGTCGTGGGGCCACGGGACTTTGTGAGCGTCCGGTGCTCCAAGAGACGCGGCTCCACCTGCGTCCTGGCCGGCGTGGCCACAACGCACGGGGCGATGCCGGAGCAGGAGGGGGTCGTCAGGTGAGCAGGCGCCTTTGGCAGGCACTTAGGGGGGTGCGGGGGGGGGTGGGATTCACATGCCAGCCTTCAGCAGGGGCTGGGGGCGTGAGCGAGACGCAGCTGTCTGAGGGGGGGCTCCCATCCTCTTGCAGAGCCGAGAACGGCCCCACCTGCATGCTGCTGCGCCCGCTGCCCGGCAGCCCCTCGCACACCAGGCTCACCTGGCTCCTCAGCATCGACCTGAAGGTAAGTCAGGCCTGCAGCTAATTTAGGCCTGCAGCTCAGTCAGGCCAGCGGTGGCCAGGCCGGGCGGGAGGTGCAGCCCCGGGCTCTGTCCGCTCTCCGCAGGGCTGGCTGCCGAAGACGGTCGTCAACCAGGTGCTGGCCCAGACGCAGGTCGACTTCGCCAACCACCTCCGGCAGCGCCTGGCCCGGCCACCGGCTGCTGCCCTCCCCGAGGGGTGTAACGGGGCCAGGCAGACGCAAGTTAATTAACAAGACCTTGGTTAATTAGCACAGGCTGTAACAGTAGACACCACTAATTGATAGAGAGTTTCAATCAATAAACCAACCTTTATTTATTGAAACCAGTTGAGTTGGGGAGCTCGCAGGGACCTGACTCAGTCAGCACCTGCTTATTGTGCAAATGAGGACCAAAAACTGGAGGGATGTAAGTCAGTCCCTCCTGCCTTTGCTCCACTGAGCAGGTGCTGGCTCCGTCAGGCCCCTGCGACCTCCCTCACTAATTAGTTCCAATGACTAAAGCAACCTCTGAGTAGTGGTGTTTCCTAGGGCTGAGGGAGGAAGGCAGGAGGACCAGCCCACGCTCCGCAGGGCAAACCTCAAACTTTACTCCCCTCCTCCCCTCAAAACACACATTTTATTCCCTTCTCCCCCACGCAGTGAAGCAGCTCTAATTTATTTTTCCTGTACAGACACACACAAAGTGTCCAACTATTTATTGATCCAAAGCTCTGCAGAGATGCTCATGTATAACCTGTCAAGGAGAGCGTCAGCTTGAGAGATCTCTACAGTGTGGCTACTTTGAGTTTAAATCTCATTTGTCACAAGATAAAAAGAAAAAAAAAAAAAAACACACACCCAAAAGAGTTAAAGCCTTTATTTTTAAACTGGCTTCCAGTTTTTTTGGGGAAAAAAAAAAAATACAGTTTGGACAGAAGCCCAAATTTCAGTCTTCCATGCAGTAGTCTTGTACCAACACCCTCCCTGGGGCTGGGGGCTGTTGGTTACAGTCGGCCCCCCCCAGCTGAGCAGAAGCGGGGGTGCTGCTGTTCCCTGTGTACGTACAGCGGGCAGGGCCAGCTACAGCCCGCTCTCGCTGCCGAGGGACTGTTACAACAAGCGGCCAGCACAACGCTGGCTCCTGCCGGGAGCTGCACCGGAAAAGTCACTGAAGCCTCGGGGACCTGCCCCCAACCAGCACAACACCTGCCCGAGCGGCGCCGCCGGTGGAGCGCGAGTCGGCAGCAGGTAGCAAGTCCCCGGGACGCCTCCCCCAGGAGCGGCCTTGGCTTCAGCTTGTTTGCTCGTTGGTGCTTGCTCCGAGGGGTGCGTGTTCCTCGAGAATAAAAACCACTTGGCTGGGTCCCCGTGCGTGGCTTGCGAGCGCGCCGCTGCGTTTAGGGCTCCCAGGGGGGGCTGCGCCGACCGTCCACCTCCGTCTCCACGTGATAGAGCACGTCGGCCAGCGTGTGCTCCACCACCGCCCCCCAGCCCATGTCGCTCATCTGCGCGGGGAAGGGAGGAGGGGACAGGCTCAGGACCAGGAGGGACTGGCCCTGTCCTACGGGCCAGGACTGCTTCCCTCCTGAAAACACGAGCGGGGGGAAAAAACTTCCAAGTGTTCCCTTAAACCAGAATTCAGCCCTCTTACTGATAAAAGAGGCTAAACCAGGCAAGAACAGGGACTTTCTCTGTCAAGAGGAACAAGACTAGTTAAAATTTAGCTAAGGTATTTGTTAGGCTAACTACCCTTAAATAATTTTAAATACAGTCCTTTTGGCTACACTACCCGAGTACAAAGAAGTGGATGGATAGAGCCTTGGTATAAATCAACACCCACCACCTTTGGTTTAAATGCTTAAAGGGGGCGGGGGGGAGAAGCTCCAGTTATTACTCACCGGACGGTAAGTGATATCTCTGGGTGGATACTTGAAATACGGCCCAAAGTTTATAGAAACCTGTGGAAGACGCAGTTGTCATGAGATCCAGAAAAACAGGCAGAGTGCTTTAGTCTTGGGTCCTCACCCCCTCCTGAGCCTACCTACACCCCGTGCAAGCCCACGGGAACATCCTGGGCAGGGAAGGAGCGTTCACTCGGTGGTCTGATGAAGTCACATCACCCAAGTGACCTGCAGCCTCGTCCCAGAGTCACTTCACTGAAGTAATTCCCACCTTCCCTTCCCTGACACACTCCACACGTTGCTAAAACCACGATGGGCTTAGGAACCACGTTACTTACCGTGCAGCCTTTGTACAAAGAGATAGCGGGGAAATAAACACCTTCAAAGATGTCTTTAAAGGCAATTCCTTGGCTGGCACCGTTCTTGAAGAATATTATCTGAGAAAAAAAGTGAAGAGGTTTCTTCCACTGATGCCAACACGATCATGACCTTACTTGTGGGTGACACCGCGACCCTCGAGGCGGCTCAGCCTACGCTGCCCTTACCCCGACGCCAGACCACGAGTTTGGTGGCAGCAATAATGTTACAAGCAAAGGGCGCAGCTGGTTCGTTAGCTTCATGTTTATTGCTTTAATAAAAGCATTCCTGGTTTTGGTGAGGAACTAATGATCGGCCTCCCTTTGTGCTCGTTAAATGGAAGCAATTAATACACACAATAAGCTGGTCTCAGCAGGCTCTCCACTCCTCCTAAGCTCTGCATCCTCCACCTACCACTCACCTGGCTCCCGGGTGCTTGCTTTAGGCTCTTCTCTGCTTTGTCCACAAAGTCCTTCTCTTCAAAGTACAGGTAGCTTTTGAATTTGATCAGAGCCTGGAATATCAGAAAACAGCCACTTCAGAAACAAGCCAGAAAGAGAGTTACCTTTAGCGACAGACTAGAGGGCGGGAGGCCTACAGGAGCCCTGCGCTGGGATGGGGGGGCCTGTCACATCAGAGCCCCCGTGCAGAGCGATTCACACACCTCAACTATTTGAGAACCAGGAGGGGAAGAGAAGATGAAACGAGATGGGGGCAATCTCACTCAGCAGTCCAGGCAGAGCCTTCCCTGCAGAACCTGGGGGGTTCTGGGTGTTTTGTTTTCCTGAGATCAATGAGATCCACGCTTTGGACCTCTCCACGATGGGCCACAGCGGTGCCTGGAGGTAGGATGGGCTCAAAGGGGGCAGAAGTGAGGCCACAGCAACCCGTTTTCCACTTACCACCCAGCCAACACTTAACCCAGTCATGGACTCCACACCTCACCTTATCTTTGTAAGTGTCAGGCAGCGATTTGGCAGTCTCGGTATCTTCTGGCAGGCTGATGTAAAATCCCAGAATGTCACCCTGTCCGTAGCCAGATGAATAGTGTTTCCCTATCGACTGGTGAAACTTTGTTCCCTTTTTGCTGCGCCAGGAGTAACTGAACTTGTCATATCCCAGGGGTGCCTGGAGGTTCCCTGCAGAGAGTAACGTTTCTTTGTGAACACAGAGCGCAGCAGGAGCAGCCCTGCCTGTCCCGCTTCATGGTTTGGAACAGTAATGCCGTGCAGTTAACAAATAAAACTCCTGTTAGTGCAAATGCGTTGACTACAGTGAGGCCAAGAGTGCAACAGCATAAAGGCTCCACCCGTAGGGCAGTTCCGCAGGGTTTAGATCCCCTTCAGAAAGAGCTTGCCCTTAAGAAAAGCAGCGACGAAGCCGTCAAGCTGAACATGACTTACCCTCCTCAGGTCTAAATTACTGGGGAAAGGATTACAGGAACCAGCTGGAATCCACTGCTAAGAAATATTTGGTAAAATTATTTACCTAATGGCTGTGACCAGCCTAATCTGGCAGCTGTGTCCGGAGGCATCTCGTCCATGGATATTTCGAAGTACCACGCTCCTTTCCGCACCCCGTGCGAGGCTCGTACCATGGAATAGCCCTTCTCGCCGATCACGGTCAGTCTGTCGTCAGAAATCTTTAACTGCGGAGCTGCGGTGACAAGAGAAGACGGCACGAGTGCGGCCGTGTCAGAAGGCAAGTGAACACACAGCGGATTTAACATTTGCAGCTCTTACAGCCGGGACGTGCGAAACGCCGGTAGCGGGAGGTTCCCGAGGACGCCCCTCGGGAGAGGAGCTGGCCGTACAGCCCACGCACACCCCGCACGCGCCATACCTCGGTCGTGCAGCGCCAGGAGGACTCGCTCGTACAGGCAGGCTCTGTAGAGGTCCCCAGGAATTGGCTTTCCTGCCCAACAGTCCAGCTCCAGTTTCTCTGGGTCAGGCGCGTGGGGGTCGGGCTCAGCCAGGATGTAGCGATATCCATCTTTGTTAAAGGGGTGTTCCAAGGGATACCCGTGGGGTGGTAAACGCTGAGCGGAAAACAACGGGTCGCTGTGAAACACAGAAACTACAGGTTGGCACCTCACGGTGGCTACGGGTCAGTCACAACATACCCCAGACCCAGGACAGCCTCTTACAGAGCCGTGCCCGCAGCGCTCAGGGCCCGCACGGCGCTTCGCTTCCAAGCGCCCGTGCGAAAGGGGCGTAGGCTCGTCTATAAAATAAGCATATACTCACCTGTTCCAAATTATTTCTAGCACGTGACCTACCAGTAACATCACATGGTTCTATATGGGCATGATTCCCCACAAATCTACTAAGGGCAGAGGCGTGTGGCCGCTTAAGGCATCAGAAGCAAAGTCGAGCCGTCCCTCGCGGTGCCTCCGCGGCAGCTGTCCTCGTACCTTCTGGTTTTCTTGGCCGTTCCCGTGGTCCCTCCGTCCTGCTGCTTGCGCTTCGCTCCCCGCCCCTTCCCGCTGCCGCCGGCTGCGATTCCCCCTGAACACAGAGACAGCGGCCGTGAAGCGGCTGATGACCAGAGAGAGCCCGTGAGCACGGAATCTCCACAAACAGGAAGGGGCAGAAGCAGCCAAATTAAACCAGTTCATGAGCTCCGGTACCTTCCTGCACAGTCACACGTGAAACACTTTATTGAAAGTGGGCAGAGCAAAATCCAGAACTTGCGAGGCTTCTAGTCAACTTCTGAAACGTCTGAATTTAGAGCGGGAGCTAAGTGAGATTTATCAACAGAATGAGCTCAGCTCAAGCTCTTAAGGTGAGAATTAAGAATCTTTTCTGTCATCAGAAGACCTACAGACAGCAGCGTGGGGATCCACATCAAGAGCATTACTGTTTGCTTTCATGGAGATTCCAGTCACAGTTCAAATTTATTTCTGCAAAAGTAGCAGAAAACCCAACCCACAGCACACACCATCTGATTTTAAGCAAAGTCATCACCCCAGTGACACGCTGTGCTGGAGAAACACTCCGACAGCAATAAGCATTTAACATTAATTTTCATCTATAAAATAAAAAAATACACCTAAGTTGAGGAAAAATGAAAAGCAAGGGAGGTGTTTCTCTTCAGTATTACCAAAGTCAGTGCCACGACTGAGCAGCGTTCCATTTTGTATTGCAGCACCCGATTTTTACTCATAAATAAAACTAGAGCGTAGGAAAAATTACATGTCAAATGTAATCAAACTAATATCAGTGTAACGTTTTAATACATTAAACTGCATAGGCATGTAGTAATCATCATTACACTATTTCAGAAAATCACTGTTGATTTACAAAGAAAACCACAGAATTTTTGTGTACTGTAGATAAACACCTTCACGAACTGCAGACTCTGTCGTAACTAAAACCAGTCAGCTTTTAATTTACCAGCGTTCCCTTACGGTGTAAAGCCACCGAAGGAATACCATATTCTGCACAAACATGACATGATCTCAGCTGCACTGCCTAGTTTTAGTGCAGATAAGTATTTAGGCTCTCCAGTTTGTCATCACTTACTTGCCTAAAAAAACCAAAATCACAATATCGTATCAGCTCACAGACTCAGACCACTTATTTAGGCATTAGAACTACAACAATATCAGGTCAAATCATACAAAGTGTAGCACATACGTAAGTGAAAATAAAACTTTAAACCAGTCAAGTGGGGCAGAATATGATATTTAAAAGCTTCTAACTGCTAAAGATTAAGAAGTGGAATTGTTGTTTTGTACTACAGTATTATTGCAATCACACCAGGGCACGCTTTCGGGTTTTAATTGACTTTAGCTTCTAAGATAACTGAGCAAGAAAGCTTTGCAAACAATAATACTTAAGTTTTAGAAGCTGAAAGGTAAATATTCACCTCCCAAAGAGGCTCCACCTGTAAGAACAGAAGTGGCACCACATATTTGTCAAATCTTCCAGAAATTAAATAAAAAGCAACCAGTGCATAAAACGGAGACAACGCAGCCTTAGATATCTATAACCCTGTTCTAAGAAGCCCCAAACACCTCCTGTTAGGTACCACCTGAACACGTTTAACAGAGCAGTGGAGCCTCACACGCCAAGAAATCTCATCGGTAGTTAATATTATGGGTAAGGTCCCCACCAGCGGGACCCCTATCAGGAATCTCAGCGAGCTACGGGAAGTCGTCAGCACAGCCGTCACTCCCCCAAAACGAACAACAGCCAAACGCCAAGCTGTGATTATGAAGAATAACAGATACTTTCCCCAACTTCTTTCAAATCTCCAAGTGAGGGAAACAGGAAATTGGAATAATACAAGCACGTAAATTAAAATCATTATGGAAGAAAACCGACAAGCTCAGCTTTCCTGCAAACATCTTGATTTAGCTGGCCACCCTGAAGAAAAAAATTTGAACCTTCACAAGAAGGTAAAATTAATCGATCTCTACAGAAAGGCACAGTGAGACCGGCTGAACGTGCTGGGAACACAATACACATAAGCTCAGCTCATGAGAGGTTTAACCGCAGCATCTCAACTGATGTAACCGCACAGACACCCAGCTACAGGGCTGGGAAAATCCAGCCTAGTCCCAAATATTCACAAGCCACCTGATTAAAGAACTTGCCGTTTAAGTTTCCGCTGGTGGATACAGCATTGTTCTGTTTCTGGTTGTCATACGCAGGACCAATATTGGCAAGATCCTGAAAGAGATAAAAAGAATCTGCAGTTAGACTCGGTCAAACTCACCACTCAGGGCCTGAACACGGCACTTGCAGGCGCCAGAGGCTCCAACACATCGCTCGGTGCAACACGGGCTCACGGCGTGACCTGGCTCAGGTGACTGAGCAACAGGCACCCGCAAAAAGGACCCCGCTCCCTCCTCGCAGCTCCCCGCAGCACGCTTCACCTCCAGCTCTAATTACGTACTTGGTCTAGAAGCCCAAACTTGGGGTAATCTTCTTCTGGGTCTTTACTCCCTGGGTCCGGATGCTCTTTCACCAAGAACACATCCCTTTCTTTGCACTACAGCAGAGGAGGAGTTTAAGTTACACAGGGTAAGATCGTATCAAGTTCATTAACAAGTGTTTAAATCATAGTATTTACTATTAGTATGTGTATCAACTACGTAAGAAACATTAGAATCTTCACCATTTAGCTCTAAGTCAGACCTCAGCAAACAAATGTACCACTCGCAGAAAATCCTCCACAAATTTCACTCCAAATACTTACCATAGTTTTGACAATATTATTAGGCCAAGTCATTTTCCCAGGTCTCTGTCGTGTTGTCATACACTCCCAGTATTTATCAATAAATGGGATAATGTCCTGTAAAAAAATAAGATTGAGTCTTGACAATGCGGGCCCGAAAGCCTCGCTGCCAATATTTGAACTTGCCCTTCACTGGAATCGCAGCTTACGTAAACGCGTGACGATTTTTACAACAGCCATACCTTATCTTTTGAGAACATAGTTTTCGGGTGCTCATCTTGTGTCCTCGACTGCCACGTTAAGTTGGCCAGAGCGCTAAGGCACATTTCCTTGAGATCTTAAAAACAAAAATATGCCAGAGCTCGAGTTACGCTTCACAGGGAAGATCAAACACACACCCACGTGGGCCGCACCCACGCTATCTCGGGCAACAGCAAAACCCTCACAAGTCCTGGCCTATCCCAGCAGCCCTCACCAAAGAGAAGATTTTCACCCTCTTAATAAGTTATAGCAAACTAGCAAAACATTTATAGAAAAATCTGGACGTGCTTTTTGCCAATATGGGATTCTTTTGGTCGTTTTTGAAGAGTTTCAGCAGAACCCTCCCACCGACTTCAGATAAAACGAAGCCTCTACAATTATCTTGCACAAAATTTCAACAAACACACTTCCACACTTACTTGCTTGTTTTCTTAAGAAATACGTGTTCCCACTGTGATGGCAAACGTTGCAATGGAAGCTGTAGTTGGTCATGAAAGGCAGACAGGATCTGGAAAAGAGCACGTTGATTTGTAAGTGCTGGTGTACACCTCACTACGTCAGGTTAAGAAATTAATTATTCTTTACTAGATTGGGTTAAGAAATTAATTATTTCAGGCAAAGAAACTAATTATTCTCTTTCTCTCCAAACCCAGAAACATCTTCACAGGTTCAATGGTATTTTCATCAAAATAGATTTACCCTGGGCATCAAGAAAAGCCACAAAGCTCTTAAGAAAAATGTAAGCAAGCCAAGTGTCATCTTGGTTTAGAGAAGACCTGAAATTCATTCAGTAAAGTAAGAGACAACGACACAGAAGATCTGGACAAGGAGCTCCATCTGAGTCAATTATTTTAACGGGAAGTCGACAGTACTTTTTAGAGACAAAATACAACCAAAAACGTTAAGTTTTTAATAAGTCTAAGGTCAGTCCCACATAGGTTCTGTAAAGAAAGCTGAATTTTCTTTTCACTTACAGGAAGATTTTTTGCTCACACCAATTGAAAGTGTCTGTTGAAGCCCCCTCTGCTTTTCAAATAACATTTACAGGCCTCTAAGGCACAAAGTCCAAGGCTGGCTCTGACAGTCCTGAAGTCAGGACAAAGATTATTTTTAAAGCCAAAACGTACAAACACAAACACTTTTTGCTGTGCTGAGTAAAGCTGTTGTTAGTCACTGAACTCGCTGGTTTCCTAGTGCCCAGGGGCCTGGGCAGGGTCCTGGTCCTTGAGAATTTACACTCCAAATACTTCCATTTTTGCTAACCAAAGTTTCAGGCCCAGCATTAAGCAGAGCTTACGCACGTGGTATCAATGCCGAAGGTGTCTGCCGTGAACCACTTGGTACAAATCCCACACTGCAGCTCTATCTCCCCGAGCTGCCGCCCGTTCTCTTCATCCACTGAGCCTGCCTGAGCGTCCAAGGCTTCGGAGTTGTCCCCGCCAGCTTCCTACAACCAGAGCAGAGCAGCAGACTTGGGGCTGGCTTAAAGACTGACTGAATCAGAGAGGAAAGAAGCTTTGTGCAGTAACCTGTCAAGAGAGGTGAACTTAGAGGAAACACTTCCCCCCCCCCCCCCCCCCCCCCAAAACACAGCCATGCTGAGTGAGCTGGAACTATTCTGTAGATTCCGTTAGAACTAGTCAGATGGGTGAGGATTTAATTTCCAAACTATTTCCTCAAGGAACTAAAACTAGAACTAGCAGGATGGAAAGTCCTCATCTGAGCCACAGGAACGTGTTCAGATCTTGTTTTTTGAATAACTACCTTCTCGCCTTCTAGATCTTCGTCTTAGCCCTGACTTAGTAATCTTGGAAAACTGAGGATGCTTATTAGTCCTGACACGTCAGGCATGACCAGACATCTACTTGTTAAATAGAAACATTTTATCTCCTGAAAAAAATTCTCTATACTTGCCCTTCTTCTAGACTACGTACACCTGTGGCTATCTCACACCTCTGCATCTCCCCTGTCACCTGTACATCGCTACCAAGTAAGAATCCTTTGAGAAAACGTGCTGGTGGTGAGGGAAAAAAACAACCAAACAAGAAAACAAACCAATGGCTGAAGGAAGAGGGCTACAATCTGATGAAGAGGTGGCCCGAGGATAAGCCTCAACCTCAGCCTACAAAGACCCCCAGGGGGGAAGGCCGGCAGGGCAGTGTCCCCCCCAGGAGGCTGCACCCTCACAGCCTCCACCCGCCCCGCAGAGCTCACCCCGCGGGCTGGGCCAGCGAGCCCCGGCTGCCCGCAGCCACCTACCAGGGCAGCCACCTACCAGGGCGTCCTTCCCGTTGGCAGACTCCGTGTCCAGAGCTGTGGTGACATCGACCAGGGCGGCATCTCCCCTGCCAGAGCAGAACTGAGATCCAGAGAGGGGCCTGGGGACCTGTGCTGGGGCACAGCCCGGCCCGGGCTCTGGGGGGGACTGGGGGGGGCCCTGGGGCCTACTGTGGACTTGGGGGGGGGGGGGGCCTGGCCCAGACTGAGGAAACCCCAGCCTGGACTGGGGGGGCCCCAGGGCCTCGTGTGGACTGGAGAGGGGGGGGGCCTGGCCCGGAATGGGGGGGCCCCGGGGCCTCTGGGCACCCCCAGTGTCCCTGGGGCAGAAGGACCACCCGGACCCCTACAGCTCCCCGGGGGAGGGTGCAGGGACCCCGCTCGGTACCCCCATGGTTTCCAGGGTAACGGGAGAGGCGGGAGAGGCCCCCCCCCTAACCCTCAGGGTCCTCAGGGCCGGGGGGGGTGCGGGGGGAGCCCGGTCCCGCGGGCAGGGAGGGGCCTACCCGGTCTCGGCGTCGGTAGCGCCCGGCTCCGGCGGGGCCGGAGGCTCCGCGGCGGGAGGCTCCGGGGCGGGCTCCGCTCCCTCGGGCGCGGGAGGAACGACCCCGGCCACGGCCGCCGCCGGCGCTGCCGCCATTTCCCCCGCGGCCGCCGCTCTCGCGAGAAGACGCCGCTCTCGCGAGACCATCCCCCCCCCGCGCTTTAAAGGGCAACGGCGGCCGGTGGGGCCCAGCGCGGGCGGCGCCACCTGCCGGCGGCCGGCGGGAAGGGCCGGGCCGTGACGTCACCCCGCCCGGCCATGACGTCACGCAGGGGGAGCCTGGCAGCAAGGCGCGAAGCTGACTTGGGGGGGGAACAACCCCCGCGCCAGCACTTGTCCCCGCTGGGAGCAGGTGCCCCCCCCCGTCCCCCTCTCTGACACCGGCCCCATGCCGCAGGGGGGGACCCTGAGTGAAGATTTTGCACGTTTCTCCCCCAAAAGAAGCGTGGCCTCACCAGCTGCCGCTCTGCCAAACCCTCCCCAGCGGGGCCCCCCCATCTCGGCTCCTCGCACCTCCCCGGGGGCCGGGCACAGCCGTGCCGGGGGGGACGCGCAGCCCCATGTCCCCACGGCCACTCGCGCTCCCGCTGCAGCAATAAAGGTTCGTCATGGCAGGAGGGGTCACCTGTCACATCCCTCTGCCTGCCCGGCAGCACCCCCGGACCAGCAGCACCCCCGGACCAGCCACGTCAGGCCCCCCAAAGATGGACTTTGGGCAAAGCCCACCCAGGGATGGTGCCATCCCCCCCGCGCTGGCATCCCCCCACCCCAGCACCCAGCAGCCCCCTTGTCCTGTGCCCTGTGGGGAGGGGTGGGGGGTGCTCAGCACCCTCTGCCCTGGTCCTGCTCCGGGCGGCGCTGGGAGATGGGGAAACGAAGATGGGGGCAGAGCCCCTGCCCAGACGGGGGTGGTGTCCACGGGAACCCCAGGTCCTGGTCCCTTCTCCAAGGAGCGGGACAGGATGGCTGGGGAGAGGGTGCTGGGGCCACCCATCCCCAGGGGTCCCAGGCGCCGGGCAGTGCAGGGTGCTGGGGACAGCGGTGTCCCCGCACAGGGAGGGGGTGGCCGCCCCCCCCGGCAGAGCAGGGCTGGAGAGAGCTGGCGGTGGGGACGAGCCCAGGAGGGATGGATGGAGAGAGGGACGGGGAGAGGGAGATGGAGGGATGGGCAGGGCTGGAGGCAGGGGGGGAAGATGGGGAGAAGGGAGGAGGGAGAAAAGAAGGGACAGGGGAGATGGAAATGGGGAGGGATGGCGGGGGGCAGCTGGGGGTGGAGGGGACGGAGGCTGGAGATAGGGACGGAGGGAGGGAGGGGGCCGGGGCCGTGGGGAGGGGGCTGCCGGGGCCGCCCGGGGCGGCGCTCGGGGCCGCGGTACAAATAGGGCGGCTGCGGGCGGCCCCTGCAGCCATGCGGGACCCGCTGCGCTCCGCGCCCGCGCTGGCGCTCTGCGCCCTCGCCCTGCTCCGCCTGGGCTGCGCACCCACCCGCGCACCCACCCGGGCACCGACCATCGCACCAACCCACGCACCGGCTCCCGCACCCACCCGCGCCGCGCCCCGCGCCCCCCCGCGCTGCCCCCCGCTGATGCTGCAGCTGCTCCGCGCCCCTCCCGCCCCGCTCCGCGCCGCCGCCGCCGCCGCCCTCAGCCTCTCCCCGCACGGTGAGTGGGGCCGCGGCCCCGAGCATGCCTGTCCCGGGACCCGCACCGTCCCCGGGACCCGCACCATTCCCGAGCATCCCGGGACCGGCACCGTCCCCGAGCATCCCTCTCCCCGGGACAGGCACCTTCCCCGAGCACCCCTGTCCCGGGACGGGCAGTGCCGGTGCTCTCGCCGGCTCTCGGGCGCGGGGTGCATGTGGGTGCTTTCCGTGCCGCTCGGGCTCCGTCCGACACCGGCCTCACCGTGCCCCGTCCTTCCAGGCTCGCTGCAGAACGGCTCCCGCTGGGCGCTCGCCTTCGACATGTCGTCCCTCTCCAGCAGCCAGGAGGTGAGTCTGGCCCAGCTCCGTGTCCTCTCCCCGGCCCGCGACGTCTCCTTGGACATCTACCACAGCCGGCGGCGGCGGTGCCGGGGCGATGGGGCCTGCGCCCCCCAGCTCTTCCTGGGCACCGTGGCCGGCAGCGCCGCTTCCACCCAGGCCTCCTGGAAAGTCTTCGAGGTCACCAGCCTGCTCCGGTCCTGGCTCCACCAAGCTGTGGCCCCTGGGCACCACGGTCCCACGGGAAGGGAGGCAACCGGATCGGCCGCCCCGGCCACCACCACGATGCGCTTGCCCACCTCGAGTGACACTGGCCACAGCGAGCCAGCCCTGCCCCAGGACGTGACGGACAGAGTCCTGCTGCTCGTCTTCTCCAAGGACAAGTCTCCGGGAGGCCACAGCCTCATCAGGACAGCCGAGACCTCCAAGCACGTCATGCGTGACAGCGGCTCCCAGGGCGCGGGGACCCGCCGGCACCGCAGGAACAGGAAGGAGAAGCAAAGGATCAAAGCAAGCGACGCTGCCGCTGCCATCCCGGGGGAGGAGGGCAGGTCCTTGTGCAGGAGGGTGGACATGATGGTGGACTTCGAGCAGACCGGCTGGGGCAGCTGGATCGTCTACCCCAAAAAGTACAACGCCTACCGGTGCGAAGGGCTGTGTCCGTCGCCCGTGGACGAGACCTTCAAGCCCACCAACCACGCTTACATACAGGTAAGAGGGGGCTGCTGCCGCTGCGCCCCCGTGCCCCCCAGCCCACGGCAGGGGCTGACGCTTTGCCCTTCCTGTGTCTCCCCACAGAGTTTGCTGCAGCTCTACAAGCCCAACCAGGTGCCCTGCCCCGCCTGCTCCCCGGTCAGGATGAGTCCCCTCTCCATGCTCTACTACGAGAAAGGCGAAATCGTCGTTCGTCACCACGAGGACATGATCATCGAGGAGTGCGGCTGCAACTGAGGCCAGCTCGTCCCCGCCGGGAAGGGGCACAGCTCTGCCCAGAAAGTGTCCCCGAGGACTGGCTGCCCAACCCACGTCCAACACGCAGACCGGGGCGTCTCTGAAGCCCACGAAGCTCCGGCTGTGCCAGGAGAGGAGTGGGGTGCCCGGGTGTTAGTTCTGTGGCGCTGCACGGCCACGGCACGTGGACGGATCCAGGCTCCGCGCAGGAAAGGCCGTCAGACACCTCCTGGCAGCGCCGGGGTGGTGGGTGCCCGACGGCTGCGTTTATCCAGGAGCCGCGGTGCTGGCGGCCGGGGGCTGGTGCTGCACCGCAGAGGCAGGAGCCGGGGTGTGGGGCTGGGGCGACACTTTTGCCCGCGACAGGAATCGCCGGTCGCTCCGGGCTCTCGGCGGGACACGGCAGCACTGGTGTCCAGCCACGCTGAGTGTCCGCACTGTCGGGATTTTCAATCTCCCCTGGGGTTTAGGCATTTCTCTTAAGACTTCTATTATATTTCTATTAAAACTCTATCCGATTTGTATCACAATTAAGCCAAGTTAATGCGTCAGCCCAATGTCCAGAGCCCGCAGCAGGGCAGGGGTTTGTCACAGCCAGCTCCTGCCCTGAGCCGCGGGGCTGAGCGTGGCCCCGGGAGTGACGGACCCCAGAAAAACCGGCGGGGAGGCAGCGACCTCCATCACACCCGCTCCTCGCCCGGGACCACACAGGCAGAGATGCGACAGATGGACCTGGGGCTCCCGCATCCCTCTCCAAAGCATCCAGGAGCTGGAGAGGGTTTGCACAGGCAAACGGGATGCCCCTGGCAGTAAGGCAGCCCCGCGGTTGGTCTCGGGGGGGGGTCTGAGCCCCCCCAAACCCTCCTACCTGGCCTGGACAGGGCTCACACGCTGCTTTCCTCTGTAAAACCACGGCTTTGCTCAGACCTTTTCCACCACTCGCTGGATGGGGCGGTAATGAAAGGGTGATGGTTGTATAATTCATCAATAAATTATATATATTAAAAATACCCGGTAGATTCTGCTGATTTCCACAGCCCGTTTCTGATGCTGGAAGGTCTGTCAGGATGCAATTCCCCCTGTCTCTCTGCACATCTGCTGCCCCCAGAGGTTCTCCCCGCTCCGGGGTCGTCTCTGGCTGCAGCTGCTCCGTTACCACCCAGTGTTACCAGCAAAACCAGTAACACCCAGAGCGGGTGGGCTGCTACTGGAATTTGCCAGAGCAAGGGGGTCCCCTCGGACGGTGCAAAAGATGCTCAGCAGCTCCGTGAACAGGAAAGTTGGTGTGAGATAACGGAGAAGCTGTTCCCACCCTGATGGGGGGGTTGCTCAAAAGTGAGCGGGGAAGCACCTGCAGCCTTCGAGGAGAAGGACTAAGGGGATTTTCCGCCTTTATTTACCCCGTGAGATAAGGGAAGGGCCCTGTTCTCTGTTAGCGATGGATGTGAAGCCCGGGCAGGCAGCTCTCCTTTGGGTCCCCCACCCGAAGCGGGAGAGCTCCAGCCCCAGGCGGTGCCCGGGGTCTCAAGTGCCCCCGGGCGTGACGGTGCCCCCCCTGCTTGTCAGCCCGGGGGGGACGCTGGTCCCGGGGCAGCGAGGGTCAAGCCCCAGGTCTGGCCGAGCTCACCGGCCGTGGGTCTGGAGGTCCCCCAGGCTCAGAGCTGCCCCCTCCCACGGCCGGGGACCCACCGCCGGCCCCCGGCTACAGCCGGCACGGCGGAGGGGACGAGTGGGGCTGGCAGCGGGTGGCCCGGGGGGCTGTGCCCGACGGGGCCATCCCCAGCCCTCCCCTCCTGGGACCAGCAGCTCCGAGTCCACATCCCCGGCCCAGCCTGATTATCCCCAATCCACATCCCAGCCGGCGGATAAACAAAGCGTGTCTGGTTCCCCCCGGCGCAGACCCCCCCGCGGCCGCTCACATATTCCGACAGCGTTTCACACTGGGCCCATCCCGTCATTAGAGGGTCATTTGCAGGAGCTGTCAAGGGTGGGCCGGGAGGCGCGGGGCTAACCCCTGGCAGGAGGCAGCCGCAGGTCTGGAGATCTGGGCTCTGCATGAAATAAAATTACATTTTTCTGCCTCTCCCTCCGCGGCTTTGCTACTCCCTCTCAAAAACTTGCCACACCAGCCAGGAGGTTTCTCTCTCCCACGGTCCCCAGCTCCTCGACTCCCCAGGGCCCCCCCCTCGCCCTCCCCAGCCCCCTGCGTCCATCAGCCTTGCTGGAAGCTGTATCTTTGCGATCTCTGCCCCTCCATCAAGCCTGTTTGAAATCCAGCAGCGGGTTCAAAAGTTGTCGTGGGGCAGGGGGAGGCAGACAGCCGTTCCCTGGGAAGAGCGGGGTGGAAAAATAAAGGCTGAGATTCCAGGGCTGTGAGGAAAACATCAAAGTGTGGACGGTGACAATAAAGCTGCACCGCCGGGCTTATGCAAGGTATCTGCTAGCGAGCCTGGCTTTGCAAGGCTTGGGCTGTGAGCCGAGACCTAATCTCGGGGCAGAACGCGCCGCTGCCTGGCCCTTCTCCGGCCCCAATACACACCCGCTGCGTGGCAGAGGGACCCCAGACACGCAGGACGATAAATCGGGGGGACAGCCCCAGCCTTGCTGTGGGGGCCCTGCCAGGCCCTGGCATCGCCAGGCCCCGCGCTCGGCACCTTTCCAGCGACGGGCAGGGCCTGGCAGCGTCCCGGGGCAGAAGCTGCCGGGGCAGGGACATGGTGCAGGCGGTGGGACAGCGGGAACGGGACATGGAGGCTTTCACCCCGCTCCCGCTGCAGGGCAGGGGATGCTCCGGCTGGCACGCGCGGCCAGACCCGGCTCTGGCACCCAGAGATGCTCCCGTGAGCCGCGCCGGGGCAGAACGCACCGGGTTTGGCACCAGTTTCTCGGTGGGAGTTTTGCTGCAGAGCAGAAGCTCCGCCGCGAGTGCTCGGGCTGCGGAGCATCTCGTTGCCCTCCTGGAGGTGCCGAGGAGCTGGCAGGGTCTCTGCTTTTTGAAGGGCTGGCTTGGCTTGAGCATCTTTACACGTTGGCATGGGAAGGACGGAGCATCCCCAGTGCAGGGAAGGTTTTCCAGCAGGGAAAGTTCCCCGGGGTTTTCTGGGGGGGCAAGCAGCGACTGCTCAGGGAGCGCTGGGGCATGGGGCAGCCTCAGCCCGGCTGCGATGATGATGATGAGCTGCAGCCCGCCCTGCCTCCCAGCTTCCCTCGCCGTGCATGGGGCCAGGGCCTGGTGGCCCCCACGCTCCCCCCTGAGTGGGAGCAAGAGCAGGGTCTGCTGCCGGCTGTGAGCGAGCTGCTGCCCGCGCCTTGGGCAGGGAGGGGACACGGGCACTGTTTACTTTGGACACACAAGGAAAAAGTGAGCGAGAACAAACAGATCGAAGGGCTTATCAGAAGCCCAGGGTAATATTTGTGCAAACAGTGGATTAAGGCACGGGCTGGGCCAGGCGAGTGTTGGTTGTCCCATGACTGGGACACGGTGCAGGATGGAGGCACGCTGGGCGCGCTGCTCTGCCCTGCTCGAGCCAAAAAGGGGCAGGGAGAGAAAATGCAATGACAAAGCCAACACTTGTCCCTCAGACCTCCCCGGAGCATCCCAGCTGTGCGAGGCAGCCACCCACAGCTGCCTCCCCTCCCGCTGTGCGTGCAAGGCAGCCTGGGCTCGCCTCGGGGTTCGGCCCGTGCAAAAGCAGCTCCTCGGCCCGTTGGTGCAGGGGCCGGGCGAGGAACAAATCCCGCTCAAGCAGGGATCTGCCCAGGAAACACTGAGCTGCTCCTTGTGTGGCTTAGGCCAGCGAGGAGCGCTGGGAACACGGATGCAGGGCAGGAGCCGGACCCAAAACCACCCGCTGGAGGATGCAGCAGCGGCTGGGGGTGCAAGGGAGGGAGGGGAACCGTGACAGAGTGGAGCAGGGGGTGCCCAGACCGCGCGGTCCCACGCCACGGGTGGAGAAGTTCCAGGGAGGGGCACTGGAGCAGATGCACACAAGTGCCACATCGCTGCATCTTCGCAACTCCGGCAGCGACTCGCTCTGCCCCCAGCGACTCGCTGATGACGGGCCCATGGCCCCAGGGCCCTGCACCGGGAAGTCAGCAGGAGCCCTGACCCTCCCGGACCCCCTCTCGCACCTGGGCGGGTGCTTCGCAGGGTGCTCTCCCTCCCTCCGAATTATCGGCGATGAATGGCTTTCGGAGGCACCTGGCGCTTTGATTCTCCCCCCAGATCTACATAAGCACGCAGATACTGATGCAAAGCTACTGCGGGCACGGACAAAATCCTTCACACTCACAGCACTTGTTACCCTCGAGTAGCGGGGTGGGGGGGAGCAGGAGTTAAAAGCATTACTTGTGAGACCTGACACTCCAAAAGAGCCAGGCAGCTGCTTTTGTACCGCCATAAAATCCTGACACCACGAGGCTCCAACCACGTCTGGGCCGCTGCGGGTCAGGAACTCCCAGGGAAAAACAGCAGCAAGGCTGAAATCAGCTTGTTTCTCCCCAGAAAGCTGCCTGGGTGCGCTTGGGCTGGCACCTCTGCGGGGGCCTGGGACAGCTCTGCCGCTGGGTCACCGGCACCGTGTCCCCCATCGAAACCTCAGCAGGACACTGCCCGGAGAAGGGAGCGGGCGCAGAGCGAGCACCAGGTCTCGTGGCTGCTTGGCAAACAGCAGCCCTTGGCCACTGGTCCGCTGTCCCGTGCCAGCCCCGCGCCGTGGCTGGGGCCGTCCAAGCCACGCTGGCTGGCTGCCAGAAGGACGAGCAGGGCCCGGGCAGCGGCGCAGACACCTCTACCCTGCTCAGAACTTCAGAGGCAGATAAAGCGGGTGTTAAATTGTGGAGGAGTAAGAGGGGTAAAACCCCGACCTGTTTCCAGAGGCCCTTTACTGAGGGTTACGTCAGTACAACCCTTCCAGTTGTAAAGCCACACGTGAGCAGCAATTACAAACATTTTGGTTAGAGCATGAAAACGAGCCTCAGCGCTGAGCGTGTAAAACCAATTTCCCAGAAATGGAAGCTGGAGGCCGCTGTGACGCGCAGTGACCAGGGCAGGAGGGCTCCGAGGCCACGCGGACCCCAACTGCTGCGCGATGCTCAGCAACGCAGCGACCCCGCGGTGCCATTTCCAGCTGAAAATATTATTTTAGCAAGGAAGGCGAGTCGGCCTCAGCTGCAGTCACAGCGCATATTCCAGCATCGTGGCAGCTCCTCTCTAAATGTACATCATAACAAAACCCAGCACTAGGGAGTTGCAGGACTGATAAAGTGACACCTGAGGGCAATAAATTTGAATCTGTTCCCATTAGGGTTTCAGAGAAACACTTGATCTTATCTTAAAGAAATGCAAGTTTATCTGCAGCAATTGCTTTGTCTCTTTCTTCTGTTACTCATTATTAAAGGCTTGCATATCATAATGTCACAATTGAGCTCAATTAGCAGATACTTAAATGCTATCTACCAAGACTGATTTGAACAGACACTCATTGTCTAAGGAAGTCTGAGGTTCAGGCCGTGTCCTAATGAACCTTCTCCTTCTCCAAGAAGCCTCAGCCCCCCCCTCTCTGAAGCAGCAGACGCTCCCAACACCTTCACTGAGCTGCACCCAGACTGGAAATGTAGATATTTGCTCCGGGGGCCCCAGCTGAACGCTCCCACAGTACAAGCACTTCCTCAGATGAAGATTCCCCTCTCAAAACCCCACCGACTTATTGCCGAGCTCCCAGTTAAACCCTCTCTCTTCCAAAGGTCTTAATCGCTGCCCACCAAGTCACAGCAGACAAACGAGCGTGAGGCCGTGCGGAAGTTTCAGCCCCCCCTGAGCCCGTTTCAGCCGCTTCCCCCCGGAGCTGAGCCCCGCGCCTCAGCGGGGAGAAAAGGAGCTCGAACACCTGCGCCACGACCCGGCAGAAGAACCCTCTGGAGAGACGCGGCGGCGGGTTTTGCTATTTCTGGCAGCAGACCCAGAGCACACTGAAACTTCCTGCGGTGACCAGGTGCTGCGCGAGGGACCCGCAGAGGTTCTGCCAAGAGGGCTCAAGGCACCTCAGCCTTTGGCTTTCAGGGGAACCCCAAAACACAGCGTTTATCTGAAGGCTACACAGAACCACCCCATCGATTGTTCTCTAACAGGGTGGTAGTTTCTTGCCGGAACGAATAAAGGACAGAAGCTGTATTTATTGCATTAATCTCCATTCCAGGAGACTCAAAATGATTTTTATTTCTCCCTTGTATTGCATTTCCGTAACTTTTACAGTATTAAAATGATTAACAAAAGCATAAAACTGGAAACAAAAACAATCATTGAGAGTGTCTCCTCCGGCGCTCCAAGGCCCATCGTCAGCAGGGGCTGCGCTTGTGTGTTGGCCCCCAGGCAGAGAGGCTGAGCCTCAGCCCTGGTGACAGGCCACGCTCTGCTCTCAGAGGGGAGTAAACGGCCTTTCCCAGGAGCAGGAAGGCACTCAAGGCATGGGCTACTTTTAAGCCTGGCTGGTGGGAATCCTCAAGACAAGGTCCTGGTTCTTCACTGGACAAGCACTCTCAGGGCACGTGCTTTAGATGTCCATGTCAAACTGCTCTTCCTCACCTGGTGGGGGGGACAAAAAAACCACAAATGAGTCCTCAGAGTTTCACATTAAATACCAAATCTTTTATTGAAGAAACGACCGTCAGCTGTGCTTCAGAAATGTGGCAGTTTGGACTTAAAATCCGCATCAAACTTGCTGCAAAAACCATCTTGTATGAGCAAAACGTCAGCTCTGTCTGTAGAGGGAATCTTACAGACAAGAGCAGAGGCAGAGGAGACACCTTTAAATAATGTGTTTCTACCCCTGGATTTCCTTTAGAAAGGAACGTAAAGAATAATGTTGATGACAACCACTGGTACAAACTTCTGTTACCAAAGACACCAAAGCACATTTCACAACTTCTTATCCGTCCAGCTGCCAGCAGAGCTCAGCAGGGGCCAGCGAGAGCGGAGGATCCCTTCCTGGGGACGGGGCAGCGTTGAAGGGTCACAAGCAGCTGGCACCCAGCACGCACCCGCCCCGCGGTTTGCTAGAAGCCAGGGAGCCACTAAAGGTCACAACTGTGTAAAAAACACATTAAGCAATATTGACTCCAGAAAGATTTTGCTTAGAGAGAGCGTGGAAGCCAACTAATGAGCATCCAGACCTTTATTTTTAGAAAGAAGATAAACAACCACACTTGGTAGTTTCAGGGAGTAATCTCACATAACTTTAAAAAAAACCCCAAACACGTTGAAGAGCGACACTTGCTCGTGCCGCTGCTACAGCGCCTTCAGTTCAGTGTTCAGGTGCACGAAGCAGAGTCTCTTCTCCCGGGGACCAACCTCTTCCCTGCCACCTCCCGCGCACCCGCAAGGCCCCGCTGAACCCACGGCAGCCGCCACCGGATAACCGAGAGGTCCAAGGCAGGTTTTCTATCCAGGCTACACCCGCTGAGCTCACTTGTGCACCAGAAGCCTCAGTGTCAAAAAAAGGCAGGAGGAGTTTGTAACTCGGGCTGATATTAAAAACCCCAAGCAAACCCCACTCTGAATTGTAATCTGATCTTTTTCAAAAACGCAGAGCAGCTGCGAAATGGTCCAGGAGAGAGAGAGGCAGCACCAGCTGCTCCCGCTCTCACCACAGGACTGTTAATCCAGCGGCAGTTTCCCAAATGCTAAATTAATGAGAATTAAAGGATTATAACAAATTACACTGATCTGAAAAAAGTCACATTACTGGGGACCGCAGCAGAACCTAATAACCATGAGAACCTGATCACCTAGTAACATCAAGCACGCTTTGATTTTGCAAGAAGTTATCAGGGCATTGACCAGAGCTTCTAGGGATCCCCTGGCTCCGTGCCCTGGGTCACTCTGGTGTTTCTAGGAGCCAGCAGCACGCTTCAGTCGTTTCCTGCGTCACTCACCTGCGCTCACTTTCTCATCACAGTTTTGGACATGGTTGTTCTCAATCTTCAACTCCTCCACATTTGGGCTCGTAACACCTGGAATGTCCGGAAGGTCAGAAGGTGGCGTTTTGGCAACCGGAGAATTGCGGCACTCCATCAAAAACTTACGATCATAAATAATCCTGGTACCTGGGGGGAGACAAGAGCACTGTCACTTTTCAGCAGTGTTGTGCACGAGTACAGCTGGGCCACTTCACAGCGACATGTGTGAAGCAACAGGAGTCATATTTAAAGCCATACCTGTTATTTAGCACTTACTCTGTCTGTTCCCTGCTGCCTTCCAAGAAAGCCAGACACCATTAACACCCTATTTGCCAAAAATGTATGAAGGTACCCAAGTAACAGCTACTGCCACCAGTCTGCTGCACAGAAACAAAACCCAGACGGATGCCACGTGCCATTGATCCGGCCCCTTCCGCCTAACTCAAGGTCACGACAACACCCGAGGGAAACAGTAACTTGAATTTGATTTCTGCTCATAAACAGAAGAGGCTTTTCTAAGTTGTCAGGGGCGGAGAACTGTAGGCAGACACAAGCGCAGACATCAGGCAACAGGACGTGGCGGTGCCTCCTCGTGTCACCGAACGCTGCCTGGCAGAAATTCCTGCGCTTCACACCCCAGGCGCTGGCTGTCCAGCACAGCTCCACACACCTCCAAAAAGTGTTCCACACACCTCCAAAGTGTTCCACACACCTCCAAAAGGCTGCAACACAGCCAGCTGCCAACGCCCGTAACGGTTACCCCGAGCACAGTCTCGACGCCCGGCCCTGCGTGGGACAGGGCAGCTCCAGCACGTTACAGCGAGTCTCCACGGGAGCAGAGCTCGGCTCCGGGCGTGGATTTCTAGGAATACCAGCGTACTGGACAGCCTGTTCCTTCTAACGGAATTGCATTGGAAGAAGCTCACAGACCACACACAGGAAAGGGATCCCTCCAGGCAGACCGCAGCCTTAACCCGTAAAGTACTGGAAAACAACTTTTCCCTTCCCCCAGAGGGGGCTGCCAACCCCCTCCCTGGATCAGGCCCCTTCCAGCCAGAGGACAAGGCAGCGTCACCCCGTGTACTCCCTGAAAAGCTTTAACTGAAAGTACACACGTGTGGAAAACAAACCCCCACTAACATCTGTCCTGGAACATTAAACTGACTTTATTTTGAAGCGTGGCTATAAAATAACGTAACCGGGTATTGTGTTTCAAAAAATTCTGTTAATGAGTTCCCAAAATGCTGACAACCTTTTCAGTAAAAGATGGTGAATCTGAATTCCTTCCCCAGCTCCGAGGGGAGATCCAAGCCAACACAGGAGCGTGCTCTAGCAGCGAGCTGGATTGGAGGCAGCAGCTAATCTGGGAGTTCACGTTAAATTCCTGGGAGGCTCAGAGAGGCGAGCACGGGGCTTCCCAGAAGTGCAGCTCACGTACCGAGAACTGGGAGCACGGTTCAGGCGGAGAGGAGCTTCCACGCCTGGCTGCCGTCCCTCTGACAGTCACATGCCCGGAGCTGAGGAAAGCAAACACCCTGCAGACAGCCGGAGCAGGACACCCGGCCTGGCTGTCAACAGGCACAGCCAGAGGCCATAAATGGGCTCCTCCCGAGTTAGGAGCAGCTCTCCTCGTGTTGTGAGGGAGGGTAGGACGTGTTTAGCAGGGAGGACCACGCCGCTCCACAAAAGCCCTGGTTATACCACGGCTTCAACACCCAAGTGCCTCGCTGGGCAACTTGGGAAATCTGGATGAGAATTTGGTTCACTGCGAGGATCTTCATCAGGACGAAACACGAGGTTTGAAGAAGCGGCCAGTACAACATCTCGTTCCCTTCCTGCCCAACGCCCCCGCCGTCGCTCCGGTCCTGAGCACAGGCACGGCGAGCTGCGCTGCTCCGCGGGCCATCCCATCCCTGCCGAAGGAGCCAACGGCTGCGCGGCCGAGCCAGCTCCTCCCGCGACAGGCCCCGCCAGCTCGCCGCCGCTCATGGCAAGCGCCGCAGCTCAACGGGCCTGTCGGCTCGTGACACCCCAGATTTACTTAAAGACAATGCGTGTGCCCTCAGCAAGCGGGCGAGGAGCCGGGACAGGCACAAAGGGAACACGCTGAGAACAGGCTGTCCTTAAAGGTCACACATCACCTCTTCCACGCTCCTCTGTGCTCCTTCATACTGTTTTTTTTTTTTAACCACTTCTTTAAGAAAAGCAGCTACTGCCTGTGCTGGCAGCGGACAGGGAATTTCCTCCCTTCCAGAGGGGATCGCAGAGCCTACAGAGATCTGTGAAGGTAGCTGAAAAAGGAAAATCGAGTCCTTCCCTCTGATTGCTGACACCAAACCAAGGCCCAGACACCACAGCAAAACTCTGCTCGCTCCCATCAGTGCCACGGCGGGCTGTGCCGCTCCGCTGCCACCGGGGTTCGAGGGAGGACGCCTCAGAGCATCACAACGCGCGGCCGGCCGCCCTCCTCGAAGGGCCCCGTTGATCCAAACTGCATTTCAGGATGTCACTTCAGCACCTCTGGAGACTCAAAAGCGACCTGCCCCAAGAACTTCATCCCAATGCAGAGAAGGAAAAACTTGTGGTTTTGACCACAGGCCGCAAAGCCAGGCCAGGGTAAAGGTGGTAAAGAAAAAACTGACCTACAAGCGCCCGAGGACTGGAAAAGCAAGTGTTGCCCTGCTCCTCGCCAGCCGGTGAGCTTGGCTGATCCGTGCCCATCACCCGGCACACCGCGGCCGTGGGGCAGCACCTTCCCAAAAGCCTTCAGCCACCCAGCACCGCTGCTGTGGGTTCCCGGCTCTGGCACCGAGCCCTTTTTCCGTCACCCACAGCCCCAGCGCTGCCGACAGCCAAAGGGATGACTTCAGGGATTACAGTCCTCAATTCTTCTCCAAAATTAGTCAGAGGTTTCACACAACAAACTTGATTTGCTTCTTTCTTCTGATTCTTCAGGCGTAATCTACGGCTTCACAGGAAATCTCAGACTGTTTCCAGTGGGCTACATAGGATGAATGTTTTCAACAAAATGACCTAAAATGAGTGCTTCTGAAGCACAAGATTATTTATTTTGACAGCAGTCAGGGCTTCCATGCAAAGTATTCTGCCTGAATGAGTGGCTACATGGGCTAGCAGAAAACAGACGAAGAGAGCACAGCCCAGGAAGCAGAGAGGCTCTCCCAGTCCGAGCTAGCCTGGCCCCAGCACTCCTTCAGGTGACACTTTAGCACATTAATCTGGGGAGTTTTGTGGTCAAATGTTAATGTCTTCACGAGAGCTCTTCCAGACTCTACAGGACAAGGAATTCTTTGCAGGGGTGACCACGAAGGTGGATTGACAGCCCAAGGCTGACACCCCCACCTCCCCGCCAAGTCCTTCAGGAGTTTTAAATCATCCCTCCTTGGAGCACCCGAATTCAGCTCCTGAAGGCAAACAGCCAGCGCCCGTGGCCGGACCTCGGAGGCACAAGCTGTCCTCAAACAGGCTGGGGACAGAAGTGCCGCGTAGTCACGAGAGCGCTGTGGGTTTTGCCAGGTGCGCACACCCCGACAATAAACACCACTTGTGCTTCTCCTCCCCGCTCGAGACATTCATTAACTCTCCAGAGACAAACTGAGATGATAATCCTGGAAAGCTCATTACGCTACACAGCACTGTTAATTAATTGTTAATTTCTATTCGGTTTCTCAGAGCACATGAATGCAGCTGAGAAAGTCATTCTCCCAGCTTCCACCGCACAATTACCGCAAGTGCCATTTAAGTACTTCAGTTATTTGCTGCTTTCAGAGAAGAGAGAACATATGGCAAAAATAACACAAGAACTTCAGTTCCCCAACTAAGCTTTTCTGCACAAACACAAAAAAACAAGTGAGTCAGCAATGCCGACTTCCCCCTTCTCTCTCAGTTTTAACCCCTGAAATACCGTGTTGTAAAGAGACCAGTAGGTCCAAGGGACAAAGAAAACACCATCCACCGCCTCCCATTTAGTTTGTTCTTTTGGCTGGACCTCAAGTACAGTTTCATCATTCCTGCTGCTCACATTGATCTTTTATGTAGCAGCATGGGGGAAAAATTCTTAAAGGTATGGAAAAAATTATCTCAAACCACTGATCAGCAGGAGTGCAGGCAGCTGCCGTAGCTGGAAATACACACAACTGATCTGGTGCCCGGTGTCATCATCTGGAACAGCAGCCGCTTGTCTCGAAAGCCAAACTACTCAAAATAAACAGACACTCAAGCAGCGTGGACACAAAACCCTTCAGACGATCGAGCCCTTTAGGGAGCTGTGCACGTTGTGTCCCTGCTGTAGTACGCGGGGACAGGAGACACATGAGGGTGGCTGAAATAAATGCCAAGCTTACAGGTTATGTACCCGTGTGCCCCCTCAGCTGCCCCCACTCCAAGCAGGCAGCGAGCACAGCTAACCCCCCCCCCCCAGTCACTGCATTCTTCGTATTTGAAGATCAAACCCCAAAAGAGGGACCACTCCTGGAGGTCACACACAGCGCAGCTACGGCAGCACAAGACTTGCAGCAAAGAAAGAGGGAACCAGCCTGCTGTCTTTCTGTGGTAGTGGAGAGCTGCACTTTCAGAAGTTAGAGCAACTTGGGACAAAAAAAGGGCCCAGGGTTTGCTTACTGCCAGAGCAAACAGCAAATATTAGAGATCAGAATTAATAAGTAACCCAAACTAGAGGATGGGTTTGCTCCCTGCAAGGCTACCCAGGAGTGCAAACAGCAGCCTTGTTTTTCAGCGCAGGCACCCAGCAGATGCTGTTTCACTGCACCAGCTCCAGCACGCTCCTGGGAAGGGGGGAGCCCCCCAGTTCCCTTGTTCTCCCCCATAGCGCAGCAGTGGCCAAGCTCCCAGGGAAAAGCCTGGCTCTGCTAAGCCAGACCCTGGCCCCACCCCAGCCAACACATGGGGCTCCCAGGTCACCCCCCCAGCGCCAACTCAGCCCTGAGATGAGAATGCCCACACAGCTGCTGCTGCCCAAAGGGGGGGGTGTCCCCCCCACACCACCTGCGGAACGAGAGCCCCCCCACTATCCCTGCACCCCCCAGTCAAAGCAAGAGCCCCCCCGCCAAACCCCCAGTCAAAGTGGCAGCCACCCCTCCTGCATCCCCAGCCCCTCTAACCCCCCATGCAGCCCCCGGGCAAAGCAAGGGCTCCCCCGCCACAGCTCCCCGCACACCCCCGGGCAAAGGGGGAGCCCCCCCTTCCCCGCACGCCGCCTTGGCCAAAGCCAGAGCCCCCCGCCGCCGGCACAGGAGCCCCCCAGCTCCCCACACGCCGCCGTGCCGGCACAAGGGCCTCCCCCCGTAACCCCGCGCTGGGGTAAGAGCCCCCTCCCCCCGAACACCGCAAAACCGGGGCCTCCCCCCGCTCCAGCACCCCGTCCCCCCCCCCCGGCAGGGAGAGGCCTGGCCCCGGCCCGCCGCTCACCGCCCGGCGTGGTCCCGAAGACGGTGCCCCCCGGCGTGGTGCTGTAGTCGCCGGGCGGCAACGGGGCGCCGTCGGGCAGGGCGAGGCACTTGCCGGGGCCCGGGATGTCGCGACTCGGGGTCTGCCCCTGGCAGCAGCGGCCCGACATGGCGCCGCGGCCGGGACCGGGGCGCTGCGGCTGCCGCCCTGCCCGCCCTGCCCGCCACTTCCGGCAGAGGCCACGCCCCTTCCGCCGCGGGGCGCGACGGGAAGGCGAGTGACGGGGCGGGGCCTGTGCGGGGGCGGGGCCTGGACAGGGGGCGGGGCGCGCCCGGGAGCACGGCGGGTCCCTGTGCCCGCCGGTCCTCCCGTCCCGGGGTACCCCCCCCCCGCCCCGTAACCCCCGCTCCTGGGCGGCGCGTTGCCCCCTGCCCCGCCGTGCCGTGCACCCAGTGACCCCGCAGGGTCCGCGGGGGGATGCTGACAGCGCCGTCCCCTGCCTCCTCCCGACGGGGGTCCCAGCCGCCCCCACCCCGGCTTAGTGACCCCCGCCCGCCCCACGCAGCTGGGTTGGCCGCGGTGGGAGGTCCCGGGCGGTCCCCGTGTGAACCTGCGGGGACAGATGTCTGCCCGCCCGGGTGGCAGACCCCCGTCCCAAATGGCTCCGCCACCTCCGGGGGGGCAGGGAGCAAACGCGGAGGAGGGGGGGGTGGCGGGGGGGCCACACAGCATCTGCAGAAGTGTCCGGTACCCCCCACGCCGCGTCCCCGAGGGGTGCTGGGGCGCACCCTGAGCAGGACTGCCCCGGCTGGGCTGCCCGAGCCTCGGGGCAGTGGAAAAAAATAGTTTTTTAATTAAAACTGTATTAGATAAAACATTTAAAGAGAAGCTGGAGTGCAGGGGGGGGCAGCAGGGTGGGTTGGACTCGCCGCGGCTCCCTGGCCACCGCCCCATCCCTGCAGGGTGAAACCTCATCCCTGCGGAGCCACGGGCCAGCCCTGGGGTGCTGGGGGTCCCCGGGGGGTGCTGGGGGTCCCCGGGGGGCTCTGAGCCCTTTCTCCAGGGCAGCATTTGTGTGGCCAGAGCAGTGGACTCCTGCCAGGCTGGGGTGTGAGAGGGGTGCTTTGAGGGCTCTGCCCCCCAAGGACCCCCAGGACCCTGAACAGGCTGCGGTGTCCCCCCAAGAACCCCTGAGACCCCAGGCAGGCTGCGGTGCCCCCCAAGAGCCCCCAGGACCCTGGTCAGGCTGTGGTGCCCCCCAAGGACCCCCAGGACCTCGGGCAGGATCTGGTGCCCCCCCCAAGAACCCCCAGGACCCGGGACAGCCCTCGCCCTGTGCCAGCTGCAGAATCGATTACCGGGCGCTGGGGCAGGAAAATAACATATCCGGCCGTGCCGAATGACATCAGCAGTGACCCCCAACCCAGCGAGGCGTCCCGCCGCCGAATAACAAGGTCCACTGCTGTTTCCTCCTCCTCCTCCCAGAGAATGGACCATTACGGGGTCAAGGAGCCGGGGGGAGGTCAGGGTTTAAGGGCACATCCTGGCTGGGGCAGAGCAGGGGGCCACGAGCCCCCACTTTGTCGGGGCATCTGCCCTCGGTGCCTGGGGGACCCTCGGGTCGGGGGGTGGGCAAGGGCTGGCTGCGACAGTAAATGGGGGGGGAAACCCTCCAAGGCGTCCAAAATCCCACGAAATGCCCGTTCTGGAGATGCCCCTTCCTGCCCCGGACCCTTCCTGTCCTGCAGAGACGGCTTCTCCGCGCCGTGAGACCTGCGGGCACGTCCCCATCGCGGGGGCTCCCTCGCGGCCCTTGGGGTGCCCGGGGGACCCCGAAAGACTGCGGCAGAGCCGAGCGGTGCGAGACGGCCAGTCCCTGTCCCGGACCGAGGACGCGGGTGCCCAGGTCCCGCCGCCTTTGCTGAGCCCCGCAGAGCCCCAGCCCGCGGGGGGGGGAACGCGCCGCTCTCCCGGGCTGGCAGCGACGTCCTTCCCGGACTCTGCTGATACCATCTCCCCAGAAACCGGCTGGCACCGAGCGGGCCGGGCCGGGATGCACAGCCCAGAGCCCTAACAATAGCCCTTCCTCCTCATCTGTCTCTGCCTCCCATTTCCCACACAGGCTGGAGATTAAAAAAGAAAAAAAAAGGCAAGAAGAAAGAAAGGGGAAACCACCTGGACCCAGGGCCAAGGAACAACCAGCCCCGGGCAATAAATCAGGGATGTCTCCGGGGGGGCAGGACCCCTGTGCCGCCCGCCGCTGGGATGTCCGGCATTTCTCTGCGGTCCTGTGCATGGGGACGGCACCGACAACCACCAAGAAAAGAGATGGTGGGGGACGTGGGGACCCCAGCCCCGCCGCGGTGTCACCGTCCCGGTGCCCGTCGGGCTCGGTGCGCCCGGCAGCACGGGGGGGACCGGGGATGCCCCCGGCCACCGGCTCCCGCTGCCCCGGTGCTGCCCGCTCCGTGCTGGCAGGCAGGGAAGGGGCATCAGGCTCTGGTGTCCGCCTGCCCCCGCTGCCAGCACCCGCGGGTTACAGTCCCCTTCCCGGGGCAGCTAACCGGGCTGGAAAGCCCTTCATCATCCTCGTGGGGTACAAGGTTGTCGCCTTATTGCCCTCTAAACCGGGAGCAGAAGTGCTTCTCACGGGTGTCCACCTCCTCGCCCGCTCACCGGCGGTTGCCGTGACCTGGTTTAAATCACTTTTAGCTGAGCAGGGGTGGCTTTTTGTAAAACACTTGCTCCCCTAGAAGCTGCCGGGGAGGGAAATCTGTCTTATAAGTCATGAAAAACTGAAGTTTGCACCGCAGGCACGAGGGCTGGGGGTTCCGCGGGGAGCAGCCCCTTCCCGGGGGGGGAGCAGCCCCTTCCCCAGGGGGAGTAGCCCCCGGGGCCGGGCAGCGAGGGGCAGTTCCTGCCCATCCCCGGCTGTCACCGCCGGCACTTCCACCAATACTACCCCGGCTGCTGATTACAGGAGGGTTTGCTGCAGACAGGAAGAAAATAAACGGAGGGGAGGATAAACTTCTGCCTGGTGGGCAGCGGGGACGGGCGGCTTTCATCTCAGCCCATCCATCATCACCCCGTCTGCGTGGGTCCCGCGCGGGAGGGCTCGTCTCCAGCCCAACGCCACATCCCCAGCTCCCCCAGCTCCCCCATCTCCCACAGCTCCCTCAGCTCCCCCAGTTACCCCATCTCCCCCAGTTACCCCATCTCCCCCATCTCCCCCAGCTCCCCCATCTCCCCCAGCTCCCCCAGCTCCTCCAGCTCCAGCCCCGCGCGGGACAGGGTGATGGTGGGTCCCCGGGTGCTGCTGCCCACTGCAGTGTCCCCCCGGCGAGGATGTCCCCCCGTGCTGTGGCATTTCCACCCCATCCGTGTTTACATTCCCCTCCGATCGCCTGCGGAGATAACGACAAACCCATATCCACTCTGCCCGCCCAAGGGCTGTTTGTGCAGATAAAAGTTGCCCCCGTAAACAAGCCCATCCTGGCCGTGGGAAGCGCACCCCCGCCCTGCCCGCAGCCCTCGGGCAGGAAAACCCTCACCAGGGCCGGACCGCGCTCCCCGGTGTCCCTGTCCCCTGGGCGCGGGTCTGGGCTGGCGCTTGCTGGGGGTGCTCAGCACCCCAAAACGCACCCCTGGGCTGCGCCGTTTGGTTCCCGCCCTTGCAAAGGCAGTTGGGCAGGGGCAGGGGTGTCCCCCCCCCGGGGACACACGCGTGCCACCAGCGTCTCGCACCAGCCACGCTCCCTCGCCCCGCAGCAAGCTCTGCCCCCGGCCGAGGGGCTGCGGGGGCTCCCCTGCGCTGGGGGCTGGGGCTCTCCGGCTGCGGACAGGGGGCAAGCCTGGCAGAAACGACTGCAGGGGGGCAAAACAGAGCAGGGAGAGCAAATGGCACCGCGTCAGGCTCCCGGGAGCGGGGATGCATCTCCGGATCGGGAGGGAAGCCTTTGCCCCTTGGCTGTTGCACGGTACCCGGCATCCCGGGGCCACGTGCCGTCCCGCTCCAGCCCGCTTCGTAGATGGGGCTGGAAGCTGGCTTGGAGATGGGGAGTATTCCTGAGCAATCCGCCTGCCCTTCCCTGCGGATCCCAGGTCTTACCTGGGGCAGACACAGGCAAGAGGCAGCGCGGCTGGGCCGGCTGCAGAGAGGACTCAGCTCCCTGCGCAGCCACCCCGGCTGCAGGGTCCCAGCACCTGGGGTCCCCTCACTGCTCTTGCTCACGCTTCAGGTGGCTCCTGGGAGCCAAAAAGGGGAAAAAAATATTAATTGGACCTTTCCTGACCTCGGAGGGGCTCAGCAGCTCCTGCTGGCAGGCTCCCTGCTCTTACACCACCCTGCCCTGTCCAGGGAAGCCACCTCTGCCCTTTGCAACCGCAGAAATGCCTGGGCAGGGAAAGGTTTTCACTCCCTGCCCGCGTTGAGAGTGACCGGCCCTCGGTGGCCACGCTGGCCCCCCTGTGAGCAGGGATGCTCAGGCAGGTCTGCGGCAGGAGGTGAGGCTGAGCTGCCAGCGTGGGGTTTATCTTCAGGGTTTGGAAACTGGCTTAGCTTCTGCCTCCTCCTCCTCCTCCTCCTCCTCCTCCCTCTGGCTCCCACCGTGTCCCTCAGTTCTTTCGCTGCACCTCCTCGGTCGTATTCTCATCCCTCCCCATCTGAGGCTCGGGGAGTCACCCAACGACGAGCTGCCCGCAGTGTGTATTGCACAAGTGTAAAAGCTGAGCTCCACGTGTGATGTGAGCTGGGAGCTGATGGAAACACCCACCCGCGCGACACGCGAGGAGAAACAGCCCGGACGAAGGTGCTGAGGGTGCTGGAGCTGGGCTGGGAGAGAGCTGGGCTGTGAAAGATGGCTCCAGGCAGCGATGAGGGTGTCTGGAGCTGTGGAATCTCACTCAGCTCCCAGTCCAGGGGAGGGAAGTTCACCTGCCAGGGCAGAGGGACCTGGAGCCCCTCGCAGCCCTGGGGGTCTCCATGCTGGTGGGCTGGGCGAGGGGACAGGGCACCGGGGCGGCTGCTTCTCCCAGTGCCCAGACACGAGCTCCAGGATGCAGCCTGCGGGGAGGAACCTTTTCCCCACTTGCTTCCCTCAAAAAGGTTTCTGAGAAATGCCAGGGAGGCAGGAAGAATGCACGGGTTAAAAATAGCCGCCATGGCATGGGAGCCACCACCCCGGCCACGGCTGGAGGGGAAGTGCCTGACCTCCTCCTTCTCCTCCTCCTCCTCCTCCTCCTCCTCCTCCTCCTCCTCCTCCTCCTCCTCCTTGTTGTTGTTGTTGCACCCTGCAAACATCGTGGGCTGGGAGCAAACACCACCCTGGGGCTGCGCAAGCGGGGCCGAGCCCTCGCGCGGGCGGGATGGGTGCAGGGTCAGGCCCAGGAGGGCACTGGGGTGCTGGGAGCAGGGAAGGGGGCAGGAGGTGACCGGGGGCAGCACCAGGGCTCTGGCGCCGAGGTGGCCTGTGGCGGTTTGGCCGGTGGCCCATGACCGTGGCCGGGCTGGCAGGTGTCCCCGCTCAGGGCTGCTGTCCCCAAAGCGGGGCCGGACCCCGGCCAGGGGCAGAGCTGAGGAAGACCACGGTCGGGATGCTCCTCTCTTCCTCGGAAACCTCAGCCCCACAGCACAGCTACCCTCAGATGGTATTTTTGTTGCTGACATTTTTTCATGACAGTTTCCACACTTTTTGTGAAATCCGCACTGACGTTATTGCAAACTTCTCCCTCCTTCCCCCGCCCCCCCCCCACCCCGTTTTTCTTTAGCAATAGCTGCAGGAAAACCAGAAACAATGGAGGAGTTGTGAAAACGTCTGTAAAACCTTTGCAGATCCCGGCGGCAGCTCAGGGACTCTCGCTTCTCCAGGTACCTGCGGCTGGAGGGAGATGGGAAACGTCAGAAACAAAACCCTGCTGTGAGGTGTGTTGAAAATGTCAGAAATGGGGAATAACTGCCCGCAGGCTTTGCTCTTGCTGCTGCCACAGGCTTTCCCCGCAGCAACATGGGAAAGAAAACAGCTTTATTATGATTTTTTTTTTCAATTGTAAACATAACCGCTCAGGGATTTGGGGGGCAGGACAAGGACCTGAGATTGCTTTAGCGCAGCCTTTGACACTGGCTGGGTTTCAGGATCTCGATGCCCCTTTCCCTAATTCTCACAAGGCTGCCGTAGCCTCCGGCAGAGCTGCAGCCCCGGGATGGCCTCGGCGCTGCCTGCTCCGGGCAGGGCAGGATCGGTCCCCAGCGAGATCCCTGCCTCCACCTCCGCTCCGGGGGAAGCGATGCTGCTCACCACTGCGGCGGGTAACAAGCTGCACCCCCTGTGCCACGTTTCCACCCCTCCAGCCCCATCTGTCCCCCCAAATCCACCTCGGAGTGCCCCACGGAGGAGAAGGGATCCCACCAGCCCTGCCTGGCCACATCCCTTGCCCCGGAGGGCACCACGGCTCCGTCTGCCAAAGCCATGAGTCTGTAGGGCAAAACACTGTGGGAACGGGCTAATAAGCAGCGAATGGAGTGACCTCAGCCCTGCCTGCGCAGGCAGCCGGCAGCGGGCTTGGACCTTCTTGGTAGCCGGGGTACACTGCCTCTTTCATCATTATCGATGCATTTGCTCCCAGGAGCTTCGCTCGGAAAACAGGATGTGAGCGTGTGAGGTGGCCGCTCGCCCTCCCAAAGACGTGGGAGCTGGGACCCGGCCGGGACGCTCCCGTCCCCGTCGCGGTGGGAAGCAAGACTTGCCCTGAGCCGGGACGGCAGCGCCGGGGTGCGCCGGGGTGAGCCCCCGCTCTCTGCCGTGGGCTGCCGGGGAGGCAAAGGAGCTACGAGATGTGCGATGGGCTGTAAACTACACCTGATGTAAAGCACAAACCCAGTTTAAAACCCCTAAAGGTGATACAGATGTTTCCCCTTTGCGGGTGTGGTGGGGTGCTGAGCTTGTCTTGACTAACCCAAACTCTTAAACCAGCAGCTTGCATGAGAGTCAGTGAAACAACACATTTTTATTATTTTTTATTGTTCTGACAGAGAATTTTTCCCCTCCTGCTGCTGCCTGTGCCTGAGCCCCAGCTGACAGGCTGCTACGGCTCCCAGAGCTGGGCTTGCTTCACCAGGGGGGACAGTTTATATAGAGCCGAGAGTTTATGTCCAGCTTCCTCCGGCCTCGCTGGGACAGGCAGTACCCAGCGGGTTAAAGCTTCATCACAGCGTGTTTATGTGCTGACAAGGAAACATGGTGACAGATAATCCCAAACAACTTCAAAGCAAGATTAGTGAATCTGATATGGAAACTATTCCTAAAGTCTCAGCGCAGAGCCCCAGACTAATTGCCGCTGTGAACATTAAAGGTGGAGCAGGAGCCTTTGCCAAGAGCCCAGCGCCCAGCCTGGCCCCGCGCCCACCCCACGCAACCCCGGGCTCCCTCCCCACGCTGCACCAAGGGGATTTGGGGTAAAATGATGCTCCTCGAGCAGCTCTTGCTTAGGCGGAGGGTAGAGCATCACAGGGTCCTCAGCCACCTCCTGCGCTGTCCCCAGGAGCCCCCATGGCCCTGAGCGGGGGGGATGTGGGGGAGCTGTGGGGTCCTGGGCTCGTGCAGGGACAGCTCTCAGGGGTGCTAGTCCTGCCTGCAGCGCCGCAGCCTGCTGCCCTGTACCTGCCTGGCTGCTTCCCCAGGGCGTTAGCACAAGTAAATCCTATCTCAAAGTTCTTGAGGGCTTCAGTGGTCGCTGAGGCTGCTCTGGCTAATCTGGGGCCTGTGAGCCAGGAGGGGAGGTGCTGCCACGTTCCCAGAGTGTGTGTGGTTTCTTGGGAAAGTTTTGGAAATCTGTGGGGGAACGAGTGCTGATGAGGCTGTAGGGGTGCGGTGCCCATCCCGCAGGAGCTGGCGCTGCGGCGCTGAACCTCTCCAGCTGCCCTTGCCCTTTGCTCTGGGCTGGGGACTTGCGCCAGCGCAGCTCTGGCTCTGAATTCCACGGAGGGGCAAGGCTTTGCAACACAAGCCTGGCTCGAGAGGGGCTCTGGCACGGTCTCTTACTGGTGCAAAGCTGAAGCGCATCTCTCTGGGTGCAGTGGTGCCTCCCCCCGGCTCCGCTCCCTGCACCCGCGTGCCAGGGGAGGGTTGGGGGTGCACAGGCAAAACCCCTCAAACGCTCCCTTGGCCGTTTCGGTGCCATCAGCTGCTGCCCTGGGTTTGATTTTCGACCCTCTGCTGCGGTGGGGCGGCTGCGGAAGGCAAAGGGAGAGCGGTGAGGCCCCGGGGAGAGGGGGACACCCCTGTCCCTGCCGGTGGTGTGCCCGTAGTGCCGGCAGCCAGCAGCAGCTCCTGCCGTGTGCTGGTTTTTATCACTGGTTCCGTAAGGGCGAGTATGCAAACTGTGCCGGGGAGAGAGAGCAGGAGTTCCCAGCTATAAAAAGCTTTTGTTTTATCCTAGCATGGCATCAGCCCGGCTCAGCCTTGGCAGAGTCTGAATGTGCTGTGTTTAGTGATGCTGGGAGGCAAAGCTGGTGCTTGCCCGTTGCTGCCGGCTCTCTCCTCTGCTCCCGTCGATCCTCAGCCCCTCCTCGGTGCCTGCCCGCCCTCCCGGGGCCCAACCACCTTTGGTGAGCTCGCAGGCACAATTATGAATTGAACACGAGGAGTAGAGGATTAAAACTGTGCTTAATACCAGGTCACGGGAGCTTGGGCAGGGATGTGATAGCTGGTGCCCTCCCTCCACAGGCTCACGCACCACCTGCCCAAGCTGGGTTTGTCTCTGGGGCAGACGGAAACGATCCACCCTGCCCCAAACAGCCTTGTCCTGGTGCACACCCGCCCCCTGGGTTTGGACGAGGTCTGGCTCCCGCAGGTGAGAGGGGCAGAGCTGCGGGTCCGGTTCCCTTTGACCGACACCAGCATGTCCCCCCTCGGGGTGCGCTGCCCTTCCCCTAAGCCAGACCTGGCACCCGCCGAGCTCCTGCCGCCGTCCCAAGCTCCCCTCTCTGCTAAACCCCAGGCACTGATTTCTCTGCTTTCCCTGCCCGGGACCCTGCTCACCCACACCCTCGGTGAGGGGGATTGGTAGAACTAGAACCGAATGTGTGAACCTGCAACACTTCAGTAGGGTGGTTGTGTGCATGGGGGCTGGTGGGGGTGGATAAGGCTGTGGGACAGGGATTAAGCAGTGCAGGGACTTTACATCCACTTAAGCAGGAATGCCAGCATGTGAAAACTTTGTTTAAGATCAGGGAGGGTGGTTTACACCTTATGCAGGCTCGGGATGCCAGCGCCAGCCCAAGCAGATTGTCCTGGCCCTGCACAGGGGTTAGGCCGGTGCACCAGCCTAGAGAGGTGCACTAGTCTCTGAATCACCCCGAGTTATTTGCCCGGGAATCTACAGAGGGTGTTGGAGCGCCTTGCAGGAGAAACGCTGTCGCAGAGGAAGCCCCTGCCCCACCCTCCCCAGGGAAACTGCCCCACGATGAAGCACCACCCAGGAGCTGCTCAACACCCTCTGCCCAGGGCTCATAGCTGCTCCCTGAGCTGTCTCACCCCTTCGCCCCCGGGGCCGGGCAGACCCTGTGCCCCCTCAGATGGGCCTGGGACCAGCTCAGACGCCGGTTTCCTCTCCCCAGACTCATCGGTGGGCAGCAGGAGCTCCATGTGCTGCACTGCTTGCTCCCTGCACCCCCCTGCTCCCCAAGCAGGGATCTTCCCTAATCCATCCTGACTCTCTCTCTACCTATAAGGAAGTATTTTTAAATATCCATTGTTTATTCTGCAGCAACAGCCAAAGGAGCTGCTCTGACCCATGGCATAAACATATTTTCCCAGAGTTTTCTAAACAGTCGCTTGACCCGTTGGCCAGCACTTGCCCGCAGGGTCTCTCCGGGGCCGGCTCTGCCTCCCACTGCGTGGCCACGCAGGTAAAGAGCTGGGACAGAGGTTCTGGCCCGTGGCAGGGGTGGGCAAAGGGAGATGACGCTTCCCCTGGTGACAGCCCTGGGCTGGAGGGTGCAGCGGGGGCCTCTGGCACCGCAGGGGCTCAGGTCAAGGCTGTAGAGCCACGGGGCTGGGGGTCAGGGCTGTGCGAGACCCAGCACCTCTGTGCTTCAGCTGTTCCAGCTGTAAAACTGGGACAAAGATGTTGAGCCACGTTCCTTCCCCTGCCTCGCTGGGGTGCCTGGGACTCTCCCTTCCTCTCCCAGGCGAGCCGGCTCCCTGGGAAGGGTGGAGGGCGCTGAGCTCTCCTGCCTGGGAGGGGGAGGAAAAGTCTCATTTAAGTGCCAGAGACATCGGAAGTGTTTTGGATGCCTGCTTCGGCACCGGAGAAAGCCTGGCTGTTTGTCCTGCCGTGGGCAGCGTGTCCATCTGTCTCTCGCTCCGAATGTGGCGGGGGACCCCCCCAGGGCAGGGTGGTGTGGAGGTGGGCTGAGAGCGCCGTGAAGGACCAGGAGAACACCCTGTAAAACGCCCGCGCTGAGTCCTGCAGCCCCTTCGGTGCCCGGGAGGCAGCACCCAGCCCGGTGGGCGACCCCCGGGGCTGCCGGGGAAGCCGAGGTGGGGCCGGGAAGCCACCAGCCCCTGGTCACCCATCAGGGTGGTGGCAAAGCCACCAAGAGCGCCGGGCATCCCAGTCTCCACTGGCTCCATGGAGCCCAGCCCAGCGCCCTCAGTACCCACAGACGTGCCCGCAGATGCTCTTGCTTTGCTTTTCAGGCCCCAAAGGCAGCTGCGGCGCCGTGTGCCGACACGAGCTGGAGCTACGCGGGCAGCCGCACCGAGCAGACGACGACTTTCCTGCCCACGTCTTGTCTGTGGACACGAATCCCTCTGAAAACAGCAAGACCAGGGCTCGGCCCCAGGCAGAATTACTGCCAGAGCTGGGAGCTAAGGGGGGTTGCATCAAGCCCTCGTCTGACTGCTTTGAAAAACCAAAACAGTCTTGTAAAGATCAAGCTTGTAAAAACGGGGCTCTGTTTTGCTAGCTCATGAATGGGAAGAAATGCCAACTGGATAATTTTTTACACATATTTTTTTCCTCTTTGTCAACATTCCCCCATTTGGCTGAAACTTCAAAATGCCATATTTGGAGAGCGCCCGTCTTAGAAGTTCCAGTATTTGTATAAATAGCTGATAGTGAAAAAATTACCCGCTCTGGAGTCTGCCCAGGGGCCCTCAGGAGGAGCGGAGCTGGGGGCAGCGGTGGGGCAGCCCAGTGCCTCCCAGTCTGAGGTGGCTCCCCACTGCCATGTGTGAGCGGAGGAGGGTGGGGGGGTTCTCCAGAGCACCAGCACCCACCCAAACGCAGGAGGGGGAGCAACAAAGGTCCGTCCATTCTCCTCCATCAGCTGGGAAGGAGGTTTGGGCAGTAAATGTGGAAGTGAAAAAGTGACTGTGAGGTACCCTGAGTGCTGGGGGGATGGGGGTGTCATTGTCCTCACCAGGGACAGCCTGTCCTGGCCAGGGAGAGCCTGAGCACGGCGAGGGGCGTACGGAGAGGGCACGTGGTGAGGGGCACGTGGGGAGGGACACATAGCACGGTGAGGGGTTTGGAGCAGGGGGTGCAGGGCGAGATGCTGAGGTGCAGGGAAAAGGACCAGAGCAGGCGGTGAGGGGTGCATAGAGGGAATGGGGGGCACAGAGGGAATGAGGGGTGCACCCAGAAGGACCAGGGCGCGTGGCGAGGGGCTGGTGTGCCCATGGCACAGTGTGGGGTGTGGGGAGAACAAGGACAGATGGTGGGGGACCGGGATGCACGGAGAGGGGCTGGAGGGCACTGTGAGGGGTGCAGGGGGCACGGTGAGGGGTTGGGGTGCACGGAGAGGGGCTGGGGTGCAGGGTGAGGGGCTCAGGGTGAGAGGCTGGGGCTCATGGCGAGGGGCTGGAGGGCACGGTGAGGGGTTGGGGTGCATGGAGAGGGGCTGGGGCGCACAGAGAGGGTGTCCTGGAGAGGGGCTGGGAGGCAGGGGAAGGGTGCAGGCAGGGGAGGGTGCAGGGCGAGGGGCCGGGGTGCACCGCGGGGATGCCGGCGGGGCGCGGGGCGGGCCGGGGGGTGCACGGCCGGGGGGGGGGGCGGTGCCGCAGCCCGTTCTTCTTTCATTGATGTCCGGAGCGGGGCAGCCCGGGGCCGCCCCCCGCCTTTAAAGGCTCCTCCTCCCCGCCGCAGCCCCGCCGGTGCGCCCCGGGGGCTGCTCCGGGCTCCGCGGGGAGGCGGCGGGGCTGCGCCCGTCGGGGGTGCGGGACCCGCGGCCCCCCCCAGCCCGGCCGAGATGGGTCCCCTGCCCGCAGGCAACGGCAGCGCCTGGGGGGCGGCAGCCGCGGGCAACGGCGGCAACTGCAGCGGGGCCACCAGCCTGAGCCGGCAGTGGGTGGTGGGGGCCGCCCTGAGCCTCACCGTGCTGGTCATCGTGGCCGGCAACTTGCTGGTGATCGTGGCCATCGCCAAGACGCCGCGGCTGCAGACCATGACCAACGTGTTCATCACCTCGCTGGCTTGCGCCGACCTCATCATGGGCTTGCTGGTGGTGCCGCCGGGGGCCACCATCCTGCTGAGCGGCCACTGGCCGTACGGCACGGTGGTGTGCGAGCTGTGGACCTCGCTGGACGTGCTGTGTGTCACGGCCAGCATCGAGACGCTGTGCGCCATCGCAGTGGACCGCTACCTCGCCATCACCTCGCCGCTGCAGTACGAGGCGCTGGTGACCAAGGGCAGGGCACGGGCCGTGGTCTGCCTGGTGTGGGCCATCTCTGCCTTCATCTCCTTCCTGCCCATCATGAACCACTGGTGGCGGGACGGGGCGGACGAGCAGGCGCTGCGCTGCTACGACGACCCGCGCTGCTGTGACTTTGTCACCAATGTGACCTACGCCATCATCTCCTCCACCATCTCCTTCTACGTGCCCCTGCTCGTCATGATCTTCGTCTACGTCCGCGTCTTCGCCGTGGCCACGCGGCATGTCCAGCTCATCGGCAAGGACAAGGTGAGGTTCCTGCAGGAGCCCCCCAGCTCCAGGAGCAGCCGGCGGAGGCGGCCGTCCCGTCTGCTGGCTATCAAGGAGCACAAGGCGCTCAAGACCCTGGGCATCATCATGGGCACCTTCACGCTCTGCTGGTTGCCCTTCTTCGTGGCCAACATCATCAAGGTCTTCTGCCGGCCGCTGGTGCCGGATCAGCTCTTCCTCTTCCTCAACTGGCTGGGCTATGTCAACTCAGCCTTCAACCCCATCATCTACTGCCGCAGCCCCGACTTCAGGAGCGCCTTCCGCAAGCTGCTGTGCTGTCCGCGCCGCGCCGACCGCCGGCTCCACGCCGTCTCGCAGGACCTGCAGCGCTGCCCCTGTGCCTTCAGCCCCCAGGGGGGGCCCGTGGAGGACGGCAAGGCGGTGGCCCCTGGGCACCCCGGGGAGGACAGCGAGGCCGGGGGCAGCGGCAGCAGCAGCCGGATGGAGGAGACCAGCCTGTCCTGGGGCAGTGGCCACCGGCAGCGGCCCCTGGGCGAGTCCCAGCTGCAGGGCACCCAGACCACGCTGTGCTCCCAGCTTGACGAGTAGGTATCTGGGGGGGCTCTGGGGGACCAGCCCTTTGGGGTGCAGCCAGGGGGGGCTGTCGGTGGCAGAGCTGTGGTCTGACAGTGCAGTGTGGAGCCGGGGGGCAGGGAGAGGTGCTGGGGTGTGGGGCTGGGAACCTCTGCCCTCTGCCTTTAGGTTCCCCTAAAACCCCGACCCACCCACTGAGCTGCAAAACCGGGGTCCCACCTTCTCCCTTCCTGGGGAGCACCCCAGCGCGGCAGGATGGGGTCTGGTGATCCTGGGTAAAAAAAACCGCTGGAGGTGAGAAGGGAATGGAACCAGCTGAACAGGAACGTGTCCCAAAGCCGGGATTGCCCCCCTCCTCCCCCCGCTCCTGCTTTCTGCTGTTAAAGAAGGGAAACGCGGGCAGCCCCTCCGCAGTGAGGCAGCCGGGGCCGTGGTCGCCAGCCTGGGCTCTGCCGGTCTCTGCCCTCCAGCGGGGCGTAAATCTGGGACGGGAATTGATTCTGTCGCCCTCAGTCCCTCGCTGCCGCCAGCCCCGCGGCCGGGAGATGGGCTGCCCCGTGCCAGGGCAGAGGGCTGGCAGGGGATGCGTGTGCTGGGGCTCTGCCCTGCCAGCCTCCTGCCTGCGCCCTTGCATGGATTTACACCTCCTTCTGCAAATTACAGGGTGGGTTTTTTTCCCCCTGAGTTTTTTATTAGTATGACAAAATTTGAATTATTCTGGTTACTGTGGATTTTAACCGGCTTTCTCTGGTCCAAAACCCCTCCTGAGGCCCGAAGGCAGGAGAGGGTCGTGCCAGCCCGCACAGGCAGAGCTGCAGCCGGCAGAGACGTGCAGAAAGGAAGTGTTTCGTGAAGTTGCGTGTTCCGAGGAAGGATTCATCCACCCTGGGAACACAGGACAGTAAATCGCGGGAAGGGTCTGGGCTCGTCACGCACTGTGCTCTCCCGTTCAAGGTTTGCCAGCAGAGAGATGCCAGCGGGTCCTTCCATCTGAGCGGGAGCAGCCGAGGGCCGGGCAGACAGTGAGTGTGTGTCCCCCCGGCCGGGGCTGCGCCGGGGTCGGGGCCGTCAGCCCTTTCCGCGTCTCCTCTGCCCGCTTTGGCCGCTGCCTTCCCTGGGGGAGCGCAGCCTTTGGCCAGCCCGCAGGCAGCTGCCCGCTTTCGGGCACGTGAGCCTGGCGTCAGCCCGGGTCTCCTGACACCCCCTGCCTGCCCCGGGATGCTTTAACCCCCGTCGGGGCGGCTGCCTCTGCCGCGGCGGCTCGTGGGCTGCCGGCGCTCCAGACCTTCCGCGTGGCCCCAGTCCCGGATCCCCCAATTATCCAATTTATTGTGCACGCTGCTCCCCTTCCTTTTCCCCTTTTTTTTTCCCCCCGGGGCGGTGGCTTCAGGTCCCTGTCCCCGGGGCTGTGCAGCTGCGAGGGCTGAGCCCGGTGGGTGATGCTGCATCACCTCCCACCCTCTTCTTGCAGGGCCGGGTGTTGCGAAGGGGACAGAGGAGCGGCGCTGGGGGTGACAGTGCTGGAAGGCCCCCCCCGGTGCAGGAATCAGCCCGGAGAGGAGAGGGGGTCCCCCTCGGGAGCACTCGCAGGGCCCGAGGAGCTGGCTCCTCTGTGCCGTTGGTGCTGGAGAGCTGGAGCCAGCTGGGAAAAAGCTCTCGCCGAGAGGCAGAGCAGCCTCGGGGACGCGCTCGCTGTGGGGACGGGGGGACAATCGCCCAGCCGGGGGTGTTTCTGGGCATGGCTGGCAGCAGGACGTGGTGGCTGGCGGCTCTGCTCTCTTGGAAGATGAAGGACCTCGTCGTCCCGGGCTCGGCCGGGTTCCGGACAGCCCGTCGGGAAGGGGAGAAGAGCCTCCTGCAGGCACCAGCCCTGCCCAGGATCTCCACCCCATCACTGCCCCAGCGCAGCGTTCCCAGGGCTGGGGGGATCCCGGGAGCCACAGCAACGCCTTTAGCAAAGGGGAAGCACAGGGGAGCAAGGGGAGCTCTGAGCACGCGGGACCGGGCAAAAAAAAGCAAATTATGCTCTTCTAAATCTCCTTTTCTCCCTCGCCATTCGGGGCAGACCATTTGGGGCAGATGTCCGTGTTTCTGTGCCGCTCGGGGGTGGGAGGGGGTGGATGAAGCCGGAGGAGCAGCAGCAGCGGGGTCAGGCGGGGGGAGCGTTGTAGGAGGGGGATTTTCATCCCTGCGGGATCGTCTGGGTACATGGGGTGGTGGGGCCAGGGCAGGGGGTTAAGCTCTTGTTTTAAAGCCCTTGGTGCTGCCAGCGTGGCGGGAGGTGGCAGGGCTGGTGCCGCCCCCAGGTGCAGCCGTGGGTGCTGAGCCCACGCCACGCGGCCGCGCGGCGACTTCAGGGATAATGTTGGTTGTAAATACGTCACGGTGACTGTAAAGTTTTTGTCCTGTTTCGTCTCCCCCCACCCTCTGTGTGAAATAAACCTTCGAATCCCTGCGGTGCCTTCGAGTCTGTGCCGAGCAGAAGGACGCTTCCTCCACGTGCCCTGGCCGAGGGGCTGCCCGGGGCTGGGGGGTGCATCCCCCTCCCGGGGCTGTGGCTGGCAGGGCCCGGCTGAGCGGGCGTGCAGGGAAACGTCACGCTGCCAGCCCCCAGCCCTGCCGCAGGGGGAGGCAGGGCCTGGCGCTGCCCGGGCTCCCTGGCAGGCAGGGCTGTCCCTCCCCAGGGCTGGGCACAGCACCCACCAGCCCTGTGCCCCGGGAAGCAGCTTTGTGCCTCCCCGGGGGTTTGCCAGTGTGGGAAAGCACCCAAAAGCGGGCACCGCCATCCCACCGTGATCCGGGAGGTTTGTACCAGTGCGAACATTTGCTTGGGAGAGGCAGAGAGCCCCGTGTCAGGATGATGCTCAAAGCATTGGGGCACCCCATGTACCCACAGCCCCCCGAGCTGCCCCGGCCACCGTGTCCCTCCTCGGGAGCCTGTGCAGAGGTGCCCAGTGCCCCCTCCCAGTGCCCCCTCCTGGGGCTGGAGAAGTCCCAGCACCCACACGGAGCCTGCAGGGTCTGGCTGCAGCCCCAGGGACTGGGGTGCTGGGTGTCTCCCCTGCTGGGGTCCTCCCTTGCTACGTTTTGCTTTCAATACCCAGCAAGAATGAAATTGCTAAATAAAGAGAAAAATGAAGCTCTGGCTGACTGTTTCCATTTTAGAGCTTCAGACCTCGATTTGGTGGCTCTTGGGGGGCTGGTAACTGATCCCTGCAGCTGACCCTCAGCACAAGCAGGTCCCGTGTGTCCCCCAGCCCCCCCATGGCCTCAGCCTCCTCAGGGTACCCTCAGTGACCCGCCGAGGCGACACAGCCCAGGAGTTGTTCATTAGCCCCCCAAAAGCCCTGGTGTTAATGAGCAATTTCCCAAACCCCAGCAGGGGGTGAGGGGGGCTGTCCCAGGACATGGGGGACCCTGGGTCCCGCTCACAGGGCTGGTGTCCTTGTCTCCAGTCAAGGTGCTGGGCCAGCTTGTCTAGACCTGGCTTTTGCTAACAAGGGTTGGACCAGATGATCCTTGAGGTCCCTTCCAACCTGGGATTCTGTGATAAAGTTTGCTCAGGTGGAGCTGCTTCTGCCTTCAGGCTTAATTGTTTGCTGCGGGCCCTCCTGGGGGGTGAAGGTGGGTGCATTGGTGCCACCTGCCCTCCCAAAGCACCTGCACTCCGTTCCCAAACTGCACCTCCCTCGGGGTCCCCTTTTCTTTATTAGCAGCCGGTGCTGGGGGCTGGTGCCTGTTGCTGTCTGGGTGTGTTTGTGTTCCCTGGGGTTGCTGTGTGGGGTGGGGGGCAGCTCCCTCTGATACCCTCGTCCCCAGGCTGGGTCGTGCTGCTGGATTAAGCACTGATGCTGGCCCAGTCCTTGGGGCTAGCGTGGTGTTTGGAGGCCTCCAAGTGCTCTCTCTGTTCAAAACTTCTTGGAGGCGTTTGCCAAAGCTGCGCTGTGCTGGGAGGGTGCAGCGACTGCCCGGAGCTGCCTTTGCTGCGGGGAGGCTGCTCCTCTTAGAGCTGGTTTTGTCTCTAAAGGCATTTAACTGGCTTTTCCTTTCCCTAGGGAATGCAGGAGCAGCTAAGTGTTTTTATTCTCCGCTTAGCGATGCTGTCCTGCCCGGGGGGGGCTGGGCCTGCTGCCGTCCCCGGTCGCAGAAAGCAAACGCTCCGGTGTGAGCTGCCTGCGCGCTGCCATCCTGGCTCTGGGCTTTGGGGACCCCAGAGTTTGCTCCCGCTGCTCCAAAGTCACGTTTCTTCCTTGTGTTTCTGCTCCAGAGCAGCTGAATGCTGTCTTCTCTGGTGTTTGCTCCCCAGGAGCTGGTTTCTGCTGCCGGTGTTGGATCTGCTGTGGAGGATGAGCAGCTCCTCTCGCTTTTCCAGGTTGCTGTCGGAGGAGAGGCCCGTGGCTGCCCTGTGGGGTACGGAGCTGCACCCCCCAGGCTGCTTGGGTGGGACCTGCGGGTTGGGGGCACAGCGGGTGCACGTGGGGGGTGTTTCCCCCTTTCCCATGGTGTGGGCACCCAGGGAAGCCTCCCCGTTGCTTTCAGCTCGCCCGAGGCTTGGGCACGGGGGGCACAAATGCACAGACAAGGCCGTGTCCCCGCAGGCTGCCAGCTGACCACGGGCACCCGGAGCTGCGTGGTGAAGGAGGACGATGACTTCTTGGAGCACTTGGTCCTGCTGAGAACGGTGAGACCCGCGGCTCGCCAAGAGCCTGTGCCCCAGCAGCGGGGCTGGCTGACGGCCGGGCTCCCTGCCACGGGGTCTCTCTTGCCTCCGCAGATCTGCCTGGGGGCCGACGCCAGGGACGAGCTGCACGTGGTGGCCGTGGATTCGAAAAACACCTACGGAGACCACAAACCGGTGCCCATCGCGGCGCTGCGCAGCTCGGTGCTGCCCATGGTAAGGGTGGCCGTGGGGTGATGGTTTCACCCTGGACTGGGGTCGGGGGTCGCTGAGCTCTGACTCTTTGCAGATCAGCCTCAAAGGTCTGGAGCTGGTCCCTCCCGTCACCTTCGTGCTCAAGTGTGGAGCTGGGCCGGTCTATCTCAGTGGGCAGCACGTCACCCGTGAGTGGCACAGAGCTGCAGGGCCAGGGCGGGTGTGGGCTGGGGGCTGCGCTGGGGATGCTCTGGGGTCCCGCGGCGGCTCGTGCCCTCAACAGCCGCTGGGGATGGGGGGATTAGTGCTCGTCTGTGTTCGTGGGCTCGACGCGGTGCTCGGTGCCAGCTCTCCGCTCTGCCTCTGCCGCCGCGGGGTGGGACGTGTCCGTGTTCCCGCTCCCAGCGTAGGGGGGGAATCGCTGGCCCTGCGTCTGGCTGGAGGGTTTCGCCTCCCCTCGGCGGGGCAGGGCCACCCCCTCCCGCTGCAGCTCTGCACCTCCTCTCCGCAGTGGAGGATGATGCTTTGTCCGAACCCCACAAGGAAGAGCTCTCGGAGGAAGAGGCAGGCGATGAGGATGACGGTGGAGCAGCGTAGGGTGGCCGCTGCTCTGAGAAGGCTCCATGGGGCATGATGGTGGGGACACCCCGCGCCAGGAGCTGCAGGTGCCTCGTGCCAAATGGGACAGATCCTTGCAGGGGGACACAAACTCTCTGGGCTTTGAATATCATCCCTTGTCTCCCCTCCTTTCCCCCCCATCCTTCCCACCATGCTCAAAGAAATGCTTTTTTCTTTTTATTGCAATAACAGTGGGGAAGTGCAAATACCCTAGAGTTGGTCTGGGCTGTGTTCTGGTACTCTGACGCCATCCTCTCCCTGCCCACTACCCCTGGCTGCTCTCTGCCTCCTCTCAGGAAAACATATTCCACGTGTGCAATCACCGTGATGCTGTGGGTCACGCCTCTAACCCACGGGTCTGGGGGGCCGGGGGTCCCAGCAAGCAGCCCCTGGGGAGCTGCAGGCTGCTGCCTGTTCCCCTGCCTGCTGCCAGGCCAGGAGGGTCAGGGCTCTGCCAGCCCCACTGTGTCTGGAGGAGGAGGAGGAGGAGGAAGGCTGCACCGTGCTCTGGCTCAGGGCTCGTGTGTCCACACAAGCTCAGTGGCCTCTTTGGGGGGAGGACACGATGCTCTGAGGCCGAGGTGCTCGTGGCACCCCCCCGGCTCAGCCCTGGCACCAATTATCCTGCGAGCTCCCTTCTAACAGCCCTTTTGTTCCGGCTCTGTCTCCTGTTTGGATCAACAGGACAAAGTTGTGTTGCTGTCTTCACGGCAGCCCAGGGAAACGCGGCCAAAAGCCTCCCAGAACAAGCAGCCACTGCAATAATACAATTACAGTTCCTAATTGAGAAAATTGCCCAAATCCATTATACGCACGATATTACCTGGCAGCAAGGTTGACTTTGAGGGGAGCCCTCAGTCTGCAGGCGGGGGGGGCTGGGAAGGGAGCACAGGGGTCTTTTTTTATTTTCCCCACTTACAACAGAAAAAGCCTCGGAGCCGAGCTGATCGGTGCGTGGGGGGACGGTTGATGTCGTCACGCTGTAATGGCTGGGGAGAGGCCGGAGACGGGCCTGGGTGAGACCAGCTGCCAGCCCTGATGGGCTGCAGCGCGTCGGCCACCGGCGTGGGCTCTGCCTGGCCCCGGGGACACAAGGGACAGATCACAGGGTGATCGCACGTGGCCTTCGCCCCGGGCAGGGGGTTCTCGGGCATCATCCCCTGCAAGGCAAGTGTGCGCCCCGAGCCCCCTCCCCGCGTGTGGCTTTGGGGTGTGCCCTGGGATGGGGAGCAGGAAGCTGCTGCTGTGCACAGCCCCAAACTCAGGGGTGAAAAGGTGGGGGGAGAGCAAAACCGTAATGACCAATTAACTCATCCAGCTTTTCCCTGTCCTCGTCTCGCTCCCAGCACACAAGACCCTGTGTGCTACTCCTGGAGAGGGGATCAGAGCCAGAACTGGTGATGGAAATGGTGATTCTGGCTGTTTTTCCCCGCCAGGATCGGATCTGGGACCTGTCATGGCCCGAGGGGTGAGGGCTCTCCCTCACACCCTGCTGCCAGGGCTGCTCCAGTTCAAGGAGCCTCGTGGGGGCCGGAGCATCCCGCAGCCCCTCTCAGGGGTGTTCTAGGGGTGCTGGGCGCGGAGGAGCAGGAATAACAGCTGATGAATTCATTGCTCCTCATTCCTCGGGCGCTGTGGATTGGAAAGCTCGCTGAACGCCGGCCGCTCGGCGTGAGCCAGCAGCTGCATTAAGACGTTTCTCTGGGCGCAGATTAAGCCCTATAAAGAAACCCAGGAAGGGAAGAAATGTAAAGCGGATTAAGGTCAGAACCAGAGAATTTGCACAGTGGCCTCTTTGATGCCCAGAGCATGTCAGGGGAGCGCCCAGCACCAAAGTGCACGAGCAGCAGCCGTGGTGCTGGCTGACCTGCTGGTGCTTTCCTGAGAGCGGTGGGAGCCCGTGGCACGGCCCCCCCGGCCCTCCCGTGTGCGAGGACTGACTCCCCGGTGGGTGCGTGGGGACAGAGCTGTCCCCCCACGCCAGCCACACGCCTGGTCTGCAGGACAGCGTGCCCAGCCCCGGCTGCAAATGAAGCGGGGAGACCCCCCAGAGCCACGGGCGGGGGCTGGAGCTGGCTGTGGGGAGGGTGGGTGCTTGGGGGGAGATGCTCTGTCCCCCCTCCCGCAGCCCCTGGCAGCGGCTCGCCCGTCCTGCATCCTGCCTGCAGCATCTCCTGGAGGGCTTTGGCATAACCATGGCAACTGCCAGGTAATTAATAGCCGAGTCTCAATGTCATGGAGACAAAACAGGCTCAGACAACGTGCTGGGGACAGGCCCCGCTGCAGGATGTGGCCCTCGGTCACGCTGTGTGTGGCTGGGGCTGTGTCCACCCAGCCAGCACCGAAACGGGCTCTGTTCCCCCCCGGCAGGGACATCCCCTCGTCACCCTCTGCCAGGGGTGCAGAAAATGCTCTTGTTGAAGCTAAAAGTTGCTTCAGAGTTTTTTTTCCAGGCTAACTTGTTCCCCAGGAGTTTGTGGGCTGTGATGGGCAGGATGGTCCTGAGCTCAGCCCCGAGCACTGGCAGCATCGCAGCCCGGTGGGGCCGGGAGCCGTTTTGGGGTGGCTTTGCTGGGTGCCTGGGACTGTATAGCTCCAGCTGTGTGCACGTCCTCCAGATGTTCCCCGACACACCCCACCGCCCAGGGGAGCTGTATGAGACCCCCCCAAGAGCCGGGGCTCACCCCGGGCTTTGCCTTCCCCTGCTCGGGGCTGGTCCCTGCGCCTCCACCGGGCACAGGTCGCAGCCTCTCCTGCCTTTTTGCACGAGCAAATTCCAATGAATAATTGCAGGAAAGCCCTTTGATTTTCTGCGTAAGTGGCCAATTATTTGATGCATGAGCACCCATCAGTTCACCCGTGAGCACCCAACTAATTGCACGAGGGGTTAAACACGGCAAACCTGAGTGCATGTGTGAGCACCCCATTAATGTCCTTGGGTGCCCAACGACTTCCAGTGTGACCCCCCCTTAGCTCAGGGGTCTGGTGCAGGGCAGAGAGGGCAGGAGAAGGCCTGAGCCTGGGTGTGTGGGAGACGTTTCCCCAAATACCTTTTAATTATCTAAATTTTCTGTGGTCTCAGTACTCACGGCAAGGATGAGGAGCTTGTGTTAATTGCAATGAACTAAATTAAGTAAAACTTCCCCCAGTTGAAATTGTTTTGCCCTGATCACCCTCCTCGCCGGGATGGTGGCTGAGGGGGGCACGGGGGGGGGGTCTGCTCCCCTCTGCATCCCCAGGGCAGCCCCCGAGCAGGAGCCTGCCCAGCCGGCGGGGAGGCAGCTGCCTTTGAACGCTGCTGGGCTGAGCACAACTTAATTCTGTGCTGCCGGCGCTTCGTTTGGACAAGCGGCCCTTGGTCTGGGGACGTGCGCGGGGCTGGGCTGCATCTCAGGAGGAGGCTTCTGCCCATGTAATTTATTTACGGGGCGGGGGGAGGATTTTTACCTGATGATGCTCAGCCCGTAAAATCCCTCCCCGAGTAGAACAAAGAGCGGCGCGGGGGCTGCCGTGGGGGGAGGCGGTTTCACAGCTTTGGATCCAGCGGTAAATGTTCGATAAGAGGCACTTTGTTCTGAAGCGCCTCTTCTGCCTCCGCACGCGCCCTTCGAGGTGGGGCACCTTGCAAACGCGCGGGGTGAGGCGGGCACGGCGCGTGGAAGTTGATCTAAAAACCCACTTAATGCAAATTCGGACTGTGGAGCTCTTGGGGGGCTGCTGAGACGCGTCACGAAACTCTGTGGCCGCGTGCAGCTCTCCGCTGCGTTCCCCTGGGGACTCCCAACATCGGGCGGGTGCGCTTCGGTCTGACTGGATCAGGTACGTGAAGGATTAAGGGTGAAATAACGTCTGGTACGGAGAGAAATAAACAGGGTGGGAAGTCCTGTGCTGGGGAAGAGTGAGGGGTAATATATGGAAATAGCCCAGGAAATTAAAGTCAGGCTGCGGCGGGTGGTGAGATGATTCAGCGGGCGGGAGGGAGGCGGGGGCTGCCCCGGACAGGGGCTCGCGGGGGTCTGGCAGCATGTGCCGGGGATGGGGAAGGTGCTGCCAGCGAGGGCAGGCAGGGACCTCTCTTCCAGGACTGATCTGATTTTTGCCCCTGAATTTCCTCCTTGTTCCCATCCCGTTCCCTTCGCAGTCGATTCCGTGACAACCCGGCATCGCTTTCGGCGGGACCGTGCCGGGGTCTACGGAAACGTCTCGGCTGAGCCCCCTGAGCTGCAGCAGCGGCGGAGCCTGGGCTGGCTGCTGCCAGACTCGCGTTCGAGGGGAGCCTGGTTCACCTCGTGAGGGGGATGGATGAGCGGGGTGCAGGCGCACGAGGCTTTGAGGCAGCGCAAAAGTAGCAGAGCATCTTTATTTGTTTATCCATTAACGTCGTTTGTTATTTCCAGAAACATTAGGAGCTATTTTCTGGCTCCGCTGCCGCTTCCCTTTTCCTTCTGCCAGCAGCTCTCCCTCCGCGCCGGCTGGGCTGGGCAGAGGCAGGATCGCTGCGAACGCTTCGTTTAAAGGGGAGACCAGATTTCGGTAAGTGCTTTTCCTGAGCCCGTGGTCAGCCCCGTTGCTTTTCTCCTTCTCCTCTTCCCCCGGAGCCGTAACTGCTGTTGAGCTCGGGGCTGTCTCTCCCTCCCCATGCAGGGCTGCTCCCCGGCATCGCCCCTTTGCTGAGCCTGATTTTGCATTTCCCTCCCCAGGAGCCCCCAGGACGAAGCCGCCGTCCCGAGGAGCCTCCCCGGGTGCAGGGTGGGGGACAGCCGCAGCAGAGCCGTGACGAGGAGCAGGATGCGCCCCGTGGGCCCCTAAAACGGCCGCTGGATTTTGGGTGCTGAGGCTGGTCGAGTCAGGGGTTTTCCCTCCTGCCTGCAGGCAGAGGGGCTGAGCCGCAGCCATGGAGGGGGACGGGGACGGGGCCAACGCCACCGTCTACAAGCTCGCCCTGCAGAACCGCTCCAACGCCAGCGCGCAGTTCACTGGGGTGCAGCTCATCCAGTCCTTCAAACCCCTCATCATCCCCTGCTACGCCCTCGTCGTCCTCGTCGGCATCTTCGGCAACTACCTGCTCCTCTATGTCATCTGCAAGACCAAGAAGATGCACAACGTCACCAACTTCTTCATCGGCAACCTGGCTTTCTCCGACATGCTGATGTGTGCCACGTGCGTGCCCTTCACCCTGGCCTACGCCTTCAACCCCCAGGGCTGGGTTTTTGGGAAGTTTTTGTGCTATTTCGTGTTCCTGATGCAGCCCATGACGGTTTATGTCTCCGTCTTCACGCTCACGGCTATCGCGGTTGACAGGTAAGTGGCGGCGGGGCGGGTGGTTTGAGGGTCTGGGTCTGTCCCCCTGCTCCTCTCAAGCCGCTGCTCGGGGTGTTAAGTGCCAAAACACTCAAAATTGGAAAAGGGAAAATCCAGGGGATCTTGGCGGTCTCTGCAACCTTTTCTTTAGCGTCAGGGCTCGGTCTCGGGGGGACGAAGCGTAGCGGGGTGCTCGGCCGGCTGCCGGTTTGCGTCGGGAAATGATGTTGTGCAGTTTCACGCCTGCCTGTACGAAGCCACCTCTATGGAAACCGGTCCACCGGCCGCCAGGTCCGTGCTCCTGGCAGGCACAGCTCTCGCGCGAGGGCTCCTCGGAGTTTGCGCCCGTTTCTTCATACTTTGCTGGATAAATGTGCAGCCAAATCACGCGGTGTTCTGGCCCCCGGGTGGAGAGCGCTTGGGTCTCCCTGAGTGCGCCTGGGCAGGGTCTGATGCGGGGGGGGGTTATAAAAACCGTGTTTCCATAGAGACCTCCTCTCGTCAAAGATGCTCCAAACCCTGCGGGGATGGGTGCGATGCCGGCAGCGCTGAGAGATCTTCTCATGCTGGTTTGCCTCTGCCCCTGGGGGAGAGTGGGGCTGGACCATGATGGGAAGGGGAAAAGAAAAAAAAAAAAAGGGAAAATTTGAGCTGAGAAAGCCTGGACTGCTGGCGGAGCTGTGCTGCCCTTGTCGGGGGCTTGAAATGTCACCAGGAGCACTGGAGTTCTTTTGCTCTTCAACAAAGCCCCTTTTTTTTTTGGGTGAAAACGATTTGCTCGTTTCTCCCGCTAAAGAGGCAGCCACCAAGTTACAGTGTCCTCGGCATGTTCCGAAAACGTCATTGGGATTTATCGCAAATGGATGATTTTTGCCCAAATCCTCCCGTTCCAATGGGGGGGGGAGCACATGGCCGCAGTGGGGCTTTGCTGGTCTCGGATGTCAGCACGAGCAACAAGGAGCCGTTGGCGCTTTGCTCCGTGCGCGTCGCGCCGCCGGATGTCACAGTATCGTGGTGGCCAACGCCGCGATTCCAAGCGGCAGCGGGCTGTGGCGGGGGGGCAGAGCATTCCGTGGGTGAAAGAGCTGCCTAAAATCAAATTGTGGCCTCTGAAGATACCTCACTGGGAGCTTATTCAGGGCCAACCCTTGGATGTAAGGTGAGGCAGCGCGGAGAGGAGAGGAAGATGCTCGGGGGAGGAGGAAGTAAAAGAGGAGTTGCCGGCTTTTTGCTGTCGCCCCCTGAGGGCTGCCTGCGGTGCTCGGGGGCGGCTGGCTGCGCTGCCGGGCTCCCCAAAACAGCAGTGACCTGGTGCTTCCACAGGCCCTGTGGCAGAGCCAGAGGACACCATCGTCCCCCCTGTCCCCAGCCAGCCCTTTCCCAGCAGCCGCTCGGGGCCGTGTCCCTGCTCCCAGAGCTGCCTCCCATGGCCCCAGCCCTGCTGCCAGCCCCCGCCCCCCCGCTGGGGGGATGCTCTGGGGCTCGGGTTCCCCCGTTTCTCTCCCCGCAGGTACTACGCCACCGTGCACCCCCTGAAGAAGCGCATCTCGGTCACCAGCTGCATCTCCGTGGTGGGGGGCATCTGGCTGCTCTCCTGCGGGCTGGTGGCCCCCGCCATTGCCCACACGTACCACGTGGAGTTCCGGCAGGAGGGCTTCTCCATCTGCGAGGAGTTCTGGATGGAGAAGGAGACGCAGCGCCTGGCCTACGCCTACGGCACCCTGATCGTCACCTACATCCTGCCCCTCTCCGCCGTCTCCCTCTCCTACATCTGCATCTCGGTGAAGCTGAGGAACCGGGTGGTGCCCGGCCACCCCACGCAGAGCCAGGCCGAGTTCGACCGCCTGAGGAAGAGGAAGATCTTCCGCCTCATCGTGCTGGTGGTGGCGGCCTTCGGGGTCTGCTGGCTGCCCATCCACGTCTTCAACATCATCCGGGACATCGACATCAACCTCATCGACAAGCGCCATTTCCTCCTCATCCAGCTGCTCTGCCACTGGTTCGCCATGAGCTCCTCCTGCTGCAACCCCTTCCTCTACGCCTGGCTGCACGACCGCTTCCGCGGGGAGCTCCGCAAGATCTTCGCCTGCAAGAGGAAGATCGTCCCCGCCAAGAGCGGCGGGGCCGCCGGCGCCGTGCTCTGAGCCCGGGCTCCCCCCGCGCGGCGGAGCCCTCCCGGTGCCCGTCCTGCCCGTGGGACCGGGGGCCAGCGGGCTCCTCCCGGGGTCTGCGGCGCTCGCCGCCGCGTTCTCCCCCGCGCGGGGCCGCGCTTCGCCTCGGGACCCCGTGGGCTCGTTATTTTAAATTAACGAAGGAAATGGGCCCGCGGGAGCGCGGGGCAGGCGTGAGAAGCGTTTTGCTGGAGTGACAGCTGGAAGTAGCTGCCGGTTTCATTAAATGAATCACACAGCTCGTTAAATCGATTTTCGGGTCTGGGAAATGGCGTTTCTCCTGCAAGATTGTTTTCGGAGAAGCGCCGACACTTTTCCCGCAGCTGATGGAGCCGCTGCCAGGACAGGTTGGCCTGCTCTGCCCCGCACACCCCCCCCCGCAGTCACCCTACAGCTCCCGTGCCCCTGGACACCCACCCGCACACCTCCCTGAAACCCCCGCGCTGCCCTGTGCGGGCACACGCAGCCCCACGCGTGCACAAAACCACACACCCCTGTACACACACACGTGCCCGCTACACACCCCTGTGCACATACACACATCTGTACACACACCTGTACACATACACCTGTACGCACCTGTACATGCCACATGCCCTTTTACACCCTGTACATGCTTGTACATACACTTGTACATGCCACACACCCCTGCACACACCTGTACATGCTTATACATACACCTGCACATGCCATGCACTCTGGTACACCCTGTACAGACCTGTACACCCCTTCACATACACCTGCACACACCTGTACATGCCACGCCCCCTCTACACCCCTGTACACCCCTGCACATGCCACACACTCTGGTACACCCCTGTACCTACACCTGCACACACCTGTACATGCCACACACCCCTATACATACACCTGTACACCCCTGCACACCCCTGTACACACTTGTGCAGACACCTGTACGCCCCTGCAAACATGTACACCCCTGCACCTGTACGTGCCACACACTCTGGTACACTCCTGTACACACTTGTACATACACCTGTGCACACTTGTACACCCCTGTACCTACACCTGTACGCGCCACACACTCCGGTACACTCCTGTACACACTTGTACATACACCTGTGCACACTTGTACACCCCTGCACCTACACCTGCACACACACACCTGTACACACGCCCCCCCCACCTGCGCACACACACCTCCAGGCCCCGCCCCTCCCGCAGGCCCCGCCCCTCCCGCAGGCCCCGCCCCCTGATCTCGCGAGAGGGGCGGGGCGGGGCGATCGGGCGGGGCGGGAGCGCACCGGGACCGCGCACCGGGCAGCGCCGCTCCCCCCGCTCCGCTCCCGCTCCCCCCCCCGCTCCCTCCCCGTTCCGCTCCCCCCCGCTCCCGCCGCCATGTCCGGCGCGGCCCCGGCCTGGGCGCCCACCCACGTCCAGGTGACGGTGCTGCGGGCGCGGGGGCTGCGGGCCAAGGCGGCGGCGGGCGGCGGCGGCAGCGATGCCTACACCGTGATGGCGCTGGGCCGCGACAAGTTCTCCACGTCGGTGGCGGAGCGGTGCCAGGGGCAGCCGGTCTGGCGGGAGGAGGCCACCTTCGAGCTGCCGCCGCCGCCGCGGGCCGCCGCCCTGCGCCTCACCGTGCTGCACCGCGCCCTCGTCGGCCTCGACAAGTTCCTGGGCCGCGCCGAGGTGGATCTGGCGGCGCTGAGGGCCGAGGGCGGCCGGCGGGACTCCAGGTGGGCCCGGGGCGGGGGGACTCTGGGCCCTACGGGGGCCGGGGAGAGGGACTGAGGGGGGCTCTGTGCTGTGGGGGAACGGGGGAGAGGGATGGGGAGACCAGGCAGTGGGGTTGGGGGGGCTCTGTGCCCCATGGAGCCGGTGAGAGGGATGGGGGGTGCAGGGAGAGGGACTAGGGGGGCTCTGTGCCCCACGAGGGCTGGGGAGAGGGATGGGGGGGCCGGGGAGAGGGGTTGGGGGGGGCTCTGTGCCCCATGGAGCCGGTGAGAGGGATCGGGGGTGCAGGGAGAGGGACTAGGGGGGCTCTGTGCCCCACGAGGGCAGGGGAGAGGGATGGGGGGGCCGGGGAGAGGGGTTGGGGGGGGCTCTGTGCCCCATGGAGCCGGTGAGAGGGATCGGGGGTGCAGGGAGAGGGACTAGGGGGGCTCTGTGCCCCACGAGGGCAGGGGAGAGGGATGGGGGATAGGGGGAGAGGGATTGGGGGGTGCTCTGTGCCCCGAGAGGGCTGGGGAAACCAGGGAGAGGGTCGGGGGGGGGGCTCTGTGCCCCACAGGGGCTGGGGAGGGAAACTGGGGGTGCTCTGTGCTCCCCGGGGCCCGAGGAGAGGGATTGGGGGGGCCCTGTGTGCCCCACGGGGCCTGGGGAGAGGGATGGGGCGACCCCAGTTCCCCGTGGGATGTCCCTGTGCCCCACGGGTGTGTGTGGGTCTGTGGGGGACCCCTGTGCCCCACGGAGACCCCCTGATGCCCTGGGAGGGCCCATGGGGTGACCCCTCGGGGCAGGGTCCCATAGCTCGGGGGTGCCTCCCCTCTGGGAAGAGGCCTGGGGGTCCTGGCGCCTGCGGCTGCCGCGGAGACGCAGCCGGTGGTTGTTCAGGCAGTTCTGCCTCGCGCTTGGCTTTAATTTTTAAATATTTACACGCGAGCGCTGACAGCGTACGCTGGGAACAGCCAGACTGACCCGAGAAACTTCACGTCTTTGAAATGCTTTTGCCTTCTGACAGAGAACGACCGCAGCTACAGCCAGCTGTTGACGTATTTTTTTTTTTAATAAATACTTAGAGCGCGTGTGAGAGTCGGTAACCCGCGGGCTGGCTTCACTGCTGTCAGCAGGACACCGACCTGGGAGACCTTTAACGCCGGGCGCCAGCTCTGTGTCATACCTGCTCCTTTGAACACAAACACGGGACGGCTGTGCTGGAGTCCCCGGGCGGTTACTGGGAGGGTTTTACTGGGAGTCAGCACCTTGTAATGTGGCTTGTGGTGGCGGGTGAGTCACCTTCCTCTTGCTCACCCGAGCAGATCCAGGTATTAACACCGGCTCGGCCAACGCTGAGATCTGCGTCGTGTTTCTTGACGGGCCGTCGGGGTTTATGAAGCCTTAATTAGAACGTGGCTGTCGTTAAGGTTGTGTCAAGCACTAATGTGTTTACAGTGTGGAGGGGGATGTGCTGTCAGCCAGCGAGGCGAGCGCCGTGGGTCATCCCAGGCTCCTTTCTTTGTGTCTGGGTCAAAGGAAAATTGAGGGGAGGGGGAAAGAAAATATAACTTTGATGCTCCTGGGAAAATTTTAGATCTTTCCAGTTGTTGGTGTCGTCCCCCCAGCCCTTGATTTCCTGTTTGAAGCCTTTTTCTTTTGTCATGGCTTCGCTGCCGTGATGTCTAGCCACAAAGGGCTGGTTTTATTTGAAAAATAAACGCGCGTTGGTTGACAGGTGCACACCAACATAATGAATTAAGATTTTATATTTTGGAGTTTTGGCGGGGAGGTTGTGGGTACGTTATTTACCGTGCTTCTCCGCGCGACGGCCCCGTGTCAGGGCTAAGCCGCCTTTCGCTGAACACGTAGTTTGCATTTTGGGTGCTGTTAGAGCAGGGCCTGCGCTTTCCCCGGGGCAGAGAGCGTGCAGAATGAATTGTGGCACCGTGCGAATGCAGGATGCTCCCAGAAATCACGCGGTTTAGAACAAAAGTGCCCCGTGCTGGCTTGCCGCTGCGGGACTGCGGCTGTAGGGACCTGACAAAGCCAAACATCTTATAAAAGCCCTTCCCTGGTGCTGGTGTCGGGTCTGAACATCGACCTGGAGCGTGGTGCTTGAGCGTCATTTCCCTCTCGTGTGTTTCTCAGTAGCAGATTTCGGAATTCATCTCCTCCAGTTAATGCTCATTAGTTTTGAATTTTCTCTGAAGCAGCTCGCCTTTCCCATTCTCTGTCACCGCTTCCAGGGCACCTTCAGAGGATGGGAGTGCCAGTCTGATGGGGGGCAGATCAGGCTCTGCTCGCTTCCCTTATTTTCCGTGCAGCAGCCGGTGAGGAGGGAGACGCCGGCGTTTTCCAGGCGGCTTTTCCTACCGGTTCTGTGGAGTCGGGAGCTCTGCGGCTCCAGCGATAGACGGAAGATCTTGGTGCGCAGCGCTGATAATTTTCTTTGCCAGCCCTACTGTGGTTTGAGTGTTATCGGGTGGTTAGTTGGGCACGCGCGATAGCGGCGTGCGGAGGGTGGGTTTGCAGTTTAGGATACCCTGAGCGCGCGTTTGATGGGCAGCGCTCGATGTTGTGGAGCTGCCTTTCCGAAAAGGGGGAAGGTTTTGTCCGTGGGGAATGTCCGTCCTGGTGTGCTCCAGTCCCGAGCTGGGAGGGGTGAGTGGAAATCCCCAGCCCGTCTGTGAGGCTTGGTTTGCCTCTCCTCGGGTTGATTAGGGGTTTCTTAGCTTAAGAGGCATTAAGATAGCGACTGAAAAGAAGCTGGAATGAAAGGTATGAGGGCGTGGGACGTGTGTGCAAGCTCCTTGGTACCAGTGTCAGCTTCTTTCGAACCCACTTCAAAGTCCGAGCCTCTGCGGATTTCGGGAAGCCAGATAAAAGCACAGAAGAGGGTGGCTGAGCTGAAATACAGGAATTCCATGTTGTGTTCCTTTTCTTCTTTTTTTTAACCCTTCCTGGTCTGGGTTTTAAAACAAATTTTACTAATTTTCTATTTGCGATAGGAAATGTTTTCCTTGGGGCCTGAGGCCGTATGATTATGACGTAGTTGTAAGATTAAAGGCTTTTCTTTTTTTTTCCTAACGCTGTAGACTTACTTGGTTTTTAAAACATAAACACCCTCTGTTCTAGATTACCTGTGCCTCTCAAGAACTAAAAGAAATCTCGTTGTTTCTGCAGGTGGTACAAGCTTCGCTCCAAACCAGGGAAAAAGGAAAAGGAGAGAGGGGAGATCGAAGTGGATATCCAGTTCATGAGGAGCAACATGACAGCCAGTATGTTTGATCTGTCCATGAAAGACAAGTCTCGCTCTCCCTTCGGCAAGCTCAAAGATAAGCTCAAGGGGAAGAGGAGCAGTGGCCTTTCCGACACGGCGTCAGCCATCGTTCCCAGCACCACTCACTCCCCCGCTGACAGCGAAGATGAATCAGTCGAGAAGGAAAAGAAGAAATCGAAGTTCAAAATGCTGTTTTCCAAACCTGGCCTGCAGAAGACCTCCCTCTCCCAGTCCATGTCAGTCCTGCCGACGCAGCAGCCCGTCACCGAGAGGGTTCGGCTCCGGCCCAGTGACTTCCAGTCGCAATGGGACGACGAGGAGTCCGAGACCTCTCCGACCTCAGAAAGTGAGTATAGGCACTCGCTGCGCTGGGGAAGCACAAAGCCTTTCTCCAGAGGTTTGCCCGCACTTTTCAGAGCGCTAGTTAAATTCTCCTCGTGGAACAAATCCGTAGAAAGTCACTTCTGCCCGCGGTGGCGGGTGTGCACGTCGGGCGGGAGACGCGGCCAAGCTTACCCGGGGGAATCGGGGAAACCGTGGGGCTGGGCGGGCGCTGGCTGCGCGCGTTGGCGGCGCGGCCCACGGTAAGTGCTCTGTGGTGGTTTTAGGTCATTGAACGGCGCGTGAGACCCGTCTCTGAGGGCTGGCGGGGGTCGGGGACCCAGAAGGTTTGGAAGCGGCTGGTAGAGTCACGCTGGGGGTTGTTGCCGCAATCCGTTAATGACGGTGAAGCGCTGAGGTTGTCAGTAGCGAGTGTCAGAGGAAAGGATGTTCTCACATCTTGAATTTCTCCCCGTTTGTTTCTTCCAGAAGCCTTTGGAAATGCCCTGGAAGAGAAGTCCTCTCCTCCTGTATTTAAATCTCGTAAAACAGCTACTTTGGACAGCAGGCAACTCAACCAAGTAGTCACTAACCACACCAAGAAAGAAGGGCTCTCTCTGTTTAGTGGCCTTAAATCCAAAAGCGATCCCGTTTCCAAGTCTAGTCTGTGTATCAACGGCAGTCACGTTTACATGGAAGAGAGCACGACCAAGGACAACACTCCAGCCTCTTCCCCCTCTCCTCACAACTTCAGGAGGAAGCAGCTCTTTGCTTCAGAAGAGAACCTGTCTTCCAGACCTACTAAAGGACCTGAAGAGACGGGAAGAACATCTCCTAGTCATGCGTTCTCTGGGTCTGCATCCTTGGAGACCTTCAAATCTGTGACTTTGCCGTCATACAGATTGCTTGGCAGTGAAGAATACCTGGAAACCAGCGTTCCTCCGAGTGTTGAGGTTATTAAAGAGACCAAAAAAACGGACCACAAAAAGTCTGCCTTGCTCTCCCTGGTCACTGGGAAGAAGGAGCTGGTGAAGACCAGTGATGCTGAGAATATTCCTGGCAGGATCCTGCAGGATGAGGAGAACAAAGTTCCAGAAGCGAAGAGTGAACAAGAGTCCAAACATCCTGAAATTCCAGCAGATTTAAGCAGAGGGAATCCTTCAGAAGACAGTCACCGCGCAGAAGAGGTCTTTGCAAATAAGCAGCCGCTCAACCCTTTCGAGGAAGAACGGAAACCTGAAAAAGCTCCTGCGCCGGCGAAGACCAAAGCTGTCAAGCCCAGGTCAGTGGCGTTTGCTTCAGAGGCTGACGCAAACCGCGATGAGCCGCGGGCGCCGCGGGCTTTAACCGGGCTGCTCCCCTCTGCGGCAGGAGCGCCCCGCTCCGCAGGGTGCCCGTGGTTTGCACCTGGCCTTTGGGCGCTTTGATAACAAATAACAACTCCGAGTTCTTTCTCGGTGTGAAAAAGAGATCGATGGAGGGGTGTTCCTTGTAAGCGATGCCGAAATAGTGGTTCTCTGAGCGCAAGCGTCTCTGCAGGTACTGTAGGGGTGACTCTTCTTGCTGGATCTTTTGCAGAAACTAACGTTCTTCTGAGCTCTGCGGCCTGAACGTACCCAGGGGCTGAAATACCAGTTCTAACGTCTCTACTTTTCTCTTCTGTATTTGGCTGTGGTCTTCAAAAGCGTTAATCTTGGAACCCTTCTGCTTTTGGCGTTGTTCACAGCAACGTGAAGGGCGTTTGTGTGAATTTATACACAAGGCTTTTTCGGAAATTCTGCTCCTTTATCCTTCATTTATGTATATATATATAAAAAAGTGTGTGTGGTTTTTATATATATATGGGTGTGTCCTACTAATAAGGCTACATTTTGTGTCTCTTTCTAACTCCTTATTTTCAGTGCTTCTCATGTTTAAACCTCCTGCGTACGAAGTGTCGTACTAATCAAATTGCTTGGGGTGTAAAAGATGAGATGGCGCTTAAAAGCAGCTACCGCAGTAACCTCTGCGAACTCTACAGCAGAAGTGCTCTGACATAAATCGAGCGCTTTGTAGAGACGCCTTTAAGCATGCACAGTCTATCCGATAGGCTCTGGGGTCTCTTGCGAGTGTAACTCATCTCCAGCGTTAGGAGTTGATGGAGTCTGGTGCTAACGCTTGTCTGTTCCTGCCTCGTGTTGCATCCACAAGTGACATGCGAGTTTTTTGTCCCTTTTTGCAGACTGGGCGTGTCTTCAGAGGAGGAAACCAAAGCCATGCTTCCTACTCTTGCACCTGATTCCCTTCCTGCTTTTCTTTCTGTACACCGTATCAGTAGCGACAATAATCCTTTTATTTCTAAAACGGGACAGAAAGTCCGAGTGCCAGACTCTGAGAACGTTACTAGTTCTGCATCTCTTACTTCTCCTCCTTTTGCTGCAGAGCTTCTGAATGGCAAGAACCCCTTTACTGCCGAGTGGGACAGGGCATCCGCAGCCCTGGATCCCGAACAAATTGCCCGTTTCCCTCCATCCCATCATCTTGCAGCCTCTGTTCCCAAAGCGCCTCTTCCTGGGCACGTCTCTGGTAGTGGGAATAATCCTTTTGCTTCTGAGTGGGGACAGAGCTCATGGGGCCACGGTGCCGAAAGCTCTGATACGGGGCCTTCCCGGGGTCTCTCTCGCCCACCTGCTCCTTCTCTCCCCTCTGATTGTCATTTTAATGACAATAATCCCTTTGTGTCCAAGCTCGGGTGGGGAGCAGAAGCGCCAGGTTTTAAAGCTGTTGCCAGCTCTTCCCCTTTCTGCCTTCCTCGTGGTGAAGACTGTTCCTCAGCAGAGCACCCTGCTGAGCTGAAACGCTCCGGTCGCGGTGCTTCGGGGAGCTCTTCAGACGTGGCTTTAACTAGTAATGGCAAAGCTGGATCGGAGCCTCTCACACCTGACAACCCTGCTCTGGCTCCAGAGAAGCAGCGCGATTCTCCCCAGCTTCAGGTTGAGACTTCTTTGAGGAGCAGGAATCTAGACAACAGGGAATCCATGTCCCTTGTCCCCGATGGGTCGGAGGGCGTTCCATCAGGTGGTGAGGATGTGGGTGGGCAGGAAGGTGAAAAGCAGGGTTCTGATGTCGGTGAAATGTTACTTACGGGTTCAGGTGCAGCAGGAGAGCGAGCAGGGTTTGCTCGTGAGCTGGAAGCGGGGTGCTGCCCACCATCAGAGCTCTCTAGTGACAGCACAGGTCCCACCCGAAACAGCGAGACCGCTGCTCGGGGTCGGGGGGAGGGAGGTGGTGTAAATGCTGAGCCCGGCACAAAGGACGACGAGGGCTTTGTGAGTCTCTCAAAGTGTAGTGGTGGCCTCTTGCCAGAGACGGGTGCTGAACAGCCTTCCCCCGACAGTGAGCTGAAGGAGAAGCAGGAGAGCTTTGGTGAAAAGAGATGGCAAGAGTGTGCGCCCGTGTTAGAGCCCCAAGCAGCTCCGCTTGATAAAAATGACTCATTTTCTCAAGTAGGAGCTGCCAAACCAACCCGGGGAGCTTGTGCGCCGTCCCCTCGGGAAGCCGGGGGGGGCGGGGCTGGCGGTGGGGCCCCGAAGCCAGCACCTCGGCTGTTTTTAACTCCGAAGAAGTGCTCACCGGTTTCTCCGGCTGGTGAGTTAAGCAGTGACGTGCATTTTTCAGGTGATGGCGCAAAATCTGCGCCTGGGCTCCCATTACCTCATGATAAAGCCTCAGATGCTCACGGGTGCCTCCCCCACAGTGGCTCATTAGAGACTGTCACTCCTTCAGTGACACTCAGAGATGACAGCACTAGTAGGCGTTTAAAAAACGAAGGTGACAACGATTTATTTGACTGTCTTACAATTCTAAAGTCTGCCATTCCCGTTACTGGAGACCGTGGTTCCAAACTGGCTGGTCTTCCAGTTATTCCGGAGGGAGGCTCCGATGACGAGCTGCTGGGTGACTGTCAGGAGAACTGTGGTGTCACTGCAGGTGATAAAAACGTTTCAGAGACTGGAAAGCAGTCCCTAGGTTTAATGCCTTTGCATGAAGAGCTGCAAGAGCGCTCTGCTGGCGCCCAAGTGACCCCGGCTGCTCCGGGAGGAGGAGGAGGGAGCGCTCCTGGTGCTGGTGAGCCGAGCGGATCCCCCGTGCTGCCCGCCCGAGCGGGTGGTCACGCTGCCAGTCACCAGGTAGCTGACGCAGGCTTGGGTATGACGTCTCGTTCCAGGGAGCGTAGTAGTCATTTTGAGAAACAAGAACTGAAAATAAGTGCAGGTGATGAGGAGCGTGCAGCGTGTGACTTCTTTGAGCCTTCTGCTTCCTCTTCCTCCCTGTCAAGTCCTTGCCAGCCCTACTCTTCCTCTCATTTCCCTCTCTCTGACACCCCAAGTCGTAGAGCAGAGTCTCCGAAAAAGCCAACAGCCGAGGGCTTCGCAGATAAAGCAGGAAATTCTGGCAAGAAGAAGCTTCTTCAGGCATGGGTTTCACCCTCTGAAACATACCCTAACCAAACTCAGCAGAGTGGTGAAACCGTGTCTCCTAAGCACAGGTGAGAGAACGTGGGAAGTACACGGAAAGTGTCTCCGTGCTGACGTGAGCCCTGCGTTTCCTTCTCTGAGCGCAGAGCTGTCTCCAGCTGCGGGGATTTACTGCGCTTTGCAGTGACCTGGCATCGTCCAGCCGTAACTTCCTCTGGGCTGTGGATCTGTCGGGGCCCGGGGCCTGTGGTGCCAGTGTAGGATCACTGCTGGCACCAGAGAAATCGGTGTAATTAAGGGTGCCCAGAGTGCTCCAGGGGACCTGACATTCATCACATTCTCTTTGGAAAAATGTCAGGGACACTTGGTCACGGTTTAAGAAACAGGGTCACCCCATCAAGTGGGGAATGGGCTGCAATTCATCCCTTGTCAGAAGAGGGAGAACGGTCCCAGGAAGCCTGATAAACCAGGATGCTTCCTCTCCTGGCCGAACGGGGCTCCTGAGCCTCGAAGTGAAGCGCAGCTCAAGCCCCTCTCTGCCCCCAGCGCGTGGCTGCTCTCCGGAGCTCTCTGCAGCCGCTGCTGCGCTGCCTGACCCGAGGAACAGCGCTGCCGACCTGTCAGCCCGCGGCCCTTTATCTACAGAGCTCCGTCGGGGGTCTGGGACGCTTCTGGGCCAGCATTTGCCGAGATGCAAGTAAAATTTTCTTCCTGTATTAAAATTGGCACTCTAAATCCTGCTCGAGCAAATGAAGATGGCGCTTTTTGGCAGCTTACGGCCTAAGTTCAGATTGGAAAAGGCGTAATACATGCTTGTCCCGGGATAGTAGATGTGTTTGATATGTTGCAAGAGCCACAGATGTGTTCTCGTTAGGGCAGTCGGGCTCAGACACTAGTGTGTGAGATCAGAGTAACTGCTGCCGTGTCCTGCCGTCTCGTCTAGACAGACCTGCCTTCTCTTTGTGACGTACCATTCAGGATGGATGTCCCTTGTTACTGCTGCTTTATCTCCTTAAGTCGATAAGGACAGTAGAAAGAGAACTGGGGTATACTTTAAAAAAAGCCTCTAGCTGAGACACAAATGCCTTGTCTTCCCAAAGCTGAATCTCTTATCTCTCTGGAGATAAGGGTGGGAATTTTCCCCAATTTCTTGCTATATTTGCTTTTAGTCTGAAGATCTGTGTAGTGCTGGTGTTACATGTACTGCCTAAATAACATGAGCCTGTTTTAATGTTACAGACTCCATCCTGTGAAGCCAATGAATGCCACAGCAAACAAGTCTCAAAGTAAAAACCTGAATGTCATCAGCACTATGAATGAAAAGCTGCTCGAGATGAACATGAAGGTAGGGGGGACAGTGGCACTTTAACCCAAAAGTTAAGCAGTAAACTGAACAGAGTTCGTGTATTCAGGATAATTTGCATAGGCTCACATCTCATATATCCTGAGCAGAAAAGGAACTGTGGTTATTAGACTGTGGGGAGCGTGAACTTCCCTTTTGTCAGTCCCCAAAGGTGGAGACGGTCTTTAATTTTTTTTTTTTTCTTGCAAACTGATCTATAATAGAATTGGTGCCTCTTGTTTGCGCCGGGAGCTGCCTGACTTGGATCTGCACAGAAGATTGGACAAATTAGTCACTATTGTCAGACGTGATTAGTCCCCAAAGCTCATTTTCACCCTGAAATAAGTATGTGGCTTTTAAAGCTGAGAAGGTGGGAAAAATAACCTCAGGGTGGCTGTTGCCTTGTAACGTGTTGTGTTAATACCCTGTGCAGAGCGAGAGAGCAGGCGCCTGCCACTAAGGCACGGCTGCTTCCTGAAAGCGTAGCTGTGCAGCTTGTGTAACTTGGCCTCAAAACGCAGATTTAAAGGAGCTTTTTGCATAATCTTGGCCTCAAAAGAGACCTCCAGGCTTGAGGTGTAGCTTAAAAGCCACGTTGATCAGAATGGCTAGAAGCGTCTCTGGGTCAGCAGGGAAAAACCTTGGGTACCGTTATTGTCTCTAAGGGTTTTTTGGGGAAAATGAAAAGTTAGTACCGAAATAACTGCAGTGCCTCCTTCTGGCGTTAAGTGGGAAAGAAGAAAATGCGAGTGAGATGAATCAAACTGACGAGCTGCTATTCTGAATGAGTTGAAAACGTGTAATTAGTATTCTGTTCTGCATAAGAAGTCGTGCCTGGTGCAGTCACGCGAGCCTGTTGTACACGTGCTCTCTGGGAAAGAAAAGCCTGGGCTGGAGTTCTGGTTTCACGTCCCAGGAGGTGGCTGGAGGAACTGGCAGAAGCTGCTGAGTACCCGTCAGATTTGCTTAAAAGTTAAAAGCAAACTTTTCAGAGAAGCTGTGTTGTGTTTTCACAGCGATACCTACAGTAGGAAGGAAATGCCAAAGGCCTAGGTGGGTGTTCATTGCTGCTTCACCTGAATTTGGCGTTCCTGGCCTTTGGTATGTTTTAAACCGTATCTGTCCCAGTGCTCATCTGCAAACGATGGCAGTTGATGGTGCACGGCTGTAACCTCCATGTGTCTTTGCCTGGAGTCAGCAGGACATTCTTTCAAAGTAAATTGGAGAAGAGTTGAATTACAGAACTGACATTGTGCAAAGATTTTATGCTAAAACCAATGGCCTGGTTACCGTCCGCCTCGCTCTGAGCCTGCCCTCTGTTCTGGACAAGGCTGCCTAAGCTCTGTAAATCGTGTCTCTGTGCCACAAGTAGCACACGCTGACTCTGAGGCAGTTGCTCTTTTTTCCTCCAGGTACTTTTGAAAAGCTCTTCCGCATCCCGGGAGTGCATGAGTAGATAGTGTTTCGTATGAATTTTTCCAGGCTGGGTTTGCTAACGGCCCAAAGGTGCTCTGTAGCAGAAAGCTTGCCTGGCCTGCCAGCCGCTCCCTGTCGTCAGTGCCTTGGCTGTTGTGCAGCTTGGCTCTGAGCAGCCGGCTCTTCCTGATCCTAAAGTGCTGGTGATTGATGTTCCGAAACATCCTTTGGATGGAACTAATTTTTTAAAAGATACCAAGCATGGTAATACTTCTGAAGAGCAGCTGTGGTTCTGCAAACGCTCTGTGTAAAGTTGCTCATTGGTGCTTTAAATCCCCCAAGCCAGCTACCAGATACCATTGTGCTGCTATTTGGAAGTGCCTGTATGTCTGTAATGACCCTGCCTTTCCTCCCTCTCTCAGAAATACGATCCTTCAGATCCTGCCTACGCTTATGCTCAGCTAACACACGATGAGCTGATCCAGCTGGTCTTGAAACAGAAGGATACAATTACCAAGAAAGATCTCCAGGTACGTGAGCTCGAAGACTACATCGATAACTTGCTTGTCAGAGTCATGGAAGAAACCCCCAACATTCTTCGTGTTTCAACGTCTGGAAACAAAAAAGCTGGAAAGATGTGAAAGCTTGAACAAAGGACTGAAGTCCCGCCAGCGGAGTTTGATTAATAAGGAGACGATGTGAAGTAGGTGGTACCGGTTGTGCTGCCCACAGAAAATGACCTCTTTCCTGTTTCTGCCTTGAGCAACTCTCAGTTTGGTTACTAGTTACATCAGGTCTTGTATATGGAGTCCAGAAGTGGAGTCAACTTATCATATTTATTTTTTGGTTTCTTTCCATTCTTTGGGAAGATTCGTTCAGGCATCTAATCCAAAGGCTGACTGTGGTAGGAAGGATGAGGGGTTTTTGATGTGTTTTGCTTGCCAGCAAGGCACTGATGATCCTTTATGAAGTTTTTTTTTTTTAAATGGTTTTGTTTTGTAGCAGCTTTGATAGATCAATTACTCTTCTTTCCATACCTTAGGTTGTAGTGCAATATGAAATCTTATGCTTGAGGATTTGATTGTTTTTAAAAAAAAAATAATTAATAACTACACTGGAGAAGTCCAAAGATTTGTGCTTCAGACCAGGGCTGTGAGCTGGATTTTAAAAGTAATTAATGCCCTGAAAGTTGAACACAAGTTAAACCTTAGCCTGGAGAGGAAGAAGCAAAGCTTAGCTGATCTCATAAAGTACATATTGTTTCAAAGCAGTTCTCCAAGGGGAAGGTTTACAGGCTTTTTTGTTACAGGGAACATTGAGATGTCGTGGTACGTTTGTCTACCATAGGAATGGTAGCAATGAACTGGGGCCGAAGGTGCATTTTAAATCGGAGGCTGTTCTCTTACAGGCTTCAAATTCCTGATTCAAAGGTCGTTCAAACGAGGGAGGCAAAGGTACGCCTGGCTCCTGTAGTCTTAACTAGGTGTGGATTTCACCGTACACGTGCGTGGCCCGTGTCTCTTGCTGTGTGGGAGTTCTGTGACGATTTTCCTTCTACACCGCTGCAGTTTATTAGATTTAAATATCTTGGATTTTGGAGCTGGGGCTTACCTTGGAACGACCTTCAAAGGCGATCAGCCTTACAACACTTTCTTTTGTGCATTCCTTATACAGCCAGGAGAGGAACCAAATCGCCCTCCCCTGGGGGTGGGAGCAGTCACGGCACTGGTGCTCGGGTCTGGTTTGGTTTGCTTTGTGACTTGCTGCTCAGAATGGAATGAAAATTCCACAGAGCTGAGAGAGTGCTGGTTTTGCTAAACAATCAACACCTCTCCGTCCGCTTCCTTACCGTGAGGCCGCTTTGCAGCTCGATAGAGACAGGGATGTTCTCCCGCCCGTCTCATCGGACAGCGAACGGTGACGTGGCGCTGCCGAGCAGCCACCACAACGGCCTCCTCCACTGAAAAACTAGATCTGGCTTTTTCGGCAAGCTCTTGTCAAAGATCAAAAAAAAATCAGATGCCTCTGTGCATCTCTGGGATTTCTCAGGGTTGCGAGAGTCTGTAAAAAAGGTTTAGAAGAAAGTTGAAATACTGAAAGAGTGGGTCGCAGAGGACCAAAGCAAACGCTCCTGCCTCCGGAAGGGTCTGTTGGGTCATTCCTGGCTTAGCTCGAAAGGGGTGAGGTTCTAACTCAGTTTTTCTACAGCAAAGCACTTTATTGAGGGACTAGACCAGCTGATCGACTATCAACCTCTTAGTAGTCTGCTTACTATTTTCATATGGTAACTATTTTCATATATAACACTGAAAACTGCTGGAGATTTCTCAAATACTGTATTTTTGTAGTGAAGAGTAGTTTAATATATTTGCCTAGAGATGTATACATTCATTGGAAAATTCAAAAAATGCTGTTAATTAGCTTTTTATTACTGTAAACTAACTACCAAAGTCTGGAGCTTTTCTGACAGAGCTGTCCTTCACGGGAAGCTCGAGCTGAAACAAGCCTTAAGCATTAAGAGTCTTCTAAGGCTTCGGGTACTTTTCTCTAGTTTTATTTTTATTTGAGCGGATGTCTTCAGTGAGGGGGTTATTTCTTTTCTACTGTACCCTCTTCTGTGAATGACGGGTCTGAAACGCAGGTCTTAGCGACATCTTCAGCTCCTGGCTGGTGTTTTTAATTTTGACTGGTACTGGTTGGCCTTACTGAACACTGCTGCTGCTTCTCGTGCCTTGAAATAGTGGGGAAGATGAAGGATTAATTTGTTTCCTCCTTGTGCCTCAGTGGATCTCTGGAAATAAATAGTTGCCTATACCCCACTAACAAACTTGTCTTCTAGACTTTATTCCACAGCTTTCTGATGTTCTAGGTCTGAGAGTTGGAAAAACCAGCTGTGCCTTTGAACAGTGGCTCAACGGTTCCAAAAAAGTGGTATTATTGTTAGTCATAACTGGGCACGTGGGAAGCAAGACTGCACTCTTTGCTTTTTGCTCATTTTAAAGCAATATCAGTACTACTGAGTCGCTGGCTGCTGAAGGCACCGTGGTGCTGCGTGCGATGCTTTTGGAGTATGGATTTCCTGAATTCCTGGTGGCAAGAGTGCTACATACACCGAAACGAAGCGTGATACGTGCTCTTAAGTGTTCTCCTTGGAGGTGAAGCCTTAAAACTTGTAATATCCTCTCCTGGCAGCTTTTTCGCCAGCTACAGCCGTGTCCGTTGAGGTGGACCGCGGGTCGTGGCTGGGTTTTGCCCCGGGGTGGTTCTCTCTGGTGGTCGCAGGCGTGGAGCCTGCTGCGGGGTCACGGTCCCACACCGGCCACGCTTCGACTTCCACGGCCGTGAAAGCGTCGCACGCAGACCTTGCACCTCGGTCTCGGCAATGCCAGTTAAAGCCTTTCTTTGGCCTAAGGGGACGGCATTTTATGTCTGTGCTTCACCTTGGCTTTAAGGGCCTTAAGAATCAAATGTATTGTTTTATTATTGAAGGATCGGAATGTATTTCTCCCTGTTAATGCTGTCTGCTTTTAGCCTGGGTACCTGTTTGTTTTTAAATGCCTTTTGGTTTCATGGAACACTAAAATAAATATACCTTAAATCCAGTGTTCTGATCACATTGTTTTTTTCCTGAAAGAGCGGTTTCGAAAGGGCCTCATCCCCTCCTCGTGACCAGCTCTGCTGCCCAAAACTCCTCATCCTCAAGGTATTTTTGGGCTGGTTCCATCCCAGCGAGCTGCCTGTGCAGGAAGTTCACGGTAAACACCTCGCGGGGTGGGGAAACCTGATGGACGAGCTCATCCGCATCACGAGAATCGAGAGTTTCTGTGAAGCAAAAAAAAAAAAAAAAAAAATGTGTGAAAGGTTCTCGGCCAGGAGCCAGTTCAGTGACCCCGGTCCCAGCCCTAATGGTGATGGCTCTGAAATTGTGGGCAGGGGATGAAAAGTGGAAATCGGCCTCCCGCTGTCTCGGGGCCATTTAGCCCCAAACCTGCCCGCGCCGCGGGAGCCCCGAGTGCCGTCCTCGCCCTCCTCCTCCTCCTCCTGAGGGGCGGGGGGGGCCGCCCACCGCCCTCCGGCACACGGGGGCCGCGATGGGGCTGGGCCCTGAGAGCTCCGGCGCGGCCGGGGCCCACGAGCTGCGGCTGAGTCCCCCGAGGGCCGGTTTTCACAGCTCGGCGCTGCCCCCCGAGCGAGGAGCGCGGCTCCGCTCCGCCCCTCCGCGGCCCCTCCGCGGCTGCCCGGGGACGGCGGGTCCGCCCGGGCGGAACTCGCGGCGCCCGGAACGCGGCGGGCGGGGGCGGGGCCTCGGCCGGGCGGGCGGCGGGACGGACCGCGGGGGGGCGCCGCTATTGGTGGGCGGCGCCGGGTGTCCCCGCCTCAGCGCCCCGCCCCGCCCCCGCGTCCGTCCCCTCAGCGCTCCGCTGCCCTCGGCCGTTCCCCCCGGGATGGCGGCGCGGGGCAGCTGCCCCGGCTGCGGCTCCGCGGCGCTGGTGGAGGACTCGCACTACGCGCAGCAGCAGCTGGTCTGCGCCGCCTGCGGCTGCGTCCTCGCCGAGGGGCTCCTCACCACCACCTACGCCGAGGAGGAGCATCTCCGAGGTGCGGCCGCGCCCGCCGTCCCCGCGGTTCTTCCCCCGCCGGGGTCACCGGCACGGCGGGGAGAGCGTCCCGGCAGCGTTTGCAGTCGGCCTGGGGCAAAACTGCCGGTGAAAAGCTTGTTTTGACCGTTCCGAGTCGGTCTGAGCAACCAAGCGCTCCCCACGCGGCCATTTTAGTCGGCCCGGGGGTTGTGTCCTCCCACACCGGGCCCTGGTCAGAGCAGCCGCTTCCCCGCTCCCTCCCGAAGCGAAAACCCAGCGCTTCTCTGCCAGGTTTGAGGCTTGGAACCGGCGGTGAGCTGCTCTGTGCCATTCAAGTCTCTTAAAAGCGTTGTGGAGTAGCCCCGAGGCCACTTGCTGGTTCTGGGATGTCTTGAAGGGATCCTGCTCCTCACCAGCGCTTAACCTGTGCTGCCAGCTCTAGTTTAGTGGCCTCAAAGACCTGTCGGTTCTGATAATGGGCATCTGCTCGCCCAGAATCTACCTGGCACCGTCCCCCAGGGTGACTGCGAGACTGTCTGGCCTAACACTCCCTGTTTTTCAGAGGTGGCCTATTCCCAGAGCACTGGCCAGAAAGAGCAGCTGAGCCGCTGCCTGCAGCGAGGTAAGAGCGTGCCATTCGCTTTCCTTCACACACCGATTCTCTCTTGCTGCTCTAGTTTGTTGAATGTGTTTCTAATGCTCTCTAAAACAGTAAAAGCCTTCAGAGCTGGCAGTAAAGCATGAAGGTGGCAGTTGGTTCTGCGTCCAGCCAGTGCCTGCCTTCAGCAAACCGCCGCACTAAGGGACTCGGGAGATATTTTCACACTGGGCTGTTCTGCCTGTGCCTGGGGCTGGGTGAATGCTGGCTGTGCCGTAATATCAAGGAGGGGAGTGTATCAGAAACTGCTGGAGCTGATCTTTAAGACCAGTGTCTTCTCACAGGGATCAGGCGGGTCCAGGATCTCTGTAAAGTCCTCCAGCTCCCGACGGTGTTTGAGGAGACGGCGGTGTCGTACGTCCAGAGAGCTCTGCAGCACCCCTCCTTCCACCTGGTCAGTCTGGAGAAGAAGGAGCTCCTGGGGGGCTGCTGCGTCTTCGTGACTTGTCGACAGCACAACTGGCCCCTGACGATGGGGACGATCTGCTCCCTCCTTTACGCGAAGCAGGAGCTGTTTGCCAGCGTCTACCTGAGCCTTCAGAAAGAGCTCGGGCTCTCTGTGCCGGCCCTGAGCCTGGCGGATCTGGTGAAGACCCACCTGAACAGGTAACGGGGCCCCTTTCAGCCGTTTCAGAGTCTGTGTTTGACACCAGAGGGTGGAAAAGCTTCTGAAACACAGCTGTGGCCAGGGCAGAAGTCCACAAGTGCAGACAGGGTGACCTGTGCTGCTACATGGGCGTGTTGTTGCCGAGTGCTCTAAGGCAAAACCAGATCATCTGGAAAAGTATTTGCAGCCCCGTGTGCTGAGGGGGACATATCTCCTGGGCGCCTCTTGGGCTGGCTGGCAGTGCTGGCGCAGCAGCATCTACAATTCACGATGTGGGAGTGCGCTCTGTTGTCCCTAGAAAGACAAATTCCATCGAGTTCTCGCTCCAGCCAGCGATCGTAGCGCAGCAGAGCCGCCCAGAGGGGGATGTCAGCAGGGCTGGTGTTTGCTGGTGGACTGGGCAGAACAGCCCACTGATTTTACTGGCTGTGGTGCCTTTTGTGCCTCCTGCAGTCTGGGCTGTGATTCTTCTCTTCCTGCCCCTTTCTCCTCCATTTGGAGCGCGGGCCCTTCGCAGGGTGGGGGGGTGTTTGTCCTAAGGACCTTACAGCCCTGCTCCCACGCCGAGCTGGGTTGCTGAGGCGCTGCCAGCCGAGGCGTCCCCGTGCCCCGCTGCTGACGACGGACTCTATGCTCTTTCAGTTTTCGGCTGTTCCAGCACACGGCCGACGTCCCTGCCCCGTTTGTGGAGAACAAGGAGAAGGTGGTTGCCCGAACGATGCAGATCGTGGAGCTGGCCAGCGAGACGTGGCTGGTGACCGGCCGGCACCCTATTCCCATCGTCACGGCCGCGGCGTTCCTGTCGTGGCAGTCGCTGCAGCCCGCCGCCCGCCTCGCCTGCACCTTGGCGCGGTTCTGCAAGCTGGCGGGGGTCGACCTGCCGCCGCCGGCGCACCTGAGGCTGAAGGAGCTTCTCGAGATCCTCCTGAGAATGGCCTCCCAGCTCGCCTGGCTGAGGGTGTTTAACATGGACAAGAAAACGGTGGTCAAGCACATCGGGGACCTGCTGCAACACCGAATTTTCCTGCTGAAAAACGCCTTCTGCCCGGAGGATGAGGAGGAGCAGCGTGCCGCAGCCCCGGGTGAGGCCTCCCCTGGCTCTCCCGGGGCGGCAGGAGGGGCAGCACAGGGGGAGGGCTGTCCCTCGGGAGGGAAACGCCGGCCCTTGCTGCCACCCTGCCTTATCAATCCGAGGAAGAGGCTGCGCACGGCAGCCCCGAGCGCTTCGGACTCTGCCGTCACCGGCGAGGAGCCCATCTCCGACAGCGAGATCGAGCAGTACCTGCGGGGCCCGGAGGAGATCCGGGCCTTCAGGAAGGCCCAGGCCTGGCTGTGAGGATGGTCGTCCCCAGCGTGGGCCTGAGGCCGCAGGGACTGCGGGACCAAAAGTGTGAAACCTGATGCTGACAGAGCCGTCGCACGCCGCAGGGACAGTCGGACAAGGGAGCGGGGTTGTGGGGAGGGAGCGGGCTCTGTCCTCTTTCGTGTTCTGGACCAAAACAGGGCTTTGTCTGGAGTGACTGCTTTGGGCTGTGTTACATTTCTGTTAGAAATAAACAGGAGCGCAGGTGCCAGGGCGGGTTTCGGGGTTCTCTCTCTTTGCAGCCTCTGCTAAAAGGTGTTTTGGTGCGTCCCAGCCCTGCGGGGCGGCGTTGGGGCCGAGTCGGGTGAGGCCTTACAGCGGGGTGAGGCCCGGGGGAAGGTCTCCAGCACCTTCACTGACGCTGCTTTTCCGTAGCGCTGCTGCGGCTTTTCCAGGTCTCACCTTCTTGTGCTTCGCCTCCTTTGGCAAAATGGGTTTGTGAGGGTCAAGGAGGCACCTGAAGTGGCTGGGACAGAACGACCCCGTCCTTGGTTAAATAAGGGAGGTGAAAGTGCTGGAAATCTGTGGTGCCAGCGCGGCGTCGGGCTGTGCGTGCGCGCAGTGCTGCTGCTCCATAAACACTGCCCGCTCCCTGCCTGGCCACCTGTTGTATTTGAGCACAAAGTCTGCAAGAAATACCAGTAGATCTTGGCAGATTGGCAAATCTTTAATATATTAAACAAAACATATCTGCTAGAAACATTCTATTTATATAAAAATGCAAAAAGACCCCTTTAAAGACATTTCTTTGGCATACTTTCCCCTCCCTCCCCCACGTATATTGCAAGAAGCTCTCTGTTGATATGTCATTTGCTTGTAATGTAAACAGACAAAAAAAAAGTGTAATTAATAATACAAAGCTTTTTCTATAATACTGTCACAGTGCAGCAAGCATATATAACAACTCAGCATCAGCACGACCGTGTAGGCTGCGGTGTCGGCGATAAGGATTTAAATTGTATTAAATACCGGGTGCAGCGAAAGGTGGTTGGAGCCGGTGGTTGGGCAGAGAGGGGGAGGCAGGCGGGGAGCAGCAGGGTGGGGTGGGGTTGCAGGAGGAGAGAGAAATCCACCACGAAGTGCTTTTTCCTCCACGGCCTTGTGGCTCCCCGTCCCCGCCGGCCCCTGCCTGGCCCTCGTGGCCCCTCGGGAGGTAGCTAACTAATTAAACTCATTTGCACGCAGGAGAAAACTGGGGCGGGGGGGAGGCTGAAGGGCAGAGGAGGCACCAGGCTCTGCATCACTCTTAGGGCTGGGGTCGGCGTCAGGCGGGCTCACCGCCAGATGTGGGGTGAAATACAGCCCCTGGCTGTGGGGTAACCAACCTCCTCACGGCCTAGGAGACCTCCCAGAGCCTGCTGCTGCCTGCAGTGGGGCTTAGATGCTAGAAAAAAAAGGGGGGACTTGTTTTTAAATGGGGAAAAAATAAGTGCTTATCCAAGTTCCAGCCCTTTGGATGCATCATGGGAACTGCCCGAGGAAGGTCCCTAATGAATTGGCATCATTCTCCCGTTTTCTCAGGGATGGCCCCAGCTCCCCGGCGCTTTCCTCTCGTCTTACACGAGCACGAGGCCGGTAGCCGGGGGCGTTTCTCTGCCTTCCCACGAGCAAACCCAAGTATTTTCTGAGCGCGCGGCCCTGGTTAAGGACGAGGCCCTGTGCCGGGTCTCTGCCCGCGGCTTTGGCTCTTTGGTGCTTTGGTGGAGAGGGTCGGTCTCAGCTGCGGCAGCGGCACGGCTCCGCCAGCCACCCCGTGGCGTAGCTTGTGCCTCCGAGGGCTTGGGAGCCTTTTCTGGCCGCGATTTTAGCGTCTGGCACTGCAGCAGTGCAGACAAGCGCCTCGCCTCGGCGCTGAGGCTCCTCTCACCTTGTGCTTGCTTTGCAATATGGCTTTTTCTTTGGCAGCCGCGTAACCCACAGGGCTAAACGCCGGCGTCTTAACGCACGCGGATAAAAACTTTTGCATGTAAAAACTTTTCAGACGGAGAAGCTGCTCTCTGACTCGCTCCGAAGCAGCCTGGGGGGTCGCACAGGCGTCGGCGCTGAGGTGCCTGTACGTGAAGGGCACTTGGTGTGGTCCTCTCGGCGGGACTATTGCAGTCACGGCACCGGCGGGCCAGGGCCAGGGAACACTGGTCGGTAACGAGGCACTCGCATCACTTACTGATCTGTCTATACATATATACATTCAATAATATAGCTTTGAAAAATAGACATTTGTTTCCTCTGTATATTATAAAATAGCATTTAGGATCAGTCTGAAGTGACATGCAGGAGCGATTAAAGTAAGGTTGCAATTCAGGCTGCTGAAGAGCAAGGATTGCCTTTCACCTCGAGACCCCGGCGCCGCTACGGGAAGCTTTGAGCCTCCTCGGGGGGGGGACGGGTGGGCCCGGCCTCGCCCCCCGCCCGGGCTGAGCCGGAGCCCCCGGCCGTGCCGCCCGTCCCCACTAGTGCACGTGGCGATTCCCGCAGCGCCGCCTCCTCGCAGACGCCCCGAGCGGCTCCGGCCGCGGCTCCCAGAGGAAAATGCGGCGGCGCTGCGGCCGTCCGGTCCTTCCCCACCCTTACACGGTGGTTTCGCTCTTCCAGAGGCCGGTCTTCATCCCGGCCACGCTGTCGGCGCTGGCCAGGTTGATGTCGTACTTGCTGCCCTTGAGGCCGCCGTTGTGGCTGGCCACGTTGAGCGGGTAGGACCGGCGCTTCGCCTCCTTCTCGGCGGCGCCGGCTTGCCGCAGGTTGTCCCTGCTGGCGCTCCTCCGGCGAGCCTCGGCGAAATCGGGCGCCCGCCGGCCGCCGTCGCTGCCTTCCGAGTGGCTGGGCACCGTCTCCCCGTCGTGGGGGGCCCGTGGCGCCGCGCGGCCGCTGCTGACGGGGCTGTTCCTGCCGCTGTGGTAGCTCTCGGAGTGGCTGTTGTGGAGGCTCCCGCTCTCGCTGGAGGGATGCTCCGAGGAGGGGCCCCGCAGCATTTTCAAGCGGTGGTGCTTCCCATCCCGGCACTGCTTAGTTCTGCCCCGGTGGTTCCTGCGGCCGTGGAGGTTGCTGGCGTGTCTGCCGGCACCGCCGGGCTTGCTGTCACCGGGGTCCGGCTCCGGGCAAGCGGCCGGGCGAGTGTCCGCCTGGCTCTGGGCTACCTGCAGGTTGGTGAGCTTGCAGCGGCCCCCGGCTGAGCCGGCACTGCTGGGCGAGGAGGAGGAGGAGGCGCCGGAGTGAGCCGCCTCCGGGTCGCAGCCGATGAAGACCTGCGAGCCGTCCTCCGGCACCAGCCCGGGGTGGACGTACGCCTGCATGGGCAGCGCGTTCCTGTAGGAAGGGCAGCAGGAGAACCAGGAGTTGAGGACATCCCGGCGCCGGAGGCAGTGGTGGGTGAAGATGAAGAGTCCCAGCACCACGGCGGTGATGCCGTAGAGGCAGCTGAAGACGATGTTCAGGTACCAGCGCTGGGACACAGCCATGGCGCCAAATGTCCACAGGGCGACGTACAAGGCGTGGGTGGTCACCAGCGCCCAGAACTGCACCTGCAGCGAGTGGACACCATCGGCCTCGGGGCAGGGCGGCCCCGAGTTCAGCGTGACCGAGATGGACCCCGAGTCTGTCAGGAGGTCGCCAGCACCCCCCAGCCGCGGCGGTGGTGGCTCTGGCGGCTCGGGGACGTCTTTCCGGCGTGACGGTCGGCACTGGAGGCTCAGCCCGGCGCAGAGGAAGTAAATCCAGGTGACGAGCAAGATGAAAGCCACAGGGACGTAAAAAGCTCCCAGGCTGGGCCGCCACACCAGCCAGCAGCTGCACGGGAAGGAAGGGGCTTTGATGAGCAACCTGGGTGCCTGCACAGCCGGCAGTCACGTGTACTGCGCTGCTCGGGCTCCGCGGAGGCATGCTGGCTGCTGGTTTTCCCTATGGATTGCTCTTGGGGAAAAAAATCTCACCGGCCTTTCCCCAAGCTTGCCCGGATTCCTGGTGCTACCAGTTGCCCTGCCCCGGTGGAGAGAGGCCGCCCGTTTGGGGAGGGAGGCACGGTCAGGCAGGGACACTTACTAGGGGTTGTTGTCATGGTAGTTGTGGATGTTGACGGCTGCCGTGATCCCGCAGATGATGAGGGGGATCCCGCCGGCGATCAGGTAGAACCTGCACGGGGTGGGGGGGACACGGTGTCACCGCACACCCGGAGCGAGCCCTCGGAAGCACACGGCACAGCTGCGGGCAGCACGGCCTTGTGTGGCAGAGCGAGCCCTGCCCCAGCCTCTGGACATGGGGCCGGGGAAGCACCCGCGGGTCCCCGCTCCCCCGCAGGGCCAGGGCAAGGGGAGGGGGTGTCGGTACCGTAGCATGGGTCTGGGGGCCGGCTGAGACGCGTCCCCATCTGGCTGCCGCGGCGCCTTCCAGGTCAGCTCCTTGTAGAGCACCCTGGCTTTGACCGCCATCCACAGCAGGGTGGAGAGCGAGGAGTAGTGCAGGATGATGCCGACCTGTGGGCGAGAGCAGCGGTTGGGAAGGGGGATGCCGCGGACACGGCTGCGTCCCCGCCGGTCGCCGTCCCGCCGGGTGGATCCTCGCGGATGGCAGAGTGGCCCCGGGCAGCGGCCAGCCCCCCCGGCCCCCGTACCCACCGCCTGGCAGACGATCAGGTAGCCGGTGAGGGTGATGCCTCCCGCGAAGACGGCGGCTGTCATGGCGATGTGGAAGCAGAGGTTAAGCAGCATGTGCCAGCCCTTCCGCGGGATGAGAATGGTGCTGGAAGAGGCACAACGGGCGCCCGTCAGCTCCTGCCCGGCACAAATCCTGCCTCCGGGGGATGCTCCGACACAGCCAGCCCGTCCCTGGCCAGGCGAGGGAGCGCGGCTGGTAAAGCAGCCGTGCACGTACGGGCGTGCGTGTGGGCAAGGATTTCGCGTAGCTGCTGGCAGCGTGTCCCATCACGGGGCGGCCAGCAGGGACCCGCCCGGGGACGCGGAGAAGGGGGCGGCAGGAGCCGGGCTGGAGGGAAGGGACCCCGGCTCTGGGCTGGTCGGGGTTGGCTGGGCAGCACCACGTTTCCGTCGCTGGCTGTGGGCTGGCAGCGCTGGTGGTGTCAGAGCCACAGGCTTGGCCTTACATTTATCTAAATCATTGCTTGTTCGGTGTTAGATATAAAAATTATTGCTGGGTTCTTCCAACTGGGTGGTAGTTAGAGATGGACTGAGAGTGTTGCTGGACATTTTGTTAGTGTTTGTTTCACTTACAGTAAGGGGAATGGTTTGGCCTTATGTGCAACTCCTTAAGTGCTTGTTAAGTGTTCGATATAATACTTATTATTGGGTTATTTCTGAGAAGTAGAAAATAGACGTGGGCTAATAATGTTGCTTGGCTTTGTTAGTGTTTCACTTATAGTTAAGAGGAATGGTTTGGCCTTACGTGCATCTCGTTAAGTACTTGTTAACTGTTAGATATAATTAGTTTTGTTCTTTTTGCTACACAGGAGGCAGCTTGTGGTAGGTCAGTGGCCTGCTGGGTGCTCTCACGCTGGCTCATGCAGTGACTGTTGCCCTGAGCCCCTCTGCATCCTGATGGGGGGGAGTGGGGCAGTGGGGGGCTCCTGCTGCGCCTGGGGCTGCGCTGCCTGGGGCCAGAGCCCCAACTGTTCACCCCTTCTGACCCAACAAGGTCTCGGGGGGTCTTCACACCCACCCTCAAAGTCCCACTCGCCTCCCCCTCTGTGGGACAAGACTCAGCCGACCAGCCCAAGGTCCCCACTGCCATAAAGGCAGGACACACCCAGCCATCGCCCCGAGACGGGCTCCTGTGGCCATGCCGCTTGCGGGGCAACACATTCCTGGAGGGCCATCTCCTGAAAGCCCACCCCCTGAAAGCCCATCTCCTGAAGAATCACCCCCTGAAGCCCATCATCCCCTGAAGGTCCATCCCCTGGCTGGTCATCCCCGCAGACGGTTCCCCGGGCCCCTTCGGCCGCTGCCACAACCCAGGCCGGCGCCGAGACGCTCGCTCACCCGTGGTTGACGATGTAGGTGATGATGGTGGTGAAGAGGCAGAGCAGCAGCACGGCCGTGCAGGTGTACATGGCCGGGTGCAGCACCTCCGCCGCGCCTCGCGCCTCGCTGGGGAAACCGCTCAGCTCCTGCGTGGCGCGGCACAGCCCGTCAGAGCCACCCGTCCCACCCCACCGCCCCTCGGCAGCCCCCAGGCTCCGCGCCCTCCCTGGGCAAGGCTCCCAGCCCCATTGCTCGCCCCCCACCTACCATGAGCACAGCCACGTTGCTGAGGTGTCGGCAGTGCAGGGAGGTGACGTTGGGCTCGCGGGCGGCCAGCTGGCAGCCCTCGGCGCTCCATCCCCCCATGCCCCCCAGCACCTCGAAGTTCCAGTACGCGGCCACGGGGTCCGCACCCTCCCCGGGGTGCCGCAGCGACACAGCGACCGGCTCCGACAAGTTTCCCACCCCGCAGCCGTCTGGAACAACAGAGAAACCTGGTCAGGAAGACAAGTGACACCCCTCAGCCTGCACCCCCAAAGGGGGCTGGCCATGGGGGACCCCCCACTGCACCCCACAGGCACATTGCCACCTCCCCACGAGGACTCCAGGGATGGCAGGAGCCCCCGGGCACACCCCAAGGAGCCCCATGGAGCTCCATCCCCCAAGAAAAGCCCCACGTAGGGCCCTCCAAGCCCCCTGCCAACAGCAGCCCTTACAGGTCCCGGCGTAGATGACTGGGGTGGCCACACTGCGGCGCTTGCCATCGTCGGCCAGGCGGGAGGAGTTGCCCGTGCTGCAGAAGAGCTTGCCATTGCGGAAGACCAGGAGCTGGAGCTTGCAGTCGGCCAGCGGCGTGGCCGGGGCAGGGCTGGCGAAGAGGCTGGGTGGCAGCTGGATGGAGGCCAGGGCGATGCTGTTCTGCGGGCGCACGGTCACTGGTGAGCAGGGGGTCACCCCCCCCCCCCGTCCCCTCCACTCCCCCGGCTTACCCGTACCTTGATGTGGAAGCTGGTCAGGGAGACGTTGGGGCGTCCCGTGGTGCAGCGCAGCCTCAGCTGCTGGTCGGGCAGAGGCTCGGCCCCCCGCTCGGCCGGGGGGGGACGCCCGGCCGGACCCCCCTCCCGCCGCTGGAAAGCCACGCAGCTCAGCCCCACGTAGCTCTCGGGCTTCACCACGTACGCCTCGAAGGCGATGTTGCGTGAGTTCTGCCAGGCACAGCGCCGCGGGGCGGCCCTCAGCCCTGGCACAGCCAGAGACCCCCCAGCATGGGCTGTAACCCTTGGCATGGCCAGAGACCCCCCAGTACAGGCAGAGACCCCCAGCATGGTCAGAGACCCCCCCCCAGCATGGCCAAAGACTCCCTTGGCATGGCCAGAGACCCCCAGTATGGTCGGAGACCCCCTGCCCCAGCATGGCCAAAGACCCCCTCAGCATGGCCACAGACCTCCCAGCAGGTGCAGTGACCGCCCCCAGCAGGAGCAGAGACTTCCAGCATGGCCAGAGACCTCCTGGCATGACCAGAGAACTCCCAGCGTAGCCAGGGACCCCCCAGCACGGGCAGTGACCCCCCCGGCATGGCCCCAGAGAAGCCCAGCATGGCCAGAGACCCCCAGCACAGGAAGAGACACCCAAGGCATGGCCAGAGACGCCCCAGCATGAGCAGAGACCCCCATCATGGCCAGAGAGACCCTCAGCACAGGCAGAGACCCCCCACCAGCAGCCCAGCCACCTCCTCCTCCCCCTTCAGCCCCCTCCCATCTCCAGGCAGCCCCCCCTTGTCCCCCACTCACCACCGCCATGTGCTGGGAGTTGCTGCCGAGCGTGTGGGCAGCGATCTTCTCGAGGGAGCGGACGATGCTGGTGCAAGCCTTCTCCTCCTTCTGCGACATCCACAGGATGTGGTCGTCCACCAGCATGATGTTGCTGGCCATCTCCACGATCACGTCCGTCAGCTGCGAGGGCAGCAAGCGGCTCCGCAAAGAGCTACTGCCATCCCCAGTAGCAAACACCCCAATTCATGCTTTTCCACCCCAAATACACCTGGCGGGGCTGGGGGGAGCAGGGGGCCAGAGCGGTGCTCGTTACCTGCTTGATCTGGTCCACGTAGCCGATAAACTTCTCTATCATCTGGGCCACGTAGAGGACATCCACCATGTCCGAGAAGTTGGCTGCCTCAGCCGTGTAGACGCGGAGCTGGTGAGCCAGGGTCAGGGCGTTGGAGGCGTTGATGGGCATCTGCAGAGCGGCACGGCCATGGTGGGGTGACGGTCACCGGCTGCGCCAGCCCCCCGGCATGGCCGAGCCCCCCCCCCCGCTCCCTGGCTCACCAACACGAAGGTGTAGAGGACGCGGGTGATGTCGTTGGTGTAGAGGCAGTGGGAGTAGTCGCCCTCCTCCCAGCGCCCGGCGCGGTCGCAGCGCCGCCACGCCTGCTTCTCTGCCGCCGAGCCGCTGCCGGCCGGCCCCGCGGCGAAGGGGTACTGCAGGCAGGGCTGGTAGGCCGTGATGCCGGCCAGGGTGCGGGGCCACCTGCGGGCACAGACATCGGGTGACCGCGGGGCACCCACCGCTGGCACCCCCCCAGCCCGCTCCCCCCGCCCAGCGCCATGCCACGGCCCCCAAATCCCCCCAGCAAGCCCTTGGTGCTGGGGGGGTGTGTGTGTGAGGGTGATGCTCCCCAGAAAGCTGCCCCCCACCCCATCCTGTATCCCGCTCGCACAGCGCTGAGGGAAGCAGCGGGCGGGGGGCAACGCTAATTTAAGCCACATTGACTGTCCCAGTAATTTATATTCCGTAACAGCCCCGCCGGGGTTACGGCGGGCGCCCGGAGCCTTTCGTCTCGTGCCAGAGAAATTCCAACACCTCCGCCGCTGGAGCCGGGCTGCGCCGCCGGCACGGGAAGCCCTTCAAAGGCGCTGGCGCTCCCCGCAGCCGCTAATCGCTACCAGACGCCCGGTCACCTGCGGTGAGCCCCCCGCCCCGGCACACACCGCTCGCGCCGTACGTGGCACGCGCACGGGCGTCCCCCACCCGCCCCGCCGCCAGTGCCCACCTGAAGTCCCCGCGGTTGTTGGTGACGCGCTCGGCAGGGCAGTAGGATGCGGAGGTCTCCAGCACCACGATCTCCACCTTCTTGCTCACGTTGCCCTGGGAGGTGGAGACGGCGCATTCCCACTCGCCGTTGGCGGAGACGTGGATGTTGGAGAGGATGAGCTCGCTGCGGGCAGAGGGGACGGGCTGGCACGGCGGGTCTGCCCCACGGCGAATGCGTGGCAGCGGTCCCCCGAGCTTGGGGATGTGGGGGGACACACCACGAAGCAGAGGAGGCACTTGGCATCCCACCCACGGCACTTGGTACCCACAAAACAGCAGGCCCTGCGGCCACAAGTGTCTGTCCCCATCCCCGTCCCCATCTTATCTCCACCCCTGTCCCCATCCCACCTCCATCACTGTCCCCATCTTGTCTCCATCACTGCCCCCATCCCCACCTCTGTCACTGTCCCCATCTCCATCCCTGTCCCCATCTTATCCCCATCCCCATCCCCACCTCCATCTCCACCTCCACCACCGTTCCCATCCCCGTCCCCCCTCCCTGACCTGGTGATGAAGGTGCAGTCATGGATGAGGCTCTCCTCCACGATGACGCCCGTCCGCTCGTCCTCCTCCACGGGCTCGCGGTTGTGGAACCACCGGATCTGGGTGCTGTTGTCCAGGTAAGTGGCGGTGCACTGGAAGGGCAGCCGGTCGCCCTGGAAAACCACCTGGCGCAGCGACGGGATGAGGTGGTGGGTGTGCAGCTCCGGGGCGCCCGCTGCGGGGGACACAGCCGGCGGGGTGAGCTCGCGCCCCCGCCCGCCGCCGCCGCCCCCGCCCCGGCCCCGGCTCACCGCAGCGGAGCTGCCCGTCCCGCGCGCTGCGCAGGGGGAAGGCCTGGAGGTGCCGGGGGTAGACGCACGCCGTCCGCTCCGAGATCTGCGCCGAGCGGTTGCGGGCCCAGGGCAGCACCCAGCGCAGGTTGCAGTCGCACGTCAGGTACTCGGTGGCAAAGTCCCTGCAAGGGACGGCGTCACGGGGCGCCTGGGGCATGCTGCCAGCCCCGGGACCCTCTGGCAGGGCCCCCCCCGGGTGCCAAAATCCCGGGGCACAAACTCACACGACTTTCAGGGAGGGGAGCTCGTCAAAGACGCCGGGTGGGAGGCTGGAGAAAATGTTGCCAGACATGTTCCTGCGGGACAGGAGGGAAGGGTGACGTGGAGGGGACCGGAGACCTCCCAGGCCCCGCGCACCCCGTGGTGAGAGTGGGCACAGGGCACGAGCCCCCGCGCCGGCCGCAGGCAAAGGGTAGGGACCAGCCTTGGGCCACAGCACAGGGACAGCCCCGGGGGCTGCAAAACTGCCAGCGGTGCCCCAGGGCATGGGACAGCCCCCGCCGGGGGCTCCTCCCGCTTGGGAGCCAGGAGCCAGGGCTGGCCGGGGGGTCCCCAGGGTGATGCTTACAGCCTGAGGAGGTTGGGGAGCCCCTGGAAGACGCTGGCGCTCAGGCAGCCGATGCGGTTGTTGGAGAGGTCCCTGCGAGGCAAGTGGAGGGGCCGTCAGGGCTGGGGGGGCCCCGCTGGCCCCGGGGGGCTCCTGGGGGGGCTGCGCTGGCACTTACAGACGCTTCAGCTCGGGGAGGCCGAGGAAAGCGCCCGGCTGGACCGTGCTGATCAGGTTGTTCTTCAGGTCCCTGCGGGGAGACAGACACAGACCTCAGGAGCCCCATCGACACAGTGGGGCGGGGGCACGAGCGCACCCCGATCCCCTGCCAGCCCCCATCTCCCAGGCACAGGTTCCTCAGCGGCCCCAAGCGCTGCAGAACCCCCTGCAAGAGCCTCATTAGCAGCTTTCCGTCCCATTTCCCTCTCGTTAGCTCTCCAAAGGGCGCAGGGGAGGCGAGAGGCTCCCCACCGCTGTCGGGGGGGGGATGCCCCGTCCCAGCGCGTTATCTCCCGCGGGTGGGGTAAGAGCACGCCGCAATCGCCAGCGCCGAAAGGGCTTTGCGGCCCTCAGGAAGCTCGTTTGGGTGATCAGCCCGACTGGAGGCACGTATCTAATCGGAGGGTCGCCGGGCGTGCGCCGGCGCGGGGTGTCGGCTGGTGGCATCGGCTGCTCCGTCCACAGCCCCGGGGACCCCCGAGGTGGCTCCTGCCGAGCACCGGCGCTGGCCGGGAGAGGAAATGGGATCCATATGGCAGCGCCGCGGTTATTTATAGTGGTCACCAGGGTGCCGGGGTCACCCGCTGCTCCGTGCAGGGCCCTGGGGACACGCCAGGGCCATGAGCCAGCTCCTGGGAGGGGGCAGTGGGGCAAAGCCTTGGGGCAGAGCCGGGGGTGCAGGCGGGCACGGGGGTCCCACCAGCGAGACACGAGGGGCCGCTGCCATGAACACACAGAGGTGTTTTGTCTCCAGAGGAAAAATCACCCCGCTGGGGTCCCCAGGGAACCCCAAACGGGCCGGGCGGGGCGTGGGGGTGCACAGCCCTGGGGTGCAAACCCACGGAAGGGAAATGGTGGCTGTGAGGCCTCCCCGGCCGGCATCACCCCCGCCTCGCTCGGCCGACACGACAGCTCTGCCCACGCCTGCCAGCTCCGACAGCCGGCTGTGCGGGCAGGAGTGCGGGCAGGAGTACAGGCAGGGGTGCAGGCAGAGGGGCCAGGTGAGTGCTGGTGCTGAAGGAACAGCTCCGCTCACCTGCACCGCCAACACCCGCTGCACCAACACCCGCCCCAAAAACACCCGTCCCGCAAACACCCGTCCCGCAAACACCCGCCCATACGCACCAAGGGGCACCACCCGTGCCAGCCCCGCTCCCCGCCGGGGACCAGCCGCAGGTCCCCAGGGACCCCCGGACCCCCCTCCCAGCACCCACCACCAGCAGGGCCCGCAGCGGTCGGGGACGCAGCGTCCAAAACTCAGCACCCCGGGCTCCGGTCCAGGGGTTGGGGGCTGCAGGGGACCATCGGCCCCGGGTGGGACCCCCCCAGGCGCTGCGTGGGGCCCCGGGGGCTCGCGGCCAGCCCGGCGCAGGGCCCGGCGGGGAGCCTTCCTCGCTCAGGCACATCCTCCCCGCTGGCCGGGGGCCCGGGGCTGCTGCTGATTTCCGATAAGGCTCCTCTCCCCGCACTGCGGCTGTTTGCCTTCGCGTTTCCGCCGGTCCTGAGCCCCCTCCTCCCCCTGCCCCGGCGGGGTGACGCGCCGCAGGCACGAGAGCCGTCGGCGACGTGGTGCCACGTGTGCGCGGGGACCCCCCTGACACCACGGGGACCCTGCACGGCCACCGCCCGGGCCTCGACACACCCCGAGCCCCCTCGCTGCCCGCAGCCCCCCCCCGGGGGGAAGCGCTGGCCCCGGCGCAGGGCAGGACGTTCCCAAGCGGGGCTGCGCTAATGAGCGCGGCCCCCCCGGCCGCATACCGGCCCCGCTCAGACTCATTAATCTCATTACGCCGCTACAAATCACCGGAGATGCCAAGCTGCAAGGCCGGAGAGGGGCGGTGGTCCGTGGGGGGACCCTGCACACCGCTGGGACCCTGGGAACGGGGGTTCCCCCCGTCACGCTGGGACCCCAAAGCCCCCACGGTGGGCACCCAGGGTGGGCGGGAGCCCCAGGACGAGAAGCGAGGGGCCCCCGGAGCCCCCGCCGCATCCCCGCCGCGCCAGCGCTGTCCCTCCACGGGGCACGTCTGCGCCGCGGCCCCGAACCGACCCGATGAAAACAATTACGGCTCCTGTCGAGAGCGATCAGGCGCGGCGCGGCGCGATGCCGGCCCGGGACGGGGGCGCACTGCCCGCGGCCCCCCCCAAAACCCGCCGGCGCTCCCGCTCCGACCCGCGTGGGGCCTTGGCGCTGCAGAGGTGAGCGGGAGGTGACGCGGGCGGCTGCTCTCCCAGAGCACGGAGACTTTTAGGGGGTCCCCGGACACCCCGGGGGCTGCAGAGCCGCAGTCCCCCCAGGGTGTTGGCCCCCCCAGCTCTGCCACGGCCCTTCCCGGCAAGCGCAGCGCCCGCGGTGGCCCCGGCTGCTCCCTGCCCGCGCGCACGTTAATCCCTCCCGTTAATGAGCGCTCGGTGCCAGGAGCAGGGGGAGGTGGAGGAGGTGACCCCACACCTGAAGCCATGCCCGCGGTGCAGCCCCGTGCCCACCAGTACAGCCCCGTGCCCACCAGTACAGCCCCCAGTGGGCACCACCAGGCTCTGCTGCGGGTCAGGGCAGGTGCACGGCCTGTAACTCGGACAGATACACGTTAATAAACGCTTCCTTGTTCAGGCTAACGAAAGGCAGGCAGTGTGGGTCCCGCTGCCCATGGGAAGACCCCCTGAGCCCCCCGGCTGCTGTCGTGGGGCTGTGACCCTCCCCAGACCCGCCGCTGGCCAAGCGCGGCTGAAGCGGTGGGTGCGCAAGCCCCGGGCGTGCTGCCTGCCCCTGCCTGCACTCTCCGCTGCCCTCACCTCCCCGCTGCCCCTGGCCGCCGCCCGTCTGCACCCAGAGCGATGCCCTGAGAGAAAATGCCGGGGCAGGGACCCACCGCCCGAGGGCAGGGGACCCCCACCGCCCAGCCCGGGCCCCAGTGCCGCGGGGAATGCCCAGGGCCGAGGCCACCGTCACACCGGGTGAGCGGCCGGCGGCGGGAGCCCACCCGGCCCCGCTCAGCGCAGGAATGTGCGAGACCCTCGCGGGGCCGCGGCGGGGAACAAAACGCCCTCAGTGCGCCGGTCCCCGCTCCTGCATACCTACGGATCAAACCCATCTGGGGGCCATAAATCTCCCCTTATTACAGCTCCCTCCATAGAGATGCCTTTCATGGAGAGATAAGAAAGTTGACTTTGTTCGGGGGGACAATGTTGCTTTTCATACCAGCCCCCACGGAGCGCGGCCCCCCCCGGTGCCTCCCGCCCCAGCGCAGCTCCCGGGGTCCCTGGGATGCCCGTGGGTGCCAGTGGCAAACCCTGCGCCCTGGTGCCGGCCCCGCCGCAGCACCCGGGAGCGACGTCGGGAGCAGGACCTGTGGGGTGCTGCCGGCACCTGCCCCGCAGAAGCCCTGCCTGCACCCCGCTGCCTGCTGCTGCCCGCCCCGACCCCCCAGCCGCCCGCCGGGCACTCACAGCTTCTCCAGCGCCCGCAGCCCGAAGAAGGAGCCGTTCTCCAGCACCGTGATCTTGTTGTTACTCAGCAGCCTGTGGGAAGAGCAGAGGGGCAGCCCCGTTACTCGACCTGCCGGGGAGCCCCAGCCATGCCCCGGTGACCCGCGAGGCTGGGGAGGGAGCGGGGATGGCCAGACCCCACTGCGAGAAGCAGCAGCTGCGGTTGTGCCGCCGGGATGGTGGCGGCAATGGTGAAGTCCCAAGGACAGGTTTGCACGGTCGGGTGGAGACATGGGACGCAACGGCCGTGCCGGGATGCCGCGCCGTGGCCCATGTGCATAGCAGCACCGGGCTGGAGGTGTCAGGGCCGTGCTGGCTCCTGGGGCATCGCTGCTGGGCCTGGGTGCAAGGAGCTGCACGTGCAGGCAACGAGGTCCCCACCCCAGCGCCTGCCCCGAGAGGGCACCTCAGGGACCTGCAGCCAGGAGGGGACCCCATGGCACCCCCAGCTCTTGCCCCCCACCGACCTGACCCACTCTGGTCACGGCAGTGTGGCTGTCGCGGGAGCCTTGGAGCACTGAGATTTTATTCCAAAATAAACAGCTCTGCCACGGGGGCCCTTGCGGGGTGACAGGAGAGGGGGGAGGGCACAAGCACCCGACAACTCAGCCGGGAGCTCATTAAAGCTCCTCAGTGGCAATTAGCAGAGCCAGACCCTGGCCTGGGGACGGGAGCTGGCTCTCAGGGACCAGAGGTACTTCCCTGGAGCTCCAGGGTGGCCGCGGGGGCACCGGCAACGCTCCCGCCGACAAACGTCACCCAAAAGCAGAGCGGGGGCAGCCGCCAGCTGGGGCCGGGAGGGCACCCTGGAGCCCCGGCCAGGGGAAAAAAAGGCTCATTGAGGGCCGGCGCTGGGGCTGTTTACACACGGGGGGGCTCTGCGGCCCAGCTGAATGGCGGCTGTGTGCGGCAGAGTCCCGGCTCCCCCAAACACCCACCCTGCGGCCGCCGCCGCCAACCGCGCTCGGCTCTCCCTGGCCGGGGTCCCACACCGGGGCTGCCCGAGGAGCGGACGGGACCGGGACCCGGCTCGGGGGGCTGCCAAACCCCCGGAGCGATGTGGAGGGAAGGGTTGGGGGGCAGCCCCCCACTTTGTGCTGCATCCTGTGCTAATGAGGAGCCACCACCGGGCCCGGCCGCGTCCGCGGGGCCCTGCGACCCGGCTGGCGGTGGGGAGCGGAAGCGGCGGCGGCCTCGCCAGCCTGCAAATTGCTTCCACACGTGGCGGCCGGAGCTGCCGCGGCCGGGGCCACGTCTGGCCCTTTCCTCCCTGCGGAGACCCTGCTTTGGCGGGGCCTGGCTCACCCGCAGCGAGCACCACGCGCAGCCCCGGGGTCCTGCCCGGAGCGGGGGGCGGCAGGGATGCTCCCAGCCCCACGGGGCGCCTTGACTCCCCGTCACGTCGACGGTGGGGGCTGTTACTCAAGGCCCCAACAGCTCCAGAAGGTTTTCATTCCATCGGCAGCGGATTTCACAACCCAGCAAAGCCTCCGCAGGCTGCGTGCACAGGGGAGGACCTGGGGCGCTCCCTGCTAAAGCGAGGGCAAGCAGAAACCCCCGGCTGGGGGGGGCCGAGCTGGGATGCGTGAGGGACCCCCCCTGGAACAGCCCTGGGGGCTGCATGAGCTGCGAACGCAGAAACCAGACTCTGGTCTCACACCTCCTGTGTTTGCTCCCGTGCCCTGGGGGTGCAGGGGGGTCCCCAGCCAAGGATATGTGGAGCCTTTGGGCAGGGAGGAGCCGGGCACCGGGAGCAAGCCAGACCCAGCCACACCAGAGCCTCCCAGAGCTGAGCCCAACTGGGAACGCAGCCCCCAGGGCTCAGCCTCGGCCCCAGCGACGCTTGCTTTGTTCATGGACCCCCGGGACCGCCCGTGCCTCCGCCATCAAAACAGATCTCCCCGCCTTAAAAGGCACCACTCCGGCGGGATCGGCCTCCCCTGGGATCTGCACCCACGGGACATCCTCCCCGCGGGGCACTTGGGCCAAGGGTGAAGCCACCCCCGGCGCCACTGGCTCCCCAGGATGGGCTGTCGGGGACCCCTGAGCCGCGGGCACTGCCCGTCCATGCAGCGCCCTGCTGCTCGCCACCTGGTCTGCCCTTCCTTAAGGAAGAGTTCCTTGACCAAAATGAGGGTTTGGCACACAAAAATTGCACTGACAGCAGCGATTTGACTGAAAGTTTTCTTCCTGACAAAACTTTTATCAATCCTGGCTCTTCTTTTCCCCATCCTGTAGAAGCCAGCTGGGTCGCGTTCCCCTGTTACAACTCACATCCTCAGACGCGGTTTTATTTTGTTTTCTCTAGTTTTATGGATACTCCGTTCCAAAATGTTTTCTGTTTTTTTCTTTTTTTCCAGGAAGTTCTCATCAGGCTCCACAGGACTTTCCGTTCCCGCGCGTCCGCAGGCGGCAGAGCCGAGTGCGGGTCCCGGCACTGTCCCCTCACAGGAGATGAGCTGAGAAACCCCAAAATACGATGGAATAAGTGTGCCCGTGAGGTCACCCCGACCCAGCACACGGGGGCCACGGGTGAGCAGCCCCCAAGCCGCCCCGGGGCAGCGGGACCGCGCCCCGGGAACCCAGCCCTTGGCACTCAGCCCAGCCCGGGGCTCCTCATCCTCGGCAGCGCTGGCCGAGAGGTGGTACCCCAAAACCCAGCCCAGCAGCCACGCGCCTGGGAAAAGGCCCGGGGACTCCATGCATGCCCCCAGCTCTCGACGTCCTCGCGCCGCTCCAGCGTCCCCCCATCTGAATCGGCGCCTTCATCCCACCCCGAGACCCTCCGGCATCGTGGGGCGTGGGGGGGCAGGCAGCTCCCGGGACAGCCCCGCCGCTGCCACAATAATCGGCTAATTGAGCGATGGCTGGAAAAGTCTCTCCGGACAATGCGGGGATTAAGGACTGGAGCGTCGAGTCAAACGGAAACGACGGGGGGGATGCGTGATGGGGATGGGGGCGGCGGGAAGGAACCCCCGGGGAGCATCCTCCCATCCTGGGGGGTTCAGCCTTGGAAGGGGTTCGGCATCCTCGCTCCGACCCGCCCGCGCCGAGGCTCTCAGGGCTTGGAGCCCTCGAGGCTGCAGGCGGGGAGATAGAGAGATCCCTTCTTCTTCTTCTCCTTTTTTTTTTTTTTTCCAATCTCAAAAAGAAGAGCCAAAAGCGAAAAAAACAAGATTGTTTTTTCAAGCACGCTGGAATCCACTTGGATAAATAACGGCTCCAGAAACTGGGCTGCTGAAACAATAAACTTCCTCTGGACCCAACCAAAAAAGGACGCGGGGAGACGGTGGCTCCCCAGCCCGGGCAGGCAGGGGAAAGGCGCAGGCAGGGGAAAGGCGCAGGCAGCGGCACGGAGGTTAATAAGGGGGGGCCGCGGTGGGGGCGGGGAGGCCGGCTACGCTTTGCTCTCCAAGTGCCTTAATTCAAAGCATATGCTCGCAGCAGATACGGCGCAGGCTGCGCCCCGAGCAGAGCTCGCTGGTTTGCAGAGGGATTTTAGAAGAGAAAAAAGGGGCCCCGGGGCTGGCAAGAGGTGCCGAGGGCTCCAGCACTGGGAAGGGCTCCGGCAGCGGCCCAGGGGGGACCCCGCAGCTCCCAGCCCAGTGGGGCCGGAGACCCCCCAGACCTGGTGGGAGCTGCCCCCTCCCCGCTTTGTTTGGGCGCTCGGGGGCTCTTCCCCTCCCCGCGACGTGCCTGGGGCGTTGCCTCCAGTTTCACGTCACACCGGGCTATTTTGGATGGTGAAAATTATTGTTCCAACCCTCGGCTTTTGTTAGCACAGGAAAAATAAGCCCCGGAGAGGAGGTGAAACCTCCCGAGCCGACGCGGGGCATCAGGGCTGGGATGCTCCGACGCGACCCACAGCCCCTCGAAACACCAAACCTGCTGGACCTGCAGCCCAATAAATAACAAATAAAAAGCTGAAAAAAGGTTTGAGAAAGAAACCATCTGCAGGGCCCAGGATAAACCGGCCTCGGAGAGGGGAGTTCAAGTAGAACTGGAAATTGGTCATAAGTCAAAGCCCTCTATTCCCTGCAGACAATCTGTAATTTCAGTGCAATCAAGCTGTGCACATAAATGAGGCCTGTGCTGGGATTCCACATCTGGAAGAGGTTTGGGCTCCTGCCTGTGTGACAGCGGGGCCGGCTGCGGCCGGCGCGGCTATCTGGGTCTCGTTAGGGATACAGTGCTTTTTCCATTAGGCGATTAGCACGGGGGTCAGCTGGAGGGGGAGGGAATTAAAGCCTTGTTAATACGCGTCTGCAGAGCCCCGGCACCTCGCAGCCATGCCGGAGGGACGCCCCGAGAGGTGCCAAATCCCCCAGCCCTGAACCACAGGGACACCGCAGTCCTGGGAGGCCGGACCATGACGGAGGGGCTGGGGGATGCCCTGTGCCCCAGGCCGCATCGGTCTGCAGGGCTACGAGTCAAAAAGGGGGGACAAGCCAATCTGTTAGGGCTGGCATCCCTCCTTCCTCCCCACGATGGGGGCAAGAACTAACCTCCAGGTATAAAAGAGGGCGGCTGTCAGAGAGCCTTGTAACGCCTGCCGGGGGTGCACGGGGATATCGCAGCCCCGGGAGCATCATCCCGCTCGCTGGACGCCACACCAGCTCCCTGCGCCTGCTCCGTGGTGAAGGCAGCGCTTCTGCCTGCACTGGTCCTGGCACGAGTTCCTCAGGTGGGACCGAAGGCCGGCGGGACACGGCCGGGACAGCCGGGGGTATTTAGGCAAGAACCCAAGTGCCACAAGTCTCTGCCCCGCTGCCATCCTGCAGCTCAAGGGGCTCCGGCACTGGAACCCCGGATCAAGGCCACCGGTCCCCAGCACCCCCGGCCACGCCGGCTCTGCTCCCCGCCACCGCGGCCTCCCCACATGGAGTTAATTTCTGCAGCTCCACATCTGCGGGCACTGCCTGGGCTGCGGAGCAGCGATCCTGCGAGGGGCCGAGGGGAGAGGAGAGGAACCGCAGCTCTGCTCAGCGGACGGTTCCCCGTGAGGAACTGCCACGTTCCCTGGGACACCACGGCCGAGCCCAGCACCCACCGTGGGCACCCGTCAGCCCTCGTCCCCTGCTCTGCCCGTCCTCAGGCTGCGATGCCAGCGAGCGTTTCGCAGGCGCGGGGGGTAAATAAGCAGCAGCTGCCACGGAGGCAGCCTTGGATTCCTCAGTGCAGGCCTAATAATTAAAGATAAATAAAGAAGTAAATGGAGAGTGTGGGAAAAAGCCAAATGAGAGCCAGGGTGAGGGATGTGCCGAGTGCCCGCACACCCCCAGCCATCACCCGGGCGGCCGGGACAGCAGCGCTCCCGCGCCGGGAGCCCTCGTCCCGCGCGCAGCTCGTTAGCACTAACGCGCGGCTGCTTCCAGGCCAGGCCGGACGACGGCTGGAACCGGGCTCCGCTTTTGAGCGTTCTCCTGCACAAAACACACCACGCGTTGCCTGCGACTGGGGCAGCGCCGACGCGGAGCATCCCTGGGGCGCAGGCGGGACTGGAGCATCCCTGGGGACACAAGTGGGACCGAAGCATCCCTGGGGACACAGGCAGGAGCCCTGCCCCGAGCCGGCTCACCCGTGGGGCTCAAAATTTGCCTGTCCCCAGCGGGGTGTCCCCCGAGGCACGTGCAGCCCTTGCCATGTGCCCAGGCCCCGCTGCCGCCTCCGCTCCCTGCTCGCACCCCAGCAGCTCGAGGAGACGCTCCCGAAGCTGGAGCCTCTGGTTTTGATTGTTCCATCTGGAAAGGGTTTAGAATAAATCATGTTTACTGCGCGAGAGCAGAGCCCAGGGTCACCGCATATTTGTAGGTTTCTGCCTACGCCTGTAGGTTTCATGTCGCGTTTTAGTGGGATCGTGTAATGCCCTAATGCTTCGGCACGGCCATCCCGGCCCCTCCGAGGGAGCCGGCCCCGGCACGGGGGCTCCAAACCCCCCTGTCCCGCCGGGCACGGCCCGCCTTGGCCGCACCGCCGGCGCAGGGCTGCAGCGGGGCTCCACTCGGGCTCAACATCGCGGTTACACTCGCTCACGCTGCAGAGAGCGCCAGGGCAGGCAGCTAACCGGATCCTTTTCCCTAACACAAACTGACAAAGGACTCAAACATCCCTGCGGGTATCACCGAGGGGCTGACGTATAAGAAAGGGCTGTAGGAGGAGAGAAACGAAGAGCAAAGCCCGCCCGAGCCTCACCTGCCCTGCAGCCTCCCAGCGTCCCCCTGCCAGGGCAGCCCGGGACACACATCGGTGCTGTCGCTCCGGGGTGATTTACGCTTTTATTACGACCGTCGCACTTCCGACCCTGCTCGTGGCAGCCGCGCGGCGCAGGCGTGTTCCACGGCCGCGCTCCACGTGCGGGACGGTGCCGCCGGTTGGGTGTCCCACGCAGCCACCCCGTTTGCAGCCGCTGCCACCCCAAAACGAAGCCCCTTCGCAGCGAGCACGTGCGGAACCAAGAGATGCTCGGAAATAGCAGCGACTCCGGCGCGTGAGCGGCAACGCGACCAAGTGGGTTCAAGCACGCGAGAGCGGACGGGACCAGGAGCGCCGCAGCCCCCCGCCCAGCCCCAACCTCCACAGCGACCCACAGAACCCCCCGAGGAGCAGAAGGGGAGCGGCGAGGCCGCGGGCACGCTGGCGGGGGCAGGCAGGCATGGCCACCCTCGTGGGACGACGCTCCGGGAGACGTTCCCTCCAGCAACGGCGCTGCCGGCCCTGCCCTCCAGAACCAGATTTTAATTCAAACGTTTCTTCTGGAGTTATAAATAAACCCTGCAATCCGCTGCTGCAGCGAGCGGGCGCAACGGCTGCCAGCGCCGGCCGAAACCCCGACCCCCCCCGGCACCGAGGGCCCGAGGAGACTTTTAGGAAGCAAGAGGCAGCTGTAGACCCTTTGCACAAACCCAAACCCCACTTACTGCTCCTGAGCTCTTTCCAGCCAATATTTCCAGCGAGAACAGCCACTCTCAAACAAAACCCTCCTCCCCCCGCGCTCAGACAGCGAAGGCTGCGGAGGGAAGCGGGAGCGGGAGCCCGTTTCCTGGATTTCCAGCTCACGTCCACACCGCGACCCGCGGGCAGAGCGGGGCCCTGCCCGTTATTCCAACACCCCCCCGCTTCGCTGCGAGTTTGAGGGTCACGCAGAGCCCAGCAACGCTTTTGTGGGTGTGGAGCCGCTTATCCAGGGAGAAAAATAAGCGAGGAAAGTAACGGTCTGCGCCGCGCTCCCCCACACCGCGGGACTTTGTCCCCCGTCCCCCTTGTCCCTGCCAGCACCTGCCCGCCCGTGGGAACGCGGCCCCGGGTGGCTCCACCGGCGGGGGCGGGATGCGGGGGTCTCCCCGCTGTGCACTGCTCCAGGGCCCCCCCCCACTTCCCCGGGGCCGCCCCCCACGCGTGGGCTCCAGTCCCTCTCAAGGCGCAGCAGATGCTGGGGGCTGGGAGGGGGGATGCCCAGGGCCGGGGGGTGATGCCGGGGGGGGGATGCCCAGGGCCGGGGTGGACGCCCGGGACCCGGGAGCGATGTCCGGGGCCGGGGGGGCGATGCCGGGGCGCGGGGGCGATGCCCGGGACCAGGGGAGCGATGTCAGGGGGTGATGCCCGGGGCCGGGGGCGATGCCGGGGCCGGGGGGGCGATGCCGGGGCGCGGTACTCACAGCGTGGCGGTGCCGTCGGGCAGCAGGCGCGGCTCGGGGGGGGCCGGGAGCCCCCCGCCGCTGCAGACCACCCTCCGGCGGGGCGCGGCGGGGCCGCCGGGCGCCTTGGGCCGTTCGGCCGAGCACTTGCAGCCCAGACTCTGCGCGGGGCAGCTCCGCGCCGCCCCCCCGCCGCTCCGCGCCGGCACCAGCGGCACCAGTAACACCAGTAACACCAGCAGCGGCACCGGCGCCGCCGCCCGCCGCATGGCCCCGGCCCCGGGGCGACGGGCTCCTCCGGGCTCCGGCTCCGGCTCCGGCTCCGCGCCCGCCGCCGCCCCGCTCCCCGGGGCGGCTCCGGCGGCGCCGCCTCCCCCGCTCGCCGCGCTCCGCCGGCCCTGGCGCCTCCCCCGCCCCGCCCCGGCCCGCCCCGGCCCCGGCCCCGCCGGGGGCACCGGCTCGCCTCCCCCCCAAAAACGGGTGGGAGAGAGATGGGATTCCCCCGTGGGCCGGGGCTGGAGCTCCGTGGGGTCCTGGAGCTGCGTGGGAGGGAGATGGAGTCGCCCATGGACAGGGGCTGGAGCTCCGTGGGAAAGAGCCGGACCCCGTGGGCTGGAGATGGAGCTCGGTGGGGTCCTGGAGCTGTGTGGGAGAGAGCGGGACCCCCGTGGGCTGGGGCTGGACCCCCGTGGGGTCCCACAGCGCCAGGAGCTCCAGCCCCATGGACCAGAGCATCCTCCAGCCCCGCCGGGTCCCGAGCGGAGCCCCGGGCAGCAGCGGTGAGGGCCGGAGCCCTGCGTGGTCCGTACGGGCCCCGGCGCGACGCCTCGCTGTAGTGCCCCGGCTGCGACGGGCCCCAGGCGCTGGGTCCAGGGTGGGGACACGCAGGTCCCCTGTTCCGGCACCCCGTGCCACGGAGGAACCCCCTCCCCAAGCTCACAGAGCTGCTCCGACCCCTCCCGGCCTCTGCTCCGCCATTAACACTCTTCCCTTCTCGCCTTCCCCGTTTGCTTCACTGTTTTTCACACCAAGTTCAATATTTTTCTTCCCGCTCCCCCCTCCCACGTCCCCTCTGCCTCCTGCGCTGCCCCCAGCCCTCTCCCCCCCCACCCCGGGGGCTCAGCTCCTCCGAGTCACTGCAGCTTCAAATCAAAAGGGATCAAAAGCAGCAAAGTCGTCCCCGGGCCCCCGCGCCAGGGCGCGGAGGAAGAGGGTCATGGAAGGACGACAAGAGGCGACTCTGGGAATGCGGTTTCTCTCTAGGACCAATAGTTCCTGGAGGGGAAAAGAAATTTACTCCTTTCTCCAAATAAATACGCCTTGCTGCGGCAGTGGGCGTCGGAAGGAGGGGATACTCCTCGGCGCACACTCCCAAGCTGTTTCCACACGACGCGCTGTTGTTCGGCAGCGTTGGCAGCTCGTCAGCCGCTTCTCCAGCTCCTCCCTGCCCGGGCGCTCACGGCCCCCAGCAGGGACAGGGACCGTGGCCCCAGGGGCTCCTCCGTGGCCAGCGGCACCCCCCGCAGACCCCCAGCCCCTGGGGTCAGCCACAGGACCCCAGAGCCCCGGAGACTGGCATCATCCTGTCAGTAAAAAAATGACAATCAACAGTGTACCCACATCTCCTCCTTTCTTTTTTTTTTTTTTTTTTTCCACTGAGTGAAATTTCCACTGCAGAAGCGACTCTCCAGTGCTCAGCGCTGCAGGATGCTGGTCCCAGATCCTGGAAGAGCAACAGGAAACCGCTCGTGTCCAGTATCCGCTCAGAGATCCTGCGAGCATCTGCACAGTATGAAACCCCTCCCCAAAACCCAAACAGTGAGCTGTGCCTCCCACTTCAAACGCTGCAGAAAGCACGAGTGGTTTCCCCTCCTCCTCCTGGAGCAGACGAGCCTGCAGGCCGGAGCCCACGGCTCTCCCCGGGCGCCCCAACACGGAGCAGAGGCCGCTCGCCTGGCGATCTGGAGCCCGCCAAGCCCAGCCCCAACCAGGGACGCGACCCCGAACGCCGCAGTGCACAGGGCTCAGCCACCTCCTTCCACCGGATCAAGCCCTAAATAAAGAAATTCTTGTCTCCCAGAGCTCCAGCGCCCGCAGCCACCGTGCAGCACTGCTTGCCTCTGCGCCCATCAGCACGAGACGCAAGATTTCAGCGTCTCGTCCCTGAGGGAACGGCCCGATGCTGCGGTGCCGAGGGCCCTCGAGCAGAGCCCGGGCTCACAGCTCGCCGCGGGTGGCCCGGCTGCTCCGGAGCACTCTCCCCCCGCGGGATTCCGCGTCGCCTCAACGGCCCGTTTGGTTTCTCCTCCGTGGGGAGAGCCGGGGAGCTGCTCGCGCTCCCGTTCCTCCCGAGCTCTGACCCCGACCCAAAGCACAGCCGCTGCCCCTCTCGTCCTCCCCTTCCTCGGGGCAGTGGCTCTGCCGCCGGGTGAGGAGGGGCCCAGGGAGCCCCCAGCGTTCAGCCAAGAGCTCCCCGTGCGTGGACAGAAATGGGACTGGGCACGGAGCTCGGGCCCTGGAGGGTGTTGGGTCAGTGCCGGCAGCATCCAAGAGCAATCAGAGCTCTGGAGCTGTCTCCACGACACATTGAAGCAATCAAGCCACTGTACGTGGTCTTCAGAATTTCAATCTCCTATAAAATCACCTCCAAGAACAGTCAAAACCTTGTCCAAACTACTAACAAATGTGAAATACCCGGCCCCAGCCCCGCTATGAGGGCCGAGCTCAAGCAACACTTCCCACATGCTTCGAGCCTGACGGAGTTCAGGTTCTTTCAACTACTTCCAAGTCCCTCTTGATGCTTTCCCAGCCCCGACCCCTCCTGATGCCTCCTGCCCTGGAGAGAACAAGGCAACCTGTTTGAAACTCCATCACCACGGACGTGCCGGTGCCGGGTGCCAAATCCCCCTGCCCCTTACTCCCATTCAAAGGTAAAAACGCTCCTCAACCGCTGCAGGCACAGGGAAAGACAACAAGCACAGGACTCTCTAAAAATTCCTTTCACTGGGATCCAATAAAAACCTTGGCAGTTGCTGGCCTTCCTGCCGGAAACCCGATATCCCAGAAATAAACACACTTTCCACTTTGAAGGGCTGCAGCGGGCTCTGCCCCGGGGCCAAGCGGCTCCCGGCCACCCCCAGGCTCTCACCTGCCCGCAGCATCCCGGCCGCAGCGGGAGCCCGAGGCAGAGCAGGGAACTGACCCAAATCTCTCGATTTTCTCCAGCAAGCCGAGCACCCTGCGCCTGCCTGCGGGGTGCCGGGCGCTGGGACCAGGCCTGGCTACGGCAGCGGGTGCCAGGCGTCGGGGAGCAGGCGCGCTGGTGTCCCCCCCAGCCCTCCCGCTGCCTCCCGGCACATCTGCTGCCTGCAGCGCACCCCCAGCTCGCGCTGCGATCTGGCAGGGAGGCCAAGCTTTGCTCCAGACACCGCAACACAAAGGATAGTATGGGATAAAAAATAAATGAAGCCTGGCTTTGTACGGGAAGGCGAGCGAAGGACGGCGGGACTCTCACCTAAGGGGTAACCGGAGCCTGCGGAGCTCAGCAGCTTCAGTTTCTCTAACAGGAGAGGCTGCTGCTTCTTTCCCGAGGATGAGGATGGCCTCGGGCAGCCAGCCCATCTCCCCAGGAGCCTGGAAAGGAGAAGCAGCAGCACATCACTCCGTCCAGCACAACCGGCAGTTTTATTCCTTTTAGAGGCAGCCAAATCTGCCCACAGATGCTCCCCAAGCCCCCGGGAAGGTTTTTCTCCGCAGCACATGGGAAACGCTGCTCCGCATGCCGGTGTGGCTCGGAGGGGGGGTCAGCCTGGCCAGCCCCCATCCAAGGGGCAGTGTGGCAACAAGGGTCACCTCAGGGGACAGCCAGGAAAGCCGGTGCCTCTGCCCCGGGAGGTGACGGAGCCTGCACCATTGGCCAGCAGCAAGGGCTGCGGGTCACGAGGGAGGAGGAGCCCCTCCGGCCGCACAACCAGCCTCCGTCTGCCGGGCACATTCCTCCAAGGCAAATATTGACAGTGACATTGCCCCGAGGCGCGGGGAGCGACAGCACTGCTGCTCCAATAAACCGGCTGAGAGCTTTTAATAGATGTAAATAAAGCTGGGGTGGCGGGGGGCCGAGGTGCCTGCGCGGGGAGCGGTTCATTAAGAGGCCAGGGAGCCTTTCATCTCCCACTCCTTGGCTCCACTCCAGTGACCAGCAGTTCCCATCTGCCGGGTGACCTCTGCGGAAGGAGTGGGTGGTCTGCGCCCGCTCCCCCCCGGGCAGGTGTCCGGCGTCACCGACACTGTGGCTCCGCACCCTCCCGCCTCGAGGAGGAACAGAAGGTGCCAGTGGGCGCTGTGGACTCGGCCACGGGAGGAGCACGGCAAAGCTCTGCGGCACGACGCGGTCAAGAAGGGAAAAAGCCTGTTGGAAGCAGGATGGGCGCGAGAAACAACTGCAGAGGAAGGAGCAGAAGCTGACGCTGGTCTCCTCGCCAGCGCCTTGGCACAGCACCCAAGCTGCTCCCCACAGGCCACTGCGCGGCCTGGCCGGAGGGCAGAGGGGTCCCGCAGCAGAGAGCGCCCCCAGAACCATCGAGACACACACGGTCCCACGCAGGAGGCCCCTGCCAAAGCTGAGGGAGTCCCAAACGTTTTAGCAGACGCTACGGAGGCAGATCAGAAATCCAGAGGCCGGCGCGCTCTCCTGAGCCAGGCCGCTCCTAAACCACCGCTGTGCTGAGCCAGAGCTCCCGGGCACGGAAACCAGGACAAGCCTTGCCCAGCCCCGCAGCCTCACCTCCCCGTTTACACCACTGACTACTCCGTTAAGCTTGGCTAGCGCCCAGTTTCAACTCGGGAAATAAGCACAAAATGACTGAAAGAGGAAAAGCAAAAGGGGACGTGAGCCACGACGCAAAGACAATTCTCAGCGTGAGCCCGTCCCGCCGTTCCGTGCGCGGGCAGAGCGAGCTGCGGCAGCGCAGCTGGTTTGGGAGCCGCAGGCTGGTGGGAACGGGCCAGCAGTGAGGGGCGAGCAGAGCTGGGGGGCCCTGATCCCCCCCTCAGGCTCACAACCCCCGCGGCTGTGTCAGCGCAGTAGCGGTTCACCTTCGTTCCTCGCTTGCTGCGGAGAGCTCCGGCCACATTCGACACAGCAAACGCGCTGCAGGGACGCTGCAGTTCGTGCACGCTGGAGCCAAATCCTGACAGAGCGGGCGTCCTGCGTTCTGTAAAATAAACCAAAGGCTTTAAACGTGGTGAAATTTGCAGATCTGCGGTCAGTGCGTGGTGCTGAAATTCTGGGGGGAGATGTGGAGGAGGAAGGGCTTCGCTTCGACCATCAGATGGGAAATGAGAGTTAATTTTTGAGACTCATTTTCGATCCGTACCTGTCAGGCGGCCGAGGAGGGGTTGTGCCTCCCCAGCGGGCCAGGGGAGCAGTGCCACCCAGAGGGCTTCTCCAGAAACACCTCTCGCCCGCCGACACTTCACCCCACTCCGCAGAGGGGTTTTTCTCCCGACAAAGTGAGCTCCCCTTCCCCGGCCAGCCCTGCCTCCGCCGTCCTTCCAACCACCCCCTCCCTCCACCCCCGGACACGCAAATCTCACTCAACAGCAGCTCCGGGTTAGGGGAACAGCTTCAGCAACAACTCAGGGCACTGACAACGCTGGAACATAAAAATAACATCTTTAATAGCTTTATAGTTGGCACAGATGGTATTAAAATTCACCACTTTTTATTAATAGACTATGAAACACCACATGGTGCAGTGCCGAGGGCAGCTCAGACTGCACGTTGCTTCTAAACCATGTAGCTATGACAGGTTGGTGTTAGAGTTGACTCTTTTCATTTACATTCAGCGTTTAGAGTCAGAGAGTAAAACCAACAGCGAGATTTAACCACACGCACACAGAGAAAAGCCTGGGAAGGATGTTCCTGCTGGCAACCAACGTCTCCTCCTCTTCGCAGCACACAAAAGCCCCAAAATGTGGCTGAACACAGGTTACAAGAGACTTGCTGTAGCTACTGTTGGCCAAAACCAGCATGTGACAGCGCAGGAGCTTCTGCTCCCACCCCAATGAAACAGTTACTGCACTGAGAGTCCCGTTTCCCTCCTCCAGAAGCCAAGGCTAGACCAGCGCTTAAGATATTAAGACACAGCCTAGAAGCTCTGTTGGCGCTAGGATTTGTTTTGCAGGAACCTAGAACACGGTGGAACAATAATACTTTCTGAAGTACTTCTCCTGCAGGGCCTCCAGCAAACCCCACCGCTGCCCCGTGCACATGCAAATATTCTCCTCGTACAGATGCAGACGGGGTGGTGGAGGCACCCGACGGTGAAGTGACTTGCCCTGGAAAGCAACAGCGAGCTGATGGCAGACCAAGGAGCTGGCAGAAAGGCCCCGTTCTGACCAAAAAAAGAACGTACAGCGTCAAGAACTACAACGCAGGATGAAAATAACTCCTAACAACACTTCACAAGAGGGGAGGGGGAAGGTTGAAAGCATCCCAGATCTCAGCAGACACAGAACCAATGGGAAAAGTTCACAGTGTCAGCCTGAAAAGAACAAACATAAGCTCCAGCCGAAAAGACACTCCCACGCCTGCGATCTGTGTCCAAAACATTCCGCCAGGATCTCATGCTGGCAGCTGTGTTCCTCCTCCATCCTTGTGTGCTTGTTGTCTGTTCAAAGGGATACGGCCTCTCCACTGTCCCAGTCTCCCTCAGTAGTGACCGTGCACAGAACTTTTATTCGGGGAAACATTTATACGTCGCTGGCAAGATTTATAACTTGTTTAATGAAAATTTTAGTCCTCAGTGAAAACGTAATCACCGACACTGCTGCAGATACATCTTGCTCATTAGCAGCTCCATCCTGGCAAGTATTTGGTTTGTTCCACCTAGTTATCCAAAAGTCACTGTTCGTAATGACCCCGGAGGAGCCGAGATACCACAGTCACTTCCAACCATAAATTTTCTTATCATTTGTTGGTTATAAAAATTTCCTGTTTCTATGGGTACTCTATAATCACAATAAATTATGAGGCATTTCTGGCCTCTGTTCTGTTATGAGGAATTCCCTCTCCATCATGATCGGTGCCGACACGGAGGGAGGTAAGAATGCATAGTGAGGTCTCCCATCATCTGTCCTCTCTCGAGGCCACTTTTTTTCTCCCCCATCTAATGACCCTGCACTGTCAAGGTCTCCGTTTTGCCTTTCGTTTCAGCAGGGGCCTTGCCACCGCCTGCTTTGTTGGAATAATCCCGCTCTCCAAAAATAGTGCTTCCAATCCTGACGTTTGTGGATCCAACCTCTATCTACGAAGAGACAGAAAGGAGGAGTTCAGGGCAGGGCTGCCCCCTGCACCCGCCATCACAGCCCGCTCGCCGTGTCCCAGGACGGGTCCCCACCCACTCGCCATCCGCGCTACAGCCGGGGTCTGTTCTGAACCCAGGACTCCGCCCCGGGGCCAGGAGAGCTGTTTCTCATGGAACAGCACTGTCAGGATCTCCAGCCAAGGCGAGGCCTAAGAGGCCCAGATGGGCGATGCCTGGGCTGGGCTTTGGGGCGCCTACTGCTCGTCTCCCGAGAGAAGGGGTGGCAGGAGGAAACCAGACTTACTGCGTGCTGGAAGTCCGTGGACATGCCCATGCTCAGCTCCACCTTCTCAACGGGGAGACTGAGCTTTTCACACACTTCCTGCCGCAAAGACAGCAGCATCTAGAAGGGAGGAGGAAAGAAGAGAGGATCAGACACTTGACAGCCATGCCAGCTCAGTTTCAGGTTTCACAGATCTCCATTTCTGCCTTTCTTTGAAGTCTCCTTCACACAGAACGTGAAGCTCCCACACTTCCCACTGAAGCTGGCTCCGCAGCACCGTAGCAGTGCCTGGAGATTTCCCGTTACAGGCTACGTTACTGACAACACAGGCACTTACAAGTCTACACATCTCCTGAAGACATCCAATTATCACACCAATGTGACAGACGAGGAAGGCAGACCCAGTTCCTCTGCCTGATGCAGCCCTGAGCACTCAGTGTGCAAAGGACGGCTGCAAACCTCGTCTGAATGCAGCACGGTGGATCCGGGACAGCAGTCGCTGCCCCTGCCAACACCCTGGCTACAGCTTCAGAGAAACAAATGCAAACGGGCACCAGGCCTCTGAAGAAAAGAGCCCAACAGCTGCATTAACACCGGTGCTTCAGAGCTCTGTACTGCTCTGAACAGGTGTTTCTGCTGAGAACATCCAGTCACGCTGACAGCTGGCCTGCACGCTGGTCTGGCCGCGACAGGCGACAGACTGTAACGGGAGGCCAGCCAACAGCTGACATTTTTTCCTAGAAAGTCTTACCTGGAAGTCAGGATTTGGCCCCTTACTGAGGTCGTGCCCAACGCTGCCGATCGTCATCAGCCCCACAAACTCCAGGCTTGGACACTTGTTGAGGACGTGCTCCACAGCCGCCGTGGTGTCTCTGGGAGGAAGGCCGTGCTTACCTGGCAAAAAGCAGGGAGATTTGTGCCAAGCTCTGCCAGAGACGTCCCCTCCCCGCAGCCAGGCAGAAGCTGACAGATGAACAAGTTTCACCTTAGCTCAGAGAAACGCTGTAAGAGCACAAACCAACCCATCCCGTTCAGGTTGTTTCCGTCAAGTCAGCAGGAAGAACCTGTACATCATCAGAAAAAAACACTTACTGTCTTCTCCACTTGTGTTAACTTGCACCATGACCTTCAGCTTCTGAGATGCCCCTTTTTTCTGCCATGAGCTGTTGACTCTGTCAGCCAGTTTCACAGAATCCACCGTTTCCAACATGAACAGGTTAGGGACAGCTGGGGAGAAAACACAGGCTGAGGGCAATTCTGCTGGTGCAGAAATTTTTGTACCTACAACTCAGCTCGCTCTGGTGAGTTAATGTACGTGAGGCTGTTATTATTTAAACACTGGAAGACTATTGTCCACAGGGTCACTGCACATAAAAATCAGTAGTTTACCGATCAACTTGTTGACGTTATTTTTCTGCAGATGGCCAATAAAATGCCACTTAATCTCCGGACAAGAGGACAGAATCTGAAAGCAGAGAGGAACAGTTAGGTTTGAATGGCAATTCCCTCTTCCCCCACACAGTACTTAAGTCTTAGTTTGCCCACAAACAGAATACCAGACACCCAATCTTCTTCTTTTGTTTACCCTGAGAGACAGGGCTCAGGCAGTGCTCGTGGTGTGTACTGAGATTGCTTCACAGTCTGGAGAGGAACAGGGCTGTGGCTGCAGAGCGTTACACAGTGAACGGGGAGGGCAAAGCTCTTTTGTAACTGAACAATCATAAAATTGTATGTTTTCTCTAAACTGAGTGCTACCATTTTTTTCAAGGAGGACTGCTGCGTCTCCTACAGCAGAAAGCACAAAAGGTAAAGCATTTGTTCAGACAAATACTTTATGACTAAGGTGCACGTATTCACAGAATCCTCTGGAGCCAGCAAGGCAAGGAGGGGGAACGGGGCAGAAGCAAAGAGATAAGAATAACCCCACTGTTTATCTGAACAGACAAGGATCAAACAGCCTCCATCGCCAAATCCCTAACAAAAACCAGGACTTTTGCTAAACAGCTCTCAGGGCACAGCCATATAAGAAGAGAGACTATATAAGGAACTGCATACTCACTCTGGAATCTGATGCCTTTTCTAGCAACTCTTGAACCTAGGGGAATACAAGACAATCTCTCGTTAAAACCACGCCAGGCATGCCCGCACTGTAAGAATGGTCTCTCTGGAATGGATGTTCCTGGGACCAACGTGCGCTCATAAATCCCAGGCCAGGGGCCTGAGCCTGGCTCCCCACGCACAGAGCCACACGCGTCGGGCTGCCCGGTGCGTGGGGACCCACTCGCACACCCGTGGGGCCCAGCCAACTCACGTAGTTCTCCCCGAAGCTGCGCTGCCCATGGCTGTAGGCATCGATCACCATCTCTGCCGGCTTCGTCTTGCTGACGGCCACCAGCCGCGGCTGCACGGCCGGGAGCCCCTGCAGAAGGTGAGGGGGATGCTCGGGGGAGGCTCCAACCTGCCCCACGCTCTCCCCAGTGTCCTGCAGCACCCAGCCAGGCCCCCCAGCCCCAACTCAAGTCACCCCACAGCCTGGGGCTGCCATGGGAGGGGGTGAGGTGGCCTCCATGGCGATGAGGCGCCCGTCTCTACCTAGCCCTGACTCTAGTGGAGGGGGAGGCCTATCTCTAAGGTCCATGACGAGGTCCTGCCTCCCTTGCTGGGGGGAACAGACACCTGCCTCTATGCTGGGCCCATCTCTGTGGTGATGGGGGCTGTCTCCATGGTGACGAGGGACGTGCCCTCACGATGCGGGGCCCGTCTCTATGGTGATAGAGGACCCGCCGCCATGGCGAGCGGGCCTACCCCGGTGGGGTAAGGGCTCCCACCCACCGTCGACGCGACTCCGGCCCCCTCCGCGCCCCGCCGGGCGGCTCCGCCGCCCCTCACCTGCGGCCTCCGCGCCGCCGCCTGCTGCACCTGCTCGGTGACGGCCCGCAGAGCCGGGCCCAGCCCGTCCGCGGCGGCCATGCCCGCTCTCCACATCCCCGGCCGGCCCCGCCGCTTCCGCCACACACGCACACACGCGCAAGCCCCGCCCCGCCTCTCCCCCTCCCGCGGCCAATGGGATCGCTCCGCCGCGCAACGCTGGCCAATGGGAGCGGCGGGGCAGGGCCCGGGGGCGGTGTCTCCGCCATCTTGGGAAGGTCGGCGGGCGCCATGGCGGGCAGCGCTGAGGGCAGCGCCAAGGCCCGGGGCGGTCCCCGCTCCCCGCGCCATGGGGGACCGGCCGCCAGCCTCCACGGGCTCCTGAGGGGAAAGGCTGGGCCGCAGGGCCTGGCGGGGGCTGCCTGCAGCGCGGGCACTCCCCTTCCCTCCCTCCCCGCATGCCTGTCGTGGGTTTTGGCCAAAATTAGTGACAAATCCAGGGTCCTGGCTACAAGAAAGCGGCGTCAGCACCGTGTAACTCTGCCTCAACCCCGCTGGAACTGCGGGAGCTGCAGCTCTTGAGAGATCTGGGCAAGAGGCGTCTTTTAGCTAGGGGGAAGGCGTCTGCAGAAACCCTTGGCCCTCGTGATCGGAAAGAAAATCTGGCAGCCAAGAGCCTTGTTTGTTCAGTGGGCAAATGCTGCCCATCACGACAACACCCGCGTCCTCCAGGAAAAAACACCCCAAAACCAAGAAAGCCCACACAACCCACCCCCAAAAAATTACATTCTTCCCACTCGCGTGAAGAACAGTCTTCCCCAGGGTGCAAATTCGAATTATTTGAGAAAAAAAACTTAATAAACCCAGGGCAGGTGACACCATTTGGCGCTGCGAGGGCCAGGCGGGCGCTGGGGAGTGCTTGGAGCGCAGCCGGAGACACCAGGGGCGCGGGAGGCCCCGGCGCCGCGGACAATGCCAGCCTTTATCGCGGCAAGTCGGACGGAAAGAATGGGAAACTGCCAGCTGGAACCCATTAGCTAAAATATTTGTCTTAATGGGCAGAACTTACTCTCCCTCCCCATATTCTGAGCAGTGACAGTATTTACACAGCTGTTTAAAAATACCCAGAAGGTTCCTGCCTTTTGTCTGGTAAAACATGACAATGATTTTCTGCAAACTTTACCAAATCCTAGATATTTGCCACTGAAGTCTTGTTACCGTATTTTTCACCAATCCAATTAGCAAAGCGAGGCTGAAAGACGCTTGCGGCGTTCCTCGACCCACCGGAAAGGGAGAACCGGCCCCGCGCAGCGGCACAGGCGTGGGCGCCAGCACAGCCCCGGCGCCACGGCAGCCTTGGGGCTACCCCTGGCAAACCTTCCCCTGCAAATATATCTACACTTTGTGTTAAAGGTTATCCATAAAAAAAACCCGAGTGATACTAAAATTGAAGGCCATTTTATTGTCATAGCAAATACCAAAATAAAAAGGCTTTTAATTCAATACGTAGTAAGATCAAAGACTGCACTGGTAAAGCATCACCATGCTCCCGCCAGCAACTCTCAGGTATCAGCAGTACCACAAACCTGTGTTTTCTTTGTTATACAGAGTGCTTTGAAAATTCAGACCTTCATTTCCATAATCCGAAATCTTGAAATGAGGACAAAATGTCTGATAGATGCAATAAAGGTTTATATGTAGTGACATTATCTACTCTGGAAAATTAAGGAAATTATACAAATGATGAAGAAACCTGAATGAAAACGCAACAGTGGATTTCGGCTTGTGAAGACTATATGAATTAACTTTGTTTTTGCTTTTTTTACTGTTATAACAATTTAACTAAATTACAAGAATACCTTAGCAGTAATGTTTTCAATTAAAAAAAAATCATTAAGACCTATTTATTCCAAACTATTGTCTTACTGTGGAGTCATATAAAATATGTTTTTGTAATACCACTTCGGCTTATTTGGGTCTTTTCATTAGTGAAAAATACTCATGTAAAAAGGAGGTTTTAGTTACCAGTGGAAATCTCTAACATGAACGTGGAACAATCCCAAATGAGATCACCCTCCAAGGATTAGGTACTATTACCTCATTGCTTTCTGTATTCCCTGTCCATCATCTTCCTGCAGGGAGCTATTTATAAAAGGCTGTGCTGTCTAACGGAGTACATCGCTCTGGAGATGGAACTTCCCTTAGCTCGCATTTCCCAACAAATTCAAAGACGACACATAGGAGATGGGACTTTTCTCCAGCAGAAACTGATGCTTATCTCTTATTTCGTGTTTTCAAACATCAATAGTCCCTTTCCTAACAGGGAAAACTGAAGTAAAATACTGGAACCAGCAGCTGAAATTAATCAGATTCCTCTCTTAGTGTGATCGCCTTATTAAAAAGGCTAATGCATATTTAAAACACTGAAGAACAAAACCAAGTGTAGTAGGTAGCAAGTGTTTGGGGTACACGATTGTAAATGCAATAGGCTGGTCTCTGACAACTAAGTTAGCACTTAAACTTGCATCATCTCTATTAGTATGTTGGCTGCAAATTATAACAGCAATTAATAAACAGGCTTTCCTGCCAAGTGGCAGATGGATTAGGGAGAGAAAAAAAAATGTTCTCTCTAGGCCTGAACTTTTGTCTTTAACACTCCCTCAAGTTTTGCATGTGTGTAAAATAAAACCCTATTACCTCTTTGCATCTGGTACGTGAAGAATTAATCCGTTTTCTGAAGTGAAAGGTACATTATACAGCATTGTTCTGAGCAAAAAAGGAAAATTTATCTTTGGACAGTTCAGAGACAAGAGGTTCTTTTCTTTGCCCTGGGACTTTTCATTACGATGTTTTGTGTCCTTTGCTACTGGTAAATCTGCCTTTCACGAGGTCTATTCAGAAAAAAACAACCCAAACCAACAGTAACTTGGTTCCATTCATTTCAGTTTACCTGAATGTCCTATTTCTAATAAGACACTGTAAACACTAAAATACAGTCAGTCTTGCAGAGGCAGATAACGTACTGTAATGACCGTGGGATGAGTCATTCAAGCAGTTACTTGCCAGCAAGGAGTTTGCAAAAAGCAAAGTCAGGGTCCCTGAGACAAAAATTCTTTTCTCCCTAGTTTTTCTAACTATGACAGCTGTGACAAGTACCATGCCTGCAGTCTGGTTTCACTGAAAATCAAGTCCAATTATCCACTGGCAGGACGCTGCTGCCATCAGCATGCCTACACCCCCCAACTAGCAGCTAAACTGCTGGGAAAAGCCTCAAAATACAGACTACTCTCCTTTGCCCTCCTCAGATATGACAAATGGAAAACAAACTAGTGTTAAGATCAGAAAATGAAGAGTTTGGGACACTACCTGCACGACACATGGTCTAAGGCTTAGATCCCCCCACGGTAAGTAGGTGACCCGCAGGATTTCAGCTGAACTGTAACTCACTGCGCACGTGGTCTCAGCTGCCCTACCAAGGCAAAACACATCGGCTCAGACCTTGGTGAAAGGTGGTTTTGTGCATTTGCTACACCCTGCACTCAGGACAGACTCGGAGCACAGACAGAGGCTGTTAGATCGTCCCAGCGCCCCACACAACGGGCACTAACCTGCCACTCGGGCAAGGTCTGGGCCTTCAAGCAGACACGCGTAGTGTACAAAAGTCTAGCACCTTTTTTTAAAAGGGGATTGAAATAAAGTATGCGAAATTTCCAACGAGAAAAACAAAACAACAAGTTGTAGCAGCAATTTCCCTTCCTCCAAAACCTCAAAGGTTCTTTACTGCCAACTGCTACGAACCACCTCAACCCAAAAGGAAGTACCCATCTCGGCTGGCTGCAGGACAGCAGCCTGCCTGGCCTCTCCAGAGGAATTTGGTCTACATGTCCAAGAGCAGGGAGAGGTGCGTCTAGAGGACATACCTGGAGCTGGCTGCTTAGAAGTTACCAGAAAAAACACCCCATGAATACCAAAGTCTTTGCGTCTAATTGTCATACAAAAGATTGAAAGGATTAAGTCTGATTCATCTTTTTTCAGTACAGGAAAGGGGGAAAAGAAAAAGGAACTTCCCAGTTCATGGTTTTTTGATATAAAACAAATAGAAATCTCTCTTTTCAGTTGACATTATGAAGTAGTTTTGTGTCCTCACTGGTTCCTGCCCCATCCTCTTCTTGGATCCCTTCTGCCAGCCCCTCTGCAAATTTGGTCTGGCTCCCCGCATAGTCCATGAACATGTTGGGAATATCTTTGCCAAAGTATATCTTGCTGTTTGCTGCGATAGCCTTGTATTTCATCAGCTGCAAGTACTCAGGAGTTAACTTCAGCTGCACAAAAAGAAAACGGATCACCAACAGCTCGGATTCAGTCAAAAGCAAGTTTCTGTCATGAGCATGCGAGGCATCTACTCTTCTACAACACTAGCAGCATGCTCATCCTCTCTTCCGCTGAAGAGACGGAGTGCCCAGACGAAGGCTCTCTTTCAGTATGTCTAAGTGAAGCTCTAAATCCCAGTGACTAAATGGCAAAATGAGAACGTGATGGAGGCAGCTGGGGAAATGTTCAATCCAAATGTACCGGAGATGGAGATGCTCGAAAGCACATAACTCACTGAGAGCCCTTGCAATGCGAGCTACTGGAGAGAAAAATACAACTGGCTTTTTTCCAGAGAGTAGACTGACGAGGCTGTTTCAGAGAGCAGAGCTCATTCGTTCAGGATAATGACATTATAACAGAGAGGATAGAATAACTGGGACAAAACCTGTGCACAAACATCCCAGACCTCTGTCCATTCTCACTGACCCTTACAGAACTGAAAGTCTTCCTGCTGGGATGTCCTGGGAACGTGGTGTGGGCAGTAAGAACCCTGGCAGTTCAGCCTCTCTGTTTCTAGGGGTTTTGGGGGGGGGTTTGCTTTTGCAGTACCAAGGCTTTGCCAGGCTACTTAGTTTGGTGTATAAGATCAGCTCCATTTGTTCTTCACCTGAACACTGTTTACTCGAAGGCTGCCTGTCACTCGAGAGATCTCCCTGCTTTGATGGCTCGACACCTTGCAGACCGGAATGAATCGACATTTCTGATTACAACAGCGTGAAAGGGCAACGCTGAAACTGATATTCTATCTACAGAGGGAGCCACGGCCCCATTCGCAAATAGCAGAGCTGTCTCCAGAGATGACCAGATATTTTATGTACCCTGACCTAACATTTATCTGTCCAGAGAAGAAAATGAATTTGCAAATAAGGATCTAATTGTTTCAGTCTTGAGGAAAACTTCTGAGATGGTGGCTTTGTTTTGCTTGTTGACTTACACAATAAGACACAACAAGGAAACAATAAACACAGACTGTTTTTTTGCTGAGTGTTTCTGTACAGACTAATGCGAGGAGCCCTGCCTCACGGCACAGCCTAAGGGAATGACCATACCTTGTTAGCCTCGGCTACTTTCATAGCAGTGTAGCATTCAGCATCGGCTCGTGCCTTCTCTCTCGCAAGAAATGCAGCATCTGGAAGAAGACACATGCTCTCATATTCACATTTTTATTTTCAGCCATGTTAGCACCATTTGCAGCTGGAAACTTTTTAAAGTGGCCAGTACCACATCTGAACTGTACGGGACACAACAAGGGGAAAAGGGAACAAAACGGGAAACCCAGAAATGGGATCTCAATTTACATCTAAAACGCTGCAGGATGATAGCACTGAATAAGTAAATTGGATCTGCAACTGAAGACCTCAAAGCATTTTATAAACATAAGGTTTTTATTACTCCCCCTGTCACGCGGACTGGGAACACTCTTTCTTCTCTAGCCAGCCACTAACTCTCGTGCTGAAAATGCAGCAACTGTTCCACTGCAGAAGTGGTATTTACCCACAACATTTGCACAGGACTCCAGGAACAGCACAGCAGACTGCTCTACAGATGAAGCCTGTGACTGTGAACGCACTTCCCCAGATGGGATTTTGTCTGGGATATTGAGGTTAAGGCTCTGGCACGTAGAGGCAGGCGATTTTAACCTCTCCAGGCTCTGCCCCTCGGCCAGATGTTGGAGAGCTGTTTCTCTGCAGTATCAACAGTTGTGTAAAGGGTCTGATCCTGCAGGACACTGAAACTCCCCGACTCCCAGCAGAGACATTTAAGGAAAGAAACACTCTCCCTTTCTGTATTGCAGTTTTTTCCCTTTTTTTATCTATCCAGGGATAGAGATATTACAGGTTCATTGGTTAAAGCAAAATACTACATTTTCAAAAGATGACGCTCCCCTTCCCCTTCTCTCAATCTTTACCAGTTGGAAGCTACACAACAGACCCCTGCTGTTGCAGAGTGTGTAACAGCCAGACTTTGTTTTCTAAATATTTCAAGCTACACAAAAAACTAAAGCTAAATCTGTGTACGTCTTCTTCTGAGACAGGTGCTAGAAGAATCCTAAGCAAGAAAAGGATAGAAAGCTTCCACAACCCTGCCCTGCTGCAGATAATCAAGAGATTATCTCGCAGCCACAAGAGATGTGGCTGCCCCCACAACACTGCACACTAATATTTTAGGATGCTTCCACTTCTCTGCGAGTCTGCAGCCATTATCCAAAACCTGGCATGACTTCTTTTAGGAAGACACCAGCCTGCCATTCCCTTCTGCCATACTTGTGACAACTACACTTCCTGCACTTACTTTATATGAAGAATCTCTCACAGAATCACCTACAAATCTGGAGTCAAGCTTCACTAACTTCGTCCTTGCCCAAATATCCTGAATGCTTTCTACTATCCCGACTGATCTGCCCCCCTGAAAACTCCACTGCAAGACAGGCTGTGAAAATGTTGGGGGAATCGGAGTATTCAGACACGTTTATTCAGAACTGCAATGCGTTACAAGAGGTACCACACACATGGGCTAAAATGCAAGACTTCAGACCTGTAACTTCACCCCTGTGGACGTCAGCCTGGATTGAAGAACACAGTCAATACACACCCTTCAAGCACTACTTGACTCCATGCTGAACTGCTTCAGGCACTTTAGATAAAATTCACCCCAGAACGTTTACTTAGTGGAAAGCTCACCGCTCACCTTCAATCTCGGAAATCCGCTTCTCCGTTTCCTTTTCCATCACTTTCTGTCCGTAAGTTATTTCAGCAACTTGTGCAATTTTTTCTGCCTCTGAAATGAAAAAAGAACACATCCATGCTGTCGTCACACAGTCTTCCTAATGCCAGAAGCAGCTTCACCCATGAAAGTCCTCCCCACCCGCTTCTGGCAGAAATAAATTGTGGGAAGAACTTTCAGTCCTCAGAAGGCATCAGTCTACGTTTGTGGGCAAAGCTGGAACCCACCTGAAAAACTCTTTGAGTTTCTCTGGAAGAGTTTCAGATCAGCAGCAAACAGACGCAGCAGAGAGATCCCCAAAAGTGAATCAGGTGCACCCCTCCCTGGTGTCTGGGCTCTTTTTGCTGCCTACCCCACCACACCCCCCGCAGTCAAGCAGAGATATACAGACCGATGAGGGCTTTCTTCCTTTCTGTCTCCGCTTCCTTCTCCACCACCTTCTGCTTCTGCGCTGCAATCAGCAGCTTTGTCTTCTCACTCTCCCTAAGGAGCCAGAAGAAGCCAGTTTCAAAACGTGAGCTCCCTGAGGTGCTGTGGCCTACCACATCTCCAGGATGAGCTGCTGGCTCAGTCCTCCGTCGAGCACCGGGTTAGAGCAGGCAGCAATCGGGAGTGACTCCATGTACCTGCACACACACAGCTTTTTCCCTAAATCAAGGCGTCTTTTTCTCCCCTCCACAGCAGGAAGAATCTTCCATCAAGACAGTGTGAAACACTCCTCTGCAGGCTGCCACAACACCTTCTACAAGAGGCAGGTCACAGACCATACACGTCTAAGTTTTTAGGGCTACTATTAATGAGGAAATTATTTAAACAAAGAAATGAAAATCCTCTAAAAGCCTTGCCCTCACAGATCGTTATTCTTCTCCATTTGGAAGTACCCAGCTTTGAGATCTCCCTTCACTCAATCAAATGGCTCTGTGCATTTTACATGCCAAAGCCTTTTCTATCTTACCGCTTGGTACATACATGTTTTAGAAGTGTGTATATAAATAAAATGCTCCTGCTCCCAATCAAGGAAGAGAGATTAGAGACAAGAAGCCTCTCTCAACACATACCAAGTCTCCCTCAACGCACATCCTGCTATATTTATGGCAACAGGTAACAGGCTGATTTGGGATTCTGCCTATCGTGACCACACCGCACACGACTCGCCACGATACCAGGAGGTCATACGAGATGCTAGGGAAGCAAAATGGACGAGAGGGATCTTATTCTGGCCTACACAGTGTTGGCAGAGTGCTCAGAGGACATAAGCATTTCTGAATGATCAAGTGCAAGGGAAGGCAGCTGGCTCAGGGCACTGGAAAGGGATCAGTATGTCAAGTGCTATTAAAGAAAGTTATTTCAAAGCTTTGCAAGTCTTCAGCCTGTTGAATCAACAGTTTCTCCATCCTAGTCAAACAACGGGATTAGTGGTGGAATCTATCCACCTGCCACTCACTCACGTGCTCTGGGAGGCCTCTTTGAAAGACGGCCAGTGTCAAGAGGAAGGAGCCCCTGGGTGAGTAATTTCTGTGCTCAAGTGTTCAAAATGGAGAAGTATCTTCCAACTCAGCTGTGCCCTGCCAGGCGCTTCCGGTGACAGACACGTGCTCATCTGGTGCAGCCTCACCAGAGCCTTTCTGCACGGCAGCACGGGGCCGCGAGCAGGCCTGGCAGAGGGCACTCCGATCACTGCACGCTGTGAAAACACATTAATCTGGATGACCGATTCCTTTTGGTAACACAAAGGTGCAAGTCTCAGGCACTTACATGAGCTCATAATTCCTCCGGATTGTTTCAGGGATGTTTGGCTTTGTAACTCGAACTGCCTGGAAAGAGAGACCGAAGAAAACATAGGCAAGCAGCCAACAATCAAAAGCCAAATGGCCCCCGAGGCTGCAAAGGGAGGGGGAGCTAACACATAGGGCATGCTCTGCCACACAAAGCTTTCACATGCTGCAGAAGTCCTGACCAGAGCAAACACAGGACTGAATGATCTCTTGACATGACAGGAGATTAGAACCTGGGTAAACCAGTACCCAGAACAACACCAAGAAACCCAAGAATCAAAGCTATGAAAGGATGGAAAGGATACTGTTCTCATCCCTCAAGTTAAAGTCCATATTATAAAGCCCTTTTCTAAAAAAGTTTCACAGTTTCATATTTCCTTTTAGCCCTTACCCCTCCTTGTGATCTGTACCTTAGTTATCTCAAAGTGGAATCCTGATTACCTGTATAATTAATCCAGGGGCCATTGTAGTTAGGTCTTGCTGTAAGGCCAGTTTAAGGTTTTCATCAATCTGATCTGATTGGGGGGAAAAAAAAAAAGTAACTAAAAACCCTACAAGGCAGCTTGCTGTCAACACGTACAGAATTAGCTGGAATGGCTCAGATTTCTTATTCCTGGAAAATAAATACAAATCTAAGTTTGATGTAGAAGTGCTGGGCTGAGAAGAACCATCCCTGACCCCAAGGCAGGTTCCCATCTCTCTCAGCACATCAAGCCGCGTTGACCAGCACCAAACACTTGGGACAGACTATAGGAACAAGGCAGGCATAAAATCAAACTCCTTCCCATTTCCCATAACCTGCAGTCTGGAATCTTTCCGAGCCAGAAGCAGCATCTTTACAGTAAAGAATCTGTGTTCTAACCCGCTTCCCCACTGACATCCTCCCAACTAGGTCTTGAAGTAACATGGTCCAGCTAAACTGTGACTGATTAGGAACAGCATCTGTGCCAGCAGCAAAGAAAATGGAAAGGCAGAAACGTGAAATGGCTGCATTAGTTATTTTAATAGGCTGCAAAAAACTCATCGGTAATGTCTGTTTGGCTCCGTGGGTAACGGTTAACTCCAGCGTAGCTAAGAAATTTCAAAAGGAAATAGAAACCAAAGCCCTGCTTCAGTGAGAAGCTCTAAGGATAGCAGTGTTTCCAGCTGGGGCCGGCTGAGAAGCGCACAGGGAAAATAAAAATGTAACGGCCTTGAAAGTGATCACATCGCACTCCTTGATTATTTGCTTTGGTCCCAGTTTAGCGATCTGGAACTCACGCTCCTAACGAAGTTCAGCCAGGAGTCCAGGAAACAGCTGTTATCAGTTTCCTGCACCTGCTCGCAGATGTGGGGGCAGAGAATGACCTAAGTCTGCTCGAAACGGGCTGTGCCCCATCGCGGAACCCCCGAGCCAGAAAACATTCAGCTCAAACAAAGAGTTACACGGGAGTTTATACAAGTTCCTTCTGTGCAAATCAGTGGCTTTGAGTCCATTTCAAGCAGTTGTCGTCAGCAGCTGCCGACATCTGGAGTCTCCATCGGCAAAGAACCAGTACACCCGCCAGCACTCCCATAAAGGAACCGGAGGGGAACTGGGCCCCAGTTCTGCAGCTTGTGCAGAGGCACGGCAGAACACGGAAAGCAGGCTTCTCGGAAAGCCCATCTGAACAGAGAACAGGAGTTTGCAAACACCCCGTGTTCTTTCAGGCACAAATTCTGCCCATCTGGGGTCCTAAACCATTCACAGCAACACTTTCCCCCCACTCAGCACTGCTGTAGCGCTGAAACGCTGCAAGGGATTTCTTGTCAGTGCAAAGCCATAAATAAAACACTCGGCACTGGCAGCAATTGGTCTATTTCTACCAAGAAACCACAACTTTTCTTCAGACTCTCTTGCAATGTGTTCTTCCAGCGCCTGTGCTGCCCCATTTCCCAGCAGCCGGAGGCGAGGGGGGGGTCAGCAGGCCCTTGCCAAGCAGCCCCGTTTCCCAGCGCTCGCTCGCGGTGCCGGGGCGCGTGAGGCAGCTGATCAAACCCACGGGCCAGGGAGCGCTCGCTCGTACTTTTTGTAACAGCAAAGAGCAGAAGACTGCCTCTTCCATCTGGACTAGCAAATGCTGCGACTGATTCAACAAGTCACATTTGCTAAACACACAAATAACGCTGCAGAATTACTGCTCCACTCCCTAAAGCCCTCTGCTACTGCTGGCAGGTTTGGATTTTTTTTTTCGTTACAACATACTGAAGCACTCAGCACCAAAAGATAACACGGAGTAAATAACTGTAGCTGGCTAACGACCCCGATTCCAAGCAGAACAGACACTGGATTAATAAGTAAAAAGCCCATCAGTTGGGGTAGTGAGTTCTGCACCAACAGACCATGCAAATAACCAACAGAAACATCGCTCCAGGAGCCATCAATCCAACAGCGGAAGGTCAGAGGGGGGCTCACCGAACAGCTCGATGTAGACCTCCTGCAGCGTGTGGACACTGCAGAACTGGTTCAGCTCATGGTGAATCTTGTTGAAGATGAGAGCTTTGTCATAGTCGGCGGTGTAGTTCTTCACTATGTCGTATACTACAAAAGAAAAAAACAGCTGGGATGGAGGGATTGGGCCGAGCACTTGTGCAGCAAAAATTTGTGGCCCAGCCCCAGCAGGCAGCGTCGCAGTGCCACTCTGAAATGAGGAACCCACCCACAGGAGAATTCTGCACCACAACTACTTCGTTCAGGGAAGTTTTATTTAGTGTTAATATTTCATAACACCCTACCCGGTATTCTGTCACGTGCTCTGTGAACAGAAGGACATCTAACCAGTGCCAGCCCTCTCCACACAATCTGCAGATGCGCGTGGGCTGCGTCCGAGCTGCAGGAGACAGAGACCGTGCGGCCTACGCACCGCGAGCGACGGGCGTCCTGCGGCTGGCAGGAACCAGAGGTCTCCAAGCAGGCAGCGACGAGCCAGGCAGTTACACCACACTTGTAACCAACAGGACGTTAAAACTCAACGAATTTGGAAAAAAAGGCTGCACAGGTTGTTCTCCTCAGGCTCCAGAGGCAGCCTTCTGCTCAGACACGTGTCTCCCCTACCTCTCGCACACATCGTTATTCAAATCAGTTCTTCAGCAAAGCGTAAACCCCAGCGGGGCCATAATAATACAAATAACACAAGTGACGGATGATGTTCAGGTATTAGAGAAGCAACTAGCAGCACAGAACAAGTACGTGCATGAAATAACAAGCACACAAAGTGTCTGGGAGAGCTGGTTTAAAGTTTACGCCCAGGAAGTAGAGGGCTTTACAAGGTACACGGGGTAGGCCCAGCTCCAAATCAAAGCGCAGCCACGCTCAACCTCTTCACCTCATCACACACCAGCAGGAGCACGAACAACTCCGGGCGGCTGGAGCTGCAGGGGCACAGGGGAAGAGCTCACCTGCACTCTGGATGAGGAAATTCACCACCTCGATTCTGTCGAAATAAATCATCACTCCTCCACTGCAAAAGGAAGAAAAAGGAGGAAAGAAAATGAAGTTTGCTGGAGGCCAAGCGCTCTGCCTGCGCAGGAGCGGAGGACACTCCCCTCTAGCGGGCTGAGCGGCCGGGCTCGGCTGCGGCTCCGGCTCACCAGCAAACCCCCAACGCCCCACGCTTCGCACCGGGCTCCTGGTTTCAATTACACGCGTCTCCAGAAACTGGAGCATGAAAATGTGGGCCCAGGCTCAGAAAACTCAGTGCAGACCCTAAGAATGGCTGCACATAAACCATCCCAGCAGGGCTTGTCAGCCGGGGGCGACACGTTACAGACTTTCAGCGATTTCATCTGGGGTGGCGGTGGGAGGCGCAGTCCGTGGAAACAAATCTACACGTTTTAAAGCTGGAGCAATCAGTGGGGAAAAAAGGGACAGGATCCAAAGGTTTCCAGCAAAAATGAAGGACTGCAGGAGGTATCAGCTGAACATCTCACCTGGTACCACAAGGAACATTTTTCACCTCATCTGTCTGCAACGTGGTCTGAAGAGAGATTTAAGAAAAGAGGCTTAAGAGACAGGATTTTCCCTGCACAAATCCTACTTGCTTCTAAGCATATGAAGCAGCCGCAGGTTTCTTCCCACATCCCCCCCTTGCACCCCTCGGGGAAACCACTAAAAGCAAGACCCGAACCTGCCCCGCTCGGTCCCTCGTGCAAAGCTCAGCAGGACGGTCCCGAGAGCCGCTTCTACCCCGGTACCGGGCACAAGCACACGCCGCCACGACCCCTCCCCGCCAACCCGTCACCCCAGCCCAGCCCCGGCGTTCACCACAACGGCTCCCAAAGCACCACCCCGCGCCTCCGCCGAGCCCGGGGCGGCGGGACACCCGCGGAGCCCGACCCACCCCCGTTCCCGGCGGGCGGGCAGCGGCCCAGCAGCACCTGCACTGACTTGTAGGACGTGATGAAGGGCAGCATGAGGTGGAAGCCGGGCCCGCTGGTGGAGGTCAGCAACGCCCCGCCGCTGCGGAAGGAAGGAAGGAAAGAGAGGGCCGTGAGAGGCGGCCTGCTTCGGGCCCGGCCGGGCGGCGGGGCCGGGGGGGAGGCCGCGGGACCCGCCTCACCGGTAATAGACGCCGATGTGCCCCTCCTCGATCTTGTGGATGGCCGAGAGGAAGGCGGCGGCGAGGAAGCTGAGGGAGAGCGCCGCGATGGCGCCCAGCTGGGCCATGCCCGGCGCTCGGCGGCGGCGGCAGCGGCGGCTCTCCCGGGCAGCGCGGCCCGTTCAGCCGCCCCGGCCCGGCGCCGCCGTGACGTCATCACAGCGCGACCGCCCCTTCCGCCGCAGCGGCGCCCCGCCAGGGGGCGCTGGAGACACGAGAGCCGTGGGTCCGCGGGTTCGAGACCAGCCCGCGCCGGCGCCCCTCGCTCCGCAAGGCTGGGGGGGCTGCGCACCCCCGCAACCCCGCTCCAAGGAGGGGGGAGGCGGGAAAGCGGCGTGTCGGGGTGCCCCGCCCGGCCCCGGAGGCACCCACAGAAGGTTGACCCCTGCGCTGACCTCTGGCTCGCGCGTGGGAGCCATCACCGGCCTCCCCGGCCCCGGGGGTCCCACACGGCCCCGCTGCCCCCCCGCTCCCCCACCCTGGAGCCCCCGGTCCCCCGCTGGAGCTCGTTTGGGCAGACAGAGGGGCAACAGCGGGAAAAGTGACAGGCCGGGCGAAAACATATTAAATCTTCCACCTCTGTAATTGTTGAAGGGGACTTAAAAAACATGGGAGAGACGTATAAAATGTCAATAAAGGAGAATAATTTGATCTTTACACTTGATAGATCTCTGAGGGTTATATATAACAAACCTGTCAGGAGGATTCAGTGCCGTTTAGAAATAAGGAATGAAATATCCGCGATATTTGTCAATCCAAATTTTACAGCTCTTAAATAAGCGCAAAAGGGCGCCAGAGATGAAATACACCCTGTATTAGGTTTTTTTTAAAACGCTTGCCCAGATTTAAGGCCTTGATAAAATGTATTAAATCTTTAAAGGTTTTAATGAATCTAGTATGTGTTTCATAAATCAAGCACCTCTGCTCAGCCCCCTCTCAGTTTAATAAGGGTAAACTAGGAAATTGCTCTGAGCTGAAGCAAAATACATTCATATAATATTGAAAAGTAATAGATTTTTAAATGTGGGGTGTTCTGGCTTGCAGGCGAGGTTTTGCTTCATAACAGCGGCGCTATATCATTACCCTGAATGGGAAACCAGCTGCGGCCACGTGTTTAACAGCATCAAGATGTGAACTAGCACAAAGGTAAATATTATTTGTAATAATCCTGAAAAAAAAAAAAAAAAAAGCCAAAAAAATCATTACTTCTTGACCCGGGGCCAGGAACATTTGGTGGTGTCTGTGCCGTGGCTCTCTGGTTTTTAACAGCACGGGGTTTTTTTTATATGAACAAATGGTTTATTACACCCGCTTCTCTCCGGCACTTGAAAACTTTTTCATCCCTACCCCGTTCCTCCCCGCCCCGCTGCAGTGGAGCCTGTATAAAAATATCTCGCAGGTTTTACTGCGAAGTTAATTGAGACAAGTTTGAAGGTCTCTGAGCGCTCTCGTTAGCGCTGCGGTCCCGGCCTGCCCGCTGCCTCTCCCTGGCCCCGCCGGGGACAGACCTGGGGATGGCAGGGGGGCAGCCCCCCCGGGATGTGCCTGGGCTTGGCCACTGCTGGAGAGCAGGGAGGGTCCCCCCACCCGGGGCACCGAACCCCCCGGGGCTGCTCCGCTGTGTAAAAGTCTGTCCAACCTCATTAGCTGTCACAAGTAACAATGCCGGGCTGGCAATAAAGGCAATTTCGAGCCTGTTGGCCATTAATCACCGCCTGACAGTTGTGAATAGGGGTGGAAAAACTCTGTCCCCACGGTTCCTGCTTGGCGTTTAAGGTTACCTCTGTGCGCAGCTGGAGCGGTGGGGTGGAAAGCTCTTGCTCACCAGTCCTGTCCCCATCCCTGTTCCCTTCTCCATCCCATCCCCATCCCATCCCCATTCCAATCCCATCCCATCCGCATCCCCGTCCCCATCCCATCCCCATTCCAATCCCATCCCGTCCCATCCCCAATCCCATCTCATCCCCATCCCATCCCCATTCCCATCCCCATTCCCATCCCATCCCATCCCATCCCATCCCATCCCATCCCATCCCATCCCATCCCCATCCCCGTCCCCAATCCCTGTCCCCATCCATTGCTGCTCCCAGCACCCTCCGGCACGGCCCAGCTCACCTCCCCACGCTTGGCCGCTCTGGCACCCCTGGAATAAGCTGCTCTAAAAGACAACCCAGTGTTTTGGTAACGGTGGTGTCTAATAACTATTTGATACGATGTTTGTAAAGTGCCTCGAGGATGAAACGTGCCCTGTGAGCACTCGGTGCAACTCACGGCGGCTCCGCTGGGGCTTTTACCTGGTAGTCAGGAGCCGTTCTGGGGTCAAGGGGCCCCTCACCTGGGTGCTGGCTGGTGTGGTGACCTGTTTATTGGCCTGGGGAGCCCCGAGGTCATCTGGGAGAACCCCAAAATTGCCAGTGACTGTTGCAGCTCTTACCAGAGTATGGCAGCAGCAGGGAACAAATTTGCACAGGGTTGAAAGTGCATAAAAAGTCAATTTTTTGTTTGGCTGGGGAGAAGAGAGAAAGCTGCTCCCTCGCCAAAACCTAAAGGAGCAGCTGAGCCTGGCAAGGGAAATCCTTGGCAAGAGCTGGGGCTGCCGGGGCTGTGGAGGGGCTGGGGGGCTGCAGGGCGCTCGGCCGGGCCCTTGCCCACTCTGACACGGCTTTGAAAGGGAAAGAAGGTGGGGAGAGGGACTGTGCGGGGGGAAATACTTAACAAATTAAGTCTATCGAACGTTATTTGCAGATTATGGTGCAGAATTGTGTTAAAGTATGTCCGGGCTCGTTACATGTCAGTGCTAACAATACAGCACTTGGCAATCAAGGCAGTTCTGCGGCATTGGCCATTAATCATCCTCTGACAGTCCTGAGCTGGAATGGAGGAAACCGCTCACATGTGCTCGCTGCACCTCTTTACCCTCGCTGCAATCGGGGCAGGAGAAGTTTCCTTTGACTCGCTGCCCACCCGAGCCCCGCCGGCGGGCGATAAGCGGAGGGTCCTGATTTCACGTCCCAGGCATTTCGAGGGGCACTTGGGGCAGGCAGAGAACAGCGCCGGCATTTCTGCCGTTGCCACGACATCTCACGGTGCCAGCAAGCTCTCAGGGGAACAACCCCTCTGGGAAGAGGCTCTTGAGAAAGGGTTAAAACGTGGCATTTCGGCAGCGTTTTCCTCTTCATCCTCCATCCTCGTGCTCCACAGGCTCTCGCTCACCCCCAACCTCGGGGCCAGGGGGTTTGTTCTTGGTGGGGACGGTCCCGGTGGGAGCCAACGCCGCCGTCCTGGCACAGCAGAGGGGAACTCACCATGAGGCTTCGCTCCACGCTCCACGTCGTCCCGCAGACGCCAGTGCCGTGGCCAGGCGCCAGCGTGCCAGGTCATCCTCCCAGTAAATAAAGGAGCAATGTTTCCAGCCCCCCGACGCTGTTTTCTAAAGGGAAATGATTAATGGTGCTTGGAAACCACAATTCATCCCGGGAAAGAAAGTAGATTTACCCGAAACATGCGTGAGAATTAGCACTCAGATCAGCTCTTAGGGCAGAGGAGGGGAAGCTAATGGCAAACAGAGCCCGTCTGTGCACGGGGGGAGAAAATACCCAGTGAAAAACATGGGCTGGAGAAGCTGAGATGGAGTGGCTGCCAGAGCTGGTGCCCCCCCCCGGGCTGGAAACCTCCTCCCCTTTCTTCTTCTGCCCTGCAGCCAAGACGGTCACAGCGGAGGAGAAGGGAAATCTCCTCCCGTGAGCCTCCTGGCACGGCACGGGGGAGGATGAATTCTGCTGGCGGGACCCAAACTGGTCATTCCCAAATGTCCCGGAGGCACCCGGGACCAGGGAGAAGCAGGAGAGGTTTTGCACAAAACCCCAGAGAGTTCCTGACTGCAAGTGCCAAATGCTTTAGAAAAAGCCCATTTTCGAGCTGGGGGGAACAGTCTCACCCTGTTCCTGCCAATGGGAACCACTGGGATGGCGGGGATGGCGCTGGGGTGCGCCATGGCAGATCCGAGTGTCGAGCCACCGTGGTGATGCTCCGGTCGTCCCCGCAGCAGCCATCGAGGTGCTTAATCCCTGGGGTGCAGAAAACCTCAGATTGGGGCAAAACCCAGTTTTCCTCTGCGAGGGCGGGAGGGAAGCGGCCACGAGAGCCCTGGCCCGGAGCACGGAGCCGCATCGTCCCCCCATCGGCAGGTCCGGCTGAGCCACAGGAACAAGACAGGGGCCGGCGGGTTAGGAAATGCATGAAAGAGGGTTTCAAGCACAAATCCTGACCTGGATCCAAGCTGCTGTGCTCTTCCCTGCTCGGGGCTGTGCAAATGCCGCGAGAGCAGCGAGGGAGGGGAAAGGGCTCCCTTGAAAGGAAGCAGAGACCAGTGGCACGGATTTATCACCCAATCCCAGAGATAAAAACAAGATCTCTGCCTTGATCTCTGCTCTGGAGCGAGGCAGTGGCCGGCCCCGCGCAGGTCCTGTCCCATGAGCGGCGTGGAGGAGCTGGGAAAGGGCTCCAGGAGTGTGATTTATTTGTGGGATTCCAGGAAGGGCTGGGGAAGCCTCAGCGAGGTGCTGAAGCCCAGGTCAGGAGTCAGCCCTGTCTCGGTGATATATTTAGAGCGGGATAATGTAAGCGACAGGAGGAAAAAAAATGAAAAATCCGTGGAGGAGGTGCAGATCCATCCCCTTGGCCGGGGAGTTACTGGATGATCTGAGCCAGGGAACAGATAGTTGGATTTCCCTAGTTTCTCCCTTCAAATAAATCACAACTCCAGAGCCCTTTAAACTCTGCAATATGATCTGTTCCAATAAGGAAGGGAATGAAAGGCTGCGTCTCTCTGGAAGCCTCCAGAGCCATAAATCTACTATGTACAAACACATACCAGATTTCCAAGTGCATTTATTTTATTGTATTGTTTTAACAGAAAAATCAAACTGCAATAAACTCAGTCCCTCATTAGCTGTCTCTGTGTCCAGGCCAAACGCTGCTAACGAATAAAATCAGGACAAAGGAATGTGGCTGTCGGTCAAAAGCCCGGCCGGGCGCTGACCCCCCCTCGAAAGGCGCTTCCCCACGAGTCCCACAGAGGCAGCGGGATCGGGGGGAGCCGAGGGGCCGGCTCCTGCGCTGCGGGTTCGCTGGGGCGTCACCCCAAATTCAGAACCCCCCCGCGGGACCCGGCACCCTCACCATGGATCCGGCACCCTCACCATGGATCCGGCACCCTCACCATGGATCCGGCACCCCTGCCTGGCCCGCGCCGCAGCAGCTGGAGTTTAGTTTAGGGGTTTCTTGCATTAGTTTGGTGAGGCCCCTGATGTTGCGCGCCCCAAGCGAGACGCTAAAGAGCGGCGGGAGCACAGGGCAGTTTGGGTGGGGGACACGCGCGTGCCCCCACCCCAGCGGGCTCCAGGAGACTGCCCAGCTGCCCGCGAGGAGCGGCTTGAGCTATGTCTGAACTCATTAAGCACCGGGTCAAACAACACCCAAACTGGCAATGGGGGCAGTTTCGGAGTTGTTGGTCATTAATCATCCGCTGACAGTCCTGAAGGGTCCGGCTGCTCCGCTGAGCACGGCTCTCCGGGGGGGACGGGGGAGCCTGGGGACGGGGACGTGCCTGGCACCGGCGGCGGTGTGGACGGCGCAGTCCCCAGTGATCCGCACGGAGCATCCATCGGGTTTTCCCAAGCCCCCCGAAGCCACCCCGGGGGACAGACACGGAGGGTCCAGGCACGGAGCCACGCTGTCATGTCCCAAGTGCGGGAGATGCAGTGACTTGGGCTGATCCAGGAAAAAAAAAAAAAAAAAATAAACCCCGAGCTGCCCGGGAAGGAAAAAGGAGCCTGTCTGCAGGATTTATGGCGCTGGTGCGGCCGAGCCGGAGAGCCCAGAGCAGCGCCCGCACCGCGCGGGTCCCGCCTCAGCCCACGGAGAAATTCCTTACTTATTGAATCACATTTGTCATCCCTAAATACATATGCAGGCCCGTGTTTCTGAATCCATAAACATCTTTAACTAACTCCGCTCAGCGAGGCCTCTTTCAGCAGTAATTTATATTTAACTTTTTCCATATGCGGGGCCTGTCGCGTTGGTGTCATTTCCGGGAAAACCAGGGGGGCTTGGGGGGAGCTGGGGGGCGCGGGGGGAGCTGGGGGGAGTGCAGCGTGTCTTGGCCCGCTGGAGCAGCCCAGCTGCTGGCACGGCGCGAGAAATCCACCCGGCAGAGCCAGTGCTCATTAATCATTTGAACTACTAAACTGCCAGCTCCTTTCAAGATCTTTCAAGAAGTGTTTTCACCCAAAATAGAGTTGAAAACGCGCCGGGCCCTACTTTCAGAGTCTCATCCATCTGGCCATTATGGGGAGTGTCAGGCGGCTCTGACAGACAAGGCTGCTCTGTTCGAGGGGCCCCGGCTCCCGCAACCTGTCATATCGTGGGGCTGATCGCATCTGACAGCTCCATTTGTACCTACCCAAGAGATAAAAGGGCCGTTCACGGCGGCGGAGAGAAGAGCACGGGGGAGAGGGATGAGCAGGGGCACCCCGGGGTGGTGGCGGGGTGCCAGCAGCATCCCTGTACCCCGCTCCACCCCACGCTCACACCATGGAGAGAATTGCCCCTTTTTCCCCCAAAACCCCATCGCTGCGCTGTGCTGGGGGGCAAGCTGCTGGCTGCCAGCCGTGCAAAGTGGGGTGCAACCTGGAGCAACAAAAGGCCGGGAGCCAGAGGGGCTCCTGCGCCCACTGCCCACGCTCTGGCTGTGCCGTGGCTCCGTGCCGAGCTCTCCCCGTTGCCCTGGCCCGCTCGGAGCATCCCCTGCCAAGCCCTGGCCTCCATCTCCCTCTACACTCACCTGCGAGCGTGCCGGGTGCTGTATGCAACCGCCAGTGCTCAAGCAGTGTGAGCCCGACCCCAAAACCGGCACGATAGACCCCAACGCTGCGAGAGCTTCCCTCGTGGCCTGGAGGGCTGCGGGCTCTGCCTCGCACCAGGACGCACCAGCAAGTGACCCGAGCCGGGGCTGGGACTCCGGGCAGGTTCATCAGGCAGCCATGGACCAGAGACGGTGGGCACGGGGCTCCGCTGGTGCCCGCCGCAGGATTCCCCCACCGGTGCACAGCAGCCAGAAAAGTTCAGGAATTATCACGGCGGCAATCGGGGCTGAGCACGTCTGTGCAGCTGGAGGAGCGGGCGAGGTGTGTGCCCAGCAGCTGTCCCTAATACAAAATTCAACCAGAGCCTGAGAGACGCGCAGAAACCCCAGAAAGAACAAAGGGCTTTTTGGCTCAATTTTCCAGCAGCTGGGGCAGCAAATTCTCCTTCCCAGCCCTGCCATGCAAGGGGTTGTTGTCTGGGGCAGGTTGAGCAATAATTTTCTCGCAAACCTCAGGTTGCTCCACGCCTGTGACAAATCAGCAGCTCCCTGTGAGCCCGGCTCGTGCTTTGCTTCGTGGCAGAGACATTTTCCACAGAACATGGCTCTTCCTACCTTGGAGGGAGGACCTGGCTGCTGTCCTGCTCCAGCCCACGGATGTCGCTGAGGAAACTGGAATGAAACCCCGCGAAGGTATCCACCGCTCCAGCAGAAACCGTCAGTCGCTTCTGTGGGAGCTCTGCCCGGCGGAGCGGGGCTCCCGGCCTCGCCGAGGGGGCAACGGGCAGCCCCATCCTTGGGTGGCCGCTGGCCCCAAGCCGGGATGGCGAAAGGGTTAATTGCTTCCCGCTCCCAGCCTGGTGAGGGTAGAAATCAGGAGAGGAGCGTGGCATCAGCCGGGTCTGGGTGGCAGCGAGCAAACGAGCCAGGAGAGAAAAATGCAGCAAATCTTTTGGGTGCTTCCAGTCTCCCCTCTCCTCCCTCCCCAGCAGGAGAGGAGCGCAGAGAAGGCAGCGAGGGCTTAGCAAGAAAGATCCAGCACATCTTTAAATGCTTCAGTCCCCCCTCTCCTCTGTCCTCCACTCTCAGAGCACCCCTCAACCACCCCTCCTGCGGGAGCTGCTCCTGGCGAGACGGCACCGGTACCCCCGGGCTCCCACCGGTCCCTTTTTCTTTGGAGCAGCAGCATCTCCCTCTCCCAGTGAGGCACTGGTGGCCGGCAGAGATGTGTGAGCTGCTGTGGTAGCACTGGTGTGGTCCCGCGTGCTGCCGGCGAGCTGCCCTCCTGCAGACATGGGGGACAAAACCAAGGCCGTTTCAGCTCTCAGCTCCGGCGGGGTGTCTGCAGGCTGGCTTTTATAAAGCCCCCCCAAAGCTGCCGGGTGCCCAGGATGCTGCATGTCCTTCGGCTGCCTCCGGGTTTTATCAGGCCAGGAGGGACGATCCCGGCGTTTGGGACCACGAGGTGTTGGCGGAGGTCGTGTCACAGCCTGCGCGGCGTCGAGCGTGTCCCCCAGCTCTGCTCGGCCCGCGGGCTCAGCTCTGCGGCAGCGGCGCCCCCACGGCTCTTCTGGGTCCGTCCTGGCGGGGGTCACGGCCCCCCCGTCCCGTCTCGTGCACCGCGCTGGAAGGTGGGATGAAGTCACGGTGAAGCTGCTCCGGGAGGTTTCCATAAACACCGTGTTAGAAAACATTATGGTCTGTGGAAATCTGTTTGTTATTGTGAATTGAGCTACAGGAATATTCTCTGTAAACTGAGCTGTCAGCCGAGCGTCTCCCCCAGCGTTCTCCAGCGAGCGTTTAGCTGAGACGTTTGTGTATACAGAATTACGACTCTTCAGTTATTCATCATGATAATAAACAGAGAGAGAACTATTAACCGTGCATCACAGTAATGAACGGGATCACTTACACGCGCACCGGTGTAAATCTGCGCGAGCGGGGCCGCGCTCCGCGGGGAACGGCTGCAGCCCCGCGCCGCTTTGGGCTCAGCCTGCGGAGTTTTGCGTTCTGCCAGTGGCCCCCGACGCTGCAGGAGAAGGGGGGAGCCACGGCCACGGGTCACGCTGGGCACTTCCCATGGGGTAACTGGTGACCAGCCAAAACCGGGCGTCCCGCTGCGGTGGGGGGGACGTCGGTGCGTCGCTGTTGCACGCTGCCGCCGGTGCTGCCGGGAGGATTCGCGCCGCACACCAATTTATGACCGGGGAAGCGACGGCAGCGGCTCCTCAGCCATCACGCAAAGCCATATGAAAGCCCTCTCCCACCCGCAGCGTTCCTGGTTGCCGCAGTGCCCCGGGGCGCTTGCCCAGGCTCTTCTGGCTTGGGGGGAGCTCCCTGAGCACCTCGAGGTCTTTGCTCTTCTCCACTCGCCTCCTCCAAGGCCTCTCGTCATCTGTGCTGTCCCGCTGCTCGGACTGGCTGGTGGCAAACCACAGGCCAGGGCAGCGCCGGGCTGCGGCACGGGGCCACGCTCACGGCTGCAAACCGGGGGTGCAGCTTTGCAGCCCGGTGCCCCCAGGCTGCCCCATCCATTCCACCGTCCCGGCTCTGGCACACAGCCCCGGGCAGAAGGAGCTCTGCCGGCAGCAGTGTTGGCTGCCGGGGCCGTCTCCGAGCACGGGTCTGTCCCTCCGGGTCTGCTCTGAGCACACGCGGCACAAAGCACCCCCCAAAGCAAACCCCTGACCTCCGGGCTGGGCGCAGGGATGCTGGTGGGGGGACAGGAGAGCTCCACACCACTCAGGCCACGAGGACAAACACAGAGCCCGTATTCTCCGGGGCTTCCACCGGGGCTCACGCAGAAAGAAAAGCTGCTTTATGCAGCTGAGAAACTTCTCATCCACCCACCATCGCTTCTGCTCCGGCCCTTGCCTCTGCATCCTGACCTGACCTCCTCTTGGCGGGCGCGCACCAGCCCTCGAAGACTTTGTGCTCCGGTCTGCTCTCTGAAACGCCTTGTACGCCTGCGGGCAGACACCTCTGCATCACCTAAAAGACATCGGGGATTTGCGTGCAGGAGAGGAAGGAAAACAACAAAAAAAAATACGGCCTTGCTCTTTCATTCACATATTTATTAGGTGGACAGATCATTTGCGGTCAGATGGGCTTCGGGCTTTACAAACGGGGATATTTATATGGCACGCAGCACGGCGGAGCTGTTCTGCATGTGCGTCCAAGTCATTCCTTCCCCAGCACAAGGTATAATGTTGCCTTTGTTCGGCGGCCTCCGAGGGCCCGGCACAGCAAAGCTCGGCCGGGCCCCTCCGCCGCACCCGCGCAGCCCCGCACGCCTGCCTGCACCCAGCACCCGGTCCTGCACGGCCCCGGCAACTGCCGCAATAAATCAATAGGAAAATAGAGGCTGCCAGTTAGACTAAACAAGTGCATTTGCAAGGATTGCTAACCCTCATTAATCACTCTGACAGTCCTAAAAACACATTTCCCCTTTAATGACTGTATTTGGATAATCAGAGCTTTTTCCTCGTGGCGCGGGGTGACTGACGGCGGGCGCGATTGCGGCGAGCGCCGGCACCGGGGTCACCGGCGAGTCAAGCGCTGGAGGTCGCCGGCAGCTCGGGGCGAGCCGGAGAAGTTGCCGTTGTGCAACGGGGAGGGGAGCCGGTGCAGCCCCGAACGCGCCGGCCCCGTGTCCAACACCCACCTGCGTTACCCCACCCCAAACCACCCCCTGCCAGCTGGGTTTGAAAGGGCCTTTTTTTTTTGTCGCTCCGCGTTCCCTTTAGGTGACTTTTGCCTCCTGGAGAGGTTTGAAACCTCGCACATTTTTCTGTATAAATGATGCAACACATTAATGCACAGCACATTATGAAAATGGTAATTCAAACCCATACAACTCTAAATTAAGCCATACATTATCCGACCCACTCAGCCATATATTTTGTAGAAAGACAGGATTGAATCAAATCAAACCGAAACTGTGGAGTGCAGGTTGTTAGACAGAATGATTAATAAAGTGCATCCCAGCGCTCTTATTATAAAATGAATTCTGCAATAACCTGGGCATACATTACATAAGGAGTTATTTAATATATTGGCAACACAATCATTCCCTACCAGATAAAGCCCCCGAGTGCCGACTGCTATCAGATGATACTTTGCAGTGTCTACACAGTCTGGCCCCAGTGCTGCAGTCTTTAGGGAGGGAAAAAAATATTCCTGGGGGAACCTTCTGCACGGCAGGACGAATCCGAGCAGCCTCCAGCTCCCGCCGTCGGCGGAGGGAAGGCGCACGGGCTCAGCTTTGGAGCTGGGAGCATCCTGGCGCGAGGAGGGGTTTGGGGGGACGGGGGAGATGGATCTTGGTGCCTGGCAGCTCACCCTGCCCTGGGAGAAGGGCTCCGGCAGGACGGGGGGCTGTGGGAGCCCCTCAGCCCCTGCCTGGGCTGCTCCGCGTCAGCAACTTGCCAGCTGGCCCACGGCACGTCCGCAGCAGCCCCGAGACCCAGTGTCGGCCACGCTGGGCTACTGTGCCTCGTGGATGGCCACAGGCATGGCGGCATCGCCCTCTCGCCCCGCGGCTCTCCCCAGCTGGGGGAGAAACCCCGTGGCACGTGGCTACGGGCGGGGAGAAGCACGGTGGCACAAAATGCCGCGGCAGGGACCCGCGACAGGCGCGGCATTTCGGAGCGGCGGCTCGGGAGCCGTGATTGACGCCGGGGAGCAGCGAGGCCGACACTGAGCAGCATCACCGGTGGGAGTGGGGGACACATCCAGGGAGCAGCGATGCTCCCGAGGGGTTGGGGGGCCCGGCAACGCCTTCAAATGCCACCGCGCAGCTCCGCGGCACAGGGGATGGTGGCACAGGAGCTGCCCCGCCGGCGCTCTGCCCGATGCCCCGCGCACGGCGAACGTCGGCCGCGACGCCCAGAGCCAAAGGGTTCAGCATCCGGCTGGGACGCGGGGAGGGGGGACACCGGCGCGGTGGCAGCAGCATAGGCCTGGCCCCCCTGTCCTGCCGGGCTGAGCAAACAGCCGCCGCAAAGCCCCCTCTGCTCCGAGCCCAGCCCTGCTAATCCCAGGCCCTCGTCCGGCAAACGTCCCCCCGCGAAGGAGCCGGGACCACCGCGCGCAGAGCCGGACCTGAGCCACGACTGCAGCGGGGGCAAGGGGTAGCCACAGACCCGCAAAACCTGCCTCCCCCCAGCTGTGGGGAGCTCAGGGACGGTGCTGGCCACCCCCCACACCAGCCGAGGGGAGAGTGGCCCCCAGCACCACCAGTCTCCCCCATTTCCAGCGGGAGAGCCCAGGCAGGGCCCTCCCCGCCGGCCGCACGCCCACGGCCACGCTCGCAGGAACGGGCCAAAAAATAAAAAAAATCCCACTGGCAAAACAAGTCCCTGTTTTAAGCGCATTATTTTTCAGCTCAAAGGACACAAAGGAATTTAAACACAGGGCATAAGGCAATATAGAGAAGGCAATTAACTGGGATTAATTGCATGACTCACCCAAAATGCAACACGAGTAAAGCGCTCAACGGCAGGAAAAAAAAAAAAAAAAAAGTGATGTGGGGCAACAGGAGCACGTGGGATTTCGAGGGGGAGCGGGGGCACGGCCGGGGGGTCCCGCAGCAAAGGGTGGGCAGCTGCTGGAATCAAAGCCCCTTCCTCGGGGCACGGGGTGGGCGGCAGCGGGGGCCCCCCCGCCCTGCCCGCCGCAGCCGGGGTGCGCCGTGGGGGGCTGACACGGCCCGGCCGCTCGCGATCCCCATTTCGGAGCCGTTTATCACCCCCCCGCGCTCCTCGCACCGACAGCGGAAAGATGAAATGGGGATGGGGGGGACACGCACACAGAGAAGCCTCCGCGCCAGCTCGCCGCCACCCGCGCACCCCCTCCGCGCGTCCCGCACCCCGCTTCTGGTGCAATTCCACCCCCCCCCCAAAAAAACCCCCCGAATTTCTGCGGCGGCCGCAGCGATACGAGGCGTTGCCATCGCTGCCGGGGCGGGGGGGGACACACGCACACACACACGACGGGGACCGGGGGGGCTCTTCGCATCGATTTGAGCTCAATCGCCTTCTCGAAGCTTCCCCCGCCGCCACGCACGAGAAAACCGGGCGCTCCCCTCCCGCGGCCACACGCACCCACGCGAGGGAGGAGGAGGAACGGGGGGGCCGCGGACGCCCCTTTTCCCCCTCCGGGAGCCCCCCCCGGGGCGAGCAGCGATGCCGGGGAAGTGGGGGGGGGGTCCCCGGGCCGGGTCCCGCTACCCCCGGGGAGGGCGGGGGGGGGGGGGGGGGCTCCGGGGCTCGCGCCGCCGCCGCTAGATGGCGCTGAGAGCCCGCGAGCCCCCCCGGTACCGGCGGGGGGGGGAGACCGGGACGAGAGAAGACACCACAGGGTGAATATAACCAAGAGTCATTTATTAACAAAATCAGACTTACCAAGCCGGAGCTCATCCACCCGCCACGCTCGCCGCCCTCCCGGTGCGCACCGGTCCTGGAGCCGCCGCTCGTCGGGGTCCCCCCCCCCCTCGGGGTGGTGGGGGGGACACACAAACACACACGCACAAACACCCCCGGTCCTGCTCCCCACGGCGGGGCCCGGCCGCGGGTGGGGAGCGGTGGGTGCGGGCGGGGCTGCCCGAGGCAAGAGCCGCGGCGTGGGATGGGGGGCGGGGGGCGGCCGGGCTTTGGCCCGTCTGTCCGCCACGGCCGCCCCCCCCGCCCCGACACATCGCAAAAAAAAAAAGAAAAAAAAAAGAAAAAAAAAATAATTAAAAAAAATTACATCTGTTAACTTTACAAATGAAGAGGAACAGAATCCCAGAATGATAAACACGGAGGGGGAAGGAGGAAAATGCCTTTTTTTTTTTCCTTGTGTGTCAGGAGTCATGCAAGAATTTCTCAGGGGGAAATTAAGATGGGGGAAGAAAAAAAAATTAAAAAAGGAACAGAAGGGTCAAAATAGGAAAAATAAAAGCCCCACACCTGCAAAGTAAAGAATTTTTTTTCTTTTTTTCTTTTTTTTTTTTTTTTTTGGACACAGACTTTTTGCATACCATTGATTCATTGGTGTATTAATGCACTTATATTCCCAGCTTTAAGCTAACATACAGTAAATAAATACACAGTCCAAGGAGGGAGCGGGGGGGCTGGGGCGAGGAGGAGGAGGCTGGAGCAGGGGCTGCCGTAGTTACTGATATCCCAGTGCGGAAGCTGAAGTTAGTCTTTGGCCGTAGAGCGCGTACGGAGAGTAGTAAGGTCCGGCGGCCGCCAAGGAGGGCACCGGCAGCGCGCCGGCCGTGGGCAAGTGGCTCTTGCCGTAGGGGTGGTACCTGTTTAGTCCCAAAGTGTGTGGGCTCCTCAAGGAGAGCGAGGCCGGTAACGTGTTGGGGCTCCCGGGGGCGGCGGGCGGGAGGTGGAGGTGGCAGGAGGCCGCGGAGCCCAGCCCGGAGGTAGGGTAACCCGCCAAGAGTTTCTCCGCCCCCGGCAGGGCTGTGTGGGTCCGTAGGTGGGTGAGCAGCTCCTCCGAGGTGGCAAACCTCTTGTCGCAGGGTCCGCTGGCAGACACCCAGTTGCATATGTGGGGCAGGGGGTCGTTCTGCAGCATGAAGCCGTAGGTGTAGAGGGGGTGGCCGGGCAGGCTGGGGGTGCCGCTGGAGGAGAGCGTGGTGTGCACCGAGTGCAGGGGGTGCGTGGGGTACACCAAGGGGTATCCGCTCTTCAGGCTGCCCGGGTCGTGCACGCAGCTGGAGCAGTTGCTGGAGCCCAGGTGCGAGGCGCTGTGGTAGCCCAGGCAATACGGGTCCCGGCATAATCCCTGCATGAAGGAGGGCGGCGAGGCGCCGGTGAGCGGGCTGGAGCTGGGCGGCTTCCCCGGCAGCCCCAGGGCCCCCGGCAGCTGGCTGCCCACCAGGCCCGGCTTGGTGGGGTCCAGCCCGGGCACGAACTGGGACGGGTAGCCGGCGTAGGCGCCGACGATGGAGCCGTGGTAGCCGATGCTGGAAGGCGGCAGCGGGAAGACGGAGTGGCCCGGCTTGTAGGGCGAGACGGGGGCCACATGGCCGGCGGGCGGCAGGGCGGGGGGCTCCGATTTGCGGCCCGAGGGGGGCTCGCCGTGCGCCCCAGGCTCCGCCACCCCGCGCCCCAGCCCCCCGCCCGTGCCCTCGGGGCTGGGCTTGCCCGCCTCGGGCTCCTTCTTCTCCTCGGCGCCCTTGGGGTCGGCGTGCTGGGGCGAGGCGCCGCGGGAGCCACCGGGCGAGGCGGCGGCGTGCGGGGGGAACGGCGGGCAAGCGGCGCTGGGCACCCGAAAGCCGGCCTTGTCCGCGCCGCCCTCCTTGCGCGGCTCCCCGCCACCCTTCGAGTAGGGTTTGAAGCTGGACTTGTCCTCGGGGGGCGCGTCCCCGCTGCCCGGGGGCTTGAGGGCGGCGGGGCGGGCGGCGGGCTCCTTCTCGGCGGCGGGCAGCCCGGCGGCGGCCACGGCGTTCAGCTTGGAGGAGGGCGGCGGGTCCGGTTTGCCGATCTGCGAGCAGGTCTGGGCCAGCAGCGCCAGCGGGCTCTTCTTGGCGTCCAGCTGCGGGCGGAGCGGAGCCGGGTCAGGGGGGGACCCCGACGGCGCCCCCGGCCTCCAACCCCCCTCCCCCGCCCTTCCTCCGCATCCCGCCCCCCAAAATCCCGGGTCCAGCGGGGTCGGGCCCGGCGCTGAGCCGCGGCGCGGGTGGATGGCGGGGGGGGAGGGGGGGGGCGATGCGCCCGGCCGGGGAGAAGAACCGGGGTGTGCGGGGGGGGGGGGCGGCAGCCGGGCTGCAGCGGCTGCGGGCGGAGGGAAGGAGCGGCTCGGGGGGAGCCGCGAGCCCCGGGAAGAGCCCGGCCGGGAGCGGCGGGCAGGGGGGAGCCCCGGGGTTTGGGGGGGGGGGGGTTGGGGGGGCGGCGGGCACTGACCTCGATGGGGCTGACGGGCGTGGAGGAGAGCGGCTGGAGGTACTCGGGGTGCAGGAGGTGGCCGCCGTGGGCGCTGAGCATCTTCAGGACGCGGATGGGCAGCCGGCTGGCCTGGCGCAGCGGGTCGGCGGGGGGCGGCCGGGGCGACGGGGCGCCCGCGGCTCCGCGGCTCGGCGGGGTCCTCGGCCGGGGCCCGCCGGGGGCACCGCTCATTTGGTGGGGGGGGGTGGGGGGGGGGAAAGGGGAAGGGGAGGGGGGGGGGGAGGGCGGGCGCCGGGCTCCGCGGGGCCGGGCCGGGCCGGGCGGGCGGCGGAGCGGCGGCGGCGGCGGCCCCGGCGAGACGAAACCCTTCCCCGGCCCCACCGACACGTCAAATAGCCCCGATGGCGGCCGCGCTCCGAGGGGGCCGGCGCCGCGCACCAATCCGCGCCCGGCCGGGCCCCCGGGGCGGGGAGAGCCGCCGGTGGGGGGGGCGAACCGCCGGTGGGGGGGGCGAACCGCCGCCGCCGCCCCGCGCCGCGCCGCCGCGTGGGGGAGAGACGCCCACGGCCCCGCCGGCGCGGATCGGAGTGGGGTGCTCGGGTGGCGGAGCGGGGCTTGGTGCTGCTGGCACGGCTCGGCACGGCACGGCACGGGGGGCAGAGCGGGGTATTGGCTGGCGGGGCTCGGCACGGCATGGCACGGCTCGGAGGGCAGAGCACGGCACGGCATGGCACGGCATGGCACAGCTCAGATGGCATGGCATGGCACTGCTGGCAGAGCTTGGCATGGCATGGCGTGGCTCAGCTGGCAGAGCATGGCGTGGCATGACACAGCCTGGATGGCATAGCACAGCTCAGATGGCATGGCACGGCACTGCTGGCACAGCTTGGCATGGCATGGCACGGGTCAGCTGGCACGGCACTGCTGGCACAGCTTGGCATGGCATGGCACAGCCTGGATGGCATAGCACGGCACTGCTGGCACAGCTCAGCATGGCATGGCATGACATGGATGGCAGAGCATAGCAGGGATGGCATGACTTGGCATGGCATGGCACAGCTTGGATGGCATGGCATGGTGCTGCTGGCACAGCTTGGCACGGCTCGGCACAGCATGGCATGGCTCAGATGTCCTGGCATGGCTTGGCACTGCTGGCACAGCACGGCATGGCATAGCTTGGCTGGCAGAGCATGGCACGGCATGGCATGACTCGGTGCAGCATGGCAGAGCTCAGATGGCAGAGCACGGCACGGTGCTGCTGGCACAGCTTAGAACGGCACAGCACGGCTCCGCGGGTCCGGCCGGGCTGGTCACGGCTCCGCTGGCACACCCGGGCACGGCCTGGCTGCCGCGGCATCAGACCGGGTCAGCCTGGCACGGCTCTGCGCGGCGCGGCTCAGCACCCTGCTGCAGCGGGTCCCGCAGGGCCAGCACGGCTTCCACGCGGCCTTTTTTCTCTCGCAGGTGCGGCGGCCGCCAGCAGTCGGATTATTTTTCTCAGCGGCAGCGAGTGGCTCTCACAGCGCATCTTCCGTCCTCGGGGCAGTGACCAGCCGCCGACTGTTTCAGCCGTCAGTAAACCCGCAGCCGCCAGTGCGGGTCAGCGCCCCGGCAACGGGGCCACCTTAGCCCGGGTCCCACAAAAAGCAGCAACTCCCCCACGTACCTACAACATTCCTTCCTTTCAGGGCTTTTCTACTTCCTTTGGTTTGCAGAGTCTTAAAAATGTGCCAGTGACAGTGCAGACCGCTGTACAACTAATTAAACTTCCTAACAATTAACTTCCTATTTCTAGTTACCTTTTTCAGTCATCTTTGAATTAAATTCACAGACCCCTGGGACCCCACAGGGGTGGGGAAGCTGAAAATCCCCGTCCCACCGCGATCAGCCATGAGGAGCTGAGGCCCAGGGATAAATCTCAGAGCTTTACCCTGGTCTTGCCCATCCTGGAGCAACGTCCAGCGTGGGGCGGCTGCGCGGTCCCGGCGGGGCGGGGAGCGGCTCCCCTGGCTCTCCTGGGCTTCCACTGGGAGCTGCTGGGAGAACGGGGGCTTGGGAGAGACGTGCGAAGGGATGGGGATGTGGGGTCATGGGAGAAGGTTGGGGGAGGGTGAGTACTGAGAACCCTTGGCCTGGAGAAAGGGGATGTGGTGTCCTCGGGAAAGGGAGGTGAGGAGCTGGGCGGATGCTCCGCTGCGAAGGGCCCCGTGTCAGGTCCCGAACGGTGACGGAACAAGTGTTTCGTGCAGGGGGGTGATGTCATCGCTGCGCTGCTAAAATCAAGGCTCATCTGGAACAAATTCCGTGCCGAGAGCCCGCTAACCCACCCCTCTGGCTGGCACCGTGTGCCACCCGCGTGTTTAGGACTCTGGATATTCGACATTTTGGGGTTTTCCTCTGGCTGAAGGCGCATCGTTTGCCCAGGGCAGGGCCACGGCCATTGCTCGCGGCGGAGCCGGGGCTGGTGGGGAGGAACCGGCCTTCCTGGGGCTGGGGGCCCGCTCTGGGCAGTGCCGCGGCACAGACCCCCCTCTGCCCTGCCTGGTTTGGGTTTCAGTCCCTCCCGCCTACCCAGAGAGGGAGAGGGGGAAGAGGGAGACACACAGACACCTCTAATTAATCATATTAACTCCTGACAGATGCTTTATGTCCCAACAATGTTGCTATTATTAAGTTCATGCGGCCACCCCTCACCAAGCCCGTCTGCGCCGGCTTCTGGGAAAAAAGGCTTTGCTGGATTTCCCCAGCGAGCGCCGGCATCGCCCCGGTGCAGCCCGACGCCAAGTCCCGCTTCTCCAACCGCTATCAATCACGCCGATGGTCGGACCTGTCAGTTTTCCCTCTTTGTGAGGCTTTTTTCTTCTTTTTTTCCCCCCTCCCGAAGCTGACCGCAAGATTGATTCAATCCGGACAGCGGGGATGTAAACGGAGAGGCGCTGCCTTTCAAAGGAGCCATTCAAGTAAGGAGGAAAGGGAAAAAAATCTTTCCTCAAAGTCACTCGAGTTGTACGCCAACAACAACACGGCCTTAACAAAATAACATAAAATAAGGTGGGACAAGTGCGTAAGAGCAGCGGCGGTGGGAGCCGCTCCCCGGCGGATGCTGGAGCGGAGCGAGGGCACGGAGCGGCGATACCTCCGGGTTTATCGCTTCCCCCACGGCTCTTCTCGGAGGCCTGACCCTGCTCCGGTGCTGGCGCGAATGTGTCTGGTGCCAGCTCGTGTTCGCTGGATTAAAACTTCATCAAAGGGCCGTCGCGGGTAACGGCGAATCCCGCTCGGTGTCAACGCCCTTCCCGTCTCTGGTTGTCTTCTTCATTCTAAAACCCGTGTGGGTCTTGTTCTCATGAAGGGGAACAGGGACCAGAGAGAGGGAAAACCAAGCTCCCTTGTGCCGGGTTCAGCTCTGCTCCACGACAAGTCTCTGCTTAGAGAACGCCCACCACAACGGGCCGTCAAATAAAACAAGCGAGACCACTCGCGGAATAAAAGTAACAGGGGCATCAAATGAAAAGCAAAATATTTGGAGTAAAAGTAAAGCCAAAGAAGACAAAAAGCCTCCGTGAGCGCTTTCAGAAATGACTAATGATATTGTTGCTCCCTGATCAGGGCTTAACCCACCTGGGCTGCTCTTAAAGGGGTTTTATTTTCCCAAGGACGTATCCCAGCGCAGAGCCCTAACAGCGCCGATGGACTCCGATGTTTTTGCAGCCTGCAGAGCAGGGCCGAGGAAGAGGGAATTGTGTTTTTCTTTACGTTTAAGAGCTTTCAGCAACTTGGGGTGACTCCCAGGCCAGGCTTTCGGGTGACACACACCGCGGGGGTGCCCCTCGCTCCGTGGGCCCCTTTCTGGCCTCGTCCCACTGGTTCTGGGTGGTGCAGAAAGGTACTTTCCAGGGGAAGGCACACACGATGCTCCAGGTATTTTTTAAAGAGTGAGAAAAAAGCCAACTAGGAAATGAGTGATGTGCAGGTACTGCTGGAAACCCCCTCGGCCCCAGCCCTGCCTGCGGAGCTGCCTGCGCAGGGCGCGTGCCCTTCGCGAGGGGTAGGACAGCAAGCCTGACTTCTAGGAAATGGCTGTCTGAGGCTGTCGTTATACAGAGCACGGCATTAGATACGTAAATATTAACTTAAATACATAAATATTAACTGCATCAAAAGAAAGTGTCTTTCCTGGGGAGTCAAGTGTGTTCCTTTACCTGCCCACTTCTCTATTTTTGCAGGAATACCCTCTCCAGCTTTGCGACACGTTCTGGATACGCAGAAGGTCGCTCCGAGCCCTCCGAGCTTTCCGTGGGGAGACGCCAGCTCCGGGCACGGGCACCCCGAGTCCTGGGGGAGCTGGGGGGTGCGGAGCGGGCGGGGAGCGGCGGCCGGCCGCCGCGGGCGGAGAAGGAGAGAGGCACCCGAGTGCCGCAGCCTGCGCGGAAAATTGTGGTGGGATAAGAGAAGACATGAATTTAAATCACTGCAACTCGTCCAGCATCTCTCCCTCTGCTGCGCTCGTCCCCTGGAATAAACACCTTCCCCGTTTCATCGCTGCTGGTTTAAGGGGAACGGGGAGACCCCTCCTCGCCCGCAGAAGCGGGAGCTGCGCGGGGGTGGGCACCGTCACCCACCTCAGCGAGGGGACGTTTGCCGAGGGGACGGGGCAGAGGTGGCGCCAAGGCGCTTCGGAGAAGCCGAGCGTTCGTCTGCGCGTCGGTGCTTGCTGTCCACCTGCGATTTCGGAGGTGAATGCTCCCCCCGGGCGCCCGCAGATGAGGCGGAGGCGGTCGCAGCCCCTCCAGCTGCCGAGTCAGCGGTTTCGCTGCCCCGCTCCCGTCTCCCCAGTCCCACCTCTCCCCAGCGCCGCGCGCCGAGGCCTCGCTTTTAGCTGCAGCGCAAGTGCATAAAAATGATCTTATTTATTACAGGAGACATGTTTTAAAACAACTGACAAAATTGCAAGATGTAAAACGACAAGCAAGTGCTTTTTCTTTTTTAAACCCATATAGACTTCTGGCAATGATAAAAATAGTGTTTTCTTTTTTAAAGTTGGAATTAATCTTTCTTTCCAAAGCAATCGTGTAGCAGGAAAAGAAGGAAGACACTTAGATATTAACTGATCCTCACTGGGTGATGGTTACTTATTGAATAGCCGGGTGCTCGCTTTCCTCTGCAGAGCGATTAACATTAAAGAACGGCGCGAACATTAAAGCAAAAAAAGGTGAGGGATTTTTTCCTCCCCTATTCCCTTGATGTGTGACTAACAGCTGTTTTTCTGTGTGACAAATCAGTGGGGTCTTCCTGTTGTTGATGTAATGAAGCTGTTTCCTGGTGTGAAATTCTACGGGATAAATTGCAGGAGGGGGAGGAGAACATCCCCCACTTATCAAAGTGCTTCGGAGGGGAGGAAGCTCCACGCTCCTCACGGGGACGGGCAGCGGATCAAAACAGGCAGCGGGGCTGGCGCTGGGTCACAGAGACTTTACTTAAGGCTTTTTTTTTTTTTTTTTTTTCCTGTTTATCTCTAAGTTTTGTGCCGCTGCAGGGAGCGTGATGGTCTTTACAGCGATGGGCTGTTGTAAGGACAGTTTGGGGCATTTTCCCCAACAAGCCCGTCTTACCAAACATCACAGTAGTGCTGCAGAGAGCTCTGCGAAGCAGTCTAGCTTGCGTGCCTCAGTTTCCCCATCTGTGAAATGGGAGGGTGATGGTGATCCTGACGTCCCTCGCCATGGGAGCGGTGGGAAGGGGCCCACAGCACCGGCCCCCCCAAAAGCGCTGTGGGGACGCGGGCGGTTCCCTGTGCTGGCACCGGCTCAAGCGCTTTTGGGGGATCTGCCTCGGTGGGTTCATTTAGTCCTCAGACACCCAGAGAAAAAAAATCACTCTTACCTCTGTTTTTCTTTTTTTCTTTGCCAGTATTAGTTAATTAAACTATGCAAATTAAAACAACTTAATTTCTATAATATCAAGACCAGAGCCTCAAACCATTTGGTGTAGCTCATCTGGCATGTACATTACATAAAATGTTTGGAGCGGCTCTAATAAAAATGAAAAAGGCTGTAAATCAAGTTTAATTTATTCATTTTCTGTATGGTATGAAAGCATGCCAAAATCAGATTATTTATGAGCCCTTCATAACAATAGGCATTTTTATTGGTTGCAAATGACAAAAGGGGTTCTCAGAGGGATTTTTTTCTTCTTTTAAATTTTTTGAATGCCTTTTCAGAAACATTTATTTTTTTGGACTCTATGATCTCAAAGAAAAATATTTAATCATTGATACAGTAAAAATAATTTATATTTAGATACTGAAAAACACATCAGACTTTAGAACATAAATACACAGAGCTAATCCAGCCCAAAGGCTCAGGCGAATGCTACACCACAGGTTAGAGAAAAGAGCTGTGATTTATACCCGCTTCCTTAAATTTCCCATTAAGAGTATAATCTCCCATAAGTCTTTCACAAAATGTCTGAGCCAGTTGGGGTTTTTTCTTTCGCTTTTCCAGATCTGTTTGGTGGGTCGATTGGGTGCACGCGTGCTCTGCGTGCACGGTGACACGCGTGTGCCCACGCACCCTCCCGGCAGTGGCTTTTCTCTCTCTTTGCCCCTCCATGGCTGAATCACAAAATCTCTTTCCCGGTGGGTCACTGAGCCCCCCCACGAGCTCTCGTACAGGTAGGACACGTCAGCGGGCCTGACGCACAGAAAATCACAGATAAACCAGCGGTGGATTTGCTTCTGCCTCCCGCTTTTCGGCTCGTTTAAACCCTGTTTTGTCCGTTTTCTGGCACAGCTGGACCCGGAGGTGAGTTTGGCGACCAGCGGGGTGGCAGAGGGCAGACACTCACCCACCGCCGGCACCGTGACGCTCGTGTTGGCGTCGTGGTGGCCCCGTCCAGAGCGTGCGGTGACGGGGGTGAGGGCGCTGGGCCTAACCCCCTCCCCGACCCCTCTGTGCCGGCACAGAGCGTGGCACCCTGCCGGCAAAGAGCCTGCGGCTACCCAGAGGGCAACGTCCCTCCTCTTCAAAATGTTGGGGAGGGGTGTTAGCCAGAGCAACCCCAAAGCCCCAAGTTTTGGGGGGCAGAGAGCCAGGCGGGAGGGGAGCGCCCGCAGCGCCCCGCAGAGGAGGGACGTCCCTCCGTGATGGGGACAGTGCCACGGGGGAGTGGGTCCCCTCCTGCCCGCAGCATCCTGGGTGTCATGGCCAACAGCCGCCTGGCAGCGGGGAGGAGGCAGGGGGACCCCAAAACGCCTCGTGGAGGTGGACAAAAGCCTTGCTGGGTTGTGCGGGGAGGGGGTTTGGCTTTGCCGGAGGGCTCTGGGTAAGTGTGCTGGGGAGGGGGCAGAGAGACCCCCCCTCCCGCAAGAACAGGAGCTTTCTCTGTGCCCGGCCTGGCTGATCCTGACAAAAAAAAAGAAAAAAAACAAGAAGAGAAAAAGAGGGAACCCCCTCCCCAGGAGAATTAGCATCCAGGATCTGTCAGTCACTGGGAGCTTTTGGTAAAAGGGGCCCCTTGTCAACCTCTGCCTTTGATGTGACTGGGACGGAGGTGCTCAATTAAAAGCCTATCAGTCTGTAAGTAAATCAACGCCTATCAGGCTTGTCACATCAAACAAACGATTATTGCACGAACCCGCCCACCCCATTAATCTGGCTGTTCCTTCTTGACAGCTCAGGGTCAGGGCACTGTAAATCCTGCACTGGATTGCAGCCACCTGGAGCAGGATTAAAGCAGCCCTGCAGCATGTGCTGCTGCACCCAGCGACTCCCCGGCGGCTGCGGCCAGGGGTACCGGCGACCCCGGCAGCTCTGGGGTGCCCGGCACGGGGCTGGGGTCCCCACCGGGGCTGAGCTTTGGAAGGTACCACGGGGCCGTGGCAAACGTCAGTTTGTGTTGGCCCCGGGGATGGTGGTACCGAGAGCTCAGCACCCGGCTCGTGGGTGCTCGGCACCCAGCACCGGGCCAGTATTGCCAGCACCCGTCGGGCTGCCGAGATAAGGTGGGAGCAGCTCCAAGGTGGCTCCGGGTGGCTCCGGGGAGCTGCTGTTGACAGGGACGGTCGTGCCACAGCCCCGGGCTCACACGTTGGGGGTGTTTGGTTGCCGTGGCCTTGGTGGGCTGGCTCAAACCCTGCCCTGCGCTCAGCAGGTCGCCTGTGACCATGGGCAGCGCTTGGACCTTGGGGAGCCTCTTGGTAACTCACGGGGTGGAAGGAACCAACGGGTTGAGTTTTTGGGTGCTCCAGGTCTGGATTAGCAGCAGCGATCCCCGGGGTCACTGGGTTTTTCCCATCCGGTCACTCAAGGCAACTGGGCAGCAACTGGGGCTCCTGCCCTCACCCGCTCGGACCCACCACGGCTCCGGCACCCGTGGCTTCGGAGCAAACGGCTGGGCCAGCGGGGAGGAGGGTGCTGGAGCCCAGCAGCGGGCGGAAGGCGGCCGGGGCCGAGAACAAGTGGCTCTATTCAAGGGAAGGCAGAAGCCAAACTTTCTTGAAAAGCCTCTGTACTGCGGCGGGAGCAGCCTCGGGGCAGCCGGAGCTTGTGATTCCTGCACACAGAGGCAGAGGCTGTTTTAATAAAGGAGAAGCCGAATCTCGGCTCACACGAGGGCAGAGACAGGGAGCGGGGCGAGCCCCAGGGAAGCCGCAGGTTGTGTTTTGGGAAGGGGCTCAACGCTGTTGTCCCACCAAGGGATCTGCGGTCCCCGTGTGCTGGCTTTGCCCCCATGGCAGAACCTGCACCCCCCCCACGTCTGAGCCCTGCTGTCCCTGAGCCAGCAAGACTTTCGGCCTCGTGCCTGGGTGGAGGGATCTGCTCCACGCGCAGGGCCCTGGCCCAGGAGAGCATCCCCGGGGGGCTGGTGACGAGAGGTCGCATCCTGCAGCCGGCAGCAGGATGCTGTGCGGGGAGGGAGCTTGCTCCCCTTGCTGCCTAGGCCTATTATTAGCATCTTCCCTCTCCCGCGGAGCCTGGCGCCTCGTCATGCAGCTTTGGCTCGCTCTCACGGCGCGGAGCCGCCAGCCGGGGCTGCGCTGCCTGTGCTGAGGGCGGACGCCGGCTCTGAGGGCTCAGGGAGCCCCGCGGCGAGCGTGGCTGGCCGGGCGCTGCGCTGCAGCCCGGGGGCCCTCCTCGGCGGGCAGCACTGCCCCGACACCTGCGCTGCCACCAGGGCAGCATCCCAAGGGCTGACCTCTCTGCCTCAGTTTCCCCATTTGCAGCGGGGGTGAGACAGGGGTTGCTGCAGCCCCACCACGCTGGGATCGAAGCGCGTCTGTGTGCGGGCGCTTGCTCAGCGCTCGCAGAAGAACCACGCTCAGCACTGGGCGAGGAGCAGGTTTCACGTGGCCCGGCGAAGCGCATGGAGAAAGCGAGACTGCCGCGTCCATCACTGCCTCGACGCACCCGCCCGCGCGAGGAGGGGGGGGGCGGGAAAGGCGAGGCCGGTGCGAGCAGAGGTGACACCAAAGAGGAGACAGACTCTCACCGCGCCACGTTTGATATGGTGACACCAGCTCTTTGGCCGATAAGCGGTATCACCTCGCTGCGGATGGCCATCACCCCTCACCCCTGCCCGCGCACCCGCCCGGCGCCCTCGGCTCTCCCACGCACGTCAAGCAACACCCGCTCGCCCCGGCAGATAAGCACCGCCGTGCCTGCGTCCCCTCTGTGCCTGCGTCCCCGCCGTGCCTGTGTCCCCTCTGTACCTGTGTCCCCTCTGTGCCTGTGTCCCCTCTGTGCCTGCATCCCCTCTGTACCTGTGTCCCCTCTGTGCCTGTGTCCCCTCTGTGCCTGCGTCCCCGCCGTGCCTGTGTCCCCTCTGTACCTGTGTCCCCTCTGTGCCTGTGTCCCCTCTGTGCCTGTGTCCCCTCTGTACCTGTGTCCCCTCTGTGCCTGTGTCCCCTCTGTGCCTGTGTCCCCTCTGTGCCTGTGTCCCCACCATGCCCGGCTGCCTCTGTCCGGCCCCGGCCCTGCCATGCGAGATGCTGGTGGTGAGGGGGGAAAGAAAATCCCCGCTGTCACCCACTGCTCCCACCCCGGCACATTTCGTAGGGGGAGAAGAGTCGGGGGTGCACGGCCCCGGGGGATCTGGCCCTGCGGAGTTTATCTCCCATAGATGATCAATGCTGAGTTTAAGTAAGGTTTATTGGTATCTGTAATTTAACATGACATATTTCTAACACGAATTACTCTGAGATCATCGTGTGCATAAAATATGACAGGAATCTTTTAAGTGCAAGCATAGTTCTCAGTTAATTTAATAAGTGAGATGGAAAATGGAATAGCATTAAATTTAATATTTTACATAATGCTCCTACACTTCCTTCACTTGCTGCTGGCATCATTTGTTTTCCCTTCTTCCTCATTTACAGCCCGCTCAGCCCGAATTGTCCTGGAGCCCGGCCAGGGAGGGGGGTGCTGCCCCCTCGAAGGGCTGCGATGAGCCCCCCCGAGCTGTCCCCACCTCTCCCCAACCCCATGCAGAGGGGATGGGATGCTCGGGGTGTCCCCTCGCCTCGCGCTCGGCACCGCCTGCAACCCCCGGGCCCGGTGGTCCGAGTCCCGTGGCTGAGCCGCCTTGGCCGCCGGTCCCCGTGCTCGGCTCCTTCCCGAGGGTCTCAGCAGAACGACCTGTTTCATACGCCCCGTGCTGAATAACAACGCAGCTGCCCTCGCGGCTGTGAAACTAAACTTGCTCTTTATTAAGAAAGCGGTTTCCAAGGTGAGCCTGCAGCCAGCATCTGGCCCTGTGCACACAGGCACGTCCAGGGATCTTCTTCCAAACCCTTCCCGCTCCCCTTCGCTCCGTCCCCCCGCTCCGTGCGGGCAGCCACCACGAGCAGAGCCCCCGCCTGCAGTAGCTGCTGCTCAGCGCGGGGATAAGGCCAGGCCTTGCGCAGGGCAGCGCTGCTTGAAGATGGTGGAGCCGTCGCACGCGATGGATCCGTCCCACCATCCACCGCCGGGGCAGGGCAGGGTGGTGCTGGGCGGAGGTGGGGGGTCCCGCCCTCAGATGGGTGCTGCTGAGCAAACAGCCTCCCGCATCGTAGGTACCGCGGCTGGAGGTGGGTAAGGGGTTAATTCAGATCACAGGGGCTAATTTACAGGATATAATTGCCAAGCGAGCAAAGCCCACTTGACCCAGCGAGCCCTCTCGCTCGCCCTCACCCCACCACGGCTGGTGCCAGAAAATCCAACCTGACCCACTTTTACAAGAAAATCACCCAACGGCCGTGCCCGGGCTCCCCGTCCCGCACACGCCAGGACCTGAAGCATCCGTGGTGGGACAACAAACCCCCCGAGCGGGATGGGGCTCGGGGGGGTGTGAAGCCCTGGGGACGCCCTCGCTGGAGCAGTGGTGGATGCTCCACGCCAGGTTTTGTGCTCGCCGCAGGATTTGGGAGCGCGGTGGATGCCCGCGCGCTGCAGAGGGGATCAATACGGCTCTTAGCCTTGTCCCTTCCCATTGAGCCTCGGCGCGTGATTTAAGGGGCTCCGGTAACGTGCGCTGCCGCCGCGAACAAGGTGTTAACACCGAGCTGGCGGGGTTATGGCTGCAAAGGAGGTGGCAGGGCCCGCGCAGGATTGGTCCCTCCAGCCCTTGTCTGCTCTGGTTCAAAGGGTTCCCGTGGCTGCGATGAAAGGAGGGTTGTTGGAGGGATTACAGCGGGGAGGGGAGGCTGATGCTGCTGGGAACGGAGCGAGCTCTTTATCGGAGAGTAGCAGAGCCTGACAGCGCTGTAACTCTCTCTTCTTAAGGAGATGAGCTTGCAATAAACCAAGGAGCACATTAGAGGTAACGAGACAAAATGGCAGGGTTTTGAAAGCCCAGCAGAAGCAATAATCCAGCCTGGAACAGAGAGAGCACTCAGCTTACCTCTGCCTTTTGGAAACACTGCCGTGTTTTTGCAGCGCTGCCAGAACAGTTCTTTACTGTAACTTGGAAAGTCTCGGACGCGGGTTTCAACACCTCGCTCTCACACCACATAATGCAAAAGTTAATTCTACTTTCAGGCTGATGTCAACATTCCCCTTTATTGCCACAGCGAAATGTGAAGACTACATTAATTTGCATTTGCTGTGTGCAAGTAACGCGTTCCAGATAATCACGGTAACTCCTCAAAGGTATAGACGAGAATTTCCTGGATAATGTGCTGGATGGAAAAAGCTGATGGGATCCAGGAGAAGGAAATGGCATTGTGTGTTTTCATAACTCCACCTGGAAGCAGCGCAGCCCAGAAACACAGGCTGCAGTGCTGCAGAGCTCGGCTGGGCTGGGCTGGCTTGCCTCGCCGTGGGGAGGGCGGATTCGGGGGCTGGGGGGGACACTGGCATCGCTTGCTGGGAGAGATCCCCGGGGGCCAGCAGAAGCGGGGTGTAAGGAGCCACCACGGAAAGCTGCGGGAAGGGATATTCTCCTCCCATATGACTTCTAACACCAGGCGGCTGCTTCTCCATAAAACAAACAACCCATCATTAACTAGGAGCCAAACAATTATTACTTTAAGGGACGTGCTGAAAACATAGATGCTGCAGTCTGAGATAGTAACGAGCCTTTGTCTATGGAGCTGAAAAATATACCGAGCCCTGGGTGCCCGCACAGAAACTCGCCTCATGCCCAGCAGTAAATGAAGGGGCCTGAATTCTGAGGATCCTCCCGCATGTGAGCGCTTGGGCCGGGATATATCAGCCAAGGGAATGGATTTTCCATCTTCCCTGATATATCGCTTGTCCCAGACGATAGCAACCATCGCACGTCACAGCTGAAGGCTTCCACGGGGCTTTGTGCACCGACAGCCGGGCTCCGGGAAGCTCATCCCGAGGGTGCGGGGAGGAAAGCTGCCAGGCAGGGCCGGGCTGCCGGGGCACGGGGCTCGGCGCTGGGGCTGCGGGAGGGGACGGGGACCCCCACGGATGGGATCCATCCCGTATCCCGTCCCCGTGGCTGCGCTGGCCACCCGCCTGGCGTAAAACTGCGTGCGGGGATCCCGCGATGGCGTGTGGGAGCGAGGAATTCATTTCCATTTATGATCTGTTATGATGATACCCCTGAAGGATAAAAGTCTATACATAATAATCTCTCTCTTCAGCTTTGTTAACAACTTCAATTAACAGAGAGCTGTGTAATGCTTCATCAGCCGTTTGGATTACAGATGAAATTAAGCCATCATATTTATGAACTACGCAGTGAGTTCGAAGAGGACTCCACATATTTTACGTTTAATAACTTGCCCTCTCATTTTATTTATAACGTTAATAATGATTTGGTGGCTGCTTTGGGGGGAAAACATAAATGACAATGTGAGGAAGCCGGGCGGGGAGGGCGAGCGGAGCTGTGCCTTCTAGAAAGGGAGCAGCGCTGTCAGTGCCCAGCCATGCACCTCCCTGCTTCGCCTCCCTTCGCTTTTATTTTTGATTAAATTGCCCTGTGAACACAGAGACTTCTGCCTTGTAATTGCTTTCCACTCAGCACTTTTAAAACCCAGGCCGAGGGTTAATGATGAAACCCCGTGGCGTGGATCCGTCGCACCCGCCGGCAGCCAGCACCCCACCAGCGGCCCCACGTCCGGGGGGGGCAGCGGATTTTGGGTGCGTTTCATGGGTCCTGACCCCCAAAGGGGGATGGATGCCCTGACTCTCATCTGAAGGGCCTTGCCGTGGAAAAAAAGTCATAATTTTGTTCCCTAGAGCAGGGATGGGCAGTGGAACCAGGCGGAGGAGGGCTGCTTCTGCACCGCCCCTTTCTTCTCACCCTTCCCGGCCGCCCGCGCTGAGCTGGCCCCGGGCTTGCACGTTGGTTTTGGGGTGCTGGTCCCTGCCAGGGCCTCCCCGTTGGGGCTCTTGTTACCATCCTTCCCAATTAACCTGCAGGCTGAAAACACGTTGCGGTCCTCCCAGTCTCTGTCTGGAGCACTGGCACACTGCGAGGCTGAGCAAGGTTAATTAATTTGAGCAAAGACTGAAGCCTAAAAGATGGGGAGCAGCACATTGAAAGATGATGGCTGGCAAAAATCATTAGAAGCATCTTTCAACAATCTATATACTGTTATCGATCCCGTTATAGATCATGTTCCTTTCCCCTTTTTTGCAGGATCTTCTGGATCGATACAGCAAGTGCATTGAGACTGTAGCAACACATTTAAAACCTTATAAAAGGTTATTTAGTTGCTAACAGTGCAGCAATTTCTGCAAAGCCTGCCAAAAGGTTACAGCTTTTTGGGCATCATAAATTACAGACGACAGGGAAAAAAAGTAAGTGCGGTTTTCTTTATTGTCTCAATGATGGATGGGCTCCTGAACAAGACACAAAATACATCATATCACCTTTAATGGGACCACATTTCTGTAGCCATAACTCACAATTTTAAAATAGAAAATGGTGAAATATGGCGTTGTATATTCCACTCCTGACATATTTATGAGTCCTTCCCTTCTTATAAATACAGTGATTGCTATTTCAAAGCAGCATGTCAGGTATGAGCAGAGCACAAACAGCTGGTGCGATTGAAAAATTATAGCCAGAGTTGGACGTTTTCAAAAACTCTCTCTAGCAGCAGTAAATTTACAATGTTTGCACTAACTGTTATTAAAACCAAATCCATATCTTGGCAACGGGAATCCAGCGCTCCGGACCAGCTGGAGTGACGGTGCCGCTGACAGCCGGGGTGAGCCCAGGGGCTGCTCCTGGGGAAGCATTAAAAGGCACTTCGGGGGCTGCGGCTGCGGCCGGGGGGTCCCACCGGGGAAGCGCCGGCATGGTGCCCGCGGGAGCCACGGCTGCTGCTCCGTGCTGGGCACCGGCAGAGCCGAGGGGCCAAACCCGCAGCGGGTGCAGGGCAGGAGCTGAGCGTGCTGCCGGGCTCAGCGCTGAGCCCCCCGGCCACGGGCAGCTGGGGAGGGGACGGGGGTCCTGGGCACCGTCCGCAAGGGGACAGAGCATCGCCATGCCCCCGGCTGGACGTGGCCGGTGTCGGCTGCATCCCCAGAGCGGGCTGGCTCAGAGCATCATGCTCCAGCTCTGGCCTCTCTCGAATTTATGCTTCAGTCTGTAATGGCAGTTTAATGTTACGCTAATACACGCTTCAGGTCTGGTGCCATTTCTGTATCATTATTTCCATTCATTCGGCAAGAGGGTTTTACTAGTAAATACCTCGTGGAAGAAATAATCCTGCCAAGAGCCCTCCTGAGCATCACTCACCCCTGGGAGCAGGGGGAATTCTCTGGCCTCATTTAGGCACACAAAAGGCCTCTAATTAGCTTTTTGTTTAGTCCGATTATAAATGTGAGTTTTGACCTTTCAAAGTGATTATCTTTTGAAGCTAACTAATTTGCATAACATCAGTTTCTAAACTACATACACAATCTAGGACCAGACTTTTTTTTGCTGTTGTTCATTCCTTTTCCTTTTTTTTTTTTTTTTTAACAGCAGCTACAGCCAGCTGCTGGGCTCCGTGTTTGGGTCCTGGATGAGACCCTGCTCCTGTCCGTGTGCTTGGCTCAGCTGCAGCGGGGCAGATCTCCAGCACCTCAGGGATTGGGGTTGCGCCCAGTTTTGGGGCACACGGGTTTTCCCCTAGCCCTTGCCCAAAGCTCTGGCCCTGCTGCCACTGGGAAATCTCATCGCCTTGGTAGACGTTCACCTGCGGTTCTGCTGCCACCACCAACGCGTGGTCCCCCCCAGCTCCTTGGGACCCCCCAGCTCCCCAGCAAAGCCCAGGGTCCTTTGGGAAGCCGATCCCCGGGTGCAGGAGCGGCACCAGCCCCAGCCAACGGTGCGGACACGGCCAAGGTCACCGGTGGAGGCGCGGGGAACAATGGGCTTTAACACGTTCTTTGTGGTAGCTAAATTCAAAACTCTTTATCACCGATTTACATTCCTTTATCTGGGCAAAGCCCTCCAGAGGTGCATTTTATTACCCTGGATTATTAAACAAAAACTTTCTGATAATGAGGCGCCGGGATCTCCGCTGCTGCCTTCGGAGCGGGAGCCCGGCCGCCAGAGACCCGCTCCTGCCGCTGCCGGTTTATCAGCCCCTTGCCGCCGCGCTGCTATCGCGACGGGGCTGCCGCTATCTCTGCCGGCGATTAGCCTGTCCCGCTGCGAGAGTTTGTGTCTTCCTGGCCCATGAATAATAGAAGATAAATCGTTGCTTTGGGTAAGTCTTCTTGGAGAGCGTCTCCCAGCGCAATACCTCAAGGCTTAAGGGGCTTCCTGGGAAGGTGGGGGGGGGGGAAATCAACGTTTTTGGAGATAACAGCCCCCCTCTCCTTTCCTCCACTGGCAGAGAAGGGGCTGAGGGCTCAGCGCAGGACTAAGGCTGAGGAGACCTTGACTCTACACCCAGCTCTGGGAGAAATTGCTGTGTGGTTGGAGGCAAAGCCATGTCCCCCCTCTCCCAGCCCAGCCAGACCTGGGTGCTGCAACCCCCCCCAAACCCCCCTGCATCCCTCCTGCCCGGGCTGCAGCACCCCAGGCAGCAGCTTCGGGCCTGAACACCCCTGATCCCCCCGTCCACGTCCCTGTGAGACACAGACACGCTGCCCCCGTCCCCGGCACACGAGTCCCCTTCCTCCTCGCACTCCTCCCTCCCCAAACCAGCGTCTATAATATTTTCTTTCCTGCACTCATGCAAGGACCTCTGAGTTGACTGCTCTGTTTTATAACATTGCTGTTTCCTGGCCTGGCTTTATTACATCTGTTCTTTGGGGTATGGTGTTATAAATTGGGTATGTGATGACGTGTAATCACTAACTGCAAAGCCAATACATTTTCGCTGCAACAGCAGCAAGACAAATAAAGGCGAGCAGGAGAGGCTGGCGAGGCTCTGACAAAGGGAGATATATACACCAGCACAGCCACAGATAATTTAAAAATCTGATTGGGGATTGAAAGCAATGTTATCCTAATGGAGCTGGCTTCGCTTTCTGGGAGAATGACCTTAGGCTTTGGGAAGGGTTTTCGCTAAGAAGCCCAGCTGCATCTCCAGCTCTTTTTTGGGATGCGTGGGGCCCGGCATGGCCCAGGACACTCCCCGGCCATCCTGCCCCCCCAGCACAGGATCAGAGGGGTTTTCTGGGCGAGAGCCAAAGCCAAACCAAGGCTGTTTCCCAGCAGTATCGACCCGGTCGCTGCAGGCTGGGGGATTTCTGGAGGGCAGAGCCCTGCCTGCCTGCTGCCCACTGCAACGCGAGCAGTTGGCGTCCTCGCTCACCAGAGGTGAAAGCTGAAAAGGTCACCTCACCTGGGGAGGAGCTGGCACATCCCCGCTCCTTCCCCCGGAGAGCGGGACCCTCCCGGCCCCTCGCCCCGTGTTCAGCTCAGCTGCTCCAGGCGCTTTGTCCTGGGGGGTGTCTCCAGAGCCCAGGACTGGAGGGTGGTTTAAACCAACAAAGACTCAGCCTGTTTTTTGATCTGTGATTCAGAGGCGCTTCATGTCCACTCAGAAATAGTTTCCACGCTCCGGAGCCCGCCTGTGCGGGCGTCGTGCTTGGCGAGCCATTAAAACGCCTCTTCGCCCTGTACCTGCGCCAGCTGCGGCTTGAGTCAGCGCGGGGTGAGAGGCAAACCCAGCCCCAGCTTTGGTGCAGGGTGAGCTGAAACCAGCCCCAGGACTGTTGTCCTTAGTAGCAATAATCACTTGTGCAACTGTGCAAATGTGGCCGGCAAAGATGGGATGGGTGATAAATGGGAGGGAGTCAACCAGCTGCAACTTAAGATGTGCCTGTATGCTGCTGCACCGGTTTATCATGATAAATGTCATCGGAAAATCAATTCTCTGTGTACTTTTGGGAATTACAACTATCATTTTGGTGTGATTTATTTGCTGTATAACACGGACAAGGGCTCTTTGTTCATCATTTTGAAAGTTCATTTAAAATTGCTTTGAGTTCTTGGTTTTCTACCGTGACATGGCCGATGGGTATCTGCTCTCCTGTGAAATATGGACCGAGGCAGAGGGAGGCCGGTCTGGGAGCTCTGTCCCCCCCCACATCCTGCTCCTGCAGCTGAGGGGGTCACGGGAAGCCCTGCAAAACCTCCTCACAGAAAGCGATGTCGGCGGGGACATCTCCTCTGGGAAACCAGCAAAGGGATGGCCCCAGCGCCCGCTTCTTCACTGGAGGAGCAGCGACAGGTTGGGACTTTCTCATGCTGGCACGGAATGCTGGGCCCAACCTTCCCTTTTTCTTTTCCACGCCACCCACCAAACCTGTTTGTCCTGCCGTGCTGCTTGCTGGGGAGGCCAAGAAACTTCTCATGCTCCGAGCACGGGGCGTCCCATCTCCATCTCACCTCAGTCTTTGTGCCGGTGCTCACACCGGTGCTGGTAGGAACCGGGACGCAGCCCTCCCCGGGTGTCCCTCCCACCCCAAACCTCTCTCTCCTCACTGCTGTAGCCGGAGGGATGGGGTTGGAGGTCCTGGGGGACACAGGGATGGGGTCTCGTCCTGCGCCAGGCTGGCTGGGGGGGCCGGGGTGGTGACTGCCAGTGCCGGGGAAAGAGCAACTAAAAACCAGCCAAGTTCAGCTTGTTTATCCGCAAGCGCGGAGGCTGAGCGGGGAAATGATCACTCTTTATAAACACCAGGCAGGGGGATGAGCTGTTTAAGTTAAAGGACAATGTTGGCACAAGGACAAAGGGGATAAATTGGCCATGAAAAAGATTTAGGCTGGAAATGAGAAGAAAGCTGAAAATCATCAGTGGAGCGAGGTTCTGGAAGAGCCTCCTGAGGGGGGGGATGGAGCATCCAGCGCGTCCAGGACAGAGCCCGGTCCCTTGGACGGGACACGGAGGTGCTGGTCCCTTAGCAGGGAGCCCCGTGCCGACGCGACGCCCACGGCCGGGCCGTCGGAGACATCTCCCACAAAGAGAAGTGGCACGGCTCTTCCAGCAGCGTTTGGCCTGCGCGAGATGCTGTTTTTCAGCTGGGCACGTTGCTCAAAGCCAGCAGCAGCCTTTGGGTCTCCATTCACAAGCCTTCACTGGTTTGATCAATACATGGAAACCCCTTCCCTTCTCCCAGCCCGCACGGGGAAGAGTTGGGACCCAAAATGAGGACGACCTCCACCCCTGGGGCTGCTGCTCTCCTCCTCTCCAACTTTCACCAGCCCCGGGCACTTCCCCTCTGTCCCCACCGAGGCTCTTGCCACCGCCAGACGACAGTGTGCTTTAGTGTTCATGCTGCCTTCAGCCCATGGTATTTCAGTAAAGTTCAGGAAAACCATTGCTGTATAAATCTCCCAACCACCGGGCAGTTCAAACCTCTCGGGCATTAATCATTTGCCTTTAAAGCCCGGAGCTCAGCCCTGGAATTACGCCCTTCGAGGAGAAGAGCTCCCTGGGATGTCTGGGAGGGATGTGTGAGGAAGGGATCCATATTCCTGCCCAAAAATGCCCCCCCCAAACCCTGGGAAAATTACAACTGGGCTTTGGAGGCTGCCTAAGGCCTGATCAGGCCACGTCCCCCCCTCACGCCGGGGCAGCCCCTTTTGCTCGCCCGTCGGACGGGCACCCGGTGCTGGGCTGTGTTCCCAGCGCCTAAAACCAGCGCTGGCGCTGCACATGTGTATTTTTTATAGTTGTTTATACCAGGTGTGTGCTGCAGCGGTGGGGGCTTTAATTACAAGGAGGAAGAAATGCACTCGGCGGTTTTGCATTACAGATTGGAGCGTAAACCTCAAATAAATCAGGCGGGAAGCGGTTGACAGTGAGCAGAGGGTGCTGCGGGGGGACAGCCAGGCCGCGGTGGCTTTCACCAGGAGGTTTCACTGGGGACAATGCGGGACCCTCGGCCCGTTGTGCTGCAGGAGGTGCCACGGATGGCTGAAGTGGGGGTTCCTCCCGCTGCCGGGTTTGCTGCCGGAGGAGCAGTGATGAGAGGAGGGGAGCAGCACCTTGCAGTGCCACGCAGCACCCTGTACCTTTCTCATGCTGAACCGTGCCGACACCAGGGCTGCCCACCCTCGGCCCGAGGAGCCCGACTACCCTGTGCACACCCAGACCCCTTCAGCGCCCCGTCCCCGTCCCCTGCCCCCAGCCAGGCTCCCTTCTGGTTTTCATTACCCTCCTCCGAGCTGAACACAAACAGCCTAATTTGGAATAACAGCCGAGTGAGTGCAAAGGGGAAAAATCCTGCACTCCCTTTTTTCCTGAGCTAATCCCCTGACAAATTCTGCGCAGCCCTGGCTGTGGTCTTGTTCCAGAGATGCCCCTGATTGAAATGGAAATACTCCCCGATCCTCTCCCTTAAAGGAGAAGCTTCCCTCTGTTTATAAAGCCTTCCAGAGAGGGTTTTACGATTTTATTTTAATGGCCGGCCTTCCCTAGGAATGTGGCAGCTGGCTCAATAGCTGCAGGAAACATCGCTGCCCATAAACCCCCTTCGGTCAGAGCGCACTGGCTGACATTGTCATGGAACGAAAATATTCCTGATGCTTATCAGGGGCCCACATCAAAGGCGCTCAGGCCATAAATCTCCTGGGGACTGTGCCACAGAGCCCAAATAAAAGCAGCTCCCTGGGCTAATGGGAGTCCAGAGAGGGTCCCGTGGCCCCGGCCCCCCACGGGAGGGGCAGGGGGGGTCGGGCTGGGGCCAGTCCCCCAGCAGAGACTGGCAGCGAAGGCTTTTGCTCTGTTTGGTGTGGGGAGAGCCCCGAGCTTGTTCCTTGGGGCAGGTTTGCAGCAAAGCTTGGGAATGCTTCCTGGCACTCTGCGTCCCCCTGCCCCTCTGCCTCCCCTCTGAACATGGGCAGGTCGTCCCGGGGCAGAACCTCTTTGGTTTTCGCTTGGCATATACAGGGAGAGATCCCGTCCGCCCAGGCTGTCTCCAGGCTCTGGCATTTAGAGCTGGCAGGAGATGTCCCGGCTTATCCCAGCACTCCCTGCCCCAGCGTCAGGGCTTGCAAAAATGGGCATTATTTCATCCCCAGCCGGGACAAAATCAAACTTAAACAAAAAAAAATAAAGAGATGTGCATGGGTGTGGGTGGAGAAAGCACTGCGGAAAGTTTGCGTGGTGGGAGAGCGGCAGCCGGCAGCCCCGGGAAGGCAAGCTGGAGCCAGAGCCAGCCCGGCCGCGTGGCTCGGGGTGACCCTGTCGTCCCCAGGCCTGGGCAGGCTGACAGCACATTATGCAGCTTGCCTATCTTTTGTTGCAGGTTGGAGCCAGAAGTATTCCTGCAGATCATTTAGATTCAGGTAAATCAGCGTTTTCCAATCCCAGGAGGATATTTCCCACCAGTTGGGCTGCAGGGTCACCTCCAGGAGCTTTCAGCAGAGTATCGCTTGCTCCGTAAAGACCTTGAGTGATGGATACTCCGTCTCACAGGTAAGTTGTTCCAAAAGTTAATTATCTCCCTGGTTGCTCACTTGGGAATTTAATCACGCTCTGCTGAACTGACGCCCTTACGAACAATTACAGAAGTGCCCAAAGGGGAAGTTTCTATCTCACCCTCGTCAGCCTCGTTATGCCCTGATGACAGCAGGATTTACACCCTTCGAGGTGGCCGGGTGCCCCGGCCCGAGCCCTCTCCGGGCAGGACATCCCTGCTGCCCCAGCTGCCCAGGCTGCCGAGGCCTCTCCCACATGGGAGGCAAGTTCTTTGTATGTGGCATCTTCTCCCTCCCCGCGAAGCAGGGCAATGAAGTTGAAGTCTTGATGAACAAGGTTTAAAATGCAGAAGCTCTCAGCGAGCCAGACACTAATGTGACATCTCTCTCCGGCACTTGCCATTCCCTCCCTTCCATGGCTTTGATGTTAACTTCTTACAAGCTCCGAGACGGCTGTAGGATTTGATCAGGAAATCATGCATGTTAATAGGGAGAAGCAATAGAAACGCAAGAGGTTCCTCTCCCCACAAATACAAGGGGGTACGTGCAGGCTGCGTGCCCTGGGCGCTGGAGCCACTCTCCCACTCTGCCTTGTCCAGGTCTTCTGGGATGACGGGAACCTTCGGCCAGGCGCGGCACGCGACACCGATACGAGCGGGTTATTCCCTGGTCAGGAGTCCTCGACCGGAGCTGAAACCAGCCTGGCCGCAGCTTTAGCTCTTGGCTCCTGTCTCTCTTCTCATCCTCCTTCCAAACTAGGTTAGTCTGGCTATCAAGGGAGTGTTGGTGATGCTCAGGCAGGTTTGATATTTAGTCACTGCACCTGTGTTGGATGGGTCTTAATTATTTATAGCTTTCCTATCCTGTTTTCTCAAGTCAGTTGGGAAGAGGTGACAGGTGAAGACTTCTTGCAGCAGATGCTTATGAGGCGGGTGAGGTGCCTGCCGCTCAGATGAGAAGAAAAGAAAGAGTGTCTTCAGCAGGAGCAAAATGACAAAGCTACATAGGAGCTGCCTCATTTAATAGTCAGGAAGAAGGAAAAAAAAAACCTCCTCAGGTCTCCAGAAAAGAAACACATTCCTCCTAAGTAGATGGATGCTCTGGGGAGCAGATGCCTCCCCTTGGCATGCGGAGCCCTTCATTCTGGGGACGTGCTGGGGGTATGAGGGCCAGGGCAGAGCCGCCACTGCCCTGCAAAGCTCCGCTGCTGCGCATGGCCGGGGCGAGCTCAGCCCCAGGCTCCATCAGCTCAGCTTAGGGCTGCTTCGAGGCCGGGTCCCCGCGGCGCTCCCACGGTCAACACACGCCACCGCCTCTCGCCGCTTTCCCCAGCGGCTGCGCGAGCCTGCTGCTTCCTCACACCTGAAGGGAGATGTTCCTGTGGCTCCAGTGCCTGGTGCCTCCTGCTCTGGTGACAGAGGACTTAATCTCCGGTGACAGCCAGACTGCTCGTCTTCGGGGCCCGTGTTTGTAACCGTCACCCTGACTCGTTCCTGTTGCGGCTGCAATCGGGGCGGGAAAAAGCGGTGCCGGAGCTCCGGCAGGTGCTGCTGCGTGCTTCTCCAGGACGTGATGGTAGATGAAGATTCTCACAGTAACCTGATAATTGCATCGCCATTAATAACGTGTGTGCTTGCCCAGCGCGGATGGGAGAGCAGGGAGAGCCCGGCTCCGCCAGCGAGGCCCAGCGAGGGCCGGACTCTGCCCGCCCAGCCGCAGCAGCGAGGGGCTTCGCGACGCCCGTAACCGAGAGCCCTGCGCCGGGCTGGTCCCGCCACTGCAAACGTCAAGTTGATTATTTTAACCACATTAGATCCCTGTTAATTAACATGAATTAACCACCTAAATATTCCTGGGTAAACAAGCTATTAGGTATAGGGAGGAGAGGAAAACCACCTTTAAACCATCACGAATCAATCCCTGCCAGATCTGGGGCTCCGTGACGGCCCGGCCAGCCCAGGCCAGCCCCGCTTCGTTAGTGCCGTGCTGTGAGACGGGGTGTGGGGCGGCGATGAACTCCCGGTACCTCCTGGCTGCCGCCGTTCCAGGTATGACACATACACAAAGGTACCTTTTTATAGGTAGGAAATTATAGGTGCCATGACTTCAAAGGCTTTTGCAACAAGAGCTTTCCCTTTGATAAATGACAGCATCATTAATGGTGATTTATTACCCCGGCTATTTCGACAAACAGAAATAACCAGTTTCTTTTCATTTGGCTTGGTGGGTTTTTTTGCTCTGGGCTACCCAGACATACAAGGTGGCTGGTAACAGCTGTTTTACTGCTGGTAAGACATCTCATTTATTAACTTGTCATCATGTGTCATAAAGTTTAGCAAAATGCTAGATGATTGTGTACTTAAGCTGGGTAATTACCCCATTATTAAAGCTGCCTTCTTTATTTATTTGCTCTTCTGGTGGTTTGTTCCTACCTTTGCTCTACATGCTGCCTTAGTCACAGGGCACAGAGATGTGCTGCCTTGTAATTATCTGTGTGCTGACTTCCACACTGCTCTCAGAGACATGAAAGGTGTCTCTGCCAGCTGCCACCAGCTCACTGGTGACAGGGACCAGGCTGCTGCACCGCTCGGCCTGTGCCCAGAGAGGGGCTGGGATGATGCTCAGAGCCCTGGGGCTGCATCCCACCGGGTCCTGGCACGCCGGCGAAACCTCACCGCGATAGCAGCCAGAGCGGGGGAAACACACGAGCTGAAGGTAGCCCAGGAGCAGGATCTGTTATCCCAGGGGAGGAAGCACCCAGGGCAGTACGGGGCTACTGACCCAGCTGGTGGTGATCGCCTGTAAAAGCATTTCTGCTGTAACTGCACACGTCATGCCAAGCTTCTAATTAAACTCCCCGAGATGCTCTGCTAGCGCGGAGACAAAAGCAGATCCACACCTTGATGAAGGAGTTGCCTAGACAGAGGAGAAAACCACTGTTAGCACAGAGATGCTAATTGCCTCGGGAGCTCCCAGAACACAGGTGCAGGGCTCCAGGAATGTCTGGGACCCTGCCCCGACACGTCTGTGCCCTCTCCCGGGGAGGGTGAGGCTCCGTGGGCACCGGCCCGGCGGGGACGGCAGCTCCATGTTCCCAGGCGAAGCGAGAAAATCCGACCTTGCTCCCTCCTCTCCTCCCGCCCAAACCAGCCGCTTGCCAGCGCTGACACCGAGCTGCCTGGATAAATCTGGTTAACAAACATTTTATAAGAGGTTAAACATTTGAAACCGCCCAATAACCGACTATTATCTGGGCAAACAGGAGCCGGACCACAGAAATTGCCTCGCCGGCTCAGACCGGGCGGCATCTGCAGCGAAGTGCCAGCAGATCTTTAAGAGAAGATACAAAATCCATCACGGCAAACGCCGGCGGGCTGGCTGCTCCGCAGGGATTATTTCTTCCCAATCTCTTCTCCTAAATCCAGCCTCGCTCCTGCAGCAGAGGGAACAGGGCAACCAGAGCCCGGAGCTGCCCCGCACTGGCTGCTCTCCCACAGCCTCGTTTGCGTGGGAAATAAGGGAAGATTTTACTGTGCTGCAAGGGAGTTTCAGCCGCTCGCTCCTGCGTGGGCAATCGGTGTCTCAATCAGCAGGTCCCCGCGGCCAGTGCCCGCTGGGAGAGACTCCTCTGAAGGCAAATGTTAAGTCTTCTTGTTTTCCTTTCTCCAAGGTCAGCCAATATTAAAACTGAGGGGAATATTACCACAAAAATTAAAGACTACTAAATTCCCCGCTACCCCACACATTTCTTCCTGGCGCTGCTGTGAATGTTGATCAGGGAATTTCATCCATAAATCCGTCTCTCACACGGTGAGAGGTTTTATGTTTTAATTAACAAGTGGCTATTGCACAGTAATTACAAATAGGTTAAGATTCAGGTTCCAGAGCTGCCCAGGGTACAGCAAGGGGCTTTTTTCAGTCTTTGGAGGCGAACATTTTGTTTAGGGCCAACTCCCCTTGGTGCATCTTGTCCGCGGGGTCAGGACCCGCATGGAAAGGAAGGGAAAAGCTGGTGGTGTGTAGGGAGAGGATAAACCCCACCCTGCGCCATGGGCCCGACACCTACACGTCTGTGCCTGGCGATAAATACCTCTTTCAAGGGATTAGGAGGCAGTTTGGTAAAGCAGAGGCTTTGCGCGGGGGAGAATTGCACCCATGAGTTTGCATCGGGAGCTGCCCCGGAGCAGCAGCGTGAGCTGGGCTGGGGACAGGGCCAGGGGGTGGCTCTGGCGTGGTGAAAGAGGGAGAGGATGAAACGAAGCACTTCAGCCTCGTCGGGGAGGTTTGTGCTCACAGAGCCCAGGGAACGGTGGTGGGGATGACAAAAATCCGGCATTGCAGAAACCCCCTGTGGCCCAGCAGTGAATCTCCCCATTTTCATTTATTAAAATAGCATTTTTATTACAAAGAGATGTTAAAAGTGAAAATGGATGAAATACATTTTACATCCTCCATCGATTTCCCGGGATATTTACAACTGCAGAGATATTGATCTCCCCGAAGTGCCGGATGTGCTTGCTCGTTACGTACGACACTTGCAGTGAGAAAGTATTTTCGGCAAATAAACCACCAAAACCCACCATATAAATTGATCCAGGAAGGCTGGGGGACAGTGGCAGCGCTGTCCCCGCCACCCCACCCTCACTGCTATCGGGGCTTTTGGCCCTTGTGCCCGCTGTGCCGAGTGATGGGAGCAGCCGGGTACCACTGCCTGTGCCATCGCGTCTGGGGTGCCCGACACCCCGTGTACCCCCAAGCACCAGCCCCCTCCCTCCGCTGGGGTGGGGATGGGGAAGGAGACCTTAACTCACGATTTGCCACCCAGGAGGGAATTTCCTTGGAATAACTGAGATGATGTTTTATGTGGGATTGAACGTGCCAGGGTTTGTTGCGGCTGGAGGTGCGCGCGGTTGCCAGACCCGACGGCAGGGAGGAGGGGGGCGGTGAGACCTCAGCGCTGCCGTTCCCCACACTGCAGAAACTCTCAGGTGAATCAAAACCCCTTTTTTGGCCGCCTCCTGTCTCCCAAGCCAGCCCCCAGCCCGTCTCTCCCCACCTGTGTGCAGCGCCGACTGCGAGGGCGGTGAGAAGCCCCCGGCCGCGGTGCCCGGCACAGCTGGAGGAGGTTTTCTCCCACCTCCCCTTGCTGCACACAAGACCCAGCCTAGACCCCGGTGCCTTTATTTCTCATTCCAGCAAACTCCCAGTGAAGCCATCTCGGAGTTGCCCAGGGTCCGACCCGGCACCGCGGCACAGCACGGGGTCGCAGAAGGGGTGCGAGGGATGGGTGCGCTCCCCGCCTCGCCGCCCCTCTTTTGCCAGCCAGGTTTGGAGCTGGCAACACCCCAAATCTCCTCCCGCATCTGCCTCTCGGGCTCTGCCCCTGCCCGCCCCGCCGGCAGACGCGCTGGCGGCCCCGCACACCCGCCGTGGGGCCAGGCCGGCGCAGACGGTGCGTCAGTTGCTCCTGGGGCCAAACAGCCGCGAGCGGGAGCGCGGTGTGAGCTACAGCCGGCGGGTACCCGGCAGCTGGGTGCTTCAAAGAGCACGCAGTGCTCCGCCGGGACCCGCCACCCTGGCAGCGGTGTTGGCATCGCCAGACGGGCATCCCCGGGGCTCTGCCTCCACCTTTATTTCCCTCCAAGTCAGCAGGAGATTTGGCTGAGCCCAGCCCAGCTTGGCCCCGTGGAGGAGCTCTGGGTTGGCCCCCGACCCCCATTTTTGGAGGGGAGCCCGGGGCTGGCCGAGCAGCACGTGGCACCGCAGCACCTCACCCCCCATTTCCCTGTGTGCTGGGCAGAGAATCGCCTCCGAACGCGGCTTCCAGGAAAGAGCCGGCGCGAGCGCAGGCTGGGAAACCGCGTGGTGTAAAGTTTCTGGAGATCCTCTCTGCTGGTGTGTCGGCCCCGATTACATCAGTCAAGTCGCGTTACGCGGCTGACGGGCGCTAACGAGAAGTGACAGACGTGACGGGGAGCGGGCAGGCTGCAGGATTGACACCGCTGTCCCCAAGGACAGGACCCCCCCCTTCCCAGGCCGGCTTGGCGCCAGCTCCGTCCTCTGGCTTTTCTGGGGCCACTGCTGGGCCTCGGCTCAGTGCCGGGGTGCTGGGATCGTGGTTCTACAGCTGTGGCCGTGGCCGGTCGGCTGCGGCGGACCCGAGCCCACGGGGAGCTGCCTGCTTTTCTCCTCAGAGCTTTGAACGAGGGTCGAAGCCAGGAAATCCGCCCATGGCTGAGCCAAGGCTTCCCAGGGTGGCGAACGGCTGGGGGAATCCTGCCTGAGGAACCCCAGAGGGGCATGAAAGGGATGGGGACAGCTGAGCATCCCCCCGAAACCCGGCCTTCCTCCACCCCGCTGAGCACCGGGCACCACAGAGCCTTGTGAAAGGCTTGGCTGGGAGAGCTAAAATAAAGGGATAGCAGGGGGGACAGCACCAAGCAGCCAAAATTGGCTCAAACACCTTCCCTGTAGTCTGTAAAAACCTGGGGGGGTTGCTCCTCCCTGGGTCGCTTTGCCCCCCAACCATGCGGTGAGTGGAGCGTGACGGCGAGTGCGGCGGTGCCTCCCCTGCCAGCTCCTGTGCTGAGCTGTAGTTGATGGGCTGAAGGGGAAGCGGGCTGGGACGCGTTTGAAGTCACGGGGCTTTGTTGTGATCCCGTCGCCGCGGAAAAATGGCATGATTGGTGTCGGGGGGATGATTGGTGTCGGGGGGGTGATTGGTGTCGGGGGGATGATTGGTGTCGGGGGGGTGATTGGTGTTGGGGGGATGATTGGTGGCGCGGGAGCACACATGCTGAAAGCAGGGCGACGAGGAGGAGCGATGTGCCGGAGGGAAGAAGTGAAGTTTTCACCCTTGATTCCACCAGTTCGATGGCCCGTTGCATGCCAAGGTCTCCGCGGGACGGCTGCGAGCTTGGGGACACCCTCCCAGGGTGGGAGGCGAAGTCCTTGTCCTGCGTGGAGGAGAGGGGCAGAAAGAGTTCACGCTGCCGCGTTCACCTGGGGAAGGTCTTCAGCTTCCCCTGAAACAGGCAAAAGGGGCCAAACCCAACATTTTCCCACGGTCGAGGAGGATCCCCAGGCCCCGGTGTGGCGGCCGAAACCCAAGCAGCACCTCTCTGTCCACACCCTCTCCCATCGGGGGGCTGCCTCTGTCCCACCACGGCGCTGGCTCTGCCCCAGCCCTCCCATGGGCAGCAGGGGGGGTTCAATCAGTATCAATCTTTCCCGACTTTCAAGGTCTGTGGTTATTGACATTTTGTTCCAACTGAGTCAATATTAACTTCTCAGGTCAATAGACAATAAATAGAAAATAATAAGCAATGCACAGTTAATATTGATTTATGATTATTTGGGTCTTTTGCATGAGTTTCTCATAGGCAAAGCAGCTCTGCATGCGCGAGGCTCCCCCGTGCCGAGACACGAACAGGAGCAAGAGAGATTTGCTGTAAGGTTCCAAATGCCTTGGAAAGGGGGTGAGGAGTGAGTTACAGTGGTACCCAGCAGGGCCCTCTGACTGCTTGGAGAGTGCTGGGATCATCTTGCAGCTCTTAAAACATGCTAAAAATGTTAAATCAAATGAATTTCACCACTTCCCCGCGAGCAAGGCGTTTACAAAGAGCTTGAAAAAGAGCATTGAATCAAGTTCGCGGGTTGGGGGGGATTTTATATGTTCGGGGATTTTGAACCAACTTTGTAGGACATTAAAAAGAATTGCAAAGAGAATTGTGAAACCGGCTGAGAGGCATTGCCTTTTCTGAAAAAAACCCAAAGAATAGGAACAGAGACAACATACTGAGGCCGGGCTGCTGGGGACAGGTGAGCGGCATCCACGGCTCCGGGGTGGCTTTGTCGGGACGCGGAGGGGCCAGGGGAGCCTTCACGGTGGCGGGATGGAGCCCATCGCCAGCCCATCACCGTTGGTGGTGAGGGTTCTTTTTTTTCCCCTTTCTCCCTTCCCAGTCCCGACGTCAGGATGTTTATAAAACTCCAAATCAATTTGAGACCGGGAGACATTCAGCCGGGGAAGCACTGTGCTGATAGGGTCAGAGGCCCGTCGCCAGCGCGGATCGTACACCCTGACGTATTAATTCGAGCTGTCAGGACCAATATGTGTACAAGCGCTCGGGGAGGCGCGGGCAGCGCTTCCCAAAAAACGAGGCTCACGTTTCGCAGACCCCGCGCAGCGAGCCGGGGAGCACCCACGTCGCAGCAGGAGCCTGGGGCGATGCCCGCGCCCCCCCGCAGCCCCCCGGGCTGGGGGCTGGACCCCGCGCAGCGGCGGGAACGCTGCTCTTCCCAGCGTCCCCGCGCTCCCTGGCTGGCACGGAGGCAGATCTGAGGAGCTGCAGGAAGTACATTTGTTACTGGGAACGCTTTGATATTTCGCATGTGAAACGTCTGCGTGCTGGAGGAGCTCAGGCATCTGGCAGGAAATTACCATGAATCCTGTTTCTCTTAACAGTCACACACACGCCTCCTCACTCTTTTCCTTCCCCCCTTCTCCCTGCTCACCCCCTCTGCTCGCCTTCCCCTCTCCCCACACCAGGGCCTGATCCAGACCCCGGGGAGGGGCCCACTGCCCCCACAAATCCCTCCATCCGTCTCCCGGCCCTCTCCAGTGGCCCCGCTCGGCAGCAGTAATCTTTCAGACTTGTGAAAAACCCTTCCCGTGTTTGCCGCAGGGCTCTGTGGGGTCAGGCTGCCCGAGAGCACGCCCCTGTCTTCATCAGACGGCGCTACCTGGGGGGTGTAGCAGAGGCATTTGGGGTGCTGGGATGGGGTCAGGTCACCCTCTGCATCTGCAGCCTCATGGGTCTTGGCTATCGTCTTTGCTTTGGGTGACCGAGGCGTGGGCCGACAGCAGGGCCCTCCCCAGGAGCTGCAGCCCTCGCGCTGGGGACGACGCTGATTTGGGGGTCTGGATACCCCAACACACTCCGGACCCCGTGGAGCTCCGGGGGCTGCGGGTGGGCACAGACCCCACCCTGCTCCGCACCAGCGGTCCCAGGCAGCGTCAGGAGCAAACCTGGGAGCGCCGGCTCCCACTTCCCTGATCCCAGCCCTCGATAGCTGAGCCGCGGGCTCTCCTGGCGGGATTCCTGACCCGGTGGGAGCCAGCGAGCTGCAGGAGGAAGCCTGCTTCCCTGTGCTCTCCCCACCCGGGGAGCTTGGCCACGGATCAGAGGAGCCGTCTGCCTCCCCTGCGAGCGCGGCCACGCCGCAACGCCGCAGCCTGAGCTCCAGACTGGATTTTCGTGTTGCCTCCTGCTCAGAGCAGCCCTGGAGTTATCGGGTCCATCGGGCTGCTGTCAGCCAGCTCCGCTCCCCAGCGCTCCCCTTGCCAAAAAAATTATGACTGTATTAAATGATTTTATTACAGTAAACTGCAGATCGTGCAGTGTAAACACAGGTGGTGCAACGCACCTCGCTTTTAACTGCGTCCAGGCCAGCAGCAGCGATGCACCGTGCCGGCGCGGGGGGAGCAGGATCTGGCCCCTGCCTCTCCGCTCCCCAGGGTTCAGGTGGGGTTTGCAGACCCCGAGTGTGTGGGGGTTGCTGAAAACCAGCCAGGACTGAGCCCTCCGGCGGGCAGGCGCAGGCAGAGGCTGCTGCCTAGAGCTGCCCAAGGAGAGGGTGTACAGAGCAGGGCGAGAGGTGCCCGACAGCCCCCAGATCCAATGGGGGAGGACGGGGTGCCGGCAGAGCAGGGAGCCCTCGCAGCAGCCGGAGCAGCCCAGTGCCCGTGCCAAGGGTGAACAGAGCCCCTTTGAAAATAACGCCTCGCTTTTAACTGCGACGATAAAAATACCCGCAGGAAGGCCAGCCCCTCATCTGCCGGCCCCCCGGTCCGGCTGACGCGCCGTTGAGCACAGGCTCCCTTTCTCCCCCTCTTGCTTTCACAGGTTTCATTTTGGCCTTGATTCCAGCAAGTTTACTGACAGATTACTTCATTTTAACTCTATGGCTTTCCTGTCTTGTGGGAGGCATATTTCTAAGTATCATATTTATCAAAAGGCCTGTGCAAAAACAAGGGCCAGAATTACTCTTTTGATGGTTCCCCCAATAACTACAACCACAATAAATTTTTCAGGCAAGAAAGCTCGACCAGGGACCTTTTGTGCCGGGGTTTGGGAGCGGGGTCCAGGCCCTGGGCTGCCGAGCCCCCCCAGCCTGGCCGCGCTCCCCCCCGCCCCATGCCGGCACATCTGGTCTCGCTTGCGAGGCTGGTCTTCCAGTTCCCAAGGGTGACATATTTCCCCCGCCTATAACTCTAAATCAGAGCAGCATTTCAATAAATCACAGTGAACACTTATTTATTGGACATAGTTTTGGGGCTCTTAAAGCACGGAAAATAAATTTAATGGAGCGTTTGGAGCATTTCTCCAATCTTTTGAGGGATTACTTGGGGAATTTGTCAACGGAGCCAAGCACAGCAGCTTGATCCAGAGAGATGGGAAAGAAATTATGGGAGATACTCTACAAAGGCCCAGGTGTACCCTAAATCACATCAAAAAAGATTAATGTCAAAGGATTGCTTGCCAGCAGAGTTGATTGGCAGCACTGCAGTTTATTTAATAAACTATCATTTTAGCCAGAGGGTGACTTTAATCTGAATTACATTTTCTTGTTTTGTCGTACGCCATGCCAAGCGATTTATTGAATTCTGTAGCATACTTCTTAACCTCAAACACCGAGAGAAAAAAAGAAGGAAAGCCTTGAGAGCCCCTGGAAAACCTTGAGACAGCAAAAGCTGCTCCGCTAAGAGGGCAGGAGCTCCGCTCCAGCAGCAGCAGCTTGCTTTCTTTGGGCTTGGCTGGGAAGACCTGGGAGCAGGAGTCGGTTGTTGAAACCCTCGTCTGGGTTTCGCACACCCGAAAGCTCAGGGAGAGGGCTCGGCGCTGCAGCCCCATGTCCCTCTGCTAACTCGCAGCCAGGTCAGGCTTCAAAGCTGTCCTGACCTCCAAAACACCCGAGACCAGGCTGGACAGGGCACGGATGGACAGGGCACGGAGGCAGAGAAGCGCAGGCACCAGAGGCATTTGCAAAACTAGAGAGACGCAGGAAGAAACGAGCACGTCCCCGCGGATGCCCTGCGCTTCGCTCAGCCTGGCGCTGATGTCACCCCCGGGAAAGCCAGCACAGACCCCCTGCTCCCAGCGACCCGGCCGGGCCTGAACCCACCGGGGACCTGCCTGGAGTTTGTGGGCAGAGAGAAGTACCCAAGGTGCCTGGCACCCCCGTGACCCTGCAGCCGCTCTGCAGGCAGGTGGGGAGGTGCTGGTGTGGGCAGGAGATGCCCAGACTCAGAGGCAGGGTGCCCAGGGGGGCACAAGGCAGCTGGGGTCAAAGAGCCAGGGCAGAGCACAGCCGGGCGCTGAGCGAGGGACTGCGGGCGGGGGGCAGAGACCTGCCCTCTCTGCATTCGCTTCTCCTCTGCTTCCTGAAGAGACTAAGGATTGGGCAAAGATTTCTTAAATCTTGGAAATGTTTTAGAAATACCCTGGCTAAAGGCAGAGGAGCCCTCCCAGCCTACCCTCGCCGTGCCCTGCACATGCTGGCGATGCACCGGCACCGCCTGCCCCCCTCCCGGCAGGAGCAGCCGCGGAGGACGGACAGACGGACAGCAAGGACCAGCACCAGGGGGGGTTTGCAAGAGCCGGGGGCCTGCTGACCCGCAGGGCTCTTAAATAATGTGTTTGTGCAAACAGACAAAGAAATCCTAACTAATAATAATCCTCGTTCCAAGATTATGATTGAGTTTTTCCCCTGTTCTGCTTGATATTTCTGCCAAAGAAAGAAAAATCCTCACTGAAGTCTAGCAGGAAATCCAATAAAATTTCTTCAAAAGATGGGTCTGACATTGAAAAATAGCAAAATTATAAAAGTAGGCCTCAGAAAAGAAAAGGGGAGAGTTATTATATCTGGCACCTACCGAGGGCCCAAAGCTCCCTCTCCAAATGAGCCATCACAGATTGAAAGTGTTTAGCTTCCCGTTGATTAAATATGGTGAAGGACCCGAGGCGTGCCAAGCCTTGGGGATCGAAAGTTTGTTTTCAGTCAGAATGTGTTTTCAGTCAATGGAAAAAATGGTCGGCCTGTGCCGGGGTATGTAACTGAGAAGCCTCAGGTTTGGAGTGAGTAATGACTGCGATGCAGAAATGCGGGAGGGTTGTTAATCATTCGACCCCAGCCCCCGTAATTCAACTCAGCAACTCGCACCACTTTGGAAGTCTTTTTTTTTTTTCTCCCCCTGCTCTTTTTAATACGTAAAAACCCAAACGTTTTTGTTCCTTTTTCTTTTTAATCCTTTTCCCCGGAGGGAGAGCATCGTCTGCTTGTATCATTATTACCCCCTTTCCCTTCTCGCCAGGTGCTCGGGTCAGCGCAGCCGGATCCGCAGCGCCGTGCCGGGCTGCGGCTCCGCGGTGGGTCTGGGGGTCCCGCTCCCACCCCAGCTGCAAAATGAGATGATGGGAGCCACGGCTGGCGAGAGCTCGGCCGGACAGCGAGGCCGGTGCGATGCCGGCAGCCGGGAAGGGATGGCCCCGGGCGGACCCGCCGGCTCCGGGCACACACTCCCCGCCAGCGGGAACCGTTGGCAAAGGTTGGGTGGAAACAGCTCTCCTGGAGAGCACTGCGGGAAACCGCACGTCCCTGCAGGACAGAGGAGGCCATTGAAAATATCCCCGCCTTTTTATTTTGGCAGAGGAGGAACCATTTCATTGCTAGGCTGCGTGCCCGGCTTCGAGCGAAGGCTGCACGCTCGTAACCTGCAAGCGAGAAGTGCCCGGAGCGCAGCGATGCCCCAACCATCCACAGCCTGGCGCTGGGGGGTGGCAGCGGGGCCCGGGCACCCTCCTGCTGCCCCGGTTTGGGGGTGGCCTGGGCCACGGGCACGGCTACTTCTCTGCGCCAGCACCATGGTGTGCCTGGGCCTCCCCGGGACAGGCAGCTCTGCATGACGGTGGGGCTGCCCCAAAGAGCAAACATCCCCCTTTCATAGGGAAAATTCGGGCAGATGGTGAGGATCAAACACACCTCTGGAGCCCAGGGGCGGGGGGACGAGCTCCGGGCTGGGCCCGAGTTCAGCGCTGGGTCAGGAGGTTGCTGGAGGGACCAGGGGGACCGGGGGTGGCTGCAGGGATGCAGCTCACACAGCACCTGGTGCACAAGGAACCGCTGCCAGTGGCCCTACAGATTCCTCCCTTGGGCCCCACAGTCCCCTCTTGTACCCACGTCCACCCATCCCTTTCTCACCCCCTCGCAAGATGCCTGACTTTATTCATTAACTGGGTTTGCTGGGCTGCTTCTCATTAGATAGCCAACAAATTCCAGGAAGACAGGACACCCACTGGGCCTAAATGAAATTAGAGAACAGAGCACTGCTACAAGTGGTTTAATTCAAATTACAGCAAGATATTATCGCCAACTGCAAGTGCTCACAATCATGAGTCAGACCCCCACAAGGAACGAGACAGGCTTAAAAAAATCATGACTTGTTAAGTATATAATTAACTTTGGGGTTATTTTTATTTACCTTCCAGTTTTTAGCCTTCAGGAGTCAAATTTTTTGAGCTTGCCTCAGTGATGGTTGGAAATAGTTTAAAAATAAAGAGGGGAGGAAGAGAAAAAGAAAAAAAAAAAAGAGAAGAAGAATGCGCCAACATTCCCGTGATGCCAGGAGCTGGGGATTTAAAACAACACCACACGTCACAAGGATTGCGATAACCATCCCTGAGCTGCGGGCAACTGCCGGCACCGCCTGCCCAGGGCCCCTGGAGCAAGGCACTCCTTCTCCCCAAAATCACACCCCGGCCTTGCACACGCTGAGCCGCGCAGAGAGGGGCTTTGAGGGGCACCCAGGGGGAGCTGGGGGGGTCAGGGGGGAGCGGCAGGACCCCCGGGCTCAGGCAGGGACCTGCCCACAGCCACTGCGCCCGTTTACCAGTGGGGAAACAGGCAGGTGCAAAGAGCGGAAGAACCCCACAACGTTTGGGGTGTGGAAGTGTCGCCGTGTCCCGCGCTGGGCCAGCCAGCCCGTCTCCTCGGACGCTTCATCGTCCCGGGCGCCCGTTGGGAGGCACGAAGTGAAGCAACTGGAAGGAGATTTTACAGGCAACTTGCAGACGTGTCAGCCCTACATCCTGGCCAAACACCAAACGCCCGTGCTTGCTCCTCACAGACCCCTTCAGCTTCATCCTCCTCCTCACTTCCCACCCTGAGCCCACCGGGTCTGCGGGTGGTGGGTGAAACGGTTTCCTGTGTGACCTCAGACACCGTAAATCAGAAGAGCTGAGACAGTCGGTGCAAATTCACCGGCTTCTGACGCTGAGAACTTGCCCAGGCTGCAGTAGAGCCAGGACCTGGGGGGAGCCCCCCCTCGCCTGGCATTAACAAGCCCTGCACGAGCGACAGCATTTGCTCCCCGACCCATCTCCTGCTGCAGCAAGAGGGATTCTGCTGGGAGAGGGACCTGCACGGGACAGGATGAAATACCTGGAGCCAGCACAACCCCACGAGACGCTCGGAAGGGCACACGAGGGCAGACAGTAATGCCTGGGGGGCCCAGCCAGGGTCACCGCGTGATCTGGGCTCACCGAGGAAGCACGACGACGCAGCTGAGCAGTTTGATGGGTGAGGGCTGCTTCTCAGTGTCCCCAGGCTGCCTCACAGCAATCGTCCTCAGCCGATTTTTGTGGAGCTGAATTGGCCAACCCTCCTCTGCTCCCTGCCTCCGGGTTGTGTCTTCCCCTGTTTCCGCTGAACAGATAGTACCCTGCTATCTTTCATTGAAACATCATGTCCAATTTCTCCCTTGATTAAACCCATATTTTGCTTGGCTATAAGTCAAATATAAGAAGGCCGCACTCAAGTGAACTAATCTCGGTTTACTTGCCAGTAGGTAATTTGATAGACAATTTGGCAGGCATCCACTCTAGAATTAAGCAAACCTGAGCAATAAAGATGTAGGAAAACAATCCTGAAAAGCCATAATGAGACGTCTAGTTTTATTCAATAGCAACTTGTTCCACTTCCATTTCTGCTGACACTCGGGACCGCGGTGCCTGCCCGCGCCCCGGCCGAGAGGGCACGTTCCGCTGGACCTCCCTCGGCTGGGCCAGCGCCGGCGGCGCCGAGGCCGGGGCAGAGCAGTGGTCCGAGCTCTCCCGACGTGGCCTAGGCAAAGACGGACTCTGTGTTTGGCAGCCAAGCCCTGGGTCTGGCTCAGCTTGCGGAGGAGAAGGGTTTGCTGAAGACTCAGCTGTGAGGGCCTTGAGGAAGAACCAGCTCCAGCACCTGCAACATGGGACCTTCGCTGGCGGTCTGTAAGCACCCACCATCGCTGCGTTTTGCCACCGCAGCCCGCAGAGCCCCCACCAGCTCCCATTTAGGGCCTCTGCCTCCCTCTCACCGCCTAAGCACCCACACCTCAGCACCCACCGCCCGCCGCGGCCCAGGGACCTGCACGGGGATGGAGGCAGCACCTGGGGGTCACTCCTGGGGGGCAAATAACGCCGAGGGCTGTGACGTGCCCAGAGAGGGGCTGTGGTGGTGCCAGGGCCAGCGCGGGTTCGCTGCCTCGTGCCGCAGGAAGCGCGTGGGGCAGGGCACGCTGCGCTCCGGGGCGATGGCCGGAGCAAAGGGGCTGTCAGACGGCCGCCGCGCAGCTCCATCCCTCATAATGCCATTATGTATTGCTGGCATTAATCACGCCGCTAGGTAAGCATTATGGCACTTTTATGGTAGCTTTGAAGCTAATCTGTCACTAATGCCTTCTGGATTATCATGATTTCTTACAGTTGTGATTCATTAACTCAGATGCCTAATAGAATTAGTATTAAACATCTTCCATAGATTTCTGCCTCAACATGTTGAGTTTTGAAAGCCTTTTCAATATTTCATTGTGTTGTATTAAATGGCATGTCAGGCACATTGTGTGGTCTCCCGGAGAACCTGGCGCAGCCGGAGCTGCGGTGGGGGCTGGCGCAGGGGAGGGGGCCGAGCTCCTCGGGGGCCGGGGGCGGCTGGGGGGGCAGCGCGATGCTGCCGGCTCCCGGGGACCGGGCAGTGGTCTGGAGGCCGTGCACGGTGAGGTGCGAGGGGTTTCGACGTTCGGAGAGTTTTCCAGGCAGGAGGTAGTTCAGCGGCGCAGCTGCTCGCCTCCAACCATGTGAGCCCGTCGCCGGATAATTAAGCTAGTACAGAAGAGGTTAATCTGCTTTGAGGATAGAAAGTGCGGTGCAGATACTAAATATGATTGTGATTATTACCTGGCCCCGGAGGAATCCTTTCCCTAGACACTGCAATGCCATTCCTAGTAGGACTATTATTCCTAATAATCAATATTAAATTTCAATGCATTCTCCAGGGCTTAGAATTATTTTCTTGTTTAGGATAAGATCTGGATCTTGAAGCAGGCTAAAAAGAGGTATTATTACTATTATTATTATTAGCATTATCATTATTATCTTGGGTTTAAAAAAAAAATCTTATTTAGATAACCATCTCTCCCCAGCAGCAGGTTGTGCAGCTCACAGACCTTTATCTGGCTACTTCAATCTGCGTGTTGCGGGTAACAAAATTTTACAGTTATTATTATTAATAATGTAAGGCCAAGACCAGAACAACATTGCATTAGGCTGTGTGCGTGCGTGTGAGACTGGACGAACCTGTGCGTCGTGCTGCCTTGGCTTTCCCACATTTTTTTAAGAGCGGAGCCCCACTGCCCACATTTCTGAGCAGCTTTGCGGGGGGTTTCGTGGTGGGAGCCCCAGTTGTGGCAGGCGGGGCGGGGAGGACGCTGCTGCCAGGGACTGGGAAGAGCCTGAACTTTTGGATGCTTCTCCGAACCCGTCGGCGATACCTTTTCCGCAGCCCGCCTGCCCTGACCCCGGGAACCCCGCGTCGAGGCCGTCAGCTAGAAAAACAGAGAGGGGGGACTTCAAAGTGGCGATTAGAAGCAGCTGTGCAAATTGACAAATACGTGCGAGGAGCTGCGCGGGCCGGACGCGTCCCCGTGTGCCGGGGGCTCACCACAGCCCCTCCGAGCGCGGCGGGCACCGCCTCGGCGCTGTGTCCTCGCCAGTGCCGGTGCCATTCCTCTGCAAGGGTTTGGGGAAGAAACGCTGCTTTTAGAAAGGCTCCTCTGGAAAAAAGGTCAGGTTTGGGGCAGGCGTTTGAGTGATAGGCTGCGAGCGGGGAGAGGGAGAGAGGTCGCAGGGAGGCTGTGAAAGGTGGTTTGTCCCGGTGCCAGAGTCAACGTGTGCCGGCGATTGAAGCCCACGTCCTGCCCCGCCGTCATTACCATCAATCACGCCCGGCACTGACAGCCCGACCGTTTGTCAGCCGGTCCCGCTCCTCGTGGGGAGAAAAACCAAGTTCAAAAGCGAGCGGCTGCTTCCCGGGGCGGTGGGCAGTGACCCAGCGGTGAGCACCCTGGGCTGCACAGGCCCATCCCCCCGGACCCGCACCCTGGCACGAGAGGCATCGGCGAGGGTCCCCCCGCTCCCTCCTCGGCCCCGGGAGCAGTCAGGGATGCAGGGTCATGGCAGGGCTCTGTTTTGAGCATTTTTGCCATCAAAATGATTGATTTCCCAACTGCAAGCGACTTCTCAGTGAAACCCCATGATTTTTTCCTTTTTTTTTCTTTCCCCCATGTGAGTGAAATAATGCGCACATTAGAGGGGAAAAGAAAACCTTAAAACTCCTTCATTATGTGACATGTCTAAAATGTGCGTTTAACCCCCCCCAGTTTTTGGTTACAGAAACAGTTTGGTTCTCCCCTGGATTGCTTTTATGCAACCCTGAAACACATCAAAGCGCAGCGTTGCTGGAGAGAAGCATTTCCTTTGCCTTCTCATCAAAACGCCGCTATTGATGTCGCGGCAAGACGAGAACCTCGGGAAGGGGGATGGAGAGGAGCCTCTGGTGCGAGGGGGTCCCTCCAGGTCCCACCGCTGCTCCAGAGCTTCTGCGAATATTCGAAACAACGCTTTCCAGCCAGTTCTCCCGGTTTAGAAGGAGAAATAAAGGGGTAGTCCCAGAACTGGAATAAATGCGCTCAAAATTTTAGGGAAAGCAAAGGCAGGAGAGGCTGCACGCGGGGTGCTGGGAGCACCCGCCGCCCGGGTGGGCGCAGGCCTTGGCAGGGGCAGCTGCCTGCAGCAGGCAGAGCCCTGCCCGCGGGAAAAGCTCCCCTGCCAGGTCACGGTTTTGCAGCAGCTCGAGAAGAAAGGGACGGCAAAGCATGGCCAGGGCCGGCAGCTCCGGCTGCCCGGAGCTCCTCACAGCAGCCTTTGTTTTAGGGAGTGAAAGGGGCGGTCATGGGACAGCAGTCAGCCGGGCAAACACGGGGGAGGCAAAGAGAAAACTTTAATTAGGGTAACTTGAAGGCAGGCTTTAACCAACAGCCGGCGGGAGGCCCGGTTTGATCTCCTTGTGGGATAGACCCTGTGATTAATCGCGGCCCTGTCGAGGGGGACGGACACCTGCCTGTCACATGCTTTGATTCCCGGCGCAGGCTTTGATCTCGCCGGGCTGCGTGGGAGGGTGTTAGAGCAATGTATGTGCCCAGGTCGCTTTTATGCCGCCCTCAGGGGGTCTGCGAGGCGGGGAGGGGGTCGTGCATGGGAGAGGGGGTCTTGGCCGCCAGCCCCGGGGTCATCCCGGGAGGTGCTGGGGCCGACGGGAGTTCGTCCGAAGGGGAAAGTTCATCCCCGATTTGGGGGTGGTGCGAGGGCACTGGGGGCTCGCTGTTGTCCTGGGAGAGAAGCATCCAGGCTAGCTCCACTGGAGCCCTGGAGAATGTCACCGTGTCCTCCTCGCCCTGCTCCAGCCCAGCCTGAAGGGTTGTTGGTGAGGTTGCACCCTGGGATGGTGGGGACTGAGGTTGGGGCAGACAAGGGGGTGCCCTGGATGGTGTCCCCACCTTTCCTCGCTGACAACCTGCACCAGTGGCCCCGTGACCGTGTGCCACCAGCCCAGCACAACTGGAGGCACTGGGAGGAGAGCAGGCACCCACCCAGGGTGCCCGGGTGGCTCAGCCCCTTCCCAGCAGAGTTTCCAAACCAAAGCTGCCACGCACGGTGCAGGGAACAGGGTCCAGACTGGCCCCCTGAGGACCACTCGCCCGCCCTGGCACGGCCCTCTCGCTCCCATGGGTTTTGGCGCTGCCCCCGCACGCCGCTGCCTCTGCCCGCTGGCGGCGCGTTGATTGGCGTGGGCATCTTTGCGCCTGGGCCCGCTCCCGGGTTATTCTCAGCCCTGACATTTGTGCCAAGCAGGCAGAGCACGTCGCCTTTATTTGCTAGAGCGGGAGGGGCTCCTGCCCAGCGTGAAAGAGGATCCCCACAGCTCCCCTTTCAGCCTGACCTTGAAAGCGGAGCAGGGAGGTGAGCCCCCACCCAGGATGGCACGGATGGTGTGGGGGGAAACGCAGTGGAAAAGCCTGGCACACCCTGGGCATGAACGGACAGCACTGGCATCGCAGCCGGGTGAGAGCGGGATCGGCCGGGGCGATGCTCGGCCCCCCCGGCAGCCTGCCCCGCCGGGGCTTTGCTGGGAGGTGGGTAACGGGGGCAGGATGCCCGCACGACGGTGGGCGAAGGGGTATTTATTGCTGCTGCCTTCCAGGGCCTTCAGGAACCTCCTGGGGTGTGGTGTTATTTCCATTACTTTTCCTCCTAGCTTTGGACAGGGAGGGTTTTCATGACGTCTCGGTAGACGGTTTGACTCATACAAGCAGTAAATGTCTTGATTTTGGGGAGAGAAAAGGTCTAATGAAGCTAGAGACAAGTATGGGAAAGCCCTTCTCTGTACTGCATGAATATAACAAAAACAAATTTCCAAAAGCCCCGGACAAGCCCAGTAAGTCTGTAATGTGGTGTCCTGTTTCCTAATCTCTTCAGTAAGGAAGCAGTGTGTTGAATTTAAAATATCCCTCTGGTAAATGCTAACTATTTAAAGAGTGCTAGGGTCTTAGAAATGCAAAACAAAGATTTGTTGATTAAAAACACATGGTTTGTTCTGGAGGCATGAGTAGCCAGAAAAATCAGTTCTGACAGTATTTTGGCTTTTTCAATCCCACAAGACATGATGGTGATTTATTATAGTGATGTCAGCTGTGGTTGAAAAAAGTTCCCTGTGTTGTCTTAATAAAAGAGCTTTACCTTGAAATCATTAAACTCTCAGCCTGTTTATTTGAAGCGATGACTGTGAATGTGAATGGTCCCCTCTAAATCACTCGGCCCTTCGCTGGAACATATGCCTGCACATGAGGTGCGGTGACAGCCCGGAGCTTGCCTTGCTAATGCGAGTCGTGTGATGGATATGATTAGTGGGGCTTTGAGACCTGGAGGGGAGATAAGCACACCAGGCGAGGAGGGGAGCCACCACATCACAAAGGGAACGGGAATTAGAAAGACAACGGGGTCTATTTGTCTTCTTCTGCCATCCATGCAGATGTGCGTAGCTGTGGCTGGCAAAGATCTGCTCTGTGGAGGTCACAAATTAGCGGGCAGCGTCCCGTACCCACCTCCGCTCCCCACAAGCAGAAAACACAACAGGAATTTTCTGGGGAGTATTTGTACATGGGAGGCTCAACTGTTCTTCACAAAAGGTCCGCCTTGGCGTGCCCTCCGGCACCGCGGCTGCGGGGGTCTGCTGTTATGCAGGAGCAGTGCTGGGTGGGGTAATTCGACCTGATTTTCAAGCCCGTGTGCTGCTTTTTTAGCGCGCCAGCAGCGAGCGGTGACAGGGCACTGGGCGAGCGCCTGCGAGCTCACGTGCCGATGGCAAGAGATGCGCGGCAGCTCCGCGCTTGCGGTCAGAGGTGCCACAGCAGCCCCGAGCCCCGCGCAGCCCCTGCGGTACGTGCTGGCTGGACCAGGGCAGCGGGGAGCGGGGTAAACCCCCCGGAGCCGGGGGCAGCTGGCTGCTGGCCTCGCACGGAGCAGGCAGCGTGGCGGGACAGCGCCGCAAGCACGGCACGCGTCGCTGAGAAACCCCCGAGCATATGCAAGTTTACAGTATTTTTCCTCTAAACAAAATGGCATTAACGTGCCAGGCGTTGCCCTACGGGGATGGCCGCAGCAGCCAGGCAGAGGCACGGGGCTGGGGGACAGGCAGCGGGGACAAACGTGCCCGGCGGCAGCACCGGTGTTACAATCTCTGTTAAATTGTAGACGTGTTAGAGTAAAATGCCCAGTTGGATAGCAAAGCCAGTGTCAGCCACAAGGTATTAGTGGGAAAGAGGAAAACTTTTCCTTACCATGCTTAATTTCACTGTCAAGATATATAGGCGTCATATGCTGTGGACGGGGTATAGAGCAATGGAAGAAGTATAATGGAAATAACCTGCCAGGCTCGGCTGCCATCCCTCATCTGGCTTATCAAGTTAGCTGAGCTCAGCAAATCACATTAGCAAGAGCCAACACAGAAGCACTTTACCTGGGTGCAGGCGGCGGGGACGCACGTCCCTGCTTCGCCAAACTATAAACCTCCCCCCTGGGCAGCCCTGCAGAAAATCGGGGTCGTCCTTATTTCTAAGCAGCGGCTCGCGGCGTTCACGGGGCGCAGAGGGGCCGGGTGTGTGGCGGGATCGCCTGCAGCCTGGCCCCGCAGCCGCAAGCCCTTTCCCTTGTATCTGGCAGCAGTTAAGCGCTGAGCAATATTTACTTCTTGGGTAAACAGTTGTAATCTCCCTAACCAGAGTTTATCACAGAGAAGTGAGTTAAATTCTTCTTGGATAATCCCCGCGTGTTGTGGTTTTCCGAGCAAGAGATTCTCGGATGCCGTTCAGTATAAATGGGTGACTCTAGGCCAGAGAGTGATGAGGGCTGGATCCGACCCAAGGGGTGCAGGTCCCCCCACTCCCAGGGCTGCTCGAACCGGGGCTGAGCCCCAGCGAGAGACGGCTGAGGGCTCGCCGGCACAGCCTGCCTCCGAGAGCAAGCGCTTGGGTCCGTGGCAGAAATCACTGGAAGGCAAGTCCTCAGGCCCAGCCTAAACCAACCCCTCAGCCTTGGGGCCTCCTCTCCTGGGTGAAAGAGCTGCAGGGCAGAACCGTTGCCAAAGCGCTCGGCAAGCGCCTGTCCACAGGGTGCCCACGCCGGGAGCTGGGCAGGTACAGGCACTGGTGCCGGAGATGTGCAGGAGCAGAGCCTCCCTGTTCGGTCTTCATCACAACAGAGCCCTCGACATAGGAATTACATTAGAAATAATACAGATGTTGAAAAAAAAAAACCCCTCAGTGGATTGTTTACACTAAAATATGGTGGCTGGGAGAGCGCATAGCGTGAGCTGAACTCTGACCCCGCTGAAGTACATGGGAATGTTACCAGAGACGAGACACTTGGCAGGTACTAACATATCATATATTATCTGCCTTAGCTACAAGAATTATATTTTCCCATCAGCGTGATTATTTTTATTTGACTTTTAAGTTGAGCTGGAAGACAGCGCGGCTTACATCCATCATTGCTGCGGCTATTAGAAAATTAACCAAGCTTAATAAACTTCCTGCATGGCTTGCTCCTGCAGCTGTGTATCTAGAAGAAAACAAATATATTGACTGGTTCTCCATGGAAGCACATCTCTAAGTAAGACTTGTTAGAGGTGAGGAATGGCCCAGGATGATCCCAACGTGGATGGAAAACGTTTGTGCAGAGCTGAGGTTTCAGAAACCTTCCAGAGATTCTCGGCACTGCGAGATGCTCTGGTGGGTCGGGGTGATGAGGAGTGGGATTTACTAATCACGTGGTAATTGCTTCACCCTGTGGAAACACCAGGAGAACTGCTGCTGACTTCTCTAGGAGTGGGACAAAACAGGGGTCTCATGGTGGGGGCTTGTCCAAGTCCCCAGTGCTGTCCTGCTGTGCTGGGGAGCCTCGGCCGGTCAGCAAGCCTGGGATCCACGACCTGTCCCACGTTTGCAGTTGGGTTTTGGCCCCAGCACGCTGACGGGCAGCAGGCGCCTGTCTGGGGTGGAGGCTGAGGCTGCAGGAGGTGTTCAGGAGGCTGCAGTCAGCGGCCCCCAGCCAGGGGATCTCTCCACTGGCAGCAGCCCTGGGTGAGAAGCACGGGTGGGAGAGCAAGCCCTGGGTGACGTGTCCTCCAGAGAGCTGCCGGCAACAACTTCACCAAAGGTGCTTCCTCAAGAGAAAAGCTACCACGTTCCTGCACATAGAAACTGGTGTTAGCAGGTGCCCACCTCTGCTGGGTGACGCCTCCACGTGCTGCCGGACAGGGCACCGCTCTCTGCACCGCATTAAGTCCACTGGTAGAAGCTACTTTGCCAACAATATTTGACTCTCACAGCCATCCATATGTGACTGATGAGAAATCAGGGGGCCATAAACACCCCGTTCCCATGCAGCTCCCTCGGCGGCTGCTGCTGCCAGGCTGGGACAGACCCCGGGGCTGGCTGGGCTTCGGGCCAGACGCCTTTCTGCACCCCTGCCCATCCCCTGGGCTCCCCGTCTTGCCAGGAGCCCCAGTGCTCAGAAATGCTGGTTGTGATCGAAGCTTGTAAGACGCAGTTCACTCACGAGGAGCAGAGGACCCGCACGAGGCCTTGACACGGGATTTAAATGAGCTTTGGCAGGCTGCAGACCTGCACGAGGGTTTGTCCAGCGCTGCGTTGTGCTGAAGGGCAGCGCTGCCTTTTCCTCCTCCCTCAGTAGAGCAGGAGCAAGGTGGGAGCCCACCCCAGGCAAAGGAGACCACTGGCAGCTCTTCTCCTCTCCGCGCAGAGCCAGCGCATCCTCGCTGGGTGAGGCAGCAATACTGCAGGCTGGGGAGAAAGCAGGGAGTCTCTCAGCAGATGGGATTCGAGTGGAAAGAGCTAACACTCCAGTCTCCTCTGTAATGAAAGGAGATGGGCAAGTTATAACCAAACCAGCTGTCATAAATCATCAGCTCAGAGGTTTCGTGCAGTCATTAGATACACCTGAAGACACTCTCGGTGCTGCAGACGTGGCTACAGGAGTTTCATGCAACATGCGACTTTCAAATCAATCTCCTTCCAACAGGCAGAATGAACTGGCTGTTCACGTCTGTGTGTCTCAAACAGAAGATGCAATAAAAAAGGAAATTCAGCTGGGTACGAGACCGCATCTCCTTCCCTCGGCGTGCCTGGATGCTTTTCTAACCTCCTCTTCAAACACCTTTGTAACTTTGCACAAGCAAAACGTTTCAGCCACGGGGTTTGAGCCCCTGGATTCAAGGTGGGAGGGTGGGACGGGTTTGTGTCTCCTTTCCCGCAGGGACGGAGCTCCTCAGGGAAGCCCGTGCTCTGCTCCCAAACTGGCTCCCTCGGCGGGGGTGTCCGCAGCCTCCTGGGGACACGAACCGCAAACGGGGGAGAAAGTTGAGCAGAGCCCTTAGAGAGCTTCAGGTTTATAGATGGGGATAAGTCTGGCAGAGGCAGCACGTTCCTCGGTGCAGGTGGGTAACGGGCAGCAGAGAGAACAGAAGAAAATACCAGCAAAAAAAGGGGGCGACACATGGCGCGGGGCTGAGGCCACGGAGGGGGTTTCACTGAGAGGGTTTCCTGGCTGGATCCATCGGGATGGCACTGAGTCCCGCAGCCTTGCAGGGTGCTGCAGCCTCACGAGCGTCCGCGCCAGCACGTCCCCCTGGTGTAACTGCAGCGAGGTGCTGGCGAGCGCGAGGGGCCCAAAGCGCCAAGACCTTGGACCTCGGCTGCGTCACCAAGTTGGGGCTCAGCGGGGCCCAGGGCTGCCGGCGGCACGTGGGAGCAGGGAGGGCCGCTCCTTCCCTCGCGTGTCTACAAGCAAATTAAAAATTAAATAAATAAATTTGCTAGTTTACAAATAGAACTGTTACTTGTTACTCACAGTATTAACAGTCTCCTTTTATTTTTTTTTTTCCTTTTTTTCGAGGCTGTGAAAGACGTTTGTTTCAGTTGCCAACATCTCTACAGAACTAATGTGGGTGGATTGTGACAGATATAATTTCTCCATCCTACAGTTTCATCAACTTGAGTTCTGTTAAACTATACCCGCTGGGCTTAGCTCCTTTTAAAGTTTCCGCTTTGACAGGTAGATTTATTAGTCTTGAAATTTGTACAAATCAGATGTCACTCGTGGCAACTTGTCAAAATGTCAGTCTGGTGAGGGAGGCATGAAAGGATTTTCTGGAGAGAGACGGGAGGCAGGCTTGAAAGAGCTCGAGCAAAGCAGAAGAAAGGAGCTGGGAGGGATTGCAGCCTTCTTGATCCTGGGGGTTTTACTTTATTAAATATCTAGCGCCATACAGTGGGAGATGCTGTTGGATCCTGCCCGCCAAGACATCAAGGCTGTCAACATCCGCTGATGGCTCCTAGCTCGCATCGAGCCGGCTTTCACAGCTTGTTATGTATATTTAGGGCACGGCTGAGGCATGGGGAGGGGAAAGTTCAGCTCCTTTTTTAATGCTGTTGTGTTTGAAATGTTCCATTATCGCCCTAACAAGCCGTGAGCGGTGCCACCGAGCGGGCTCGGAGGGCGAAGCCTCGTGTGGGCTCCAGGCGGGTACGTGCAGCCCCCCAGGCTGGAGGAGAGGAGAGGAGAGGAGAGGAGAGGAGAGGAGAGGAGAGGAGAGGAGAGGAGAGGAGAGGAGAGGAGAGGAGAGGAGAGGAGAGGAGAGGAGAGGAGAGGAGAGGAGAGGAGAGGAGAGGAGAGGAGAGGAGAGGAGAGGAGAGGAGAGGAGAGGAGAGGAGAGGAGAGGAGAGGAGAGGAAGAGGAGAGGAGGCCCTGCACCAACTCCCCTCCTGCTGCCCTCTCCATCCCTCACACACTTCCCTCCCCTCTCCGCAGCGGGCAGCCTCAGGCCGGAGCGTTTTATCTGTTGGGAGGAAATGGAAGCCCAGCAGAAAAGTCCCAGGGCTGCCTCGCGCCCAGCCCTGCGAAGCACGTGGCGGGCAAAGCAATTTATCGGCTTGTTTTTCCTTATGGCGCTGGCAGCTGCCCTCGGAGGGGGCTCGCGTGATCCCCTGCTCCGGCGTTGGCCCCTCGCGGTGGGCTGGGCCATCCTTACCGTTTTTATTTGGGTGTCAGCAGACGTTGGGTGCTCGGCCTGCAACGCGCCCGCGGGTGAAGCCTGCGAACCCTGCGCCGCATCCCCCCGAGCCGGCGACAGCTCACAAACCACCCTCCTGACCGCGGTGTTCAGCGGAGATGGAGCAGGAATCGCACGTGTGTGTGCACAGATACACATTGCTTAATCAGCCCTGGAAAGCTGTAATTAAAAAAATTGACCTTGCCAGCCATTTGTGCTCTCACTGATGGAGACAGGAGCAAATGTGAAGCACGCTCCTAAAAGACCACGTGCTGGAAGTGGTTAAAAAATGTCAGCCATCTCCTTTAACACACCGACCCAATAATTTTGACTGAAGTTTTTCCATGGAATAAATTTAGGGTTGTTGAGATGAAAACTTAAAAAAAAATAAGTCTTTAAAAAAAGCAATTTAAAAAACATTATTTTGATTACCAGTTCCAAGAAGATCAGGAAAATCTCCACCGAAATCAACATTTTTACATGAATATTTACACTTCTGTTTGAAAAATCTGTTTTGGCTGAAAAGACATTTGTTGAAGTTTGCTCGATGGGCGATGTCGCTCTCCTGGTGACGTGGGGACGTGGCGTGGGGCAGGGGCCGCCCGTTGCTGCCGGCCCCGGCAGGATCACGGGAACAGAGCTGGGCAATCCCCGCTGCGGTTCCCTGGTGTTTGAAGACACCAGAGCCACCAAAAGGGACAAAACCAAGCCCTGCCCTGTCGCCCTCGCTCCTCTGGAGCTGCTGGGGTCACTCCCTCGCCCAGGAGGCTCGAGCAGAGGTAACTGCAGTCCCTGTTCTGCTCAGAGGGTCCCGCGCACCCCAGGGTTCTCCCGCCGTGCCCCGCTGATCTCGCACCAGCCACGTTAGTTGAAGGGCTCGTTCACTCTGCAGAGAGACGCTGCCCCAGCCCGGGGCCCTGGGCAGGGAAGGGTTTTCTCATCGTCAGGATCCAAGAAAACTCATTTTCCCTTCCTGAGCTGGGCAGAGCTCAAGCAGCACCATCATCTTGGAAATCCTCTTCCCAGTCCAGAGCTGGTCCCAGCGCTTCGTTTCGATTCCAGCCTTTCCACCTTGTCCCTATTCTGCTGATCACACACACCCGATTGAGCTGTGAAATGAAAAATAATTTAAAACAAAAACCCGGTATTTGTCCATCAGTTTCAAACTGAGACGGTCTCCAGAACAGAAAGCGAATCAACGCCAGCCCTTGTTGCAATCAGTTTCAGCACGTTTTGTGATTAATGAGTGTTTTGTCAAGCAAAGTGTACGAGAGAGGCGAAGACCATTATTTACTGTCCTCGCTACCTGTCACCTCTGCAGACAGCCGCGCGCCGCCGTCGGGTGCTTGTTCCCCTTATCCCCTCCTCTCCTGGGGGGGCTCGGGTGCAGCTCCGGCACTGCGGCCCCCCTGCACAGGGCAGCCCCCCACACCCTCCGGCTGCTCGGATTGTGGGTTTGGGGTTGTTTGCGGGGGGGTGGCGTGTGCCGCGGGAACGGGACGTGATCCCCGAGCCGGGACCCGGCCCTTGGCCACCCACGGCTGCGCTGCCCGGCTGCTCTCGTCCTCGGCCGGGGTATTCGCCCCGTCGCCCTCGTGCCTGTGACAGGGACGAGACCACACGTTACAGAGAGAAAAATGAAGCTGAGAGGCTTTACTTAATTAATTGGTACATAAATGTTTCCCTTCTTTGAGCAGCTCAGAGCGATCGTCTCATGAAAAGAGGAGAAGGGGAAAACCCACTTCACACGGGAGGATTTTCTTTAAAAGAAATCACTTTATGTCACATCCAGCCTTGATTTCCTTTCATGTGGCAAACGAATTGTGGCAGCTTGCTTTCCACATTAAATATCATTACGGCAGGTACACGGGGCCCTCTGCGGCTCGCCCCGGCTCCCGGCCAGGGCAGGGCCATCCCAGGAGGTAAAATGTCACCTGGGCTGGGACAGAGAGGGCAGGAGGGGGAAGAGGGTCGGTCCGTCACTCTAACTGGGTTTTCCATGTGCTGTGGGTGTCTGCAAAGTGATTTCAGCGCAGGCAGCAGGGAAAAGGAGAGAAGAGGGAAAGAGGAAAAAAAAATGCCTGGCATGAGTTCAGAAAGCTCTCCAGCTCACACATCTGGTTCTTATATTTCAAAGTTAATTAGTCATATTGAGGCTGTCTGAAGATAAATTTATCATCCAGAAAAAACACAAACAGTTTGAAAAATGAAAGGAAGTGAGGTGACATGGCTTGACGTTTAAATAAATCATTTTAACATGATTAAAAAACTTGTCCTCCCTGACACCCGGAGCTGGATACTTTGTAAAGACTTTTTGACAAAGACAAGTCCCTGTTTGGTATACAAAGCCCCTGCCATTCAATTATACAGAATAATCTTTGGCCAATTACTTTTCTGAGTGACTACTGGAGGATGCGATGCATAGCCGCGGCGGTTGCTGGCCGGGCTGAAGCAGCCAGGGGAGGGGGGGGTCACACATGGCCAGTCCCCCACGCTGGAGGAGCTGGGGGGTCGAGCTCGACAGGGACGTGCTGGGGATGGAAACAGAACAGAGCCTGCGAAACCAAGGGCACATGAATCACAGAGCACCCCAGTGAGCCCCCCCAGCTTGGGGTGCACCCCGAGATGGGGCTCAACCCCTGGCAAGAGGCAGCAATACACTGGGGTACCCCCTGTCCCGCCCCGCGTCACCACGCAGACAGGGATGATCTAACACAACCCAAAAGTTTTCTCCTGTTCGCAGTTTTGTCTCCTCAGCTGTGCTGGCGGGGTAACAGGAGGTGCTGGTCCTGCTGCAGAAGTCTCGTCCCGTTGGTAATTCTCACCCGCGCACGTTCGTGACCTGCCGCTGCGCGTCCCTGCCAACACCACGCAAAAGTCTTATTAGATCAGTGGCTTCAGCTTTACGTCCGTATTATCAAATTTCCTTCTCATTGGCTTGAGTGATAGAAGGTTTGTGATTAAATGAAACACTCTCCCTGAACATCAACTGGAAAAAAGCCCTCTGTGTCTGCTTGACAATATGTCTATAAGCTAAACATCAATCAATATTAGGGGAAATCAGCATATCAGATGACCCAGAGGAAGAGCTCAGCTGGTTTTCATTCTGATTCACCTGCTTTGTCAGATGCTTTCAAGGGATATTTAAGTTTTGCCGATCCGGGCTGAATTACTGATACTTTTCATTTCCCAGATCCACCCCCATCCCTGGGAAGTCACTCAGGATTTTTTCTGTTGACCAGATCCAGCCCGTTGCCTTGCTGCCGTGGCTCTGGGAGGGTTTGCAGAGGTCTTTGAGTTTCTTGGCCTCATAAGAGATCTGCAAAACAGGGACTGTGCAGTGTGTGTCCCCCCTGGTTCCTGCGGCCGATGGACAGGCAGAGAGACAGCACGGCACCGAAAGCCTGGTTGGAGCTGAGGAAGTTCAAGAAGGTGGGAAGATTCGCATCTTGTAACAAGGAAAGAGCTCTCCTGGGCATGAAGGAAGCAAAGTGACATAAAAAAGCATGGAATAAAAATAAATAAATAAAAACGTGACGCTTAATGGATAAAATGAATATTCAAGTTGTTTCCAGGGAAGAATCTTTGACTTTGGTGCTAGTTACAGTTACAAGGTTTATGTGTTTTCTTGCTGTCAAAGCCTTCACCGTAATTGTCCAAAAGTTCCTTGATTATCTCTAACAAAACTGTCAGCTGCCTTTGAAGTATCAGAACAGTCTCATCACATCTTATTAAATAGTAAACATCATTTGCAAGCGCGCAGCAGATATAGACACCGCGTCAAGCGACTCGTCAAAGCGGGTCGGTGGGGTTTGCACAGCGGCACCGCTCCCCGCGCGCCCGCTCTGAGCCCGGGTGGTCCCACACCATCCTGCGCCGGGCGCTGAGCCCGGGGTGCCGCCAGAAACCGCTTGACCGTGACACCAGCGAAAGCAGAGGGATGAGCGCGGCCCTGGGAGCTCGGCTTGTCCCTCACGAGGAGCGGAGAGCGCGGCCAAGGCGAGCGCCTGCTGCCCGCCCGGTGGAGCCAGCGATGCCACGCGAGGGGGAAGGCGGCTCCTGGGCTCACACATCCCGAGAACACAGCTCACATGGACCCCCCCAGCTCTGCCTTTCAGAAATTACCGGAGAAACAGTCCCTGTCAGCTCCGAGCATTTTGAAATATATTCGGAAAGAATTACTTAATTTGAAAAGAAAATAACGTTTTGGATCCAGCCTAATGTTTTCAAGCTATTTCTTCAAGCCAGATTTGGAGAAACTTATTTCATGTGTTGAAGTGTCTTTCGAGAGCTGAATCTTTCATAGAAGAGTAATTGTGCAATTAGCTATGAATTAGTAAAAATTCATTCTAATTACTTCCAGGTGTGACACATTTTACGCTTAAAAACAAGGATGGGACTAGCAGTGCCCTGTCAGCATTTGCTTTCGGCGTGGATACGAACGGAGACTCAGCTCTCGGGCCGCCGCGTGTCCTGCGATGGTGCTTTTGGAAACCAAACTTCAGAGTAAGCGCGAACAGACCCCGAGCAAATGCTGGGCTCGGCCGCGGAGCCGGGAGCGGGTGGCCCTTCCGAAACCTGCAGCGAGCCGATGGATGCAGGCTGCTGTCTGGCGCAAACTGGTGAGCCCCCAGTAACGCCCAGTACCTTAGGCCAGCGGCGTGAAGGGCTGCGGCTCAGGCTGACCCCAGGGCAGCCGACAGCACAAGTCCCTCTGTGCCACTGGTGTGACTACGAGCAAACCTTGGCCGGGAGCCACGAGCTGGGGTGAGGGTCAGGGCCCCGCTCGGTGCCGCTCACCCTAAAGCAGGGGGTTTGGTCTCGAAAAGGGGCTTCAGGGCCGCGCTCTGCCCCGCGGAGCTGGGGCCCCTCTCCTCCTGGAAAGCCCCAGCTAAAGCCATACACCGCCAGTTTACTGCTGGCTGGAGAGGAAAAGCCAGGTGGATCCTATTGTGCCTGGTACGTCATTAAAAACACTGGAAATCTCACAATAAAGCCTGCAAGATTTCTAGCTTTAATTCCAGATCAAAGAGGCTTTGGGAAGGAGCATCCCAGGTTTGAATGCTTATCTCAGCCAGACCCCATGAGCTTTTGAAGTTGCCCCATCAGTCACTAATCAAAGATCTCCTTTTAGATGGGGAAATCAAATCCCTTTCAGCAGAACCCAGTGGTTATCAGTTTCTAAACATCACTTGTCTTTTGAATGACCTTCTTTTTGTGAGCTGACCCTGGAGCCGTCACCGGAGCAGGAAAACCTTGCAAGAACCGGCCCTTTAGTTTGCAGAGCATTGGCACACACATAGCTTTGCTTTCAGGATGTTCAAATCAGCAAAGAATGTGTGTGTGTGGAAGTAATAAAACCCTTTAGAGGTAAATAAATACATGCTGTAGTCCCTGTTTAACACACAGCAATTGCCTTCAACTGCAAGTACTAACAAAGACCCAGCATTTCCAATCAAAAGAGGAATTCACAGAACTATTAGTCTCTGCTTTTCCTCATCATATACAGACAACACTAGGAGGACAATAGCATTTCAGAGGATGAAGTTCTTAAATACAAAGCATTTTGGCTAAAGAACCCCTCTGGTAGCACGAATAAAAGGTCTTGTCTCAAAGCTATTATAGGTGATGTATCTGTAGCATCCTGGAGCATAATTTAGGACTAAGTTTCCACAGACTGGGCCAATGAGGAAGCCGTGTGAGAAAAATGTGTCTGCACCAGGAGCCCTCTTCTGCCACCAATGGCACCGGGAAAGGTGGTGGGACTTGGTGGCACAGGAGCAGGGGAGGGACAACCCCGGCAGCCCGCCTGGACCCACTCTGGTCACTCCATTTTACCCACAAACGCCAAACTGCACTAAGAAACTCCTGAGATCTTCCTTGCTACGCTTTTGCCATTGACACTTTCAGGAAACTTGTCTTACGCTGTTAAAATCCCTCTAGGATTTTGCAGTGCAAGCGTGTGGCGAAGAGCGGTGCTCGCTCCTGTCGCCTGCTACCAGGAATATTCTCTGGACTTAGTTACGATGATCCCACCGTGCCTGTGTGATCCTGTCTTGTAAAATCGTTGTGCAGAGATCAGGTGACACGCTTCTCCTTTCAGGCAGTTCCTTGATGGGAATTTACACCTTGGAACTCGATGCGGAACATGAGCGGAGCTGCGGTCCGTCCGCCCGCTGTATTTTGAGCTGTCCCGCTGGGCTGCAGCACGGCTGGCACATCAGCAGCGCGCGGCCTCCTGCTGCGACGCTGGACCTGCTTTCTGCATTTGAGATTCATGACCCGCTATTTTGGTCTTTCTCTCTATTTTTGGAAGTTGCCTCATGGTTCCATATCCTTCCCTGTAACTGGATTCTTCACGTCCCCTGGCTGGATGGCTCCGCGCTCACCGTTAACCCTCAGGCTTGCACAAGAGAGACGCCTGGGCTGAGGATCCTGCGAGGGCTGGCTGGAAGCGACGACGGAGGGGCTGAGAATGAGGTGGGGAGACTCTCTGGTTGGTGGTGAGTGCCTGAGCAGTGCTGTGAGGGACTGGAAGGCGAGGAGAGCACGTGCAGCAGCTCCGGGGTTCAACACCTCATAGATGTCCCTGCTTTCTCCCAAAGCAGAGCGGGCCCGCCTGGAGATACCTGTCCCCCCCACATGTACCTTCCACATCATCCCACCGGCTCAGATAGGCAAGTGAGGAATAAATCCACAAGAAGGGGTGTTTGAGCTCCTCTGGGGCTGAGTGGTGGCTCACCGCACGCCAGCCCCCTGGCCACCCCCCCGCTGTTGGTAGCCTGGGACATGTCACCTCTGATGGCTTCCACGAGCTGCTCAAATACCGACCGAGGTCCCCAGACAAAAGCACGGGAGACTGAAAGCGAAATGGGAGTGTTTTGCCAAGCATCACATCTCTCATCCACTCCACACACACCTTCTTGTCTGCTTTTCCATCCATCTTTTCTTTCTGTCCTTCCTCCTTCCCCTCGTCTCCCTGCCCACCCTGGTCACACGTTTTGCAGGACCCAGCCCCGCTGCGGTTCCAGGCACCCCCGTGCTGGAGCTGATGAGGACGGAGGATAATCCCTTTCCACAAGCAAGTGTCCTTGCGATCCCATCCCTGCTGCATCCTGGGGGGACGCTGGTGCCCCACGCCGCTGTCACTCCAACGTGACATTCTCTGCAAGAAGGTAAACTACCTCCTTTTAACACACACAAATGGAGTTAAAGGAAAAAACCAAGCTGCAGTGGATAGCGAGGCCTGTAGATCACCACGCACCTAAACAGCATGGCTTTTATTGGGTTATACCTGATTTCTTGCACGTTTGCCTGGGTGACTTTGAATAATTAAAAATAAACTCTCTTATAAAAAACAAACAAATGGTATCACTGTCCCGGGCAGCAACAGCCCGAGGGCAACGCTTTCTGGCTGGGGTGAAGTGCCCGGGCGCTGCTGAACCCAACTCCCAAGACTCCTTTGAAAACTCTGAGTCTGAGCACAGGAGACTCGAAGGTGGAGTACACCGGACCGTCGCTGCCAAAAACTAGAGTATTTTTTTAATAAGGGCTCAAACAAACTAATAAAAAGACCCCGTCAGCAGGGCAAATTTCATTCCAGCTGGGAGCTGGATTCCTGTTAAAAGAAAGTGCCAGCAGGCCCTTTAGCTCCAATGGCACTACCAGACGTAGCTATAATTACGAGCTTTCTATTGCTGTGTGAAAGCTGTTATGAATTTCAGTGGGCAGAGGGGCACAGAGGAATAGTAAATCACCCAAACAAAAGGTATGGGCAGCAGGGAGCAGGCTCCGGTGTTAACCAAGCACCATTGTAAGGAGCTTAAATTATGAACATGTGCCACAGTTAAAACAGGATCTGTAAATGGGGAGCTAATTGTCCCGGAGGAGCCCAAGCATCTCCACAAGCACTGGAGAAATCAGGCCATGCTTACTGGTCCTTTGTCCCAGGAATCCCAGTGCTCCCAGTCCATTGGTAGGAGCAGAGGGATGGCGGCTGTGGCTGCAGCATGTGGTGTCCTGGCCCCACGCGCCCTGGCCCGCTCGGAGCCTCCGCAGTGCGAGCGGGGGATCTCCATCTCGAGGACCAGCGACAGATGCCGTCGCCTTCTGGGGAAGGGTCAGAGGGGCACGAGAGAGCAGAGGATGTTTGTGAGAGCAAAGGACCCCCTAAGTATCTTTTTGCCTCAAGTTTCCATGTAGAAAACTCCTCCCTGAGCCAGGTCCGTTGCTTGGGCAGCCTGAGCTGATCTCCATGGCCGGCTCTCGATTTTGGCTTTGCAGTTCGGGTCTGGGAGGAGGCTGCGGCGGGGGCAGAGGATTCAGAGGATTCAGCTCCGTACGGCCTCTCCTCCGCGCCACAGCTCTCTGCAAGCGAACTGGCAAAGCATAACTTCCCATTAGCGGTTATTTTAGTAACTACTGTCACCACCCCTCCAAGCACAAACTCTGAATAATCTGTTGTTGATTTGTACATGGATTTGTACCGGAAAAGATTTTCCCAAGACCCCCAGCTTTACACAGCCTCCTTTATTAGTCCTGGCTGGAGTGGTTGCGGGAGGGTGAGCCCGAGGCTGAGCTGTGAGTCACAGGACCATCGCTCAATGCCACAGTCTCACCAGAGGAACCTAAATCAACCCGGAGCTAGAACTTCTAAGCGAAATTTAGGCGCCCAGCGTGAGTTGTAGCTAGGCAAGGTGGCTCTCCCAAGGCAAACCAGCATTTATTGGCCAGCTGAACACCGAATGCAGTCTTTGAGCTGGAAACTTCTGGCTAAACTTAGTAAAGAAACAAGTTTGACGGCTTCATCCGCTGCTGTGTGTTGTCAGCGATGCCCTTCTCTCCTGCAAAAGGCCTCTTACCCTGCTCCTCTCTGCTCGATTCTGGGGACAGTCACTACTTAACAACTCACTCACAGTGTTTTTGCTGTTCTCTAAAATGTGCTTTCCTTCCCCAGGCACTCCAGAGCACCCCTGGGTGAGGTCCACGTTTCCAGGCAGGATTTTGAGCCATTTCACCCTTTTCTAGCCCGTGCGTGGAGGGGAGGGCGCAAGCAGCGGCAGCGAGCACCCGGCCCGTGGCTTCCGCAGGGAGGGAGCCCCACAGGTCTCCCCTCCCGACTTCCCCCTCCCTCCATCCCACTCCCCAGGGATTACGTTTTTATTTAACCAGCCGCTTCCTCACCCATTGTCCCCAGGTCTCTGCAGCCATAATCATCCTGCCCAGGGAGACGGGGCGGCTTGAGCAAACACCGGCACTGCCTAACAACACGGGGAGAATGTCGATGTTTGCCAAGGCGGTGTTCTCCCCCCTCTCCCTGATGGATTTTCCTACTTGGAGAGATTTGTCTGCAGAGCATAACTTCTCTGCACCTTGAGAAAGTCAGCGCTCTCCCCAAGACAGCTGCAGTATTAATATCCCAAACTGGGGAGCAAAGAGGGAGAGCAAGTGAGTGAAGAAGCAAGTCTGCACCAAACCACATCAGTAAAATGAGAAAGCCAAAGATTGCGCCATAAATAAGGACCAGTTGACACTTCTTAAATTCATAGCTTTAGCACACAGCAAAGTGTCTCCTTTTTATCAGGAATTTGTTGACAAGGGTTGCAAAAAGATCTACAAATAATACTGAGTGGGGCTATGAAAATGTATTTGTGGAACATTTCAGTATCAGGGATCACCATTATATCGGAAGAATTCATCTTCCTGGAACATTTTATTAGTATCTAGATTTTATAGCTGCTCCCTTTTAATTTTTTTAAAAATTTATTATTTTTTTCATTCTTCCAGCAAATGTAGCATTGGTTGAGAAGAGGGGGGACCAGCATCTCGCATCTCTCCACGCACCCTCCCCAGCTCCCTGATTTATCCCCTGTATTTCCAGCCCAGCAGTGGCTATGAGGGGTTTGGCTTTCCAGGCTCCCTCCTTGGGAGCTTTTCCCCACGGATTTCCTGGGTGATCTTGTTTCTCAGTGTCCCCTCAGTCCTGCTGGCTGCTCGTGGCATCGGAGCCAGGCAGCGGGGCTGGGGACCAAGCCTTGGGGGCCACAGATGCCCCCAAAGCCCCCTCTGCCCCCACAGCCCCGGCTGCGAGACGCCAGCTTGGGAAGGGACATCCATACCCACCCCGTAACGCTGCATTCTGGGCCTTGTGCTGGCCAGGGATGTAAAATTTGGGAGCAGCTGGCTGAAGACGAGCCCGGGAAGGTGCCGGCACCCCGAGCCCCCTGCACACCCTTTCCCCCCACCCCAGGCAGAGCTCTGGGGCTCGCTCCCGCAGTCGCTCAGCCCCGATTTCCCCACGCATCCCCCCAGTGAGTGCCCGGCCTGCCCTCTCCCCGCCACGTTCCCCTTCCTCCCCTGGCCACGCCACAGCTCCAGCCTGCCCGGCAGAAGCGATGATAAATTTCCAGCAGTGGCGTTACAGACAGTCATAAATAACGCCTCGCTCTCCGGTGCCGGCAGTTTCCATTAGGGCCGTCTGGATCGGGCTGTTGATACCCCCAGTCTGCGCAGGGCCCAGCCGTAAAATTTATCAGTATGCTTTCCTCACCCCATAAATCATCCCAACTGGAAGCCATATGGCAGATAAGGCCTTAAAAACATGCGACCACGAGCAGCGGCTCCTCTGCAGAGCAGGGCACGGGGGGACAAGGGCACTTTTGCTTTTCTGGTTGGGCCGCCCCAGAGCCCAGCGGGCCCCGCGCCGCCGCGCGCCGGCTCTGCCGCCCAGCTTCCTCCCCCTCCATAAGGGCTGTGCTGGTTGGGAAGCAGGAAGAAAAGGACATTTCATGGTTTTCCAGACCCGGACCAGCAGCTCAGGAGCAGGAATGATCCCCTAAAAAATAAAACCCAGACTGCACATCCCCTGGGGTTTCACTCCATCAACTCTCTGGTAGAAAAAGCCACGTTGTTGGGGAAACTGAGGCAGCTGGGAGCCAGACACAGCTCAGAAGCACCGGCTTTACTCACTAAGGGGCCAGTAACCAGTTTGCCACCCAGAGAGCAGGCAGGTGCACTGGGGAGAAACCCCAGCGCTAGAGAAACCCCCGGTTTGTCTCCCCCTGCTCACTCTGCAACCCCCACTAACATCCCAGCTCTTGAGGAATTCAGTTGCTGGACAGTGAACACCAGCAGTTCCCTGCACAACCACAGGCGTTTGGAAGAGAGCTGTTTTGATTGAATAAGCACAGAGATAAGTTCACATTTTAAAGTTAAGAGATTTTTGAACTGAAAGAGCCTCACAACAGAGGCACTCACGTTTCTCTCTTCTCCCTGCTGTTGTAGCAACACAGGAAACAGCTCACCCCAAGCCCAGGTTTTTCCCATCCCTGCCCATCCTTATTTATTTCAATGCAGAATGAGATGTAAATTGATACCGAATCAGCCTGTTTACATTTCACACCCACTTCGCACTCAAGAAAATGTGTCAAGTGATGAAGAATGAGGCCTATTGTTGCTGGGTTTTAATTAAAAAGCCCTACAAGACACAATACCATCCGCTGTCCCTGGGACAGGAGCCGGGTGCCCTTTGCTGGGTGCTGGGGCACCCCTGGGCTCTGCACACCCCGGCAGCACCCTCCCTGCGGCACACGGATGCAGCAGCTCTCTGAGAGCAATGGGCAAAGTATGCAAAGGGAAATATTCCCCGTTTTTTTATAGAGCAGGGATTTCCATGAGGATTTACCACCCTCTCCCCCTGCCAAGAGTGAATGTTTAGATACAACCAGACAGTATTTATATGGGGAAAAAAACAGAGTTTGAGTCAACAGGCAACTATCAGTTCAATCCCTGGGCTGTGGGCCTGGCAATCGGATGAATGAAAACGGTGTGTTTGGGGCAATACGGGCATCTGCCCACTGCCTCCCCAACTTGCTTTTTTCCCGTTCATCTTCAGCTCCTGCTCTGCTTCACAATGTCTCTTTACCTCGTTTCCATTGCAACCCGTCACGAAGCGCATCGCATGCCATTCTTCCATTCCTGGTGGTGGCTTTTATTGGTAGTTAAGAGCACAACCCCGGGAATTAGCTGTTTCCCTAGCAATTTGCTGCCATGAACGAGTTAACCGTGTCTGTGAGCAAATGAAGCCATGTGGCTTTGGAGTAAAGAGCAATTCCAGGAATCCTGTGCTACCTAGATAGAGGCCTGTCTTGCAGAATCTGCCATAGTGAACTCTTGGGAACACATTAAATTAAGTGTCCTAAATTCGCCTAACTATGCATTTAATTTGGCAGTAATAGGACACTCTCTGTATAATAGCAGAGTTGCTGTATAATAGAAGAGTAGCTGCATATTAATATTTTGATTATTAAGGACATGTGTATTGGAGGCTTGATAACTATGTAATATATTATTGCTTAATTGCTCAGACTCTTAAGTATGTTTTCATAATTAGCTGCTATTTAGTTAACGTAAATATCCAGCTTATTAAATATAGAAATGCATTTCTGCTTGCAACACTTATTTGAATGAGAAGAAACAACAAGAGCGGAGCTCTGGGCTCGTCCCTGCCCGGGGAGCCGCGGGCTGCGCGGGCGGGAGGGCAGGGACCTGGCAGCACCTCTCACTGGCCAAGCCACCGCTTAAACTGGCAGCACGAAAAGGCCATTTTGCCACAGAGCTCATCCCAGGCACTCCAAACTTCAGTCCTTATTGGACGTGATGGGAAGCCTTTCTGAGTTCAAGCCATGGCTTTGTCTGGTTCCTCTCAAGCAGAGATAATCCCCTCTACCTGGGCCAGACAGCTGATGTGCTTCCTCCTTCCTTAATTTGGTAATAAATCTGCCAAGCCGGGAGGCTTCTGAATGAGGCTTTTGCTCTTGTTTCTGCATGGAGGACCCATAAAAACCATATGGAAATGAAAGGCAGAAATGCATATTTCATACTTTGCCTGAGCTGGGCCCACTGCTCGGGGAGCGTCAGCATTTATCTGTTCTAAGCACCTGAGCTCCCCGCCAGCACCTCCCCTCGCCCCAGCCCGGGCAGCATCGCTGCCGTCGCTGCGCGCCGCTGGGCGGGAAGGCACAGGAAGGCTCTGGGACATCCCCGTCAGCGCTGACTTCGCACACGCGGTGCCACGGAGAAACGGGGGTGACTGTGGAGGGACCCCCTGCCCCGGGCAGCACCTCGGCGCGTGTCCCGCCTTCGGGCAGTGAGCAAGCGCTGCAAATCCCCTGCTCTGGGGTAGAAAAGAGCTGATAACCGAGGAAACCTACAGTCAGGGCTTGCTATGGAAATGCCTCGTGAGCAGCCCAGCTCTGCGGGGACAAGCGCTACTTCAGGGCGTTTCTGTCTGCTGTGATGCAGAGGAGAAGAGGCCCGGGGCCGCGACACAGCCGAGGTCTCAGCTCTGCCCCCCCCCGCAGCTGCCACGCTCTCTGCCGGGCTCGCGGCAGTAGTGGAGCTTTGCAGAAATGGCAAAATTATCTCAACCGCTTGCGCTGCCCCGACGGCGACATCGCCGCCTTCTCAAGGTCGGAGCTGCAGGTGGATGCCCGGCTGCCACGAGCACCCCTCCTGCTCCGGGCCGAGGCGGCAGCGCTGCCAGGCTCACTGTTCCGGGGACTTTGCCTCAAATTCTGGGATGAAACAGTCCGAAGGGGTTTGAGCTTGTTTTTCAAGCTCACAGATTTTGGGCAGGTTTCTTGTTTTGGTTCCTAAATGCCACATTTCAACGTGTTTATTGTCCCACTGCCTAACAGGGGAGGAAGGCTGAATGAGCTAATAACTTAGCCGCCGCCAACATGTTTATTTGAATTTTTTTTTTTTTTTAAGAGCTTTAGCAAATACAGTATGTACAAGGAAAGAAAAAAACCCCTGGTGCCAGCATGTATAATTCCTCTAGGAGCAAGTCTGATAGGAACACAAAAGCATGCACGCTTCCAAACTGTAACCAATATTTGCACATTTGGAGTGACTAATTCTCCACTCTGCGCCACAGAACAATAGGCATAATAGCAAGGTACATTAATGCAAAGCGTGATTGTCTGGTGCCTTGGTTATTTGACACATAAACAAGGAGAGGAGGAGGATTTTTATCTACCTGTGTAACTATTCGCCGAACAGCGGGTTACAAATGTGCTCAGAAAATGCTGACCCAGGGCTGCTCCTGTACCTCCTGCGCCGGATTGGCACATGATTTGCAGCACTGCGGGAGTTCTATAGCTGACCTCATTAGCAGTGCATTTCCTGGCTTGTTAGCATCATATTTGTATAATTTACGGCACCTTCGTTTTTATGGAATGTGTTCCTTGTAGAGCGTAATGGCAGCAATATATTTAACCTCTCCTATTTAGGAATGCTGTTGCTGAAGGCAGCCTGGAGATATAAAAGGGATTTTTTTTTTTCATCCCTTCTTTCTCTCTTGCATGTGTATTTTTTTTTTCTACCCGGTTGCTAGATACCCAAATATACGTGTAACCTGTAAAGTGTTCATAAAAGGCGATGTGAAGCTGTGCTCAGGAAACCGCAGCTTTTCAGGAGCATTCCCAAGGTCAAGCCCCTAAATCAGCGCGGTGTCATCTCTCCAAAGCCATTACTCAGCTGCTGGAAGAGGAATGAGAATTGCACCAGCAAAAAGAAAGGAGAGCTTTGCGGAGGTGGGACGGCTCTGGGCTCAGCCGCAGCTCCCTTGGCCAACCTTGGGCAAGTCTCTCGGTGATGACGTGTCTTGGTTTCACAGCCGGGGATGCTCCTTTTCAGCTCCGCGGGTCCGGCGCGGATGGAACCTCTGCACGCTGCAACCTCGATGCGAAGGAGCGTGCGCCCTGGGGAGGGGGCAGAGGGGACACAGCGCTGCGCGCTTGGTCGAGGTTGAAGGGGTGGGTTGGGAACGCTGCCCTCCTCCTCCCGCCTGCCTGAACGGCTCCTGGCCGGCAGCGCTTTGCCCCAGGACAGGAGCGTGTCCCGGGGGGGTGCAGGGGATCAGGCTGTGCCTCCCAAATGCCCCCCCAGCCGCGCAGAAGCACCGTGGTCTGCCCGAGGGAAGCTCTGTACCACAACCGGCACCATTTTTAGCGCAGAGCCTTGAGGAATATGATCCTATTTCTGTTCCAGTCATCACAGTTGTTTTGTCGCGCTCTGGCAAATTAGAGCATTGATTTTTCGTGAGCGCAAGGAGGAGATGAGAAGGTGACCCGCAGAGGCCCCCCCAAGCAACACAGAGCTAAAGAGGATGGGGGCATCCAGCGACTGTGCCCCTGCCCAGCCCCTTTCCAGAGCAAAAAGCCCTGGAACTGGGAACCGGCCACGCCAGTGCTCTGCGCGTGCTGGAAGCACAGAGGTTGTTGCCGCTGGCTTCACGTCCCTCCCTTGCAGCCACCTCCCAGACCGTGGCATCCCAGGCTGACCAAATGTGGTCACCTACAGAGCCGACCTACCCTCACTGCTCAAGGCTCCCTGTGTAACCCACGGAGAAAACGAACACTTGTAGCTCTGAGTCAGCCCAGCCCCATCAGAGGTGTCTAAAATAGGGCAGACAAATCCCTGCCAACGCTTGTTTTCCTCCATCTAAACGGAGCCCGGGGTGAGGAGTGCAGATGGAGATGTCTCCTGGTGACGGCTGAAGTCAAGCAAGATGAACCCCACCTGCAGAGATGTTTACTACTGATGTTGTAAAATCTAACTGCAGTTTGGAGCATGGTTCTCAGCTGGGGGTGCTGCTCGTTAGTGCCTACGAGGCAGGCTCCGACACGAAAACACGGGTGTTTTCATGGGAGCTGGAGGAATGCAGCACCCAAACCACTGGAACGCCCTTTGGGGCATGAGTTAATGCCAGGTTGCTCTTGGGGCTCACCCATCACACCACCACGCTGGCACCACTTGAAAGCAAGCGCCTATGACTAACCAGTCCCTGTGCTAGATTAAAACCGTGCTTATTTCTGGCTTTGTCTGCAAATTTGAGCGGAGGGAGTGGGCTGAGACACAGAGTCAGCACATGGGATGGAAAATGACTTTCCCCAGGGGAAAGTCCAGTCAGTGGGGACTCCAGGGTGATGTGGGTTGGGGTTGTCCTACATTCCCTGTTCTTCCCATGGAGGCTCCTTTGTCCTAAACCACGGACTCCTTGAGCTTTGAGGAGATACCAGACTGAGCTCATTTCTGCCATTTCTCTGCTGGCCTCACACCACTTCTGAAGACTCTGGGAAGAGGTTTAAGGAGCCTATGGACTCATCAAGCAGAGCATATAGTGCTGTATCTCCTACAGCAAGCACCTCTCCCAGTGGGAAGTGGGTTGAAAACACACAAACTCATGTCATGCAGGGGACTGGGAAGACCCTGGCTTGTTTCAAGTGGATTTGGACGAAATTCAGACCAGCTCAGCAGAGCTCAAAGGTCTCCAAAGCCACTCTCTCCCCCCTGTTCCTTATTTTTAATGAATTCCTCTGCACCCCTCGGGGATGTTTTTCCAAATAAGTGTCATTCCATTATTATTGGATAATTGCTAACTGGATGGGCACGGTGGCTGCTTCCCCGCTCTGTCTGAGCCTTGTCACTGCAGTCGTCAACTCCACCTCCAAGTCCCTGTGCTAAACTGCTGGCCTGAAGAGGATGAAGGGAAAATTAAGCAGCTTTTCCTCAGGAGACGGAGCCCTCCAAGCCTGAACCGTCCCGACCCTCCTGGTACAGAAGCCATTCGCAAGGTTAAGAAGGGCCTGCGGCTCTCGCCGTGGCCAAGTGCATCCTCCATCTGCTCCCGCAGAGCCTGGCGGGAGCCGTTCCCTGCTCTTTTCTTTCCCTAAAGTCACAAATTCATTCCTGACACAGCTATCTCTCTATTATGGGATGAGACAACTGCTTTAGGTCAGCTCAGGCACGTTGTGGACCTGCTGCTGCACGCGTGATCCGAGACCCAGGATCTCCTCTGGCAGGACCAAGCAGCTGGGCAGGTGTGTGAGTCCCTCCACCTCAGCAGCCCATGTAGCTGCTGCTTTCTGGCTGCACGACCATCTGCTTTTCTCCAGGAAGGATTTCAAAACCCAGGGTCCCACCTCGGGGGCGAGAGGCAAGAAGCCCTGGGAGCGCAGCCCGGGGCCTGTGTGGCTGCAGCGTGCACAGCCTCCTGTCTCCACTAGCTCGCAGTTTGCTTATGCTTGAAACAGGATTTGGATCCCTTATAACTTGATTTAAATTGAACCTGTCTCATTAAATGGCTTTGTACCTGCTTCGTTGTCTAAACATCCCATTTTCATGCTGCTCAGGTCGTCTGTGATATCTTGCAGTGATGAATTCCATGGGTTAGCTAACAGTTGCATAAAATACATCTTTTTGTGATGCTTTTCAGCCTGTTTGCACCTGACATGGCTCTTGTGCTGTGACAGCAGTTCCAGATTACTTGGCTTCTCCCTCCATTTCGATTTGCTCAGCCTGCTTTCCCCTCTCGCTTAAGCCCATCCTAATTTCATTCAGTCTCAAGCTGAAGAGCCAGAGGATCAAAAATGAGTTTCTGCTGCCAGAGGGGGAAATTCGGCTTTGTCTGCTCCCGTGGCTGCTCATGGGCTCACGTGCGGAGGACCTACGAGGGTACCTTCGTGCTGGGTTTGCAGGAAGGAGACATCTGAGCTGGCGTTCCAGCACAAAAGCCAGCTTTTTGGGCAGGGCTGTGCTCTCTCCTCCCTTGTGCCCTTGGGTCTGGCCCTCTGGCCAGCCGATCTGCTCCAGGGCTGCTTCCAGCCAGGAAAAAGCGAGGGGGAGGTGGTATTTCCCACATGAGCCAAGAACCAGCCTCCTCCGCCGCCCCCCGAGGGGTCCTGGCTCAGCTGGGGGTTCGGAGGAGCCCATCACAGCCTGTGGTTACCCCGACACCCCCCGGGGCTGGGCGTCCCTGCGTTATTGCTCCCATCCCTCCCCACTCGGCGTTAACAAGCGTCTCCACCCAACCCAAACAACCCTGGAGAGCAAACGAGAAAGTATCGATCGGGGCTGCGCAAGGCAGCGGCCACCACCCCTGCGCCCCATCTCCCTCCTTGCACCAGCCACCCCAGTGCCGCTGGGCCATGATCCCAGTGCCCCAGGGTGGTGGTCCCAGTGCCCCAGGTGGTGATCCCAGTTCCACATGGTGGTGATCCCAGCACCACCTAGGAGAAGCCGGGCAGTGGGTTCGGGAGGGTGTGGGGACGGGGTGGGCATCGCGCCTGCGGCCCCCGCGCCCGCTCCTCGGCGCAGCCCGGCTCGCAAACGGCTTTGCAGCAGCCCTGGGAGCGAGCAGCAGCACCAGTAATGTCTCCATGGCTTCTTGTTAGCTGCACTCTAAGCAGGAAAGTGACTGGCCCTGACAATATAATTTACATTGCTGTATAAAACTATCTGTGGAAGCCAAGCTAATTTGTGCCAGATTAGGCTATTTGTCTCAGCCACTGTCTAACGGCACAATCTATCAGAGGGCTGTTTTCAAATATCGCTTTTCAAGCGTGCCCTTGAGAGGCGGGAATTGATTGGGATCTTAGAAAGCAAAATTACAGCAATAACTTAAAAGAAACAATAATTACTGAATCATACCAGTGTCAGCACTCTGCAAAACACGAAATAGCCATCAAACCCCAATCCAATATATTCTGAAGCAAATTTATTGAATGGAAAAAGCAGTTGAGTGAGGCTTTTTTTCTCCCCTTTCCCTTCGCCCCCTCTCTCTCTCCCTGTACATATGGTTATCTCAAAACCGCAAGTGAATGAGTCGATAATTCTTGTCATTGACTGCTCCATTTTCAGAGAGTCAAGAAAAGATCCATTAGCTACCTCCCGACTCGGTGTCTTTCCCCTTCCCCTCCAGTCATTTGCTAGTCTGCACTCCTCAGGCAAACAAACATATATAACTAATCATCTGTTAAAACGCCGAGTCCCCTAATAAATCTCTGCAACTGAAATACTTTAATGGGTAATTAATTGATCCTGTTCCAGAGGAGTAATAAGATAATAAATTAGACAATATTTCACTCAGTTGTGTCAGTGTACTGCTAATGGTGCTGTAGGGCTAAGCCGAAGGATAATAAATTAGCCAGAAATTAACTGCTAAGAGCTTTCTGCAGAGAAATTGGCTGACAGGCAAGGCTTTGTGATTTAGGGCCCCGCTGCCATTGCGGTGCTCTCCATCCCATTTATTTATTTTTTGGTGCTTGCAAACGTTGACTCTGGTCGGGCGCTGGCAGCGCCGGGCCGGGGGCGGCGGCAGGAGGGGACGGGCGAGGGGCACAGCACCCTCGGTGCCGGGCTCCGGGCGCGCGGGCAGGCGCAGCGTTCAGCGGGACTGGAGAGCGGCAGATTTATTGCAATCTGGTTGCGCTGCATGTAGGTAAATTACTTTTGTGCTGACTATAAAGACTGTCTCTAAGGCAAGTTATTACCCATCCAGCAAACAAAAAGGAAATATTTTCTAGTGCATCTGTCATATTTCACAGGAAGGTTTGGCAGAGACATCGGGAAAGATGACATCGGGGGACCTATCCTTGTGTGGTGTAAACCAGCACAGCCCTGCTGAAGTCTAGCTGCTTACTTGAGCTCCGTTAACAAGTTTAAGAGGTTTTTAAACCTGGCCTGCGTGCGCAGCCCACACACACACAAATGTCTGCAGTGGGGGCCACTGAGTGGCCATGACTTTGATCATGTCAGAAGCAGCCAGGCTTGAGCAATGCCAGAGGGAGGTGGGAGGCAAAGGTGGGCCTGGGGGAGCCGAAGGTCTCCTGCAACGCCTTAGACCAGGGGCTGGCAGGGTTGGGCCATCCTGGGGAGACAAAAGACAAACAAAAGGTGGCTTAAAAAAGCTAGAAACCCACTTGCTGTCTCAGAGGCCCTGGATTTATTTCCTACCTACAGCTAAGTGGAAGAGGAAAACAACGATCAGTCTGTGGTGGAGAAATCTGGCTTCCTGGGAAGAAGGAAACATTTGGAGCTCTCCGTTTTGCAGAAGAAACCGAAATATATGATATCTGATTCAAAGCTGCAGTTCCAGAGGATTCATGTTACCCTTGGTCCAAGCCCCGAGTGTGTTTGGATCTAAAGGAATTGAAAATTCCTGCTGAGCGCTGAGCTCTGAGCGCGGTGGGACACAGCAGAGCAGGTCGCAGCTCTCCGAGGGACGGCGGGGGGAGCCTCTCTGGCCGGGAAGGAGGGAGGTGCGAGGGGCAGCTCTCCCCACCACCCTGCCCACCTCCGCGGCTCTGCCAGGAGCTTTGAGAAGCGCTGGAGTTCTGCTCCCCAGCCCCACGTACAGCCCACTCATCCCAGCGCCTGACAATGTTATAGCCTTGATTACAGCCCAATCTCAAACAGGCTCCACAGATCCTCACCCCACCATCGGCTCCTACTCCTCAAAGGAAAGAAGAGTTTGGGCCCAGGGGCTGTGAAGGGAATTTTTCCTTTTCCTCTTGATTTTGGGCTGCTTTGATCACAGCAAAGCTCAGAGGTGCCCATCAGTTAGGTGCTCTGGTGACCGATGGCATCCTCCTCCCATTCCCCTCCTCCCTCGCAGCAGCAGGGCAGCCTCCCCCTGCTTCAGAGGGCCCCCAGTGACTCCCCCAGCCTCCCCAAACCCAGGCTGGGGCTGGGCAGGAGCCCTGTGTAGCAAACCCTCATCTGCTTCGGGTCCGGGGCACAGCAAGAGGAGGAAAGTCATGTTTCAGAAGCAGTGGGGTGGGTCAGGGAAGGAACAGGCTGGTGAAATGCCACGGGAAGTGCAGATGCCCCCCAGCACCCCGCGGTGTCCAGCCTCCCGGTACAGCTCAGCCCCCCGGCACCCGCAGCACCCCGTGTCCTGCAGCACCCCTCCCGCGTGCGGCAAAGGCGAGTGGCTCTGCAGAGCCGCCGTGGCCAAGCACCTCTCCTTGGGTTTGCCCTCTCCTGCTCCCCCTGCTCTCCTTCCTGCTGCCTTGGCTTCCTGAGAGGAGGTGAAGAGAGTGATAATCAGCCAGGGCACCAGGAGAGCTCATGGACGAGATTAAAAGCAAATCAAAGAAGAAAAATTGTGGCATGGTTTATGTCTTCCTAATTAAAACCCCGCCAGTCTCCCTTCTCTTCCCCCCTCCCCCCTTTCCAGCTAATGTTACACTAACGAGCTGAGTTTAGTGGCATTTATGTAGATAAAAGTCCTGATGATTGATCTCAATGGCTTGTTAAAATTAGTTTCAGTCCACCATATTGATTTAATTCCATTGCTTGAAAGTGCTAATTAATAATGATAATAAAAGTGTCTGGGCTCATTATTATCAGGAGGCAGGTTGGGAAGGGGATGAGGGGCACAGCAGCTTGTACATCACTCGCTCCATCTAAAAATGGCCTTTGAAAAGCCAGTGTGGAGTGGAAGGCAAACAAGGCAAGAGGGGGGGGCCGGGGAGGGGCAGGGGGGGGTGGGTTTTCCCTCTCCCTGCACTCAGGTAACTCCGCAGGGTGTTTCCACAGAGCGACAGTGACTTTGCAGCACTGTGGGAACCCAAGACAGGAAGGGACATTCGCTGGGCCACGTGGCTGCTGGTCTGCAGGGCTCCCTCCAGCCCGCTCCAGACGCCCTCACCTCAGGGACACAAGCACCGGGGAGCTCAGGGGGCCACCAGGGATTTCACATGTCACCCCCTGTTTGCGCGGGGCCCGGGGGCCCCCCTGCACCCTGGTGTGGGTCCCACTCCTGGCCCATCCCCGCGTGGCTCCGGCCGGGCAGGGCCCCCCCAGGGCCGTGCTGGGTGGGCTCAGGCTGTTAATTAGGCTCCTGTTAGATTGCTTTGTGTTTCCTAAAATGTTTTGCACTGAGATTTTCTTTTTTTGAAGACTCATCCCTGGACCAAACTTCAGTGTCAGAGAGCAGCCTTAATTAAGGGATTTGCCGAGGGCGCACTGCCTGCAAAAGGATGCTCCTGCTCTCCTTCAGCTACCTGCTGTCTCCAGCTACTGAAGCCTCTTTCCTGGGGAAATTAATTAGTGTAATTAATATATTTATGCAATCATTCAAAGTGCTGATTACAGACAACCGCAGAGAAAACTTTTACCAGGGACAGCCACCTCTTCCTCTGGCTCAGCAGTGTGATTTCTCTGCGTTTGTTTATCTCTGCTCTTGGCCCGTTACTTCAACGCCATCCGCTGTGTCCTCCATCGTCCCCCGCGCTCCGGCCAGGCCCGAGCAGCAGAGCCACAGCCCCTCTCCCCGAGCCCTCCCAGCACCGTGGCAGGGCTCCCTGCCCGTAATTACCCTCATTTTTGGCAGCACCCAGCACCGACCGAGCTCCCCAGAGCCTGCAGTGACAGTGCTGAGCGAGGTTGGCCAGGCAAGGGGATGCACGGAGGGTTCCCTGCCCACCCGACTGCCCGGACACGCAGCCGTAACTTCTCATTTCCCTTGTTTCAAGCCCAAATCCAGAGCTGCCAGAGAGACCAGGTCACCCTTGGCAGAGGGACCAGTCCACCCATGACTTCTGTTTTTTCCCAAGCAAGCTCACCTCCTCCCCACCAGCCCAGCAGCCCCATGTGCTGTGCTAATGCCGCTGCGGGCTCTGCGCTGCCGGACGCCTCCGGAGCGAGCTGGCACCCGCCGGGCACTGCGGCTCAGGAGCCGCTCGGGTGGGGACAGCACAGGGCTGGGAAGGGCCCTTCTCTCCCCCTTCTTTCTCTCATTTCTTTCCCTTTTATTTTTAAAACTTCTCTCTGTCTTTCTCATCCATCATTTTCTCATTCCCTCTCTCCCATACACAGTGAGCCAGCTAATGGAGTCTGCAGTAATTCAGTCCTCCTCGACAGGGGCTGTAATTTCGATAAATAATTACAGGACTTGATTTCATCTCCCTCCTTCCTGAAATGTGACTGCACAAACTCATCACACGGGGCTGGGCAGTTCGTTAGCAGGGGGACTTCAGGGTGGCCCCGTGGGCTTGGGGACAGCAGGGGACAGACCCAGCTTTTCGTCTGGGCTCCCTGATTCTGCCTTTTGAATGCGGTGGCCCAGGGGCTGGACCCTGTGCCAGGGGGTTTTGAGGTCCACTTGGGGACACTTCGGCATCCTGGTCCAGCGCCTGCTGTGTCCCAAGGATGGGAATTTTATTCCCTGCCCACGGAGGGTTCCCAGCCGGGGCCCTGCCTGCCCCCTGCCCTGCCCTGCCTGCCCTGCCGCCCACCCCAGCGCCAGGAGTGGACGTGCAGCGACAGCTCATTAGGATCATTTTTTTAGGATAATGTCCGTGGGCAGCGTGGGGCGGCCCAGCCGAGCTGCGGGGCGCTGGGGGGGTTGGAACATGGCACAGGGGGAGTCCTGTAACCGACCCAACAGGACTGACTGCGGCGAAGACAAACCCAAGGCCAGACAAGGCCAATAATTCCCCCGGACGCTGCGGGCGGTGAGACCGTCGATAGCCATTTCCAGTGCCTTTGGTCTTGGCTGAAAACAAAGTGAAGGTCCCTGAGTTCTCCTATAAATGGTAATGATAACACAATTATCATGCAAAACAAAAATTAAGTTTAATGGTGCAAAGCCAGGGTGTACTGTGGAGGTAATTCATATTAATTATGTTTGGATTAAAAGCTTATTTCTTTTGTTAGCATCTGCAAGTAGGAACTTAGCAGTAAAAAAAGCTGCATATAATTACTGCATCTTATGGAGGAGCAGTGTCGAACTTAATGGAGCATCCCCGTTCTCTCTGGGCACCCGACGAGTGGTAATATTTCACATTTTATGAAATACAGAAGAAATAAATTACAGGTTTAATGATAAGCATTACTTGGGCTCGTAATGCAGTGTGATTGGCTACTTAATGCACTCAGACCTGCAGGCCCAAGCGGCGCAGGAGTGGGGGGCAGAGGCTCCTCCAGCTTGGCAGCGCCCGGGGAACACAGCGCACCCCAAAACTCTGCTCCAGCCCCTGCATGAGCTTGTGGGTGGTTCCTGCCCCTATTTCGGCCTGGGAGGAGGGTTTGAGCCGCCAGACGTGAGCTCTGACGGACAATACGGTCAGGTCTGCGCTGCAGAGCAATGCCACCCGTCACTGTGACCCCCCCACCGCAGAGCAATGCCACCGCCGCTGCCCCCGTCACCGAGTCTTTCCCAGGGAGAGCTGCAGGCACAGCTGAGGGTTTGGTTTCAGTGGGGTTTTTGTTTTCACTCTAAATACACCCCGGGCTGGGTGCCGGCGCCGCAGGAGGCCGGTCGCGCTGACCCGCCTGCAGTTGGACGGGTGGGGACAAGGTTAATCCCACTGTCATCACTGCCCGCAGTCTATTTGCCCCGTAAACTCTCTGGGAGAGTCTCTCTGCTCCTTATTAGTCCGGAGCCTGACGTGAGACGTGGGTGCCAGCTGCTATTTTAATACATTTGTGCTGATGACAACAACAAAGTGATCCGTGTCTTCCTTTTAAGCACAAACCAGCTTGGGGCTGCTCTAGAAGTGCTGCAGGGGCTTCAGCTTTTATTTACAGAAGTGAAATGGCCATTTTTGAAAGCTTTATCTTTTTTTTTTTTTTTAAAGCAGAAAAGCCTCCAGCTCTGCCCCCAAGTTCCAGGCTCGGTGACGCAGCCAGGCTGGCCCTGGATCCCAGCTGCTGACCGAGAGTGCTCAGAGGAAGCCTCGGAGGAGGCGTTTTGGGGAGCATTTCTGGGTTTTGGGCTGGTTTGTGTTGTCCCCATTTCCCAGCTATTCTGCGAGATGTGAATTGCTGTGCCCACTACACCACAGTTTTTCTTAAGGGATTTAAGTTGCATCGACACCGTCATTAGTATTATCTGGTTATTGATCTACAAATTAAAAATTCTATAGCTGGGCCTTGAGGTCTTGCTGAAACAGACCATAATGACCCACAGCCACAGTCTGGACTGCAGCCCCCCAGGGATCAGCACTCGTGGGGGTGCCCTGGAGTGATGCAGGGGTGACCTGGGCGATTAATGCCCCTTGTCTGTGTGCCGGGAGGTGTTTGCACACAGACCCCGCTCCGCGGCCCCGGGGCGACCCTCCGGCAGGAACACGGAGCCGCTGGGGCTCTGCGCTGAGCCGGGGCCCTGGGCTCTGCCACTCACCTCTCCTGCCCCCGGGCTGCGGGAGGATGCTCGGAGCGGTGACAGTCTCGCCTGTGAGGGATGTGCCGTGGTCTTTAGTTACAGTCCAAGTGACTGAACGCTTCAGTCAGTTCCTTCGAGTTGAAATCTGGCTGAGGAGGAAAGAAAGATGTACAGTAAATGGCTCCTGTACAGGCAGGAACTGGCTTTTAAATGGGGGAAGCGAGGGATAACGGCATCAGAGGGGAAAGCAGACTGACTTGGCCTCACAGCAAGTGTTTAACAAAACAGCCGGTATGAAATTGTCCCACTGGGGGATCCCACCCAGGACTGGGAGCACAGGGCCCAGGCCAAATACAGCCAGTCGCTCCAGTTCGTAGGGCTGGTGGATGCAGGGGTTCAGTTTTTGTGCTATTATTGGGCATCGCTAAGGTGTCTGTCCATACACAACGTGCCAAGTGTCTCCGAGAGGCAGCCTTAATCCCCAGCAAGAAGGAGTTACCCACACATGGTCAGTCCCCCAGGTCTTTCCTGTATTAGGACATCCTTAGTTTGGGAGAAAGCCGAGGTCTCTGACTCCCGAAATAGCAGGCAGGACCCAGGCTGTGTCTCCTGAGCCGGGCACCAGCAGGATGGGGTGGATCTAGAGGTAGCTGAGAGCTGCCTCCATTTGTCTCAGTACTTCAAATTTAGGGATATTACTATCTTTATATCTCCACATGTCAAGCATTGGCATATCTGACACGATTAATGCAACACCTCACTATCACAGGGACACCGGGGGATTCCCCAGGGAAGGGCTTTCTCCCTCTTACACCTCCTGCTGCCTATTTTTGCCTTTGCTCACCCTCTGCCCTGCCTGCTGGATTGACTGACAGTACTTGTGGCTCCTGCTCTGTCTCACTAGAAGGAAATTTGTGAGTTCACGTCCCTTAATTATTATCCCGGTGCCCTCAAAGCCCACAGGACCCTCCTGGGGTTTGCTCTGCAAAGTTCCCTCCTGGAGAGCTGGAATCTGGTGCCAGCCGGAGCCCCGAGGCCTTGGGAGGGGACACGGGGTAGGGGGGGGGACACACACAACCTGCCCCGGGGCTGATGGGCCCTGGGCAGGACAGGTCCGATGGCCACGCTGCTGGGCCGCCAAAGCAGCAAGAAGGAGACCAGGAGATAAATAACTCCAGCTCGCTGGAGGAGAAGAGCCTCTGTCCATCGACCGGCCGGAGAAATGATGGGGCAGCGGTGGGCGAGGGCGCCCGGGAGCCCGAGGGGTGAGATGTCAGTAAATCAAAAAAGAGCCTCATCCCTCGGCCCTGCCGCAGGAGGGGAAGCTGCGAATGGGCCGATGCATACGTGTGTGTACACACACATCTATACACACAACACAGCAGATTCTATAAATCAGCACTATTCCTGGCTTTCCTTTTTTTTTTTTTTTTGACACAATAAATCTTTTTCTTTTCTTTTTTTTTAAACTCGTGGTAGCGATTGCATCATCTCCCTTTCGCTTCCTTCCCCACCCCGCCCCTAGAACAGCACAGATTAAGATAAAGTGATAGTGCTGTGTCAAAGAGTGCTTTACTGCCACACTTGGGATAGAAGAGGAGAGGTTAATTTATCATCGCTGGGGAGAACTGACAGAAGAGAGATATACTACCGAAGGGGGATTTAGCACAGGGCCAAGAAACTTCACACTATTTTTACCATCTGTCACATGCTCTAATAAAGCAGGACAAAATATGAAGAAAGGAAAAATGAACTATCAAACACTGATGTAATGCAGCCCATAAATCTAATTTAATTACTTTGCATGGAGACAGGTCCTCGAGTCCGTGTGAATATACTGGATTTTCTTGGCAACTTAACAACTAAGTGTTTTAATAACATCACACTATAATTTATTCTGCTTGAAACACAAAACCTCTTTTGTGCAAGTTTCTTTTTTTTTTTTTTTTTGTGAGAACTGTTAATTTTTCCTGCTAATGTCAAAACTGGCATAAATTCACATGTGAACTTGAAGCCTGACTGTGAAAAAAGGCGGAGGTTAGCGAACGCCTTTTTATTGTTCACTGCTTTATGTGTGTGCTTGTGTGTGCATACATGGGGGGGCTGTGCACGCCGGAGAAATAATTGGGCCTGTTGATGACTTAGGTGAAGAGAGTTGTCTGGGTAATTAGATTTTAATATCATGACAAAGGAGCGGGGGCGGGAGAAGTGGGTGTTGGCCAAAAAACAAAAAGTAGAGGAACGAAAAAGACAACAAAAGCCCGTTCCTGTAGAAGGCAGAAGAGGAGGATGAAGGGCTGGGGCAGCACTGCCCGGCGAAGGGTCTGCAGGGGCAGGGACCTGCGGGGACCCGGGAGCAAATCAAAAGAAGTAGAATTATTATTCAATATGTGTTCCTGTGAATCCGGATGCAGTTACAGAAATTATTGCTAATAATGAAAGCTATATATCAAAGGTTATAAAATTCCTGTGTGCTGGGACACTATTTTTCTAGGCTTTGTTCTGAACCATTAAAGATGACATATTGAGTTTGTGTGCCTCTGTGTTTAGTAAGAGACATTTAAATCTGATTTTAACCTAAACTGGCAATTTTGACATTTGTCTCTGGTCTTTAAAGTAGGAGCTATGATGCCACCGAGCGGGGGGCGGCGGGCTGCCCCCACCCAGCCTCCGTGACCTCACACAGGAGGGAAGGAGTGAGCAGGTAATTAATTTGTTAGATCATCAGTGATTCATGTAAAATAAAACCATCAGTCTCTGTACAATTCTCCCTGGGAGGGGAAAAAAAAAAAAAAAAAGAAAAAGAAAAAAAGGAAAAGAGGGAGGAAAAGAACCGTTTTGTGCGGAAGAGGCCGGGGGAGCCTGCATGGAAAGCAGACGGAGCGTGGGCCGGGTGTGCGAAGCCTCCCCTGCAGACCCCGGCTGCGCTCCTCTGGGGCTGCGCCGGGATGAGCCCCCCGGGGATGTTCACCCACAGCCCCCCACACTCGGGGGGAGCCGGCGGCATGCCCGGTCCTGCCCCCAGCACCCCAGCATCTCCTGGGGAGCAGGACTGGCCCCGTGGGCAGGTCCAGCCACTTGTACAGGCTGGGAGAATGAAATAATTCCTGCCCCAGGGAACCTCACCGCTGCCTGTGCCAAGTTTATTTAACATTAAAGCTCGGGGGGCTGCCCAGAGCCTGGGCTCAGGGTCTGGAAAGGCAGCGCCCCGTGCACACCCCCCTTCAGGCACCTTCCTCTCGCCTCCCACCACTAGATGGTCCTTTAGAGAGGAGGATAACTGAGGAGAAAAGACAAATTGGGGGCATTTTTTTAGGTGCAATTTGAGTTTCTTCTCCCCTTGCAAAAGGGCCATTTGAGTGGGGGGAGGCGAAAGCAGGACGATGTCCCCCGTCCCCCCGGGATTTGTGGCGGGGCTCTGGGAGGACGCCGGCGGGTTCACCCGGCCCCGCGCAGGGCGTCGTGATTTAACGGCCAGAGCTGTTGCTCAGAGCTGTTTTATCACACACGCGCAGTCAAAACGTCAGATGATTTATGCGCCCGAGTGGGCTGACCCGGCCTTCCCGGCTGTATTTAACGCAAGAGAGGAGCCTTGCCATGAACCGAGCTGCCTTCCCCGCGCTCCTGCGGGACGTGGGTGGCCGCCGTGGCCGCCTGTCCCCTGTCCCCGGGGAGTTGCAGCCGGGGCAGGGCTGGCCCGGGGCTCCCACACTCACCTGTAGGAGCCAAGCACGCACGGGTGCCAGATTTTGCAGAATTTGGGATTTTGCCTTGACTCTGGGCAAGACCCCCCCTGAAACGTCACCCCAAAGTTGCCTGAACTCTGAGGGCTTTTTGTGCAACCGTTGATTTTTCAACAGTGGAAATTTCAAATAATGCAAAAGAGGTTTCCCCCTCTAGAGCTCCTGCTGCGGCAAATCCATTCGACTCTGTTGTAGCACCTCAAGGGAGGAAAGTGAGTGTTTAAAACCAGACAAGTGCGGCAGAAGATACTGCTTCGAGGGTATGGAAAGATACTACTCACAGAGTATTTGCTCAAGGACCAGAAACCTAAAAATTCAGGAATCTGAGGGTGCTGTGACCCTCTGTGCGTGTGAGCCAGTCCTGGCGTGGACCTTCCCGGGGCCGGGGCACCGCTCCAGGGTGGGTGTCAGATACCGAGGAGCTTTCAGCTTCCTGACCCGAGCCCACTGGAATAGATGCTGCACAAATGTAGAACAAACCGCAAATCCTTTTAAGTCCAAATAATCTTCTCCAAACCCGGCATCCCAGCAGCTATATTGAAAGAGAAAAACTGTGGCTGAAAACTCAATATTACTAAACCAGGGGTTTGCTGGGAGCCCGGGAGATGTTTGCTTAGCATGTGGATGTATTAACAAGCGAGACAGCGTTAAGCCCCCGCAGGTGCTGAGCTCAGCAGAGGGTCCCTGGGTCTCCCCAGGATCCCCCCCCGACGCAGAGAGGCTGGGTGCAGGGCAGCACAGGGTGCTTCGCTCTCCTTTTCTTAGTTACAGGACAAATGCAAGATGAGCAGCGTGCTTCCACCCCAGACTGGGGGAGCCCGACGCCACAGCGCAGTGCCGCTTACACTGGAGGGGACCCATCGCAGGGTATTTCTGCTGGGAATTGCTTCGCTGCCGGCCCTGCGCTGTCACCGCTTATGGGGCAGATGACAGGCACGGCCCGGGGCGGTGGCAGCTCCCAGCTCTGCTCTTGGCTCTGCCCTACCCGGGCAAATACCTGCCCCTGCCCCCTCCTCTCTACTCCTGTTCCCCTCCCACGTCTCAGGTCTGTCTCCTGGAGGGCTCGTCCTTCAGCCTGTGTCTGTATCCACCTGCCAGAGCGGGATCCAGGTCTCCTCGGGGGGCCTTTAAAAGGCAACGCAGCGCAAATCCCATGAACTAGTTCCAGACTACTCAAATGCATCACAAGACAGTGGGAAGGACAGCGAAAATGCAGTCAAAGGGACTCTGAATCTACTTCCCAAATATATTCCTATTGCAGAAAAAGACTCTGTATAATACAGTAGGCATTATATGGTTGCAGAAATATGCACACCTTCAAATATATTGTTCAAGAGATTGGAATTTATTTCCCTCTATTTCCAATGTCCCTCTCCCCCCTTTCTTTTTCCTGTGTTGGAGATAATGAAAACCCTGGTATTTAAATTCAGTTGCAGCTCCTAGCCGCACAGATTGATTGCTTAGAAAAAAAAATATATATAAAAAACCCCTCAGAGCATGTATGCATAAACTAGATGGTAGATTAGGTTACTGGGAGAGGAAACGTACAAATGTACCGGGAGTGTACCTTTTGCAAGAAGATTAACTGATGGTAGCGGCAAGTTGCTGATGAAGGCAGTTTGTGTAAGAGCAGACCCTGACTATTGAGACTCATCAGTCATCGCTGTCAGCGTCTGCCGCCTTCCCCCGGCGCAGGCGGCCCGTGCACGGAGCGGCTCGCGGCGCGGGCACGGGAGGCACGCGCCCGCCGACGGCACACACGGGGCCGCCGCCGCTGCCGAGCCTCTTCATCGGATTTGTCTTGCTTTCAGGCTGCCGGGGATATTTAACACTGTCTAGGTGAAGCCCATGAATGCGCAGAAGGCTGCTGTGGTTTGAGCCCGGCAAACGAAGGATTAAGCAGACTAAAATAGGGCATAAATCTTGGTTTCCCGTCAAGCTTTGCAGCAACCCGGACCCAGTGCGAATTTCCCCACAGCCGCTGTTTGGGAACATGGAAAGATTTACAAACGGAGCCCTTTGAATGTGGCTTTGAAAAACCCTTCTCGTTCTCTTGCCTTTCCCGTGGCGGCGGGTCTGCAGCCACCGGCCAGCGCCGGGGCCCAGCCAGCGCCGGGCTCGCAGGCGAAATCCTCCGCCGGGGAAGCTGCCACCTCAGCAGCTGCCTCTCCTCCAGCGCAGCCCCGGGAGCCGCCAGCCCGGGGGAAAACAGAGGCGGTTTGGGTCAAGGAGGTGCAGAAGGAGCCGGAGGGTGGTAGGACATCCAGGCTGTCCCCCCCGAAGCTGCGGCCGGGCGGTGCTTTGAAGTGGCCCGTCCTCTCGTCGCTCCCGCGTACCTGCACTGCTGCTTCCTGAGACCTGCAAAACGGGGCGTCTCCAGGTGCTGGGGAATGTGTTGAAGCCAGAGGAAAGTAAATTAATTTATGGGCTCACTAAGAGCAGAGATGGAAAATGCCTCTGAGCAGAGATGGAAAATGGCTCTTAGCTCATGCTTGAGCTGAGGCCGACTTGTTGCTGTTGTAACAGCACTGGCATCCTCAG